>NW_027307767.1:1496100-2171100 GCF_047496885.1 Scyliorhinus torazame
TCCTCTGGGACAGAACAAACAGGGGTTCTGACACATTGTTAAAGATAACGTGTTGTGGATATATGGAAACATGGAATGTGACAAATTGGAGGTGGAATTGAAGCACACGAATGGGACAGTTGAGTCATAGGGATTGCTACATTGATAGAAACAGCTAATTGATGTGACTTTCAGAAGCTGCTTCACATTACCCACTCAAGCTGGATACACATTGACACGACGTCTCTGAGGAGATGGACAAGCCAGACTGGAAGTGATCAGCAGTGTGGCTGCACCATTCATGGATCGAGATTTACACAAAACAGACGCAGGAGGAGTTGCCTCAGTGAAAGCGGATGTTTGGGAGAGATATGATGTTGGGATTGGGACGGGGAGATTGTGGGCGTAGGGGCGTAGTTTCACGCTCTATTGGAAAATGAAGATAGAGTTGGGAAATGAAGATAGAGTTGGACAATCAGACGGTCAGTTTCTTGGAGGGAATTGATTAGGTAAGTGATCAAATTAAGACTATGCCAGAGCGGCTGGTGATAGAGGTCAGTGAGCCCCAGAATTTGGTCAGAGATTAGGATATGGGCAGCATAGTTTAAGATGAGCTTTGATTCTGTAGTTTTGTAACTGGGAGGCTGGTCAACAGAGAATTGAAATAGTCTTGTCTGGAAATCACATCAAGGAGCTGGCGTGAGCCCGTAGATGATATTCTGGAGGTCAGAATAGACATGATTAACGATGGGGTGGATATGAGGTCAGAAATCTGCACAACGTTAAAGGGGAGCAAAGGTACAGTCTGCACCAGTCTCAGGTACAGGAATGGGGTCATTGGATAGGGACCAGAGTTTGAGAGTGGAACAAAGTTCCGGGACTTGAATAAGAAAACATGTTTCTGAAAGAAACGTGAATTACCAATACAGTAGCTGCATATAGGGACTTCACAACAATTTCACGAGGCGCTACAGGAGAGTATAAAAATTCACTAAAACATTTAACAGTGATTCGTACAATTAGTAATTGGATTCAGAGAATCTACTGAAACAGCAGCAAAAAACAGGGCAGAGAAAATGACAAGAAGAGTGATAGTTAAACAGGTTCTATAGAATTAATATCTGGACAGGGTCTTACCAGGGACACCAACAATAGCAAGCATCGGATAGTATCCCGCTTGAATAACCATAAGTACATCTTCAATCCTGAGTGCTAATGAAATCCAACTTTGAGAAATATAGTAAAGACCGAGGGATAAAGACCTCTCCATTGTTGTAACGTTCACATCGACTGGCCTCAGATTCTGATCCATTTCTGCAACGCTTCGATCGCTTGTTTAAAACATTCTGATCCCTCCTCTCCGTCTCTCTCCAGCCGCTGAACTTTGCCCGTGTTGAAGTTGATGCTCCCGCTGACAGTTTGGGACAACACTTTCAAATGAACCTCTTATTAAGAGCAGAGCGAAACCCTCCAGTGACATGATTGGGATCCTTGGAGACTGATATTAATTACAGTCACTGAACAAACAGGTTTTGTTAACTTCTTTCAATCCATCACTTTTTATATTAGAATAGAGGTGAATATTTACCCAGTCTAGAACGGGTGTATGCGTGTCAGTGATGTATAGAACGGTTAGAATTACTGATGAACGGATCATAATCTTTATTTTTCCCTGTCAACATGATAGGTTCTTTTGTCATCGTGGTTGTGGGTCTGGGGTGAGGGTATCTTTAGTTAGGATTGACAGAGTCTGGGGACATCTAGATGTTGTTGAACACGCCATTGCGTACAGTACAACGTTCGAAATAGGTTTCACATGGAACGATATCTCGTCGTTCAGCACAGCTGATAATTAGAACGAATCTGCACATAGAACTATCTCTCAGTGTTATGTACAATATATTCTTATAATAATCTATCACATGTATTAATGTCACAAGTAGCCTTACATTGATACTGCAATTAAGATACTGTGAAAATTGCCTCGTCGTCACATTCCGCTGCCTGTTTGGGTACACTGAGGGACAATTTAGAATGTCAAATTCACCTAACAAGCACGACTTTGGGACTTGTGGGAGAAAACCGGAGCACCCGGAGGAAACCCGCACAGACACGGGGAAAACGTGCAGAATCTGAACAGACAGTGACCCAGGCTGGGATTCGAACCCGAGATCCTGGTGCTGTGCTGAGCAGGAAGTTCAGTGTTTTGAACGGTGCATTATTAACAATGAGTTTGCAATACAACTATCTCTCAGCGTTATGGATAGTACAACCTTAGTAAGAGGCTTCACATAGAGCTATTTCTCAGTGCTATGCACAACACAAACCCAAATTGGAAAGAATCCCAGTGGTGTGTACAGCACAACCACATCAAGATGTTTCACACAGAATTCTCTCTCAGATTTATGTGCAGACTTAGCAAGAATCTTCACCTATAACTGTCTCAGTGAAATTTAACTTTAGACTTATTGTCACCTGTCCCAAAGTAGAATGAAAAGTGTAGTTCTGTGTAGAGACCAGGCATTTCGCTCCATACATGAAAAACATAGAATAGATGATGAATACTTGACGCAAATACATAGATATCGAATCAGGCATACGGAATGTGGTGCTACAAATGTAGAGAGGATGCATACCAAAATAAGTACATTCCATGAGAGGGTCATTTAGCAATCTGGTAACAGCGGGGAAGAAGTTGTTTCTCGATCTGTTGGTGCATGTTCTCAGGCATTTGTATCTTCCCGGTGGAAGAGGTTGGTAGACAGGATAGTTGATGGAGTGTTTGCATAAACCGCCCGCTTCCCCAAGGCAGAGGGAGGTGTAGACAGATTAAATGGATGGAAGGTGAGTTCGCGTGATGGACTGGGCTGTGTTGGCGACTCCATGCAGTTTCTTATGGTACAGGGCCGAGCAGTTGCCATAACAAGCTGCGATGCAGCCAGACAGAGTGCTTTCTATGGGTGCATCCGTAAAATTCGTAAGATTCAATGTGGACATGCGGAATTCCCTTAATACTCTAAGCAGGTGTGGGAGCTATGCTGCATTTTTGGTCGTGAGATCGACGTGGGAGGACTAGTACTGATTGTTAGTGATGTTTACAGTGAGAAATATGAAGCTGTGAGCCATCTCCACCTCGGACCATTGATGCAGATATGGCCGTGCACAACACTACGCTTCCTAAAGTCGATCAGCTTTTGTGGCATTGAAGGAGAGATGTTTCTCATAGAATCATGCTGCCAAGTTCTCTGTCTGCTCCCTACGGTCCGACTCGTCGTTTTTTGAGATCCGACCTGCTAAGGCTGATTCATCAGGAAACTTGGAGTTTGAGTTGGAACCGCATTTCTCCACACAGTCGTATGTGTATAACGAGTATAGTCGCAGACTAAATACGCAACCTTGTGGGGACCCGGTATTGACGACAATAGCGGATGAGGTGTTTTATTTATCCTTAATGATTGTGCCCTGTGGTCAGTAAGTCCAGGATCCAATTGCAGAAGAAATAGTGGAGTCCTGTGTTTTGGAGTTGAATATGAGCTTGGCTGGGATGCTGCAGGAGCGGTGCTGTAGTCCATGAACAGGAGTCTGACATAGGAGTCCTAGTTGTCGCGACGCTCCAGATGTTAGTGTAGGGCCTTGGTGATAGCATCTGCTGTGGACTGGTTATGGCAGGGGGCCAATTTCAGTGGATCTGGTACTCTGGAACTATGGAGTTCATGACGAACCTCTCGAAGCATTTCATGATAATTGATGTCAGTGCCACGGGTTTCGAGACGTTTGGGCATGTTGCCTTGCGCTTTTTTGGCACCAGAGTGATAGTGGAAGCAGGTGGGAACCTTGGAACAAAGTCGGATGAGATTGAAAATGTCCGCGAACGCACCCACCAATTTGTCCGCGTAGGATCTGAGAGGACGAGCTGGAACTCCGGCAGGTGCCGTGGCGCTCGGTGGTTCACTGTCGAGAAGGCCAATATATCTTCTGAGGCTGAGACATTAGATCTGCATTTGTCCCAGGCTGCTGGCGCAGTTGACAACAGTCTTCTGGATTCCTGCTCGAAACTGGTTCATCCAGGGATGCTCAGTGGCCAGAGATTCTACTCAGCTTTGCTTTGCCGTTTAAGTCCTGCCCAAGCGATTTGTGTCGTTCGGCTGGGAATCAAGCTTAAGTCTTGTATTGTCTTTAATGTCCTTGATAGCTTTGGGGTTCCTAGATTTCTCGTGTAGTTCAGGGTCACCCGTCCTGAACGCCTCAGACCCGGTTGAGAGTGGATCTCCGAGTTGAACCATGGTTTCCGGTTGGGGAACGCACAAACGACCTTCTTTGTCACATCATCTTCGGCGCACTTACTGGTGGAGCGTGTGACAGAAGTGGAATTTCGTCCAGGACGGTAGCTGAGTTCTTGAACCAGTCGCATATGAGCTCTGCCATTGCCTCTGACCAGCATTGCTCGGCCTTTTTAACCAGATCCTCCCGCTTACGCTTCTGCACATATGCCTGGAAAAGGTTCACCATTTTGTGGTTCGAATACCTAAAGTATGATCGCGGTATGGAGGGGGAGGTGCCCTTGATGTTTGTGTTGCAGTGGTCAAGGATGTATGGCCCCTGGTGGGACTGGATATGTGTTTTGGCAGTATACTCTTCAAGTTGATGTCCGATGGCACGATTAACAAGGCCTCCAGGTATCCCATTAGGGTTGTTTATAGCGGTGTGCAATTCATCAAGGACCGTAAAATAGAATTATCTCTCAGTAATATCTTCAGTAAAAACCTCACAAGAGGCTTCACATAGAACTATCTCTCAGTGTTATGTCAGCACAAACTGAGCAAAATGTTTCCTACAGAACATATCTCAGTGTTATTTAACTTCTGATTTCTTGTCACCTGTTCAAAAATACAGGGAAAAGTATAGTTCTGCGTAGTGTCGGGGCAGATCGCTCCAAACATTAAAAACATAAAACATACATGATGTAAGTACCTGGATATAGACATTGGGCGCAGCATAGACTGTTATTCCCCACATAGAGAAGATGCATAGATATCAGTTCAGTGTGTGAGGAGAGCGAGTGAGACAGTGTGTGAGGGGAGAGAGTGAAACAGTGAGTGAGGAGAGAGAGTGAGACAGTGTGTGAGGAGAGAGTGAGACAGTGTGTGAGGAGAGAGTGAGACAGTGTGTGAGGAGAGAGTGAGACAGTGTGTGAGGAGAGAGTGAGACAGTGTGTGAGGGGAGAGAGAGAGATAGTGTGTGAGGAGAGAGAGTGAGACAGTGTGTGAGGAGACAGTGAGACAGTGTGTGAGGAGAGGGTGAGAGAATGTGTGAGGAGAGAGTGAGACAGTGTGTGAGGAGAGAGTGAGACAGTGTGTGAGGAGAGAGAGTGAGACAGTGTGTGAAGAGAGAGTGAGACGGTGTGTGTGGAGAGAGAGACAGTGTGTGAGGAGAGTGTGAGACGGTGTGTGAGAGGAGAGCGAGACAGTGTGTGAGGAGAGAGAGTGAGACAGTGTGTGAGGAGAGAGTGAGACAGTGTGTGAGGGGAGAGTGAGATAGTGTGTGAGGAGAGAGTGAGACAGTGTGTGAGGAGAGAGAGAGTGAGACAGTGTGTGAGGAGAGAGTGAGACAGTGTGTGAGGGGAGAGTGAGATAGTGTGAGAGGAGAGAGTGAGACAGTGTGTGAGGAGAGAGAGTGAGACAGTGTGTGAGGAGAGAGTGAGACAGTGTGTGAGGAGAGAGTGAGACAGTGTGTGAGGAGAGAGTGAGACAGTGTGTGAGGAGAGAGTGAGACAGTGTGTGAGTGGAGATAGTGAGACAGTGTGTGAGGAGAGAGTGAGACAGTGTGTGAGGAGAAAGTGAGATAGTGTGTGAGGAGAGAGTGAGACAGTGTGTGAGGGGAGAGTGAGACAGTGTGAGAGGAGAGAGAGTGAGACAGTGTGTGAGGAGAGTGTGAGACAGTGTTTCAGGAGAGAGTGAGACAGTGTGTGAGGAGAGAGTGAGACAGTGTGTGAGGGGAGAGAGTGAGACAGTGTGTGAGGAGAGAGTGAGACAGTGTGTGAGGAGAGACTGAGACAGTGTGCGAGGAGAGAGTGAGACAGTGTGTGAGGAGAGAGTGAGACGGTGTGTGAGGAAAGAGAGACAGTGTGTGAGGAGAGTGTGAGACAGTGTGTGAGGGGATAGTGAGACAGTGTGTGAGGAGAGAGAGTGAGACAGTGTGTGAGGAGAGAGTGAGACAGTGTGTGAGGAGAGAGTGAGACAGTGTGTGAGGAGAGAGTGAGACAGTGTGTGCGGAGAGAGAGTGAGACAGTGTGTGAGGAGAGAGTGAGACAGTGTGTGAGGGGAGAGTGAGATAGTGTGAGAGGAGAGAGAGTGAGACAGTGTGTGAGGAGAGAGTGAGACAGTGTGTAAGGAGAGAGTGAGACAGTGTGTGAGGTGAGAGTGAGACAGTGTGTGAGGGGAGAGTGAGATAGTGTGAGAGGAGAGAGTGAGACAGTGTGTGAGGAGAGAGAGTGAGACAGTGTGTGAGGAGAGAGTGAGACAGTGTGTGAGGAGAGAGTGAGACAGTGTGTGAGGAGAGAGTGAGACAGTGTGAGAAGAGAGAGAGTGAGACAGTGTGTGAGGAGACAGTGAGACAGTGTGTGAGGAGAGAGTGAGACAGTGTGTGAGGAGAGAGTGAGACAGTGTGTGAGGAGAGAGAGTGAGACAGTGTGTGAGGAGAGAGTGAGACAGTGTGTGAGGAGAGAGTGAGACAGTGTGTGAGGAGAGAGTGAGACAGTGTGTGAGGGGTGAGTGAGACAGTGTGAGAGGAGAGAGAGTGAGACAGTGTGTGAGGAGAGAGTGAGACAGTGAGTGAGGAGAGAGTGAGACAGTGTGTGAGGAGAGAGTGAGACAGTGTGTGAGGGGAGAGAGTGAGACAGTGTGTGAGGAGAGAGTGAGACAGTGTGTGAGGAGAGAGTGAGACATTGTGCGAGGAGAGAGTGAGACAGTGTGTGAGGAGAGAGAGTGAGACAGTGTGTGAGGAGACAGAGAGTGAGACAGTGTGTGAGGGGAGAGAGTGAGGCAGTGTATGAGGAGAGAGAGTGAGACAGTGTGTGGGGCGAGAGTGAGACAGTGTGTGAAGAGAGAGAGTGAGAAAGTGTGTGACGAGAGAGTGAGACAGTGTGTGAGGAGAGAGTGAGACAGTGTGTGAGGAGAGAGTGAGACAGTGTGTGAGGGGTGAGTGAGACAGTGTGAGAGGAGAGAGAGTGAGACAGTGTGTGAGGAGAGAGTGAGACAGTGAGTGAGGAGAGAGTGAGACAGTGTGTGAGGAGAGAGTGAGACAGTGTGTGAGGGGAGAGAGTGAGACAGTGTGTGAGGAGAGAGTGAGACAGTGTGTGAGGAGAGAGTGAGACATTGTGCGAGGAGAGAGTGAGACAGTGTGTGAGGAGAGAGAGTGAGACAGTGTGTGAGGAGACAGAGAGTGAGACAGTGTGTGAGGGGAGAGAGTGAGGCAGTGTATGAGGAGAGAGAGTGAGACAGTGTGTGGGGCGAGAGTGAGACAGTCTGTGAAGAGAGAGAGTGAGAAAGTGTGTGACGAGAGAGTGAGAGAGTGTGTGAGGAGTGAGTGAGACAGTGTGTGAGGAGAGAGTGAGACAGTGTGTGAGGAGAGAGTGAGACAGTGTGTGAGGAGAGAATGAGACAGTGTGTGAGGAGAGAGTCAGACAGTGTGTGAGGAGAGATAGAGTGAGAGTGTGTGAGGAGAGAGAGTGAGACAGTGTGTGAGGAGAGAGAGTGAGACAGTGTGTGAGGAGAGAGTGAGACAGTGTGAGAGGAGAGAGTGAGACATGGTGTGAGGAGAGAGTGAGACAGTGTGAGAGGAGAGAGTGTGAGACAGTGTGTGAGGAGAGAGTGAGACAGTGTGTAAGGAGGGAGCGAGACAGTGTGTGAGGAGAGAGTGAAACAGTGTGTGAGGGGAGAGTGAGATAGTGTGAGAGGAGAGAGAGTGAGACAGTGTGTGAGGAGAGAGTGAGACGGTGTGTGAGGAGAGAGAGACAGTGTGTGAGGAGAGTGTGAGACTGTGTGTGAGGGGAGAGTGAGACAGTGTGTGAGGAGAGAGTGAGACAGTGTGTGCGGAGAGAGAGTGAGACAGTGTGTGAGGAGAGAGTGAGACAGTGTGTGAGGGGAGAGTGAGATAGTGTGAGAGGAGAGAGAGTGAGACAGTGTGTGAGGAGAGAGTGAGACAGTGTGTGAGGAGGGAGTGAGGCAGTGAGTGAGGAGAGAGTGAGACAGTGTGTGAGGGGAGAGTGAGATAGTGTGAGAGGAGAGAGAGTGAGACAGTGTGTGAGGAGAGAGTGAGACAGTGTGTGAGGAGAGAGTGAGACAGTGTGTGAGGAGAGAGTGAGACAGTGTGTGAGGAGAGAGTGAGACAGTGTGTGAGGAGAGAGTGAGACAGTTTGTGAGGAGAGAGTGAGACAGTGTGTGAGGAGAGAGAGTGAGACAGTGTGTGAGGAGAGAGTGAGGCAGTGTGTGAGGAGAGAGTGAGGCAGTGTGTGAGGAGAGAGTGAGACAGTGTGAGAAGAGAGAGAGTGAGACAGTGTGTGAGGAGACAGTGAGACAGTGTGTGAGGAGAGAGTGAGACAGTGTGTGAGGAGAGAGTGAGACAGTGTGTG
Source organism: Scyliorhinus torazame (assembly GCF_047496885.1). NCBI lineage: Eukaryota > Metazoa > Chordata > Chondrichthyes > Carcharhiniformes > Scyliorhinidae > Scyliorhinus > Scyliorhinus torazame. The sequence continues at coordinate 1,504,709 of NW_027307767.1, forward strand.
AGGAGAGAGAGTGAGACAGTGTGCGAGGAGAGAGTGAGACAGTGTGTGAGGAGAGAGTGAGACAGTGTGTGAGGAGAGAGTGAGACGGTGTGTGAGGAGAGAGAGACAGTGTGTGAGGAGAGTGTGAGACAGTGTGTGAGGGGAGAGTGAGACAGTGTGTGAGGAGAGAGAGTGAGACAGTGTGTGAGGAGAGAGTGAGACAGTGTGTGAGGAGAGAGTGAGACAGTGTGTGAGGAGAGAGTGAGACAGTGTGTGAGGAGAGAGTGAGACAGTGTGTGAGGAGAGAGTGAGACAGTGTGTGAGGAGAGAGAGTGAGACAGTGTGTGAGGAGAGAGTGAGACAGTGTGTGAGGGCAGAGAGTGAGACAGTGTGTGAGGAGAGAGTGAGACAGTGTGTGAGGAGAGAGTGAGACAGTGTGTGAGGAGAGAGTGAGACAGTGTGTGAGGAGAGAGAGTGAGACAGTGTTTGAGGAGAGAGAGAGCGAGACAGTGTGTGAGGGGAGAGAGTGAGGCAGTGTGTGAGGAGAGAGTGAGACAGTGTGTGAGGAGAGAGTGAGACAGTGTGTGGGGAGAGAGTGAGACAGTGTGTGAGGAGAGAGTGAGACAGTATGTGAGGAGAGAGTGAGACAGTGTGTGAGGAGAGAGTGAGACAGTGTGTGAGGGGTGAGTGAGACAGTGTGAGAGGAGAGAGAGTGAGACAGTGTGTGAGGAGAGAGTGAGACAGTGTGTGAGGAGAGAGTGAGACAGTGTGTGAGGAGAGAGTGAGTCAGTGTGTGAGGGGAGAGAGTGAGACAGTGTGTGAGGAGAGAGTGAGACAGTGTGTGAGGAGAGAGTGAGACATTGTGCGTGGAGAGAGTGAGACAGTGTGTGAGGAGAGAGAGTGAGACAGTGTGTGAGGAGAGAGAGAGTGAGACAGTGTGTGAGGGGAGAGAGTGAGGCAGTGTGTGAGGAGAGAGAGTGAGACAGTGTGTGGGGCGAGAGTGAGACAGTGTATGAAGAGAGAGAGTGAGACAGTGTGTGACGAGAGAGTGAGAGAGTGTGTGAGGAGTGAGTGAGACAGTGTGTGACGAGAGAGTGAGAGAGTGTGTGAGGAGAGAGAGTGAGACAGTGTGTGAGTAGAGAGAGTGAGACAGTGTGTGAGGAGAGAGTGAGACAGTGTGTGAGGAGACAGTGAGACATGGTGTGAGGAGAGAGTGAGACAGTGTGTGAGGAGAGAGAGTGAGACAGTGTGTGAGGAGAGAGTGAGACGGTGTGTGAGGAGAGAGAGACAGTGTGTGAGGAGAGAGTGAGACAGTGTGTGAGGAGAGAGTGAGACAGTGTGTGAGGAGAGAGTGAGACAGTTTGTGAGGAGAGAGTGAGACAGTGTGTGAGGAGAGAGAGTGAGACAGTGTGTGAGGAGAGAGTGAGGCAGTGTGTGAGGAGAGAGTGAGGCAGTGTGTGAGGAGAGAGTGAGACAGTGTGAGAAGAGAGAGAGTGAGACAGTGTGAGAGGAGACAGTGAGACAGTGTGTGAGGAGGGAGTGAGACAGTGTGTGAGGAGAGAGTGAGACAGTGTGTGAGGAGAGAGAGAGAGACAGTGTGCGAGGAGAGAGTGAGACAGTGTGTGAGGAGAGAGTGAGACAGTGTGTGAGGAGAGAGTGAGACAGTGTGTGAGGGGAGAGTGAGACGGTGTGTGAGGAGAGAGTGAGACAGTGTGTGAGGAGAGAGTGAGACGGTGTGTGAGGAGAGAGAGACAGTGTGTGAGGAGAGTGTGAGACAGTGTGTGAGGGGAGAGTGAGACAGTGTGTGAGGAGAGAGAGTGAGACAGTGTGTGAGGAGAGAGTGAGACAGTGTGTGTGGAGAGAGTGAGACAGTGTGTGAGGAGAGAGTGAGACAGTGTGTGAGGAGAGAGTGAGACAGTGTGTGAGGAGAGAGTGAGACAGTGTGTGAGGAGAGAGAGTGAGACAGTGTGTGAGGAGAGAGTGAGACAGTGTGTGAGGGCAGAGAGTGAGACAGTGTGTGAGGAGAGAGTGAGACAGTGTGTGAGGAGAGAGTGAGACAGTGTGTGAGGAGAGAGTGAGACAGTGTGTGAGGAGAGAGAGTGAGACAGTGTTTGAGGAGAGAGAGAGCGAGACAGTGTGTGAGGGGAGAGAGTGAGGCAGTGTGTGAGGAGAGAGTGAGACAGTGTGTGAGGAGAGAGTGAGACAGTGTGTGGGGAGAGAGTGAGACAGTGTGTGAGGAGAGAGTGAGACAGTATGTGAGGAGAGAGTGAGACAGTGTGTGAGGAGAGAGTGAGACAGTGTGTGAGGGGTGAGTGAGACAGTGTGAGAGGAGAGAGAGTGAGACAGTGTGTGAGGAGAGAGTGAGACAGTGTGTGAGGAGAGAGTGAGACAGTGTGTGAGGAGAGAGTGAGACAGTGTGTGAGGAGAGAGTGAGACATTGTGCGTGGAGAGAGTGAGACAGTGTGTGAGGAGAGAGAGTGAGACAGTGTGTGAGGAGAGAGAGAGTGAGACAGTGTGTGAGGGGAGAGAGTGAGGCAGTGTGTGAGGAGAGAGAGTGAGACAGTGTGTGGGGCGAGAGTGAGACAGTGTATGAAGAGAGAGAGTGAGACAGTGTGTGACGAGAGAGTGAGAGAGTGTGTGAGGAGTGAGTGAGACAGTGTGTGACGAGAGAGTGAGTGAGTGTGTGAGGAGAGAGAGTGAGACAGTGTGTGAGTAGAGAGAGTGAGACAGTGTGTGAGGAGAGAGTGAGACAGTGTGTGAGGAGAGAGTGAGACATGGTGTGAGGAGAGAGTGAGACATTGTGTGAGGAGAGAGAGTGAGACAGTGTGTGAGGAGAGAGTGAGACGGTGTGTGAGGAGAGAGAGACAGTGTGTGAGGAGAGTGTGAGACAGTGTGTGAGGGGAGAGTGAGACAGTGTGTGAGGAGAGAGAGTGAGACAGTGTGTGAGGAGAGAGTGAGACAGTGTGTGAGGAGAGAGTGAGACAGTGTGTGAGGAGAGAGTGAGACAGTGTGTGTGGAGAGAGAGTGAGACAGTGTGTGAGGAGAGAGTGAGACAGTGTGTGAGGGGAGAGTGAGATAGTGTGAGAGGAAAGAGTGTGAGACAGTGTGTGAGGAGAGAGTGAGACAGTGTGTAAGGAGGGAGTGAGACAGTGTGTGAGGAGAGAGTGAAACAGTGTGTGAGGGGAGAGTGAGATAGTGTGAGAGGAGAGAGAGTGAGACAGTGTGTGAGGAGAGAGTGAGACAGTGTGTGAGGAGAGAGTGAGACAGTGTGTGAGGAGAGAGTGAGACAGTGTGTGAGGAGAGAGTGAGACAGTGTGTGAGGAGAGAGTGAGACAGTTTGTGAGGAGAGAGTGAGACAGTTTGTGAGGAGAGAGTGAGACAGTGTGTGAGGAGAGAGAGTGAGACAGTGTGTGAGGAGAGAGTGAGACAGTGTGTGAGGAGAGAGTGAGGCAGTGTGTGAGGAGAGAGTGAGACAGTGTGAGAAGAGAGAGAGTGAGACAGTGTGTGAGGAGACAGTGAGACAGTGTGTGAGGAGAGAGTGAGACAGTGTGTGAGGAGAGAGTGAGACAGTGTGTGAGGAGAGAGAGTGAGACAGTGTGCGAGGAGAGAGTGAGACAGTGTGTGAGGAGAGAGTGAGACAGTGTGTGAGGAGAGAGTGAGACAGTGTGTGAGGAGAGAGTGAGACAGTGTGTGAGGAGAGAGTGAGACAGTGTGTGAGGAGAGAGTGAGACAGTGTGTGAGGAGAGTGAGTGAGAGAGTGTGTGAGGAGAGAGTGAGACAGTGTGTGAGGGCAGAGAGTGAGACAGTGTGTGAGGAGAGAGTGAGACAGTGTGTGAGGAGAGAGTGAGACAGTGTGTGAGGAGAGAGTGAGACAGTGTGTGAGGAGAGAGAGTGAGACAGTGTGTGAGGAGAGAGAGAGCGAGACAGTGTGTGAGGGGAGAGAGTGAGGCAGTGTGTGAGGAGAGAGTGAGACAGTGTGTGAGGAGAGAGTGAGACAGTGTGTGGGGAGAGAGTGAGACAGTGTGTGAGGAGAGAGTGAGACAGTATGTGAGGAGAGAGTGAGACAGTGTGAGAGGAGAGAGTGAGACAGTGTGTGAGGAGAGAGAGAGTGAGACAGTGTGTGAGGAGAGAGTGAGACAGTATGTGAGGAGAGAGTGAGACAGTGTGTGAGGAGAGAGTGAGACAGTGTGTGAGGAGAGAGAGAGTGAGACAGTGTGTGAGGAGTGAGTGAGACAGTATGTGAGGAGAGAGTGAGACAGTGTGTGAGGAGAGAGTGAGACAGTGTGTGAGGAGAGAGAGAGTGAGACAGTGTGTGAGGGGAGAGAGTGAGACAGTGTGTGAGGGGTGAGTGAGACAGTGTGAGAGGAGAGAGGGTGAGACAGTGTGTGAGGAGAGAGTGAGACAGTGTGTGAGGAGAGAGTGAGACAGTGTGTGAGGAGAGAGTGAGTCAGTGTGTGAGGGGAGAGAGTGAGACAGTGTGTGAGGAGAGAGTGAGACAGTGTGTGAGGAGAGAGAGAGACATTGTGCGAGGAGAGAGTGAGACAGTGTGTGAGGAGAGAGAGTGAGACAGTGTGTGAGGAGAGAGAGAGTGAGACAGTGTGTGAGGGGAGAGAGTGAGGCAGTGTGTGAGGAGAGAGAGTGAGACAGTGTGTGGGGCGAGAGTGAGACAGTGTATGAAGAGAGAGAGTGAGACAGTGTGTGACGAGAGAGTGAGAGAGTGTGTGAGGAGTGAGTGAGACAGTGTGTGACGAGAGAGTGAGAGAGTGTGTGAGGAGAGAGAGTGAGACAGTGTGTGAGTAGAGAGAGTGAGACAGTGTGTGAGGAGAGAGTGAGACAGTGTGTGAGGAGAGAGTGAGACATGGTGTGAGGAGAGAGTGAGACAGTGTGTGAGGAGAGAGAGTGAGACAGTGTGTGAGGAGAGAGTGAGACGGCGTGTGAGGAGAGAGAGACAGTGTGTGAGGAGAGTGTGAGACAGTGTGTGAGGGGAGAGTGAGACAGTGTGTGAGGAGAGAGAGTGAGACAGTGTGTGAGGAGAGAGTGAGACAGTGTGTGAGGAGAGAGTGAGGCATTGTGTGAGGAGAGAGTGAGAAAGTGTGTGTGGAGAGTGAGACAGTGTGTGAGGAGAGAGTGAGACAGTGTGTGAGGGGAGAGTGAGATAGTGTGAGAGGAGAGAGTGTGAGACAGTGTGTGAGGAGAGAGTGAGACAGTGTGTAAGGAGGGAGTGAGACAGTGTGTGAGGAGAGAGTGAGACAGTGTGTGAGGGGAGAGTGAGATAGTGTGAGAGGAGAGAGAGTGAGACAGTGTGTGAGGAGAGAGTGAGACAGTGTGTGAGGAGAGAGTGAGACAATGTGTGAGGAGAGAGTGAGACAGTGTGTGAGGAGAGAGTGAGACAGTGTGTGAGGAGAGAGTGAGACAGTTTGTGAGGAGAGAGTGAGACAGTGTGTGAGGAGAGAGAGTGAGACAGTGTGCGAGGAGAGAGTCAGACAGTGTGTGAGGAGAGAGTCAGACACTGTGAGGAGAGAGTGAGACGGTGTGTGAGGAGAGAGAGACAGTGTGTGAGGAGAGTGTGAGACAGTGTGTGAGGGGAGAGTGAGACAGTGTGTGAGGAGAGAGAGTGAGACAGTGTGTGAGGAGAGAGTGAGACAGTGTGTGAGGAGAGAGTGAGACAGTGTGTGAGGAGAGAGTGAGACAGTGTGTGAGTAGAGAGTGAGACAGTGTGTGAGGAGAGAGTGAGACAGTGTGTGAGGAGAGAGAGTGAGACAGTGTGTGAGGAGAGAGTGAGAGTGTGTGAGGGGAGAGAGTGAGACAGTGTGTGAGGAGAGAGTGAGACAGTGTGTGAGGAGAGAGTTAGACAGTGTGTGAGGAGCAGAGTGAGACAGTGTGTGAGGAGAGAGAGCGAGACAGTGTGTGAGGGGAGAGAGTGAGGCAGTGTGTGAGGGGAGAGAGTGAGACAGTGAGTGAGGAGAGAGTGAGACAGTGTGTGAGGAGAGAGTGAGACAGTGTGTGATGGGAGAGTGAGACAGTGTGTGAGGAGAGAGAGTGAGACAGTGTGTGAAGAGAGAGTGAGACAGTGTGTGAGGAGAGAGAGAGCGACAGTGTGTGAGGAGAGAGAGTGAGACAGTGTGTGATGCGAGATTGAGACAATGTGTGAGGAGAGAGAGTGAGACAGTGTGTGAGGAGAGAGTGAGACAGTGTGTGAGGAGAGAGTGAGACATTGTGTGAGGAGAGAATGAGACAGTGTGTGAGGAGAGAGTGAGACAGTGTGTGAGGAGAGATAGAGTGAGACAGTGTGTGAGGAGAGAGAGTGAGGCAGTGTGTGAGGAGAGAGAGTGAGACAGTGTGTGAGGAGAGAGTGAGACAGTGTGTGGGGAGAGAGTGAGACAGTGTGTGAAGAGAGAGTGAGACAGTATGTGAGGAGAGAGTGAGACAGTGTGTGAGGAGAGAGTGAGACAGTGTGTGAGGGGTGAGTGAGACAGTGTGAGAGGAGAGAGAGCGAGACAGTGAGTGAGGAGAGAGTGAGACAGTGTGTGAGGAGAGAGTGAGACAGTGTGTGAGGAGAGAGTGAGACATTTTGCGAGGAGTGAGTGAGACAGTGTGTGAGGAGAGAGAGTGAGACAGTGTGTGAGGAGACAGAGAGTGAGACAGTGTGTGAGGGGAGAGAGTGAGGCAGTGTATGAGGAGAGAGAGTGAGACAGTGTGTGGGGCGAGACTGAGACAGTGTGTGAAGAGAGAGAGTGAGACAGTGTGTGACGAGAGAGTGAGAGAGTGTGTGAGGAGTGAGTGAGACAGTGTGTGAGGAGAGAGTGAGACAGTGTGTGAGGAGAGAGTGAGACAGTGTGTGAGGAGAGAATGAGACAGTGTGTGAGGAGAGAGTCAGACAGTGTGTGAGGAGAGATAGAGTGAGACAGTGTGTGAGGAGAGAGAGTGAGACAGTGTGTGAGGAGAGAGAGTGAGACAGTGTGTGAGGAGAGAGTGAGACAGTGTGTGAGGAGAGAGTGAGACATGGTGTGAGGAGAGAGTGAGACAGTGTGTGAGGAGAGAGAGTGAGACAGTGTGTGAGGAGAGAGTGAGACATGGTGTGAGGAGAGAGTGAGACAGTGTGTGAGGAGAGAGAGTGAGACAGTGTGTGAGGAGAGAGTGAGACGGTGTGTGAGGAGAGAGAGACAGTGTGTGAGGAGAGTGTGAGACAGTGTGTGAGGGGAGAGTGAGACAGTGTGTGAGGAGAGAGAGTGAGACAGTGTGTGAGGAGAGATTGAGACAGTGTGTGAGGAGAGAGTGAGACAGTGTGTGAGGAGAGAGTGAGACAGTGTGTGCGGAGAGAGAGTGAGACAGTGTGTGAGGAGAGAGTGAGACAGTGTGTGAGGGGAGAGTGAGATAGTGTGAGAGGAGAGAGAGTGAGACAGTGTGTGAGGAGAGAGTGAGACAGTGTGTGAGGAGGGAGTGAGACAGTGAGTGAGGAGAGAGTGAGACAGTGTGTGAGGGGAGAGTGAGATAGTGTGAGAGGAGAGAGAGTGAGACAGTGTGTGAGGAGAGAGTGAGACAGTGTCTGAGGAGAGAGTGAGACAGTGTGTGAGGAGAGAGTGAGACAGTGCGTGAGGAGAGAGTGAGACAGTGTGTGAGGAGAGAGTGAGACAGTTTGTGAGGAGAGAGTGAGACAGTGTGTGAGGAGAGAGAGTGAGACAGTGTGTGAGGAGAGAGTGAGACAGTGTGTGAGGAGAGAGTGAGGCAGTGTGTGAGGAGAGAGTGAGACAGTGTGAGAAGAGAGAGAGTGAGACAGTGTGTGAGGAGACAGTGAGACAGTGTGTGAGGAGAGAGTGAGACAGTGTGTGAGGAGAGAGTGAGACAGTGTGTGAGGAGAGAGAGTGAGACAGTGTGCGAGGAGAGAGTGAGACAGTGTGTGAGGAGAGAGTGAGACAGTGTGTGAGGAGAGAGTGAGACGGTGTGTGAGGAGAGAGAGACAGTGTGTGAGGAGAGTGTGAGACAGTGTGTGAGGGGAGAGTGAGACAGTGTGTGAGGAGAGAGAGTGAGACAGTGTGTGAGGAGAGAGTGAGACAGTGTGTGAGGAGAGAGTGAGACAGTGTGTGAGGAGAGAGTGAGACAGTGTGTGAGGAGAGAGTGAGACAGTGTGTGAGGAGAGAGAGTGAGACAGTGTGTGAGGAGAGAGTGAGACAGTGTGTGAGGGCAGAGAGTGAGACAGTGTGTGAGGAGAGAGTGAGACAGTGTGTGAGGAGAGAGTGAGACAGTGTGTGAGGAGAGAGTGAGACAGTGTGTGAGGAGAGAGAGTGAGACAGTGTGTGAGGAGCGAGAGAGCGAGACAGTGTGTGAGGGGAGAGAGTGAGGCAGTGTGTGAGGAGAGAGTGAGACAGTGTGTGAGGAGAGAGGGAGACAGTGTGTGGGGAGAGAGTGAGACAGTGTGTGAGGAGAGAGTGAGACAGTATGTGAGGAGAGAGTGAGACAGTGTGTGAGGAGAGAGTGAGACAGTGTGTGAGGCGTGAGTGAGACAGTGTGAGAGGAGAGAGAGTGAGACAGTGTGTGAGGAGAGAGTGAGACAATGTGTGAGGAGAGAGTGAGACAGTGTGTGAGGAGAGAGTGAGTCAGTGTGTGAGGGGAGAGAGTGAGACAGTGTGTGAGGAGAGAGTGAGACAGTGTGTGAGGAGAGAGTGAGACATTGTGCGAGGAGAGAGTGAGACAGTGTGTGAGGAGAGAGAGTGAGACAGTGTGTGAGGAGAGAGAGAGTGAGACAGTGTGTGAGGGGAGAGAGTGAGGCAGTGTGTGAGGAGAGAGAGTGAGACAGTGTGTGGGGCGAGAGTGAGACAGTGTATGAAGAGAGAGAGTGAGACAGTGTGTGACGAGAGAGTGAGAGAGTGTGTGAGGAGTGAGTGAGACAGTGTGTGACGAGAGAGTGAGAGAGTGTGTGAGGAGAGAGAGTGAGACAGTGTGTGAGTAGAGAGAGTGAGACAGTGTGTGAGGAGAGAGTGAGACAGTGTGTGAGGAGAGAGTGAGACATGGTTTGAGGAGAGAGTGAGACAGTGTGTGAGGAGAGAGAGTGAGACAGTGTGTGAGGAGAGAGTGAGACGGTGTGTGAGGAGAGAGAGACAGTGTGTGAGGAGAGTGTGAGACAGTGTGTGAGGGGAGAGTGAGACAGTGTGTGAGGAGAGAGAGTGAGACAGTGTGTGAGGAGAGAGTGAGACAGTGTGTGAGGAGAGAGTGAGACAGTGTGTGAGGAGAGAGTGAGACAGTGTGTGTGGAGAGAGAGAGAGACAGTGTGTGAGGAGAGAGTGAGACAGTGTGTGAGGGGAGAGTGAGATAGTGTGAGAGGAGAGAGTGTGAGACAGTGTGTGAGGAGAGAGTGAGACAGTGTGTAAGGAGGGAGTGAGACAGTGTGTGAGGAGAGAGTGAGACAGTGTGTGAGGAGAGAGTGAGACAGTGTGTGAGGAGAGAGTGAGACAGTGTGTGAGGAGAGAGTGAGACAGTGTGTGAGGAGAGAGTGAGACAGTGTGTGAGGAGAGAGTGAGACAGTTTGTGAGGAGAGAGTGAGACAGTGTGTGAGGAGAGAGAGTGAGACAGTGTGTGAGGAGAGAGCGAGACAGTGTGTGAGGAGAGAGTGAGACAGTGTGTGAGGAGATAGTGAGACAGTGTGAGAAGAGAGAGAGTGAGACAGTGTGTGAGGAGACAGTGAGACAGTATGTGAGGAGAGAGTGAGACAGTGTGTGAGGAGAGAGAGTGAGACAGTGTGCGAGGAGAGAGTGAGACAGTGTATGAGGAGAGAGTGAGACACTGTGTGAGGAGAGAGTGAGACGGTGTGTGATGAGAGAGAGACAGTGTGTGAGGAGAGTGTGAGACAGTGTGTGAGGGGAGAGTGAGACAGTGTGTGAGGAGAGAGAGTGAGACAGTGTATGAGGAGAGAGTGAGACAGTGTGTGAGGAGAGAGTGAGACAGTGTGTGAGGAGAGAGTGAGACAGTGTGTGAGTAGAGAGTGAGACAGTGTGTGAGGAGAGAGTGAGACAGTGTGTGAGGAGAGAGAGTGAGACAGTGTGTGAGGAGAGAGTGAGACAGTGTGTGAGGGGAGAGAGTGAGACAGTGTGTGAGGAGAGAGTGAGACAGTGAGTGAGGAGAGAGTGAGACAGTGTGTGAGGAGAGAGTTAGACAGTGTGTGAGGAGAGAGAGTGAGACAGTGTGTGAGGAGAGAGAGAGCGAGACAGTGTGTGAGGGGAGAGAGTGAGGCAGTGTGTGAGGGGAGAGAGTGAGACAGTGAGTGAGGAGAGAGTGCGACAGTGTGTGAGGAGAGAGTGAGACAGTGTGTGATGGGAGAGTGAGACAGTGTGTGAGGAGAGAGAGTGAGACAGTGTGTGAAGAGAGAGTGAGACAGTGTGTGAGGAGAGAGAGAGCGACAGTGTGTGAGGAGAGAGAGTGAGACAGTGTGTGAGGTGAGATTGAGACAATGTGTGAGGAGAGAGTGAGACATTGTGTGAGGAGAGAATGAGACAGTGTGTGAGGAGAGAGTGAGACAGTGTGTGAGGAGAGATAGAGTGAGACAGTGTGTGAGGAGAGAGAGTGAGACAGTGTGTGAGGAGAGAGAGTGAGACAGTGTGTGAGGAGAGAGTGAGACAGTGTGTGAGGGGAGAGTGAGACATGGTGTGAGGAGAGAGTGAGACAGTGTGTGTGAGGAGACAGTGAGACAGTGTGTGAGGAGAGAGTGAGACAGTGTGTGAGGAGAGAGTGAGACAGTGTGTGAGGAGAGAGAGAGTGAGACAGTGTGTGAGGGGAGAGAGTGAGACAGTGTGAGGAGAGAGAGTGAGACTGTGTGGGGAGCGAGAGTGAGACAGTGTGTGAGGAGAGAGTGAGACAGTGTGTGAGGGGAGAGAGTGAGACAGTGTGAGAGGAGAGAGTGAGACAGTATGTGAGGAGAGAGAGTGAGACAGTCTGAGAGGAGAGAGTGAGACAGTATGTGAGGGGAGAGTGAGACAGTGTGTGAGGGGAGAGTGAGACAGTGTGTGAGGAGAGAGAGTGAGACAGTGTGTGAGGAGAGAGTGAGACAGTGTGTGAGGAGAGAGTGAGACAGTGTGTGAGGAGAGAGTGAGACAGTGTGTGAGGAGAGAGTGAGACAGTGTGTGAGGACAAAGAGTGAGACAGTGTGTGAGGAGAGAGTGAGACAGTGTGTGAGTGGAGGAGAGTGAGACAGTGTGTGAGTAGAGAGTGAGACAGTGTGTGAGGAGAGAGTGAGACAGTGTGTCAGGAGAGAGTGAGACAGTGTGTGAGGAGAGAGAGTGAGACAGTGTGTGAGGAGAGAGAGAGTGAGACAGTGTGTGAGGGGAGAGAGTGAGGCAGTGTGTGAGGGGAGCGAGTGAGACATTGAGTGAGGAGAGAGTGAGACAGTGTGTGAGGAGAGAGTGAGACAGTGTGTGATGGGAGAGTGAGACAGTGTGTGAGGAGAGAGAGTGAGACAGTGTGTGACGAGAGAATGAGACAGTGTGTGAGGAGAGAGTGAGACAGTGTGTGAGGAGGGAGTGAGACAGTGAGTGAGGAGAGAGTGAGACAGTGTGTGAGGGGAGAGTGAGATAGTGTGAGAGGAGAGAGAGTGAGACAGTGTGTGAGGAGAGAGTGAGACAGTGTGTGAGGAGAGAGTGAGACAGTGTGTGAGGAGAGAGTGAGACAGTGTGTGAGGAGAGAGTGAGACAGTGTGTGAGGAGAGAGTGAGACAGTTTGTGAGGAGAGAGTGAGACAGTTTGTGAGGAGAGAGAGTGAGACAGTGTGTGAGGAGAGAGTGAGGCAGTGTGTGAGGAGAGAGTGAGGCAGTGTGTGAGGAGAGAGTGAGACAGTGTGAGAAGAGAGAGAGTGAGACAGTGTGTGAGGAGACAGTGAGACAGTGTGTGAGGAGAGAGTGAGACAGTGTGTGAGGAGAGAGTGAGACAGTGTGTGAGGAGAGAGAGTGAGACAGTGTGCGAGGAGAGAGTGAGACAGTGTGTGAGGAGAGAGTGAGACAGTGTGTGAGGAGAGAGTGAGACGGTGTGTGAGGAGAGAGAGACAGTGTGTGAGGGGAGAGAGTGAGGCAGTGTGTGAGGAGAGAGTGAGACAGTGTGTGAGGAGAGAGTGAGACAGTGTGTGGGGAGAGAGTGAGACAGTGTGTGAGGAGAGAGTGAGACAGTATGTGAGGAGAGAGTGAGACAGTGTGTGAGGAGAGAGTGAGACAGTGTGTGAGGGGTGAGTGAGACAGTGTGAGAGGAGAGAGAGTGAGACAGTGTGTGAGGAGAGAGTGAGACAGTGTGTGAGGAGAGAGTGAGACAGTGTGTGAGGAGAGAGTGAGTCAGTGTGTGAGGGGAGAGAGTGAGACAGTGTGTGAGGAGAGAGTGAGACAGTGTGTGAGGAGAGAGTGAGACATTGTGCGTGGAGAGAGTGAGACAGTGTGTGAGGAGAGAGAGTGAGACAGTGTGTGAGGAGAGAGAGAGTGAGACAGTGTGTGAGGGGAGAGAGTGAGGCAGTGTGTGAGGAGAGAGAGTGAGACAGTGTGTGGGGCGAGAGTGAGACAGTGTATGAAGAGAGAGAGTGAGACAGTGTGTGACGAGAGAGTGAGAGAGTGTGTGAGGAATGAGTGAGACAGTGTGTGACGAGAGAGTGAGAGAGTGTGTGAGGAGAGAGAGTGAGACAGTGTGTGAGTAGAGAGAGTGAGACAGTGTGTGAGGAGAGAGTGAGACAGTGTGTGAGGAGAGAGTGAGACATGGTGTGAGGAGAGAGTGAGACAGTGTGTGAGGAGAGAGAGTGAGACAGTGTGTGAGGAGAGAGTGAGACGGTGTGTGAGGAGAGAGAGACAGTGTGTGAGGAGAGAGTGAGACAGTGTGTGAGGAGAGAGTGAGACAGTGTGTGAGGAGAGAGTGAGACAGTTTGTGAGGAGAGAGTGAGACAGTGTGTGAGGAGAGAGAGTGAGACAGTGTGTGAGGAGAGAGTGAGGCAGTGTGTGAGGAGAGAGTGAGGCAGTGTGTGAGGAGAGAGTGAGACAGTGTGAGAAGAGAGAGAGTGAGACAGTGTGTGAGGAGACAGTGAGACAGTGTGTGAGGGGAGAGAGTGAGACAGTGTGTGAGGAGAGAGTGAGACAGTGTGTGAGGAGAGAGTGAGACATTGTGCGAGGAGAGAGTGAGACAGTGTGTGAGGAGAGAGAGTGAGACAGTGTGTGAGGAGAGAGAGAGTGAGACAGTGTGTGAGGGGAGAGAGTGAGGCAGTGTGTGAGGAGAGAGAGTGAGACAGTGTGTGGGGCGAGAGTGAGACAGTGTATGAAGAGAGAGAGTGAGACAGTGTGTGACGAGAGAGTGAGAGAGTGTGTGAGGAGTGAGTGAGACAGTGTGTGACGAGAGAGTGAGAGAGTGTGTGAGGAGAGAGAGTGAGACAGTGTGTGAGTAGAGAGAGTGAGACAGTGTGTGAGGAGAGAGTGAGACAGTGTGTGAGGAGAGAGTGAGACAGTGTGTGAGGAGAGAGTGAGACGGTGTGTGAGGAGAGAGAGACAGTGTGTGAGGAGAGTGTGAGACAGTGTGTGAGGGGAGAGTGAGACAGTGTGTGAGGAGAGAGAGTGAGACAGTGTGTGAGGAGAGAGTGAGACAGTGTGTGAGGAGAGAGTGAGACAGTGTGTGAGGAGAGAGTGAGACAGTGTGTGAGGAGAGAGTGAGACAGTGTGTGAGGGGAGAGTGAGACAGTGTGTGAGGAGAGAGTGAGACAGTGTGTGAGGAGAGAGAGTGAGACAGTGTGTGAGGAGAGAGTGAGACAGTGTGTGAGGAGAGAGAGTGAGACAGTGTGTGAGGAGAGAGTGAGACAGTGCGTGAGGAGAGAGAGTGAGACAGTGTGTGAGGAGAGAGTGAGACAGTGTGTGAGGGCAGAGAGTGAGACAGTGTGTGAGGAGAGAGTGAGACAGTGTGTGAGGAGAGAGTGAGACAGTGTGTGAGGAGAGAGTGAGACAGTGTGTGAGGAGAGAGAGTGAGACAGTGTTTGAGGAGAGAGAGAGCGAGACAGTGTGTGAGGGGAGAGAGTGAGGCAGTGTGTGAGGAGAGAGTGAGACAGTGTGTGAGGAGAGAGTGAGACAGTGTGTGGGGAGAGAGTGAGACAGTGTGTGAGGAGAGAGTGAGACAGTATGTGAGGAGAGAGTGAGACAGTGTGTGAGGAGAGAGTGAGACAGTGTGTGAGGGGTGAGTGAGACAGTGTGAGAGGAGAGAGAGTGAGACAGTGTGTGAGGAGAGAGTGAGACAGTGTGTGAGGAGAGAGTGAGACAGTGTGTGAGGAGAGAGTGAGTCAGTGTGTGAGGGGAGAGAGTGAGACAGTGTGTGAGGAGAGAGTGAGACAGTGTGTGAGGAGAGAGAGTGAGACAGTGTGTGAGGAGAGAGAGAGTGAGACAGTGTGTGAGGGGAGAGAGTGAGGCAGTGTGTGAGGAGAGAGAGTGAGACAGTGTGTGGGGCGAGAGTGAGACAGTGTATGAAGAGAGAGAGTGAGACAGTGTGTGACGAGAGAGTGAGAGAGTGTGTGAGGAGTGAGTGAGACAGTGTGTGACAAGAGAGTGAGAGAGTGTGTGAGGAGAGAGAGTGAGACAGTGTGTGAGTAGAGAGAGTGAGACAGTGTGTGAGGAGAGAGTGAGACAGTGTGTGAGGAGAGAGTGAGACATGGTGTGAGGAGAGAGTGAGACATTGTGTGAGGAGAGCGAGTGAGACAGTGTGTGAGGAGAGAGTGAGACGGTGTGTGAGGAGAGAGAGACAGTGTGTGAGGAGAGTGTGAGACAGTGTGTGAGGGGAGAGTGAGACAGTGTGTGAGGAGAGAGAGTGAGACAGTGTGTGAGGAGAGAGTGAGACAGTGTGTGAGGAGAGAGTGAGACAGTGTGTGAGGAGAGAGTGAGACAGTGTGTGTGGAGAGAGAGTGAGACAGTGTGTGAGGAGAGAGTGAGACAGTGTGTGAGGGGAGAGTGAGATAGTGTGAGAGGAGAGAGTGTGAGACAGTGTGTGAGGAGAGAGTGAGACAGTGTGTAAGGAGGGAGTGAGACAGTGTGTGAGGAGAGAGTGAAACAGTGTGTGAGGGGAGAGTGAGATAGTGTGAGAGGAGAGAGAGTGAGACAGTGTGTGAGGAGAGAGTGAGACAGTGTGTGAGGAGAGAGTGAGACAGTGTGTGAGGAGAGAGTGAGACAGTGTGTGAGGAGAGAGTGAGACAGTGTGTGAGGAGAGAGTGAGACAGTTTGTGAGGAGAGAGTGAGACAGTTTGTGAGGAGAGAGTGAGACAGTGTGTGAGGAGAGAGAGTGAGACAGTGTGTGAGGAGAGAGTGAGACAGTGTGTGAGGAGAGAGTGAGGCAGTGTGTGAGGAGAGAGTGAGACAGTGTGAGAAGAGAGAGAGTGAGACAGTGTGTGAGGAGACAGTGAGACAGTGTGTGAGGAGAGAGTGAGACAGTGTGTGAGGAGAGAGTGAGACAGTGTGTGAGGAGAGAGTGAGACGGTGTGTGAGGAGAGAGAGACAGTGTGTGAGGAGAGTGTGAGACAGTGTGTGAGGGGAGAGTGAGACAGTGTGTGAGGAGAGAGAGTGAGACAGTGTGTGAGGAGAGAGTGAGACAGTGTGTGAGGAGAGAGTGAGACAGTGTGTGAGGAGAGAGTGAGACAGTGTGTGAGGAGAGAGTGAGACAGTGTGTGAGGAGAGAGTGAGACAGTGTGTGAGGAGAGTGAGTGAGACAGTGTGTGAGGAGAGAGTGAGACAGTGTGTGAGGGCAGAGAGTGAGACAGTGTGTGAGGAGAGAGTGAGACAGTATGTGAGGAGAGAGTGAGACAGTGTGTGAGGAGAGAGTGAGACAGTGTGTGAGGAGAGAGAGTGAGACAGTGTGTGAGGAGAGAGAGAGCGAGACAGTGTGTGAGGGGAGAGAGTGAGGCAGTGTGTGAGGAGAGAGTGAGACAGTGTGTGAGGAGAGAGTGAGACAGTGTGTGGGGAGAGAGTGAGACTGTGTGTGAGGAGAGAGTGAGACAGTATGTGAGGAGAGAGTGAGACAGTGTGTGAGGAGAGAGTGAGACAGTGTGTGAGGAGAGAGAGAGTGAGACAGTGTGTGAGGAGAGAGTGAGACAGTATGTGAGGAGAGAGTGAGACAGTGTGTGAGGAGAGAGTGAGACAGTGTGTGAGGAGAGAGAGAGTGAGACAGTGTGTGAGGAGTGAGTGAGACAGTATGTGAGGAGAGAGTGAGACAGTGTGTGAGGAGAGAGTGAGACAGTGTGTGAGGAGAGAGAGAGTGAGACAGTGTGTGAGGGGAGAGAGTGAGACAGTGTGTGAGGGGTGAGTGAGACAGTGTGAGAGGAGAGAGAGTGAGACAGTGTGTGAGGAGAGAGTGAGACAGTGTGTGAGGAGAGAGTGAGACAGTGTGTGAGGAGAGAGTGAGTCAGTGTGTGAGGGGAGAGAGTGAGACAGTGTGTGAGGAGAGAGTGAGACAGTGTGTGAGGAGAGAGAGAGACATTGTGCGAGGAGAGAGTGAGACAGTGTGTGAGGAGAGAGAGTGAGACAGTGTGTGAGGAGAGAGAGAGTGAGACAGTGTGTGAGGGGAGAGAGTGAGGCAGTGTGTGAGGAGAGAGAGTGAGACAGTGTGTGGGGCGAGAGTGAGACAGTGTATGAAGAGAGAGAGTGAGACAGTGTGTGACGAGAGAGTGAGAGAGTGTGTGAGGAGTGAGTGAGACAGTGTGTGACGAGAGAGTGAGAGAGTGTGTGAGGAGAGAGAGTGAGACAGTGTGTGAGTAGAGAGAGTGAGACAGTGTGTGAGGAGAGAGTGAGACAGTGTGTGAGGAGAGAGTGAGACATGGTGTGAGGAGAGAGTGAGACAGTGTGTGAGGAGAGAGAGTGAGACAGTGTGTGAGGAGAGAGTGAGACGGTGTGTGAGGAGAGAGAGACAGTGTGTGAGGAGAGTGTGAGACAGTGTGTGAGGGGAGAGTGAGACAGTGTGTGAGGAGAGAGAGTGAGACAGTGTGTGAGGAGAGAGTGAGACAGTGTGTGAGGAGAGAGTGAGACAGTGTGTGAGGAGAGAGTGAGAAAGTGTGTGTGGAGAGTGAGACAGTGTGTGAGGAGAGAGTGAGACAGTGTGTGAGGGGAGAGTGAGATAGTGTGAGAGGAGAGAGTGTGAGACAGTGTGTGAGGAGAGAGTGAGACAGTGTGTAAGGAGGGAGTGAGACAGTGTGTGAGGAGAGAGTGAGACAGTGTGTGAGGGGAGAGTGAGATAGTGTGAGAGGAGAGAGAGTGAGACAGTGTGTGAGGAGAGAGTGAGACAGTGTGTGAGGAGAGAGTGAGACAGTG
Source organism: Scyliorhinus torazame (assembly GCF_047496885.1). NCBI lineage: Eukaryota > Metazoa > Chordata > Chondrichthyes > Carcharhiniformes > Scyliorhinidae > Scyliorhinus > Scyliorhinus torazame. Next base: position 1,521,966 of record NW_027307767.1, read on the forward strand.
TGTGAGGAGAGAGTGAGACAGTGTGTGAGGAGAGAGTGAGACAGTGTGTGAGGAGAGAGTGAGACAGTTTGTGAGGAGAGAGTGAGACAGTGTGTGAGGATAGAGAGTGAGACAGTGTATGAGGAGAGAGCGAGACAGTGTGTGAGGAGAGAGTGAGACAGTGTGTGAGGGGATAGTGAGACAGTGTGAGAAGAGAGAGAGTGAGACAGTGTGTGAGGAGACAGCGAGACAGTGTGTGAGGAGAGAGTGAGACAGTGTGTGAGGAGAGAGTGAGACAGTGTGTGAGGAGAGAGAGTGAGACAGTGTGCGAGGAGAGAGTGAGACACTGTGTGAGGAGAGAGTGAGACGGTGTGTGAGGAGAGAGAGACAGTGTGTGAGGAGAGTGTGAGACAGTGTGTGAGGGGAGAGTGAGACAGTGTGTGAGGAGAGAGAGTGAGACAGTGTGTGAGGAGAGAGTCAGACAGTGTGTGAGGAGAGAGTGAGACAGTGTGTGAGGAGAGAGTGAGACAGTGTGTGAGTAGAGAGTGAGACAGTGTGTGAGGAGAGAGTGAGACAGTGTGTGAGGAGAGAGAGTGAGACAGTGTGTGAGGAGAGAGTGAGAGTGTGTGAGGGGAGAGAGTGAGACAGTGTGTGAGGAGAGAGTGAGACAGTGTGTGAGGAGAGAGTGAGACAGTGTGTGAGGAGAGAGTTAGACAGTGTGTGAGGAGAGAGAGTGAGACAGTGTGTGAGGAGAGAGAGCGAGACAGTGTGTGAGGGGAGAGAGTGAGGCAGTGTGTGAGGGGAGAGAGTGAGACAGTGAGTGAGGAGAGAGTGAGACAGTGTGTGAGGAGAGAGTGAGACAGTGTGTGATGGGAGAGTGAGACAGTGTGTGAGGAGAGAGAGTGAGACAGTGTGTGAAGAGAGAGTGAGACAGTGTGTGAGGAGAGAGAGAGCGACAGTGTGTGAGGAGAGAGAGTGAGACAGTGTGTGAGGCGAGATTGAGGCAATGTGTGAGGAGAGAGAGTGAGACAGTGTGTGAGGAGAGAGTGAGACAGTGTGTGAGGAGAGAGTGAGACATTGTGTGAGGAGAGAATGAGACAGTGTGTGAGGAGAGAGTGAGACAGTGTGTGAGGAGAGATAGAGTGAGACAGTGTGTGAGGAGAGAGAGTGAGACAGTGTGTGAGGAGAGAGAGTGAGACAGTGTGTGAGGAGAGAGTGAGACAGTGTGTGGGGAGAGAGTGAGACAGTGTGTGAAGAGAGAGTGAGACAGTATGTGAGGAGAGAGTGAGACAGTGTGTGAGGAGAGAGTGAGACAGTGTGTGAGGGGTGAGTGAGACAGTGTGAGAGGAGAGAGAGCGAGACAGTGAGTGAGGAGAGAGTGAGACAGTGTGTGAGGAGAGAGTGAGACAGTGTGTGAGGAGAGAGTGAGACAGTGTGTGAGGAGAGAGTGAGACAGTGTGTGAGGAGAGAGTGAGACAGTGTGTGAGGAGAGAGTGAGACATTTTGCGAGGAGAGAGTGAGACAGTGTGTGAGGAGAGAGAGTGAGACAGTGTGTGAGGAGACAGAGAGTGAGACAGTGTGTGAGGGGAGAGAGTGAGGCAGTGTATGAGGAGAGAGAGTGAGACAGTGTGTGGGGCGAGAGTGAGACAGTGTGTGAAGAGAGAGAGTGAGACAGTGTGTGACGAGAGAGTGAGAGAGTGTGTGAGGAGTGAGTGAGACAGTGTGTGAGGAGAGAGTGAGACAGTGTGTGAGGAGAGAGTGAGACAGTGTGTGAGGAGAGAATGAGACAGTGTGTGAGGAGAGAGTCAGACAGTGTGTGAGGAGAGATAGAGTGAGACAGTGTGTGAGGAGAGAGAGTGAGACAGTGTGTGAGGAGAGAGAGTGAGACAGTGTGTGAGGAGAGAGTGAGACAGTGTGTGAGGAGAGAGTGAGACATGGTGTGAGGAGAGAGTGAGACAGTGTGTGAGGAGAGAGAGTGAGACAGTGTGTGAGGAGAGAGTGAGACGGTGTGTGAGGAGAGAGAGACAGTGTGTGAGGAGAGTGTGAGACAGTGTGTGAGGGGAGAGTGAGACAGTGTGTGAGGAGAGAGAGTGAGACAGTGTGTGAGGAGAGATTGAGACAGTGTGTGAGGAGAGAGTGAGACAGTGTGTGAGGAGAGAGTGAGACAGTGTGTGCGGAGAGAGAGTGAGACAGTGTGTGAGGAGAGAGTGAGACAGTGTGTGAGGGGAGAGTGAGATAGTGTGAGAGGAGAGAGAGTGAGACAGTGTGTGAGGAGAGAGTGAGACAGTGTCTGAGGAGAGAGTGAGACAGTGTGTGAGGAGAGAGTGAGACAGTGTGTGAGGAGAGAGTGAGACAGTGTGTGAGGAGAGAGTGAGACAGTGTGTGAGGGGAGAGTGAGACAGTGTGTGAGGAGAGAGAGTGAGACAGTGTGTGAGGAGAGAGTGAGACTGTGTGTGAGGAGAGAGTGAGACAGTGTGTGAGGAGAGAGTGAGACAGTGTGTGAGGAGAGAGTGAGACAGTGTGTGAGGAGAGAGTGAGACAGTGTGTGAGGAGAGAGAGTGAGACAGTGTGTGAGGAGAGAGTGAGACAGTGTGTGAGGGCAGAGAGTGAGACAGTGTGTGAGGAGAGAGTGAGACAGTGTGTGAGGAGAGAGTGAGACAGTGTGTGAGGAGAGAGTGAGACAGTGTGTGAGGGGAGAGTGAGATAGTGTGAGAGGAGAGAGAGTGAGACAGTGTGTGAGGAGAGAGTGAGACAGTGTCTGAGGAGAGAGTGAGACAGTGTGTGAGGAGAGAGTGAGACAGTGTGTGAGGAGAGAGTGAGACAGTGTGTGAGGAGAGAGTGAGACAGTGTGTGAGGAGAGAGTGAGACAGTGTGTGAGGAGAGAGTGAGACAGTGTGTGAGGAGAGAGAGTGAGACAGTGTGTGAGGAGAGAGTGAGACAGTGTGTGAGGGGAGAGTGAGATAGTGTGAGAGGAGAGAGAGTGAGACAGTGTGTGAGGAGAGAGTGAGACAGTGTCTGAGGAGAGAGTGAGACAGTGTGTGAGGAGAGAGTGAGATAGTGTGAGAGGAGAGAGAGTGAGACAGTGTGTGAGGAGAGAGTGAGACAGTGTCTGAGGAGAGAGTGAGACAGTGTGTGAGGAGAGAGTGAGACAGTGTGTGAGGAGAGAGTGAGACAGTGTGTGAGGAGAGAGTGAGACAGTGTGTGAGGGGAGAGTGAGACAGTGTGTGAGGAGAGAGAGTGAGACAGTGTGTGAGGAGAGAGTGAGACTGTGTGTGAGGAGAGAGTGAGACAGTGTGTGAGGAGAGAGTGAGACAGTGTGTGAGGAGAGAGTGAGACAGTGTGTGAGGAGAGAGTGAGACAGTGTGTGAGGAGAGAGAGTGAGACAGTGTGTGAGGAGAGAGTGAGACAGTGTGTGAGGGCAGAGAGTGAGACAGTGTGTGAGGAGAGAGTGAGACAGTGTGTGAGGAGAGAGTGAGACAGTGTGTGAGGAGAGAGTGAGACAGTGTGTGAGGAGAGAGAGTGAGACAGTGTGTGAGGAGCGAGAGAGCGAGACAGTGTGTGAGGGGAGAGAGTGAGGCAGTGTGTGAGGAGAGAGTGAGACAGTGTGTGAGGAGAGAGGGAGACAGTGTGTGGGGAGAGAGTGAGACAGTGTGTGAGGAGAGAGTGAGACAGTATGTGAGGAGAGAGTGAGACAGTGTGTGAGGAGAGAGTGAGACAGTGTGTGAGGAGAGAGTGAGACAGTGTGTGAGGAGAGAGTGAGACAGTGTGTGAGGAGAGAGTTAGACAGTGTGTGAGGAGAGAGAGTGAGACAGTGTGTGAGGAGAGAGAGCGAGACAGTGTGTGAGGGGAGAGAGTGAGGCAGTGTGTGAGGGGAGAGAGTGAGACAGTGAGTGAGGAGAGAGTGAGACAGTGTGTGAGGAGAGAGTGAGACAGTGTGTGATGGGAGAGTGAGACAGTGTGTGAGGAGAGAGAGTGAGACAGTGTGTGAAGAGAGAGTGAGACAGTGTGTGAGGAGAGAGAGAGCGACAGTGTGTGAGGAGAGAGAGTGAGACAGTGTGTGAGGCGAGATTGAGACAATGTGTGAGGAGAGAGAGTGAGACAGTGTGTGAGGAGAGAGTGAGACAGTGTGTGAGGAGAGAGTGAGACATTGTGTGAGGAGAGAATGAGACAGTGTGTGAGGAGAGAGTGAGACAGTGTGTGAGGAGAGATAGAGTGAGACAGTGTGTGAGGAGAGAGAGTGAGACAGTGTGTGAGGAGAGAGAGTGAGACAGTGTGTGAGGAGAGAGTGAGACAGTGTGTGGGGAGAGAGTGAGACAGTGTGTGAAGAGAGAGTGAGACAGTATGTGAGGAGAGAGTGAGACAGTGTGTGAGGAGAGAGTGAGACAGTGTGAGAGGAGAGAGAGCGAGACAGTGAGTGAGGAGAGAGTGAGACAGTGTGTGAGGAGAGAGTGAGACAGTGTGTGAGGAGAGAGTGAGACATTTTGCGAGGAGAGAGTGAGACAGTGTGTGAGGAGAGAGAGTGAGACAGTGTGTGAGGAGACAGAGAGTGAGACAGTGTGTGAGGGGAGAGAGTGAGGCAGTGTATGAGGAGAGAGAGTGAGACAGTGTGTGGGGCGAGAGTGAGACAGTGTGTGAAGAGAGAGAGTGAGACAGTGTGTGACGAGAGAGTGAGAGAGTGTGTGAGGAGTGAGTGAGACAGTGTGTGAGGAGAGAGTGAGACAGTGTGTGAGGAGAGAGTGAGACAGTGTGTGAGGAGAGAATGAGACAGTGTGTGAGGAGAGAGTCAGACAGTGTGTGAGGAGAGATAGAGTGAGACAGTGTGTGAGGAGAGAGAGTGAGACAGTGTGTGAGGAGAGAGAGTGAGACAGTGTGTGAGGAGAGAGTGAGACAGTGTGTGAGGAGAGAGTGAGACATGGTGTGAGGAGAGAGTGAGACAGTGTGTGAGGAGAGAGAGTGAGACAGTGTGTGAGGAGAGAGTGAGACGGTGTGTGAGGAGAGAGAGACAGTGTGTGAGGAGAGTGTGAGACAGTGTGTGAGGGGAGAGTGAGACAGTGTGTGAGGAGAGATTGAGACAGTGTGTGAGGAGAGAGTGAGACAGTGTGTGAGGAGAGAGTGAGACAGTGTGTGCGGAGAGAGAGTGAGACAGTGTGTGAGGAGAGAGTGAGACAGTGTGTGAGGGGAGAGTGAGATAGTGTGAGAGGAGAGAGAGTGAGACAGTGTGTGAGGAGAGAGTGAGACAGTGTGTGAGGAGGGAGTGAGACAGTGAGTGAGGAGAGAGTGTGACAGTGTGTGAGGGGAGAGTGAGATAGTGTGAGAGGAGAGAGAGTGAGACAGTGTGTGAGGAGAGAGTGAGACGGTGTCTGAGGAGAGAGTGAGACAGTGTGTGAGGAGATAGTGAGACAGTGTGTGAGGAGAGAGTGAGACAGTGTGTGAGGAGAGAGTGAGACAGTGTGTGAGGGGAGAGTGAGACAGTGTGTGAGGAGAGAGAGTGAGACAGTGTGTGAGGAGAGAGTGAGACAGTGTGTGAGGAGAGAGTGAGACAGTGTGTGAGGAGAGAGTGAGACAGTGTGTGAGGAGAGAGTGAGACAGTGTGTGAGGAGAGAGTGAGACAGTGTGTGAGGAGAGAGAGTGAGACAGTGTGTGAGGAGAGAGTGAGACAGTGTGTGAGGGCAGAGAGTGAGACAGTGTGTGAGGAGAGAGTGAGACAGTGTGTGAGGAGAGAGTGAGACAGTGTGTGAGGAGAGAGTGAGACAGTGTGTGAGGAGAGAGAGTGAGACAGTGTGTGAGGAGCGAGAGAGCGAGACAGTGTGTGAGGGGAGAGAGTGAGGCAGTGTGTGAGGAGAGAGTGAGACAGTGTGTGAGGAGAGAGGGAGACAGTGTGTGGAGAGAGAGTGAGACAGTGTGTGAGGAGAGAGTGAGACAGTATGTGAGGAGAGAGTGAGACAGTGTGTGAGGAGAGAGTGAGACAGTGTGTGAGGCGTGAGTGAGACAGTGTGAGAGGAGAGAGAGTGAGACAGTGTGTGAGGAGAGAGTGAGACAATGTGTGAGGAGAGAGTGAGACAGTGTGTGAGGAGAGAGTGAGTCAGTGTGTGAGGGGAGAGAGTGAGACAATGTGTGAGGAGAGAGTGAGACAGTGTGTGAGGAGAGAGTGAGACATTGTGCGAGGAGAGAGTGAGACAGTGTGTGAGGAGAGAGAGTGAGACAGTGTGTGAGGAGAGAGAGAGTGAGACAGTGTGTGAGGGGAGAGAGTGAGGCAGTGTGTGAGGAGAGAGAGTGAGACAGTGTGTGGGGCGAGAGTGAGACAGTGTATGAAGAGAGAGAGTGAGACAGTGTGTGACGAGAGAGTGAGAGAGTGTGTGAGGAGTGAGTGAGACAGTGTGTGACGAGAGAGTGAGAGAGTGTGTGAGGAGAGAGAGTGAGACAGTGTGTGAGTAGAGAGAGTGAGACAGTGTGTGAGGAGAGAGTGAGACAGTGTGTGAGGAGAGAGTGAGACATGGTGTGAGGAGAGAGTGAGACAGTGTGTGAGGAGAGAGAGTGAGACAGTGTGTGAGGAGAGAGTGAGACGGTGTGTGAGGAGAGAGAGACAGTGTGTGAGGAGAGTGTGAGACAGTGTGTGAGGGGAGAGTGAGACAGTGTGTGAGGAGAGAGAGTGAGACAGTGTGTGAGGAGAGAGTGAGACAGTGTGTGAGGAGAGAATGAGACAGTGTGTGAGGAGAGAGTGAGACAGTGTGTGTGGAGAGAGAGAGAGACAGTGTGTGAGGAGAGAGTGAGACAGTGTGTGAGGGGAGAGTGAGATAGTGTGAGAGGAGAGAGTGTGAGACAGTGTGTGAGGAGAGAGTGAGACAGTGTGTAAGGAGGGAGTGAGACAGTGTGTGAGGAGAGAGTGAGACAGTGTGTGAGGGGAGAGTGAGATAGCGTGAGAGGAGAGAGAGTGAGACAGTGTGTGAGGAGAGAGTGAGACAGTGTGTGAGGAGAGAGTGAGACAGTGTGTGAGGAGAGAGTGAGACAGTGTGTGAGGAGAGAGTGAGACAGTGTGTGAGGAGAGAGTGAGACAGTTTGTGAGGAGAGAGTGAGACAGTGTGTGAGGAGAGAGAGTGAGACAGTGTGTGAGGAGAGAGCGAGACAGTGTGTGAGGAGAGAGTGAGACAGTGTGTGAGGAGATAGTGAGACAGTGTGAGAAGAGAGAGAGTGAGACAGTGTGTGAGGAGACAGTGAGACAGTATGTGAGGAGAGAGTGAGACAGTGTGTGAGGAGAGAGAGTGAGACAGTGTGCGAGGAGAGAGTGAGACAGTGTATGAGGAGAGAGTGAGACACTGTGTGAGGAGAGAGTGAGACGGTGTGTGATGAGAGAGAGACAGTGTGTGAGGAGAGTGTGAGACAATGTGTGAGGGGAGAGTGAGACAGTGTGTGAGGAGAGAGAGTGAGACAGTGTATGAGGAGAGAGTGAGACAGTGTGTGAGGAGAGAGTGAGACAGTGTGTGAGGAGAGAGTGAGACAGTGTGTGAGTAGAGAGTGAGACAGTGTGTGAGGAGAGAGTGAGACAGTGTGTGAGGAGAGAGAGTGAGACAGTGTGTGAGGAGAGAGTGAGACAGTGTGTGAGGGGAGAGAGTGAGACAGTGTGTGAGGAGAGAGTGAGACAGTGTGTGAGGAGAGAGTGAGACAGTGTGTGAGGAGAGAGTTAGACAGTGTGTGAGGAGAGAGAGTGAGACAGTGTGTGAGGAGAGAGAGAGCGAGACAGTGTGTGAGGGGAGAGAGTGAGGCAGTGTGTGAGGGGAGAGAGTGAGCCAGTGAGTGAGGAGAGAGTGAGACAGTGTGTGAGGAGAGAGTGAGACAGTGTGTGATGGGAGAGTGAGACAGTGTGTGAGGAGAGAGAGTGAGACAGTGTGTGACGAGAGAGTGAGACAGTGTGTGAGGAGAGAGAGAGCGACAGTGTGTGAGGAAAGAGAGTGAGACAGTGTGTGAGGTGAGATTGAGACAATGTGTGATGAGAGAGTGAGACATTGTGTGAGGAGAGAATGAGACAGTGTGTGAGGAGAGAGTGAGACAGTGTGTGAGGAGAGATAGAGTGAGACAGTGTGTGAGGAGAGAGAGTGAGACAGTGTGTGAGGAGAGAGAGTGAGACAGTGTGTGAGGAGAGAGTGAGACAGTGTGTGAGGGGAGAGTGAGATAGTGTGAGAGGAGAGAGTGTGAGACAGTGTGTGAGGAGAGAGTGAGACAGTGTGTAAGGAGGGAGTGAGACAGTGTGTGAGGAGAGAGTGAGACAGTGTGTGAGGGGAGAGTGAGATAGCGTGAGAGGAGAGAGAGTGAGACAGTGTGTGAGGAGAGAGTGAGACAGTGTGTGAGGAGAGAGTGAGACAGTGTGTGAGGAGAGAGTGAGACAGTGTGTGAGGAGAGAGTGAGACAGTGTGTGAGGAGAGAGTGAGACAGTTTGTGAGGAGAGAGTGAGACAGTGTGTGAGGAGAGAGAGTGAGACAGTGTGTGAGGAGAGAGCGAGACAGTGTGTGAGGAGAGAGTGAGACAGTGTGTGAGGAGATAGTGAGACAGTGTGAGAAGAGAGAGAGTGAGACAGTGTGTGAGGAGACAGTGAGACAGTATGTGAGGAGAGAGTGAGACAGTGTGTGAGGAGAGAGAGTGAGACAGTGTGCGAGGAGAGAGTGAGACAGTGTATGAGGAGAGAGTGAGACACTGTGTGAGGAGAGAGTGAGACGGTGTGTGATGAGAGAGAGACAGTGTGTGAGGAGAGTGTGAGACAATGTGTGAGGGGAGAGTGAGACAGTGTGTGAGGAGAGAGAGTGAGACAGTGTATGAGGAGAGAGTGAGACAGTGTGTGAGGAGAGAGTGAGACAGTGTGTGAGGAGAGAGTGAGACAGTGTGTGAGTAGAGAGTGAGACAGTGTGTGAGGAGAGAGTGAGACAGTGTGTGAGGAGAGAGAGTGAGACAGTGTGTGAGGAGAGAGTGAGACAGTGTGTGAGGGGAGAGAGTGAGACAGTGTGTGAGGAGAGAGTGAGACAGTGTGTGAGGAGAGAGTGAGACAGTGTGTGAGGAGAGAGTTAGACAGTGTGTGAGGAGAGAGAGTGAGACAGTGTGTGAGGAGAGAGAGAGCGAGACAGTGTGTGAGGGGAGAGAGTGAGGCAGTGTGTGAGGGGAGAGAGTGAGCCAGTGAGTGAGGAGAGAGTGAGACAGTGTGTGAGGAGAGAGTGAGACAGTGTGTGATGGGAGAGTGAGACAGTGTGTGAGGAGAGAGAGTGAGACAGTGTGTGACGAGAGAGTGAGACAGTGTGTGAGGAGAGAGAGAGCGACAGTGTGTGAGGAAAGAGAGTGAGACAGTGTGTGAGGTGAGATTGAGACAATGTGTGATGAGAGAGTGAGACATTGTGTGAGGAGAGAATGAGACAGTGTGTGAGGAGAGAGTGAGACAGTGTGTGAGGAGAGATAGAGTGAGACAGTGTGTGAGGAGAGAGAGTGAGACAGTGTGTGAGGAGAGAGAGTGAGACAGTGTGTGAGGAGAGAGTGAGACAGTGTGTGAGGGGAGAGTGAGACATGGTGTGAGGAGAGAGTGAGACAGTGTGTGTGAGGAGACAGTGAGACAGTGTGTGAGGAGAGAGTGAGACAGTGTGTGAGGAGAGAGTGAGACAGTGTGTGAGGAGAGAGAGAGTGAGACAGTGTGTGAGGGGAGAGAGTGAGACAGTGTGAGGAGAGAGAGTGAGACTGTGTGGGGAGCGAGAGTGAGACAGTGTGTGAGGAGAGAGTGAGACAGTGTGTGAGGGGAGAGAGTGAGACAGTGTGAGAGGAGAGAGTGAGACAGTATGTGAGGAGAGAGAGTGAGACAGTCTGAGAGGAGAGAGTGAGACAGTATGTGAGGAGAGAGTGAGACAGTGTGTGAGGGGAGAGTGAGACAGTGTGTGAGGAGAGAGAGTGAGACAGTGTGTGAGGAGAGAGTGAGACAGTGTGTGAGGAGAGAGTGAGACAGTGTGTGAGGAGAGAGTGAGACAGTGTGTGAGGAGAGAGTGAGACAGTGTGTGAGGACAAAGAGTGAGACAGTGTGTGAGGAGAGAGTGAGACAATGTGTGAGTGGAGGAGAGTGAGACAGTGTGTGAGTAGAGAGTGAGACAGTGTGTGAGGAGATAGTGAGACAGTGTGTCAGGAGAGAGTGAGACAGTGTGTGAGGAGAGAGAGTGAGACAGTGTGTGAGGAGAGAGAGAGTGAGACAGTGTGTGAGGGGAGAGAGTGAGGCAGTGTGTGAGGGGAGCGAGTGAGACATTGAGTGAGGAGAGAGTGAGACAGTGTGTGAGGAGAGAGTGAGACAGTGTGTGATGGGAGAGTGAGACAGTGTGTGAGGAGAGAGAGTGAGACAGTGTGTGACGAGAGAATGAGACAGTGTGTGAGGAGAAAGAGAGCGACAGTGTGTGAGGAGAGAGAGTGAGACAGTGTGTGAGGCGAGAGTGAGACAGTGTGTGAGGAGAGAGAGTGAGACAGTGTGTGAAGAGAGAGTGAGACAGTGTGTGAGGAGTGAGTGGGACAGTGTGTGAGGAGAGAGTGAGACAGTGTGTGAGGAGAGAGTGAGACAGTGTGTGAGGAGAGAAGGAGACAATGTGTGAGGAGAGAGTGAGACAGTGTGTGAGGAGAGAGAGTGAGACAGTGTGTGAGGAGAGAGTGAGACAGTGTGTGAGGAGAGAGTGAGACATGGTGTGAGGAGAGAGTGAGACAGTGTGTGAGGAGAGAGTGAGACAGTGTGTGTGAGGTGACAGTGAGACAGTTTGTGAGGAGAGAGTGAGACAGTGTGTGAGGAGAGAGAGTAAGACAGTGTGTGAGGAGAGAGAGTGAGACAGTGTGTGAGGAGAGAGTGAGACAGTGTGTGAGGAGAGAGTGAGACAGTGTGTGAGGAGAGAGAGAGTGAGACAGTGTGTGAGGGGAGAGAGTGAGACAGTGTGAGGAGAGAGAGTGAGACAGTGTGTGAGGAGCGAGAGTGAGACAGTGTGTGAGGAGAGAGTGAGACAGTGTGTGAGGGGAGAGAGTGAGACAGTGTGAGAGGAGAGAGTGAGACAGTGTGTGAGGAGATAGTGAGGCAGTGTGTGAGGGGAGAGAGTGAAACAGTGTGGGAGGAGAGAGTGAGACAGTGTGTGAGGAGAGAGTGAGGCGATGTGTGAGGAGAGAGAGACAGTGTGTGAGGAAAGTGTGAGACAGTGTGTGAGGGGAGAGTGAGACAGTGTGTGAGGAGAGAGAGTGAGACAGTGTGTGAGGAGAGAGTGAGACAGTGTGTGAGGAGAGAGTGAGACAGTGTGTGATGGGAGAGTGAGACAATGTGTGAGGAGAGAGAGTGAGACAGTGTGTGACGAGAGAATGAGACAGTGTGTGAGGAGAAAGAGAGCGACAGTGTGTGAGGAGAGAGAGTGAGACAGTGTGTGAGGCGAGAGTGAGACAGTGTGTGAGGAGAGAGAGTGAGACAGTGTGTGACGAGAGAGTGAGACAGTGTGTGAGGAGTGAGTGAGACAGTGTGTGAGGAGAGAGTGAGACAGTGTGTGAGGAGAGAGTGAGACAGTGTGTGAGGAGAGAAGGAGACAGTGTGTGAGGAGAGAGTGGGACAGTGTGTGAGGAGAGAGAGTGAGACAGTGTGTGAGGAGAGAGTGAGACAGTGTGTGAGGAGAGAGTGAGACATGGTGTGAGGAGAGAGTGAGACAGTGTGTGAGGAGAGAGTGAGACAGTGTGTGTGAGGTGACAGTGAGACAGTTTGTGAGGAGAAAGTGAGACAGTGTGTGAGGAGAGAGAGTAAGACAGTGTGTGAGGAGAGAGGGTGAGACAGTGTGTGAGGTGAGAGTGAGACAGTGTGTGAGGAGAGAGTGAGACAGTGTGTGAGGAGAGAGAGAGACAGTGTGTGAGGAGAGAGAGAGTGAGACAGTGTGTGAGGGGAGAGAGTGAGACAGTGTGAGGAGAGAGAGTGAGACAGTGTGTGAGGAGCGAGAGTGAGACAGTGTGTGAGGAGAGAGTGAGACAGTGTGTGAGGGGAGAGAGTGAGACAGTGTGAGAGGAGAGAGTGAGACAGTGTGAGGAGATAGTGAGGCAGTGTGTGAGGGGAGAGAGTGAAACAGTGTGGGAGGAGAGAGTGAGACAGTGTGTGAGGAGAGAGTGAGGCGGTGTGTGAGGAGAGAGAGACAGTGTGTGAGGAAAGTGTGAGACAGTGTGTGAGGGGAGAGTGAGACAGTGTGTGAGGAGAGACAGTGAGACAGTGTGTGAGGAGAGAGTGAGACAGTGTGTGAGGAGAGAGTGAGACAGTGTGTGAGGAGAGAGTGAGACAGTGTGTGAGGAGAGAGTGAGACAGTGTGTGAGGAGAGAGTGAGACAGTGTGTGAGGAGAGAGAGAGACAGTGTGTGAGGAGAGAGAGTGAGACAGTATGTGAGGAGAGAGAGTGAGACAGTGTGAGAGGAGAGAGTGAGACAGTATGTGAGGAGAGAGTGAGACAGTGTGTGAGGGGAGAGTGAGACAGTGTGTGTGGAGAGAGTGAGACAGTGTGTGAGGAGAGAGTGAGACAGTGTGTGAGGAGAGAGTGAGACAATGTGTGAGGAGAGAGTGAGACAGTGTGTGAGGAGAGAGTGAGTCAGTGTGTGAGGGGAGAGAGTGAGACAGTGCGTGAGGAGAGAGTGAGACAGTGTGTGAGGAGAGAGTGAGACATTGTGCGAGGAGAGAGTGAGACAGTGTGTGAGGAGAGAGAGTGAGACAGTGTGTGAGGAGAGAGAGAGTGAGACAGTGTGTGAGGGGAGAGAGTGAGGCAGTGTGTGAGGAGAGAGAGTGAGACAGTGTGTGGGGCGAGAGTGAGACAGTGTATGAAGAGAGAGAGTGAGACAGTGTGTGACGAGAGAGTGAGAGAGTGTGTGAGGAGTGAGTGAGACAGTGTGTGACGAGAGAGTGAGAGAGTGTGTGAGGAGAGAGAGTGAGACAGTGTGTGAGTAGAGAGAGTGAGACAGTGTGTGAGGAGAGAGTGAGACAGTGTGTGAGGAGAGAGTGAGACATGGTGTGAGGTGAGAGTGAGACAGTGTGTGAGGAGAGAGAGTGAGACAGTGTGTGAGGAGAGAGTGAGACGGTGTGTGAGGAGAGAGAGACAGTGTGTGAGGAGAGTGTGAGACAGTGTGTGAGGGGAGAGTGAGACAGTGTGTGAGGAGAGAGAGTGAGACAGTGTGTGAGGAGAGAGTGAGACAGTGTGTGAGGAGAGAGTGAGACAGTGTGTGAGGAGAGAGTGAGACAGTGTGTGTGGAGAGAGAGAGAGACAGTGTGTGAGGAGAGAGTGAGACAGTGTGTGAGGGGAGAGTGAGATAGTGTGAGAGGAGAGAGTGTGAGACAGTGTGTGAGGAGAGAGTGAGACAGTGTGTAAGGAGGGAGTGAGACAGTGTGTGAGGAGAGAGTGAGACAGTGTGTGAGGGGAGAGTGAGATAGCGTGAGAGGAGAGAGAGTGAGACAGTGTGTGAGGAGAGAGTGAGACAGTGTGTGAGGAGAGAGTGAGACAGTGTGTGAGGAGAGAGTGAGACAGTGTGTAAGGAGAGAGTGAGACAGTGTGTGAGGAGAGAGTGAGACAGTTTGTGAGGAGAGAGTGAGACAGTGTGTGAGGAGAGAGAGTGAGACAGTGTGTGAGGAGAGAGCGAGACAGTGTGTGAGGAGAGAGTGAGACAGTGTGTGAGGAGATAGTGAGACAGTGTGAGAAGAGAGAGAGTGAGACAGTGTGTGAGGAGACAGTGAGACAGTATGTGAGGAGAGAGTGAGACAGTGTGTGAGGAGAGAGAGTGAGACAGTGTGCGAGGAGAGAGTGAGACAGTGTATGAGGAGAGAGTGAGACACTGTGTGAGGAGAGAGTGAGACGGTGTGTGATGAGAGAGAGACAGTGTGTGAGGAGAGTGTGAGACAGTGTGTGAGGGGAGAGTGAGACAGTGTGTGAGGAGAGAGAGTGAGACAGTGTATGAGGAGAGAGTGAGACAGTGTGTGAGGAGAGAGTGAGACAGTGTGTGAGGAGAGAGTGAGACAGTGTGTGAGTAGAGAGTGAGACAGTGTGTGAGGAGAGAGTGAGACAGTGTGTGAGGAGAGAGAGTGAGACAGTGTGTGAGGAGAGAGTGAGACAGTGTGTGAGGGGAGAGAGTGAGACAGTGTGTGAGGAGAGAGTGAGACAGTGTGTGAGGAGAGAGTGAGACAGTGTGTGAGGAGAGAGTTAGACAGTGTGTGAGGAGAGAGAGTGAGACAGTGTGTGAGGAGAGAGAGAGCGAGACAGTGTGTGAGGGGAGAGAGTGAGGCAGTGTGTGAGGGGAGAGAGTGAGACAGTGAGTGAGGAGAGAGTGAGACAGTGTGTGAGGAGAGAGTGAGACAGTGTGTGATGGGAGAGTGAGACAGTGTGTGAGGAGAGAGAGTGAGACAGTGTGTGAAGAGAGAGTGAGACAGTGTGTGAGGAGAGAGAGAGCGACAGTGTGTGAGGAGAGAGAGTGAGACAGTGTGTGAGGTGAGATTGAGACAATGTGTGAGGAGAGAGTGAGACATTGTGTGAGGAGAGAATGAGACAGTGTGTGAGGAGAGAGTGAGACAGTGTGTGAGGAGAGATAGAGTGAGACAGTGTTTGAGGAGAGAGAGTGAGACAGTGTGTGAGGAGAGAGAGTGAGACAGTGTGTGAGGAGAGAGTGAGACAGTGTGTGAGGGGAGAGTGAGACATGGTGTGAGGAGAGAGTGAGACAGTGTGTGTGAGGAGACAGTGAGACAGTGTGTGAGGAGAGAGTGAGACAGTGTGTGAGGAGAGAGTGAGACAGTGTGTGAGGAGAGAGAGAGTGAGACAGTGTGTGAGGGGAGAGAGTGAGACAGTGTGAGGAGAGAGAGTGAGACTGTGTGGGGAGCGAGAGTGAGACAGTGTGTGAGGAGAGAGTGAGACAGTGTGTGAGGGGAGAGAGTGAGACAGTGTGAGAGGAGAGAGTGAGACAGTATGTGAGGAGAGAGAGTGAGACAGTCTGAGAGGAGAGAGTGAGACAGTATGTGAGGAGAGAGTGAGACAGTGTGTGAGGGGAGAGTGAGACAGTGTGTGAGGAGAGAGAGTGAGACAGTGTGTGAGGAGAGAGTGAGACAGTGTGTGAGGGGAGAGAGTGAGACAGTGTGTGAGGAGTGAGTGAGACAGTGTGTGAGGAGAGAGTGAGACAGTGTGTGAGGACAAAGAGTGAGACAGTGTGTGAGGAGAGAGTGAGACAGTGTGTGAGTGGAGGAGAGTGAGACAGTGTGTGAGTAGAGAGTGAGACAGTGTGTGAGGAGAGAGTGAGACAGTGTGTCAGGAGAGAGTGAGACAGTGTGTGAGGAGAGAGAGTGAGACAGTGTGTGAGGAGAGAGAGAGTGAGACAGTGTGTGAGGGGAGAGAGTGAGGCAGTGTGTGAGGGGAGCGAGTGAGACATTGAGTGAGGAGAGAGTGAGACAGTGTGTGAGGAGAGAGTGAGACAGTGTGTGATGGGAGAGTGAGACAGTGTGTGAGGAGAGAGAGTGAGACAGTGTGTGACGAGAGAATGAGACAGTGTGTGAGGAGAAAGAGAGCGACAGTGTGTGAGGAGAGAGAGTGAGACAGTGTGTGAGGCGAGAGTGAGACAGTGTGTGAGGAGAGAGAGTGAGACAGTGTGTGACGAGAGAGTGAGACAGTGTGTGAGGAGTGATTGGGACAGTGTGTGAGGAGAGAGTGAGACAGTGTGTGAGGAGAGAGTGAGACAGTGTGTGAGGAGAGAAGGAGACAGTGTGTGAGGAGAGAGTGGGACAGTGTGTGAGGAGAGAGAGTGAGACAGTGTGTGAGGAGAGAGTGAGACAGTGTGTGAGGAGAGAGTGAGACATGGTGTGAGGAGAGAGTGAGACAGTGTGTGAGGAGAGAGTGAGACAGTGTGTGTGAGGTGACAGTGAGACAGTTTGTGAGGAGAGAGAGTAAGACAGTGTGTGAGGAGAGAGAGTAAGACAGTGTGTGAGGAGAGAGAGTGAGACAGTGTGTGAGGAGAGAGTGAGACAGTGTGTGAGGAGAGAGTGAGACAGTGTGTGAGGAGAGAGAGAGTGAGACAGTGTGTGAGGGGAGAGAGTGAGACAGTGTGAGGAGAGAGAGTGAGACAGTGTGTGAGGAGCGAGAGTGAGACAGTGTGTAAGGAGAGAGTGAGACAGTGTGTGAGGGGAGAGAGTGAGACAGTGTGAGAGGAGAGAGTGAGACAGTGTGTGAGGAGATAGTGAGGCAGTGTGTGAGGGGAGAGAGTGAAACAGTGTGGGAGGAGAGAGTGAGACAGTGTGTGAGGAGAGAGTGAGGCGATGTGTGAGGAGAGAGAGACAGTGTGTGAGGAAAGTGTGAGACAGTGTGTGAGGGGAGAGTGAGGCAGTGTGTGAGGAGAGAGAGTGAGACAGTGTGTGAGGAGAGAGTGAGACAGTGTGTGAGGAGAGAGTGAGACAGTGTGTGATGGGAGAGTGAGACAGTGTGTGAGGAGAGAGAGTGAGACAGTGTGTGACGAGAGAATGAGACAGTGTGTGAGGAGAAAGAGAGCGACAGTGTGTGAGGAGAGAGAGTGAGACAGTGTGTGAGGCGAGAGTGAGACAGTGTGTGAGGAGAGAGAGTGAGACAGTGTGTGACGAGAGAGTGAGACAGTGTGTGAGGAGTGAGTGAGACAGTGTGTGAGGAGAGAGTGAGACAGTGTGTGAGGAGAGAGTGAGACAGTGTGTGAGGAGAGAAGGAGACAGTGTGTGAGGAGAGAGTGGGACAGTGTGTGAGGAGAGAGAGTGAGACAGTGTGTGAGGAGAGAGTGAGACAGTGTGTGAGGAGAGAGTGAGACATGGTGTGAGGAGAGAGTGAGACAGTGTGTGAGGAGAGAGTGAGACAGTGTGTGTGAGGTGACAGTGAGACAGTTTGTGAGGAGAGAGTGAGACAGTGTGTGAGGAGAGAGAGTAAGACAGTGTGTGAGGAGAGAGGGTGAGACAGTGTGTGAGGTGAGAGTGAGACAGTGTGTGAGGGGAGAGTGAGACAGTGTGTGAGGAGAGAGAGAGTGAGACAGTGTGTGAGGGGAGAGAGTGAGACAGTGTGAGGAGAGAGAGTGAGACAGTGTGTGAGGAGCGAGAGTGAGACAGTGTGTGAGGAGAGAGTGAGACAGTGTGTGAGGGGAGAGAGTGAGATAGTGTGAGAGGAGAGAGTGAGACAGTGTGAAGAGATAGTGAGGCAGTGTGTGAGGGGAGAGAGTGAAACAGTGTGGGAGGAGAGAGTGAGACAGTGTGTGAGGAGAGAGTGAGGCGGTGTGTGAGGAGAGAGAGACAGTGTGTGAGGAAAGTGTGAGACAGTGTGTGAGGGGAGAGTGAGACAGTGTGTGAGGAGCGACAGTGAGACAGTGTGTGAGGAGAGAGTGAGACAGTGTGTGAGGAGAGAGGGAGACACTGTGTGAGGAGAGAGTGAGACAGTGTGTGAGGAGAGAGTGAGACAGTGTGTGAGGAGAGAGTGAGACAGTGTGTGAGGAGAGAGAGAGACAGTGTGTGAGGAGAGAGAGTGAGACAGTATGTGAAGAGAGAGAGTGAGACAGTGTGAGAGGAGAGAGTGAGACAGTATGTGAGGAGAGAGTGAGACAGTGTGTGAGGGGAGAGTGAGACAGTGTGTGTGGAGAGAGTGAGACAGTGTGTGAGGGGAGAGTGAGACAGTGTGTGAGGAGAGAGAGAGGCAGTGTGTGAGGGGAGAGAGTGAGACAGTGTGGGAGGAGAGCGTGAGACAGTGTGTGAGGAGAGAGTGAGACGGTGTGTGAGGAGAGAGAGACAGCGTGTGAGGAGAGTGTGAGACAGTGTGTGAGGGGAGAGTGAGACAGTGTGAGGAGAGAGAGTGGGACAGTGTGTGAGGAGAGAGTGAGACAGTGTGCGAGGAGAGAGTGAGACAGTGTGTGAGGAGAGAGTGAGACAGTGTGTGAGGGGAGAGTGAGACAGTGTGTGTGGAGAGAGTGGGACAGTGTGTGAGGAGAGAGTGAGACAATGTGTGAGGAGAGAGAGTGAGACAGTGTGTGAGGAGAGAGTGAGACAGTGTGTGAGGGGAGAGAGTGAGACAGTGTGTGAGGAGAGAGTGAGATTGTGTGTGAGGAGAGAGTGAGACAGTGTGTGAGGAGAGAGAGTGAGACAGTATGTGAGGAGAGAGTGAGACAGTGTGTGAGGGGAGAGTGAGACAGTGTGTGTGGAGAGAGTGAGACAGTGTGTGAGGAGAGATTGAGACAGTGTGTGAGGAGAGAGAGTGAGACAGTGTGTGAGGAGTGAGTGAGACAGTGTGTGAGGGGAGAGAGTGAGACAGTGTGTGAGGAGAGAGTGAGACAGTGTGTGAGGAGAGAGTGAGATTGTGTGTGAGGAGAGAGTGAGACAGTGTGTGAGGAGAGAGAGTGAGACAGTATGTGAGGAGAGAGTGAGACAGTGTGTGAGGGGAGAGTGAGACAGTGTGTGTGGAGAGAGTGAGACATTGTGTGAGGAGAGAGAGTGAGACAGTGTGTGAGGAGAGAGTGAGACAGTGTGTGAGGGGAGAGAGTGAGACAGTGTGTGAGGAGAGAGTGAGACAGTGTGTGTGGAGAGAGTGAGACAGTGTGTGAGGAGAGAGTGAGACAGTGTGTGAGGAGAGAGTGTGAGACAGTATGTGAGGAGAGAGTGAGACAGTGTGTGAGGGGAGAGTGAGACAGTGTGTGTGATGAGAGAGAGACAGTGTGTGAGGAGAGTGTGAGACAGTGTGTGAGGGGAGAGTGAGACAGTGTGTGAGGAGAGAGAGTGAGACAGTGTATGAGGAGAGAGTGAGACAGTGTGTGAGGAGAGAGTGAGACAGTGTGTGAGGAGAGAGTGAGACAGTGTGTGAGTAGAGAGTGAGACAGTGTGTGAGGAGAGAGTGAGACAGTGTGTGAGGAGAGAGAGTGAGACAGTGTGTGAGGAGAGAGTGAGACAGTGTGTGAGGGGAGAGAGTGAGACAGTGTGTGAGGAGAGAGTGAGACAGTGTGTGAGGAGAGAGTGAGACAGTGTGTGAGGAGAGAGTTAGACAGTGTGTGAGGAGAGAGAGTGAGACAGTGTGTGAGGAGAGAGAGAGCGAGACAGTGTGTGAGGGGAGAGAGTGAGGCAGTGTGTGAGGGGAGAGAGTGAGACAGTGAGTGAGGAGAGAGTGAGACAGTGTGTGAGGAGAGAGTGAGACAGTGTGTGATGGGAGAGTGAGACAGTGTGTGAGGAGAGAGAGTGAGACAGTGTGTGAAGAGAGAGTGAGACAGTGTGTGAGGAGAGAGAGAGCGACAGTGTGTGAGGAGAGAGAGTGAGACAGTGTGTGAGGTGAGATTGAGACAATGTGTGAGGAGAGAGTGAGACATTGTGTGAGGAGAGAATGAGACAGTGTGTGAGGAGAGAGTGAGACAGTGTGTGAGGAGAGATAGAGTGAGACAGTGTTTGAGGAGAGAGAGTGAGACAGTGTGTGAGGAGAGAGAGTGAGACAGTGTGTGAGGAGAGAGTGAGACAGTGTGTGAGGGGAGAGTGAGACATGGTGTGAGGAGAGAGTGAGACAGTGTGTGTGAGGAGACAGTGAGACAGTGTGTGAGGAGAGAGTGAGACAGTGTGTGAGGAGAGAGTGAGACAGTGTGTGAGGAGAGAGAGAGTGAGACAGTGTGTGAGGGGAGAGAGTGAGACAGTGTGAGGAGAGAGAGTGAGACTGTGTGGGGAGCGAGAGTGAGACAGTGTGTGAGGAGAGAGTGAGACAGTGTGTGAGGGGAGAGAGTGAGACAGTGTGAGAGGAGAGAGTGAGACAGTATGTGAGGAGAGAGAGTGAGACAGTCTGAGAGGAGAGAGTGAGACAGTATGTGAGGAGAGAGTGAGACAGTGTGTGAGGGGAGAGTGAGACAGTGTGTGAGGAGAGAGAGTGAGACAGTGTGTGAGGAGAGAGTGAGACAGTGTGTGAGGAGAGAGTGAGACAGTGTGTGAGGGGAGAGAGTGAGACAGTGTGTGAGGAGTGAGTGAGACAGTGTGTGAGGAGAGAGTGAGACAGTGTGTGAGGACAAAGAGTGAGACAGTGTGTGAGGAGAGAGTGAGACAGTGTGTGAGTGGAGGAGAGTGAGACAGTGTGTGAGTAGAGAGTGAGACAGTGTGTGAGGAGAGAGTGAGACAGTGTGTCAGGAGAGAGTGAGACAGTGTGTGAGGAGAGAGAGTGAGACAGTGTGTGAGGAGAGAGAGAGTGAGACAGTGTGTGAGGGGAGAGAGTGAGGCAGTGTGTGAGGGGAGCGAGTGAGACATTGAGTGAGGAGAGAGTGAGACAGTGTGTGAGGAGAGAGTGAGACAGTGTGTGATGGGAGAGTGAGACAGTGTGTGAGGAGAGAGAGTGAGACAGTGTGTGACGAGAGAATGAGACAGTGTGTGAGGAGAAAGAGAGCGACAGTGTGTGAGGAGAGAGAGTGAGACAGTGTGTGAGGCGAGAGTGAGACAGTGTGTGAGGAGAGAGAGTGAGACAGTGTGTGACGAGAGAGTGAGACAGTGTGTGAGGAGTGATTGGGACAGTGTGTGAGGAGAGAGTGAGACAGTGTGTGAGGAGAGAGTGAGACAGTGTGTGAGGAGAGAAGGAGACAGTGTGTGAGGAGAGAGTGGGACAGTGTGTGAGGAGAGAGAGTGAGACAGTGTGTGAGGAGAGAGTGAGACAGTGTGTGAGGAGAGAGTGAGACATGGTGTGAGGAGAGAGTGAGACAGTGTGTGAGGAGAGAGTGAGACAGTGTGTGTGAGGTGACAGTGAGACAGTTTGTGAGGAGAGAGAGTAAGACAGTGTGTGAGGAGAGAGAGTAAGACAGTGTGTGAGGAGAGAGAGTGAGACAGTGTGTGAGGAGAGAGTGAGACAGTGTGTGAGGAGAGAGTGAGACAGTGTGTGAGGAGAGAGAGAGTGAGACAGTGTGTGAGGGGAGAGAGTGAGACAGTGTGAGGAGAGAGAGTGAGACAGTGTGTGAGGAGCGAGAGTGAGACAGTGTGTAAGGAGAGAGTGAGACAGTGTGTGAGGGGAGAGAGTGAGACAGTGTGAGAGGAGAGAGTGAGACAGTGTGTGAGGAGATAGTGAGGCAGTGTGTGAGGGGAGAGAGTGAAACAGTGTGGGAGGAGAGAGTGAGACAGTGTGTGAGGAGAGAGTGAGGCGATGTGTGAGGAGAGAGAGACAGTGTGTGAGGAAAGTGTGAGACAGTGTGTGAGGGGAGAGTGAGGCAGTGTGTGAGGAGAGAGAGTGAGACAGTGTGTGAGGAGAGAGTGAGACAGTGTGTGAGGAGAGAGTGAGACAGTGTGTGATGGGAGAGTGAGACAGTGTGTGAGGAGAGAGAGTGAGACAGTGTGTGACGAGAGAATGAGACAGTGTGTGAGGAGAAAGAGAGCGACAGTGTGTGAGGAGAGAGAGTGAGACAGTGTGTGAGGCGAGAGTGAGACAGTGTGTGAGGAGAGAGAGTGAGACAGTGTGTGACGAGAGAGTGAGACAGTGTGTGAGGAGTGAGTGAGACAGTGTGTGAGGAGAGAGTGAGACAGTGTGTGAGGAGAGAGTGAGACAGTGTGTGAGGAGAGAAGGAGACAGTGTGTGAGGAGAGAGTGGGACAGTGTGTGAGGAGAGAGAGTGAGACAGTGTGTGAGGAGAGAGTGAGACAGTGTGTGAGGAGAGAGTGAGACATGGTGTGAGGAGAGAGTGAGACAGTGTGTGAGGAGAGAGTGAGACAGTGTGTGTGAGGTGACAGTGAGACAGTTTGTGAGGAGAGAGTGAGACAGTGTGTGAGGAGAGAGAGTAAGACAGTGTGTGAGGAGAGAGGGTGAGACAGTGTGTGAGGTGAGAGTGAGACAGTGTGTGAGGGGAGAGTGAGACAGTGTGTGAGGAGAGAGAGAGTGAGACAGTGTGTGAGGGGAGAGAGTGAGACAGTGTGAGGAGAGAGAGTGAGACAGTGTGTGAGGAGCGAGAGTGAGACAGTGTGTGAGGAGAGAGTGAGACAGTGTGTGAGGGGAGAGAGTGAGATAGTGTGAGAGGAGAGAGTGAGACAGTGTGAAGAGATAGTGAGGCAGTGTGTGAGGGGAGAGAGTGAAACAGTGTGGGAGGAGAGAGTGAGACAGTGTGTGAGGAGAGAGTGAGGCGGTGTGTGAGGAGAGAGAGACAGTGTGTGAGGAAAGTGTGAGACAGTGTGTGAGGGGAGAGTGAGACAGTGTGTGAGGAGCGACAGTGAGACAGTGTGTGAGGAGAGAGTGAGACAGTGTGTGAGGAGAGAGGGAGACACTGTGTGAGGAGAGAGTGAGACAGTGTGTGAGGAGAGAGTGAGACAGTGTGTGAGGAGAGAGTGAGACAGTGTGTGAGGAGAGAGAGAGACAGTGTGTGAGGAGAGAGAGTGAGACAGTATGTGAAGAGAGAGAGTGAGACAGTGTGAGAGGAGAGAGTGAGACAGTATGTGAGGAGAGAGTGAGACAGTGTGTGAGGGGAGAGTGAGACAGTGTGTGTGGAGAGAGTGAGACAGTGTGTGAGGGGAGAGTGAGACAGTGTGTGAGGAGAGAGAGAGGCAGTGTGTGAGGGGAGAGAGTGAGACAGTGTGGGAGGAGAGCGTGAGACAGTGTGTGAGGAGAGAGTGAGACGGTGTGTGAGGAGAGAGAGACAGCGTGTGAGGAGAGTGTGAGACAGTGTGTGAGGGGAGAGTGAGACAGTGTGAGGAGAGAGAGTGGGACAGTGTGTGAGGAGAGAGTGAGACAGTGTGCGAGGAGAGAGTGAGACAGTGTGTGAGGAGAGAGTGAGACAGTGTGTGAGGGGAGAGTGAGACAGTGTGTGTGGAGAGAGTGGGACAGTGTGTGAGGAGAGAGTGAGACAATGTGTGAGGAGAGAGAGTGAGACAGTGTGTGAGGAGAGAGTGAGACAGTGTGTGAGGGGAGAGAGTGAGACAGTGTGTGAGGAGAGAGTGAGATTGTGTGTGAGGAGAGAGTGAGACAGTGTGTGAGGAGAGAGAGTGAGACAGTATGTGAGGAGAGAGTGAGACAGTGTGTGAGGGGAGAGTGAGACAGTGTGTGTGGAGAGAGTGAGACAGTGTGTGAGGAGAGATTGAGACAGTGTGTGAGGAGAGAGAGTGAGACAGTGTGTGAGGAGTGAGTGAGACAGTGTGTGAGGGGAGAGAGTGAGACAGTGTGTGAGGAGAGAGTGAGACAGTGTGTGAGGAGAGAGTGAGATTGTGTGTGAGGAGAGAGTGAGACAGTGTGTGAGGAGAGAGAGTGAGACAGTATGTGAGGAGAGAGTGAGACAGTGTGTGAGGGGAGAGTGAGACAGTGTGTGTGGAGAGAGTGAGACATTGTGTGAGGAGAGAGAGTGAGACAGTGTGTGAGGAGAGAGTGAGACAGTGTGTGAGGGGAGAGAGTGAGACAGTGTGTGAGGAGAGAGTGAGACAGTGTGTGTGGAGAGAGTGAGACAGTGTGTGAGGAGAGAGTGAGACAGTGTGTGAGGAGAGAGTGTGAGACAGTATGTGAGGAGAGAGTGAGACAGTGTGTGAGGGGAGAGTGAGACAGTGTGTGTGGAGAGAGTGAGACAGTGTGTGAGGAGAGAGTGAGACAGTGTGTGATGGGAGAGTGAGACAGTGTGTGAGGAGAGAGAGTAAGACAGTGTGTGAGGGGAGAGAGTGAGACAGTGTGTGAGGAGAGAGTGAGACAGTTTGTGAGGGGAGAGAGTGAGACAGTGTGTGAGGAGAGAGAGTGAGACAGTGTGTGAGGAGAGAGAGAGCGACAGTGTGTGAGGCGAGAGAGTGAGACAGTGTGTGAGGCGAGAGTGAGACAATGTGTGAGGAGAGAGAGTGAGACAGTGTGTGAGGAGAGAGTGAGACAGTGTGTGAGGAGTGAGTGAGACACTGTGTGAGGAGAGAGTGAGACAGTGTGTGAGGAGAGAGTGAGACAGTGTGTGAGGAGAGAGTGAGACAGTGTGTGAGGAGAGAGTGAGACAGTGTGTGAGGAGAGAGTGAGACAGTGTGTGAGGAGAGAGTGAGACAGTTTGTGAGGAGAGAGTAAGACAGTGTGTGAGGAGAGAGAGTAAGACAGTGTGTGAGGAGAGAGAGTGAGACAGTGTGTGAGGAGAGAGTGAGACAGTGTGTGAGGAGAGAGTGAGACATTGTGTGAGGAGAGAGAGAGTGAGACAGTGTGTGAGGGGAGAGAGTGAGACAGTGTGAGGAGAGAGAGTGAGACAGTGTGTGAGGAGCGAGAGTGAGACAGTGTGTGAGGAGAGAGTGAGACAGTGTGTGAGGGGAGAGAGTGAGACAGTGTGAGAGGAGAGAGTGAGACAGTGTGTGAGGAGATAGTGAGGCAGTGTGTGAGGGGAGAGAGTGAAACAGTGTGGGAGGAGAGAGTGAGACAGTGTGTGAGGAGAGAGTGAGGCGATGTGTGAGGAGAGAGAGACAGTGTGTGAGGAAAGTGTGAGACAGTGTGTGAGGGGAGAGTGAGACAGTGTGTGAGGAGAGAGAGTGAGACAGTGTGTGAGGAGAGAGTGAGACAGTGTGTGAGGAGAGAGTGAGACAGTGTGTGATGGGAGAGTGAGACAGTGTGTGAGGAGAGAGAGTGAGACAGTGTGTGACGAGAGAATGAGACAGTGTGTGAGGAGAAAGAGAGCGACAGTGTGTGAGGAGAGAGAGTGAGACAGTGTGTGAGGCGAGAGTGAGACAGTGTGTGTGGAGAGAGAGTGAGACAGTGTGTGACGAGAGAGTGAGACAGTGTGTGAGGAGTGAGTGAGACAGTGTGTGAGGAGAGAGTGAGACAGTGTGTGAGGAGAGAGTGAGACAGTGTGTGAGGAGAGAAGGAGACAGTGTGTGAGGAGAGAGTGGGACAGTGTGTGAGGAGAGAGAGTGAGACAGTGTGTGAGGAGAGAGTGAGACAGTGTGTGAGGAGAGAGTGAGACATGGTGTGAGGAGAGAGTGAGACAGTGTGTGAGGAGAGAGTGAGACAGTGTGTGTGAGGTGACAGTGAGACAGTTTGTGAGGAGAGAGTGAGACAGTGTGTGAGGAGAGAGAGTAAGACAGTGTGTGAGGAGAGAGGGTGAGACAGTGTGTGAGCTGAGAGTGAGACAGTGTGTGAGGAGAGAGTGAGACAGTGTGTGAGGAGAGAGAGAGTGAGACAGTGTGTGAGGGGAGAGAGTGAGACAGTGTGAGGAGAGAGAGTGAGACAGTGTGTGAGGAGCGAGAGTGAGACAGTGTGTGAGGAGAGAGTGAGACAGTGTGTGAGGGGAGAGAGTGAGACAGTGTGAGAGGAGAGAGTGAGACAGTGTGAGGAGATAGTGAGGCAGTGTGTGAGGGGAGAGAGTGAAACAGTGTGGGAGGAGAGAGTGAGACAGTGTGTGAGGAGAGAGTGAGGCGGTGTGTGAGGAGAGAGAGACAGTGTGTGAGGAAAGTGTGAGACAGTGTGTGAGGGGAGAGTGAGACAGTGTGTGAGGAGAGACAGTGAGACAGTGTGTGAGGAGAGAGTGAGACAGTGTGTGAGGAGAGAGTGAGACAGTGTGTGAGGAGAGAGTGAGACAGTGTGTGAGGAGAGAGTGAGACAGTGTGTGAGGAGAGAGTGAGACAGTGTGTGAGGAGAGAGAGAGACAGTGTGTGAGGAGAGAGAGTGAGACAGTATGTGAGGAGAGAGAGTGAGACAGTGTGAGAGGAGAGAGTGAGACAGTATGTGAGGAGAGAGTGAGACAGTGTGTGAGGGAAGAGTGAGACAGTGTGTGTGGAGAGAGTGAGACAGTGTGTGAGGAGAGAGTGAGACAGTGTGTGAGGAGAGAGAGAGGCAGTGTGTGAGGGGAGAGAGTGAGACAGTGTGGGAGGAGAGCGTGAGACAGTGTGTGAGGAGAGAGTGAGACGGTGTGTGAGGAGAGAGAGACAGCGTGTGAGGAGAGTGTGAGACAGTGTGTGAGGGGAGAGTGAGACAGTGTGAGGAGAGAGAGTGGGACAGTGTGTGAGGAGAGAGTGAGAGAGTGTGCGAGGAGAGAGTGAGACAGTGTGTGAGGAGAGAGTGAGACAGTGTGTGAGGGGAGAGTGAGACAGTGTGTGTGGAGAGAGTGAGACAGTGTGTGAGGAGAGAGTGAGACAGTGTGTGAGGAGAGAGAGTGAGACAGTGTGTGAGGAGAGAGTGAGACAGTGTGTGAGGGGAGAGAGTGAGACAGTGTGTGAGGAGAGAGTGAGATTGTGTGTGAGGAGAGAGTGAGACAGTGTGTGAGGAGAGAGAGTGAGACAGTATGTGAGGAGAGAGTGAGACAGTGTGTGAGGGGAGAGTGAGACAGTGTGTGTGGAGAGAGTGAGACAGTGTGTGAGGAGAGATTGAGACAGTGTGTGAGGAGAGAGAGTGAGACAGTGTGTGAGGAGTGAGTGAGACAGTGTGTGAGGGGAGAGAGTGAGACAGTGTGTGAGGAGAGAGTGAGACAGTGTGTGAGGAGAGAGTGAGATTGTGTGTGAGGAGAGAGTGAGACAGTGTGTGAGGAGAGAGAGTGAGACAGTATGTGAGGAGAGAGTGAGACAGTGTGTGAGGGGAGAGTGAGACAGTGTGTGTGGAGAGAGTGAGACATTGTGTGAGGAGAGAGAGTGAGACAGTGTGTGAGGAGAGAGTGAGACGATGTGTGAGGGGAGAGAGTGAGACAGTGTGTGAGGAGAGAGTGAGACAGTGTGTGTGGAGAGAGTGAGACAGTGTGTGAGGAGAGAGTGAGACAGTGTGTGAGGAGAGAGTGTGAGACAGTATGTGAGGAGAGAGTGAGACAGTGTGTGAGGGGAGAGTGAGACAGTGTGTGTGGAGAGAGTGAGACAGTGTGTGAGGAGAGAGTGAGACAGTGTGTGATGGGAGAGTGAGACAGTGTGTGAGGAGAGAGAGTAAGACAGTGTGTGAGGGGAGAGAGTGAGACAGTGTGTGAGGAGAGAGTGAGACAGTGTGTGAGGGGAGAGAGTGAGACAGTGTGTGAGGAGAGAGAGTGAGACAGTGTGTGAGGAGAGAGAGAGCGACAGTGTGTGAGGCGAGAGAGTGAGACAGTGT
Source organism: Scyliorhinus torazame (assembly GCF_047496885.1). Taxonomy (NCBI): domain Eukaryota; kingdom Metazoa; phylum Chordata; class Chondrichthyes; order Carcharhiniformes; family Scyliorhinidae; genus Scyliorhinus; species Scyliorhinus torazame. The sequence continues at coordinate 1,548,903 of NW_027307767.1, forward strand.
GTGAGGCGAGAGTGAGACAGTGTGTGAGGAGAGAGAGTGAGACAGTGTGTGACGAGAGAGTGAGACAGTGTGTGAGGAGTGAGTGAGACACTGTGTGAGGAGAGAGTGAGACAGTGTGTGAGGAGAGAGTGAGACAGTGTGTGAGGAGAGAGTGAGACAGTGTGTGAGGAGAGAGTGAGACAGTGTGTGAGGAGAGAGTGAGACAGTGTGTGAGGAGAGAGTGAGACAGTTTGTGAGGAGAGAGTGAGACAGTGTGTGAGGAGAGAGAGTGAGACAGTGTGTGAGGAGAGAGCGAGACAGTGTGTGAGGAGAGAGTGAGACAGTGTGTGAGGAGATAGTGAGACAGTTTGAGAAGAGAGAGAGTGAGACAGTGTGTGAGGAGACAGTGAGACAGTGTGTGAGGAGAGAGTGAGACAGTGTGTGAGGAGAGAGTGAGACAGTGTGTGAGGAGAGAGAGTGAGACAGTGTGCGAGGAGAGAGTGAGACAGTGTATGAGGAGAGAGTGAGACACTGTGTGAGGAGAGAGTGAGACGGTGTGTGAGGAGAGAGAGACAGTGTGTGAGGAGAGTGTGAGACAGTGTGTGAGGGGAGAGTGAGACAGTGTGTGAGGAGAGAGAGTGAGACAGTGTGTGAGGAGAGAGTGAGACAGTGTGTGAGGAGAGAGTGAGACAGCGTGTGAGGAGAGAGTGAGACAGTGTGTGAGTAGAGAGTGAGACAGTGTGTGAGGAGAGAGTGAGACAGTGTGTGAGGAGAGAGAGTGAGACAGTGTGTGAGGAGAGAGTGAGACAGTGTGTGAGGGGAGAGAGTGAGACAGTGTGTGAGGAGAGAGTGAGACAGTGTGTGAGGAGAGAGTGAGACAGTGTGTGAGGAGAGAGTTAGACAGTGTGTGAGGAGAGAGAGTGAGACAGTGTGTGAGGAGAGAGAGAGCGAGACAGTGTGTGAGGGGAGAGAGTGAGGCAGTGTGTGAGGGGAGAGAGTGAGACAGTGAGTGAGGAGAGAGTGAGACAGTGTGTGAGGAGAGAGTGAGACAGTGTGTGATGGGAGAGTGAGACAGTGTGTGAGGAGAGAGAGTGAGACAGTGTGTGAAGAGAGAGTGAGACAGTGTGTGAGGAGAGAGAGAGCGACAGTGTGTGAGGAGAGAGAGTGAGACAGTGTGTGAGGCGAGATTGGGACAATGTGTAAGGAGAGAGAGTGAGACAGTGTGTGACGAGAGAGTGAGACAGTGTGTGAGGAGTGAGTGAGACAGTGTGTGAGGAGAGAGTGAGACGGTGTGTGAGGAGAGAGAGACAGCGTGTGAGGAGAGTGTGAGACAGTGTGTGAGGGGAGAGTGAGACAGTGTGAGGAGAGAGAGTGGGACAGTGTGTGAGGAGAGAGTGAGACAGTGTGCGAGGAGAGAGTGAGACAGTGTGTGAGGAGAGAGTGAGACAGTGTGTGAGGGGAGAGTGAGAGTGTGTGTGGAGAGAGTGAGACAGTGTGTGAGGAGAGAGTGAGACAGTGTGTGAGGAGAGAGAGTGAGACAGTGTGTGAGGAGAGAGTGAGACAGTGTGTGAGGGGAGAGAGTGAGACAGTGTGTGAGGAGAGAGTGAGACAGTGTGTGAGGAGAGAGTGAGATTGTGTGTGAGGAGAGAGTGAGACAGTGTGTGAGGAGAGAGAGTGAGACAGTATGTGAGGAGAGAGTGAGACAGTGTGTGAGGGGAGAGTGAGACAGTGTGTGAGGAGAGAGAGTGAGACAGTGTGTGAGGAGTGAGTGAGACAGTGTGTGAGGAGAGAGTGAGACAGTGTGTGATGGGAGAGTGAGACAGTGTGTGAGGAGAGAGAGTGAGACAGTGTGTGACGAGAGAATGAGACAGTGTGTGAGGAGAAAGAGAGCGACAGTGTGTGAGGAGAGAGAGTGAGACAGTGTGTGAGGCGAGAGTGAGACAGTGTGTGAGGAGAGAGAGTGAGACAGTGTGTGACGAGAGAGTGAGACAGTGTGTGAGGAGTGAGTGAGACAGTGTGTGAGGAGAGAGTGAGACAGTGTGTGAGGAGAGAGTGAGACAGTGTGTGAGGAGAGAAGGAGACAGTGTGTGAGGAGAGAGTGGGACAGTGTGTGAGGAGAGAGAGTGAGACAGTGTGTGAGGAGAGAGTGAGACAGTGTGTGAGGAGAGAGTGAGACATGGTGTGAGGAGAGAGTGAGACAGTGTGTGAGGAGAGAGTGAGACAGTGTGTGTGAGGTGACAGTGAGACAGTTTGTGAGGAGAGAGTGAGACAGTGTGTGAGGAGAGAGAGTAAGACAGTGTGTGAGGAGAGAGGGTGAGACAGTGTGTGAGGAGAGAGTGAGACAGTGTGTGAGGAGAGAGTGAGACAGTGTGTGAGGAGAGAGAGAGTGAGACAGTGTGTGAGGGGAGAGAGTGAGACAGTGTGAGGAGAGAGAGTGAGACAGTGTGTGAGGGGAGAGAGTGAGACAGTGTGAGGAGAGAGAGTGAGACAGTGTGAGGAGAGAGAGTGAGACAGTGTGTGAGGAGAGAGTGAGACAGTGTGTGAGGAGAGAGTGAGACAGTGTGTGAGGGGAGAGAGTGAGACAGTGTGTGAGGGGAGAGAGTGAGGCAGTGTGTGAGGGGAGAGAGTGAGACAGTGAGTGAGGAGAGAGTGAGACAGTGTGTGAGGAGAGAGTGAGACAGTGTGTGATGGGAGATTGAGACAGTGTGTGAGGAGAGAGAGTGAGACAGTGTGTGAAGAGAGAGTGAGACAGTGTGTGAGGAGAGAGAGAGCGACAGTGTGTGAGGAGAGAGAGTGAGACAGTGTGTGAGGAGAGAGAGAGCGACAGTGTGTGAGGAGAGAGAGTGAGACAGTGTGTGAGGCGAGATTGGGACAATGTGTGAGGAGAGAGAGTGAGACAGTGTGTGACGAGAGAGTGAGACAGTGTGTGAGGAGTGAGTGAGACAGTGTGTGAGGAGAGAGTGAGACAGTGTGTGAGGAGAGAGTGAGACATTGTGTGAGGAGAGAATGAGACAGTGTGTGAGGAGAGAGTGAGACAGTGTGTGAGGAGAGATAGAGTGAGACAGTGTGTGAGGAGAGAGAGTGAGACAGTGTGTGAGGAGAGAGAGTGAGACAGTGTGTGAGGAGAGAGTGAGACAGTGTGTGAGGGGAGAGTGAGACATGGTGTGAGGAGAGAGTGAGACAGTGTGTGTGAGGAGACAGTGAGACAGTGTGTGAGGAGAGAGAGAGTGAGACAGTGTGTGAGGGGAGCGAGTGAGACAGTGTGTGAGGAGAGAGTGAGACAGTGTGTGAGGACAGAGAGTGAGACAGTGTGTGAGGAGAGAGTGAGACAGTGTGTGAGTGGAGGAGCGTGAGACAGTGTGTGAGTAGAGAGTGAGACAGTGTGTGAGGAGAGAGTGAGACAGTGTGTCAGGAGAGAGTGAGACAGTGTGTGAGGAGAGAGAGTGAGACAGTGTGTGAGGAGAGAGAGAGTGAGACAGTGTGTGAGGGGAGACAGTGAGGCAGTGTGTGAGGGGAGAGAGTGAGACATTGAGTGAGGAGAGAGTGAGACAGTGTGTGAGTAGAGAGTGAGACAGTGTGTGATGGGAGAGTGAGACAGTGTGTGAGGAGAGAGAGTGAGACAGTGTGTGACGAGAGAGTGAGACAGTGTGTGAGGAGAAAGAGAGCGACAGTGTGTGAGGAGAGAGAGTGAGACAGTGTGTGAGGCGAGAGTGAGACAGTGTGTGAGGAGAGAGAGTGAGACAGTGTGTGACGAGAGAGTGAGACAGTGTGTGAGTAGTGAGTGGGACAGTGTGTGAGGAGAGAGTGAGACAGTGTGTGAGGAGAGAGTGAGACAGTGTGTGAGGAGAGAAGGAGACAGTGTGTGAGGAGAGAGTGGGACAGTGTGTGAGGAGAGAGAGTGAGACAGTGTGTGAGGAGAGAGTGAGACAGTGTGAGGAGAGAGTGAGACAGTGTGTGTGAGGTGACAGTGAGACAGTTTGTGAGGAGAGAGTGAGACAGTGTGTGAGGAGAGAGAGTAAGACAGTGTGTGAGGAGAGAGAGTGAGACAGTGTGTGAGGAGAGAGTGAGACAGTGTGTTAGGAGAGAGTGAGACGTGTGTGAGGAGAGAGAGAGTGAGACAGTGTGTGAGGGGAGAGAGTGAGACAGTGTGAGGAGAGAGAGTGAGACAGTGTGTGAGGAGCGAGAGTGAGACAGTGTGTGAGGAGAGAGTGAGACAGTGTGTGAGGGGAGAGAGTGAGACAGTGTGAGAGGAGAGAGTGAGACAGTGTGTGAGGAGATAGTGAGGCAGTGTGTGAGGGGAGAGAGTGAAACAGTGTGGGAGGAGAGAGTGAGACAGTGTGTGAGGAGAGAGTGAGGCGGTGTGTGAGGAGAGAGAGACAGTGTGTGAGGAAAGTATGAGACAGTGTGTGAGGGGAGAGTGAGACAGTGTGTGAGGAGAGAGAGTGAGACAGTGTGTGAGGAGAGAGTGAGACAGTGTGTGAGGAGAGAGTGAGACAGTGTGTGATGGGAGAGTGAGACAGTGTGTGAGGAGAGAGAGTGAGACAGTGTGTGACGAGAGAATGAGACAGTGTGTGAGGAGAAAGAGAGCGACAGTGTGTGAGGAGAGAGAGTGAGACAGTGTGTGAGGCGAGAGTGAGACAGTGTGTGAGGAGAGAGAGTGAGACAGTGTGTGACGAGAGAGTGAGACAGTGTGTGAGGAGTGAGTGAGACAGTGTGTGAGGAGAGAGTGAGACAGTGTGTGAGGAGAGAGTGAGACAGTGTGTGAGGAGAGAAGGAGACAGTGTGTGAGGAGAGAGTGGGACAGTGTGTGAGGAGAGAGAGTGAGACAGTGTGTGAGGAGAGAGTGAGACAGTGTGTGAGGAGAGAGTGAGACATGGTGTGAGGAGAGAGTGAGACAGTGTGTGAGGAGAGAGTGAGACAGTGTGTGTGAGGTGACAGTGAGACAGTTTGTGAGGAGAGAGTGAGACAGTGTGTGAGGAGAGAGAGTAAGACAGTGTGTGAGGAGAGAGGGTGAGACAGTGTGTGAGGAGAGAGTGAGACAGTGTGTGAGGAGAGAGTGAGACAGTGTGTGAGGAGAGAGAGAGTGAGACAGTGTGTGAGGGGAGAGAGTGAGACAGTGTGAGGAGAGAGAGTGAGACAGTGTGTGAGGAGCGAGAGTGAGACAGTGTGTGAGGAGAGAGTGAGACAGTGTGTGAGGGGAGAGAGTGAGACAGTGTGAGAGGAGAGAGTGAGACAGTGTGTGAGGAGATAGTGAGGCAGTGTGTGAGGGGAGAGAGTGAAACAGTGTGGGAGGAGAGAGTGAGACAGTGTGTGAGGAGAGAGTGAGGCGGTGTGTGAGGAGAGAGAGACAGTGTGTGAGGAAAGTGTGAGACAGTGTGTGAGGGGAGAGTGAGACAGTGTGTGAGGAGAGAGAGTGAGACAGTGTGTGAGGAGAGAGTGAGACAGTGTGTGAGGAGAGAGTGAGACAGTGTGTGAGGAGAGAGAGTGAGACAGTGTGTGAGGAGAGAGAGAGCGAGACAGTGTGTGAGGGGAGAGAGTGAGGCAGTGTGTGAGGGGAGAGAGTGAGACAGTGAGAGGAGAGAGTGAGACAGTGTTTGAGGAGAGAGTGAGACAGTGTGTGATGGGAGAGTGAGACAGTGTGTGAGGAGAGAGAGTGAGACAGTGTGTGAAGAGAGAGTGAGACTGTGTGTGAGGAGAGAGAGAGCGACAGTGTGTGAGGAGAGAGAGTGAGACAGTGTGTGAGGCGAGATTGGGACAATGTGTAAGGAGAGAGAGTGAGACAGTGTGTGACGAGAGAGTGAGACAGTGTGTGAGGAGTGAGTGAGACAGTGTGTGAGGAGAGAGTGAGACGGTGTGTGAGGAGAGAGAGACAGCGTGTGAGGAGAGTGTGAGACAGTGTGTGAGGGGAGAGTGAGACAGTGTGAGGAGAGAGAGTGGGACAGTGTGTGAGGAGAGAGTGAGACAGTGTGCGAGGAGAGAGTGAGACAGTGTGTGAGGAGAGAGTGAGACAGTGTGTGAGGGGAGAGTGAGAGTGTGTGTGGAGAGAGTGAGACAGTGTGTGAGGAGAGAGTGAGGCAGTGTGTGAGGAGAGAGAGTGAGACAGTGTGTGAGGAGAGAGTGAGACAGTGTGTGAGGGGAGAGAGTGAGACAGTGTGTGAGGAGAGAGTGAGACAGTGTGTGAGGAGAGAGTGAGATTGTGTGTGAGGAGAGAGTGAGACAGTGTGTGAGGAGAGAGAGTGAGACAGTATGTGAGGAGAGAGTGAGACAGTGTGTGAGGGGAGAGTGAGACAGTGTGTGAGGAGAGAGAGTGAGACAGTGTGTGAGGAGTGAGTGAGACAGTGTGTGAGGAGAGAGTGAGACAGTGTGTGATGGGAGAGTGAGACAGTGTGTGAGGAGAGAGAGTGAGACAGTGTGTGACGAGAGAATGAGACAGTGTGTGAGGAGAAAGAGAGCGACAGTGTGTGAGGAGAGAGAGTGAGACAGTGTGTGAGGCGAGAGTGAGACAGTGTGTGAGGAGAGAGAGTGAGACAGTGTGTGACGAGAGAGTGAGACAGTGTGTGAGGAGTGAGTGAGACAGTGTGTGAGGAGAGAGTGAGACAGTGTGTGAGGAGAGAGTGAGACAGTGTGTGAGGAGAGAAGGAGACAGTGTGTGAGGAGAGAGTGGGACAGTGTGTGAGGAGAGAGAGTGAGACAGTGTGTGAGGAGAGAGTGAGACAGTGTGTGAGGAGAGAGTGAGACATGGTGTGAGGAGAGAGTGAGACAGTGTGTGAGGAGAGAGTGAGACAGTGTGTGTGAGGTGACAGTGAGACAGTTTGTGAGGAGAGAGTGAGACAGTGTGTGAGGAGAGAGAGTAAGACAGTGTGTGAGGAGAGAGGGTGAGACAGTGTGTGAGGAGAGAGTGAGACAGTGTGTGAGGAGAGAGTGAGACAGTGTGTGAGGAGAGAGAGAGTGAGACAGTGTGTGAGGGGAGAGAGTGAGACAGTGTGAGGAGAGAGAGTGAGACAGTGTGTGAGGAGCGAGAGTGAGACAGTGTGTGAGGAGAGAGTGAGACAGTGTGTGAGGGGAGAGAGTGAGACAGTGTGTGAGGGGAGAGAGTGAGGCAGTGTGTGAGGGGAGAGAGTGAGACAGTGAGTGAGGAGAGAGTGAGACAGTGTGTGAGGAGAGAGTGAGACAGTGTGTGATGGGAGATTGAGACAGTGTGTGAGGAGAGAGAGTGAGACAGTGTGTGAAGAGAGAGTGAGACAGTGTGTGAGGAGAGAGAGAGCGACAGTGTGTGAGGAGAGAGAGTGAGACAGTGTGTGAGGAGAGAGAGAGCGACAGTGTGTGAGGAGAGAGAGTGAGACAGTGTGTGAGGCGAGATTGGGACAATGTGTGAGGAGAGAGAGTGAGACAGTGTGTGACGAGAGAGTGAGACAGTGTGTGAGGAGTGAGTGAGACAGTGTGTGAGGAGAGAGTGAGACAGTGTGTGAGGAGAGAGTGAGACATTGTGTGAGGAGAGAATGAGACAGTGTGTGAGGAGAGAGTGAGACAGTGTGTGAGGAGAGATAGAGTGAGACAGTGTGTGAGGAGAGAGAGTGAGACAGTGTGTGAGGAGAGAGAGTGAGACAGTGTGTGAGGAGAGAGTGAGACAGTGTGTGAGGGGAGAGTGAGACATGGTGTGAGGAGAGAGTGAGACAGTGTGTGTGAGGAGACAGTGAGACAGTGTGTGAGGAGAGAGTGAGACAGTGTGTGAGGAGAGAGTGAGACAGTGTGTGAGGAGAGAGAGAGTGAGACAGTGTGTGAGGGGAGCGAGTGAGACAGTGTGTGAGGAGAGAGTGAGACAGTGTGTGAGGACAGAGAGTGAGACAGTGTGTGAGGAGAGAGTGAGACAGTGTGTGAGTGGAGGAGCGTGAGACAGTGTGTGAGTAGAGAGTGAGACAGTGTGTGAGGAGAGAGTGAGACAGTGTGTCAGGAGAGAGTGAGACAGTGTGTGAGGAGAGAGAGTGAGACAGTGTGTGAGGAGAGAGAGAGTGAGACAGTGTGTGAGGGGAGACAGTGAGGCAGTGTGTGAGGGGAGAGAGTGAGACATTGAGTGAGGAGAGAGTGAGACAGTGTGTGAGTAGAGAGTGAGACAGTGTGTGATGGGAGAGTGAGACAGTGTGTGAGGAGAGAGAGTGAGACAGTGTGTGACGAGAGAGTGAGACAGTGTGTGAGGAGAAAGAGAGCGACTGTGTGTGAGGAGAGAGAGTGAGACAGTGTGTGAGGCGAGAGTGAGACAGTGTGTGAGGAGAGAGAGTGAGACAGTGTGTGACGAGAGAGTGAGACAGTGTGTGAGTAGTGAGTGGGACAGTGTGTGAGTAGAGAGTGAGACAGTGTGTGAGGAGAGAGTGAGACAGTGTGTGAGGAGAGAAGGAGACAGTGTGTGAGGAGAGAGTGGGACAGTGTGTGAGGAGAGAGAGTGAGACAGTGTGTGAGGAGAGAGTGAGACAGTGTGAGGAGAGAGTGAGACAGTGTGTGTGAGGTGACAGTGAGACAGTTTGTGAGGAGAGAGTGAGACAGTGTGTGAGGAGAGAGAGTAAGACAGTGTGTGAGGAGAGAGAGTGAGACAGTGTGTGAGAAGAGAGTGTGACAGTGTGTGAGGAGAGAGTGAGACGTGTGTGAGGAGAGAGAGAGTGAGACAGTGTGTGAGGGGAGAGAGTGAGACAGTGTGAGGAGAGAGAGTGAGACAGTGTGTGAGGAGCGAGAGTGAGACAGTGTGTGAGGAGAGAGTGAGACAGTGTGTGAGGGGAGAGAGTGAGACAGTGTGAGAGGAGAGAGTGAGACAGTGTGTGAGGAGATAGTGAGGCAGTGTGTGAGGGGAGAGAGTGAAACAGTGTGGGAGGAGAGAGTGAGACAGTGTGTGAGGAGAGAGTGAGGCGGTGTGTGAGGAGAGAGAGACAGTGTGTGAGGAAAGTATGAGACAGTGTGTGAGGGGAGAGTGAGACAGTGTGTGAGGAGAGAGAGTGAGACAGTGTGTGAGGAGAGAGTGAGACAGTGTGTGAGGAGAGAGTGTGTCAGTGTGTGATGGGAGAGTGAGACAGTGTGTGAGGAGAGAGAGTGAGACAGTGTGTGACGAGAGAATGAGACAGTGTGTGAGGAGAAAGAGAGCGACAGTGTGTGAGGAGAGAGAGTGAGACAGTGTGTGAGGCGAGAGTGAGACAGTGTGTGAGGAGAGAGAGTGAGACAGTGTGTGACGAGAGAGTGAGACAGTGTGTGAGGAGTGAGTGAGACAGTGTGTGAGGAGAGAGTGAGACAGTGTGTGAGGAGAGAGTGAGACAGTGTGTGAGGAGAGAAGGAGACAGTGTGTGAGGAGAGAGTGGGACAGTGTGTGAGGAGAGAGAGTGAGACAGTGTGTGAGGAGAGAGTGAGACAGTGTGTGAGGAGAGAGTGAGACATGGTGTGAGGAGAGAGTGAGACAGTGTGTGAGGAGAGAGTGAGACAGTGTGTGTGAGGTGACAGTGAGACAGTTTGTGAGGAGAGAGTGAGACAGTGTGTGAGGAGAGAGAGTAAGACAGTGTGTGAGGAGAGAGGGTGAGACAGTGTGTGAGGAGAGAGTGAGACAGTGTGTGAGGAGAGAGTGAGACAGTGTGTGAGGAGAGAGAGAGTGAGACAGTGTGTGAGGGGAGAGAGTGAGACAGTGTGAGGAGAGAGAGTGAGACAGTGTGTGAGGAGCGAGAGTGAGACAGTGTGTGAGGAGAGAGTGAGACAGTGTGTGAGGAGATAGTGAGACAGTGTGTGAGGAGATAGTGAGGCAGTGTGTGAGGGGAGAGAGTGAAACAGTGTGGGAGGAGAGAGTGAGACAGTGTGTGAGGAGAGAGTGAGGCGGTGTGTGAGGAGAGAGAGACAGTGTGTGAGGAAAGTGTGAGACAGTGTGTGAGGGGAGAGTGAGACAGTGTGTGAGGAGAGAGAGTGAGACAGTGTGTGAGGAGAGAGAGAGCGACAGTGTGTGAGGAGAGAGAGTGAGACAGTGTGTGAGGCGAGATTGGGACAATGTGTGAGGAGAGAGAGTGAGACAGTGTGTGACGAGAGAGTGAGACAGTGTGTGAGGAGTGAGTGAGACAGTGTGTGAGGAGAGAGTGAGACAGTGTGTGAGGAGAGAGTGAGACATTGTGTGAGGAGAGAATGAGACAGTGTGTGAGGAGAGAGTGAGACAGTGTGTGAGGAGAGATAGAGTGAGACAGTGTGTGAGGAGAGAGAGTGAGACAGTGTGTGAGGAGAGAGAGTGAGACAGTGTGTGAGGAGAGAGTGAGACAGTGTGTGAGGGGAGAGTGAGACATGGTGTGAGGAGAGAGTGAGACAGTGTGTGTGAGGAGACAGTGAGACAGTGTGTGAGGAGAGAGAGAGTGAGACAGTGTGTGAGGGGAGCGAGTGAGACAGTGTGTGAGGAGAGAGTGAGACAGTGTGTGAGGACAGAGAGTGAGACAGTGTGTGAGGAGAGAGTGAGACAGTGTGTGAGTGGAGGAGCGTGAGACAGTGTGTGAGTAGAGAGTGAGACAGTGTGTGAGGAGAGAGTGAGACAGTGTGTCAGGAGAGAGTGAGACAGTGTGTGAGGAGAGAGAGTGAGACAGTGTGTGAGGAGAGAGAGAGTGAGACAGTGTGTGAGGGGAGACAGTGAGGCAGTGTGTGAGGGGAGAGAGTGAGACATTGAGTGAGGAGAGAGTGAGACAGTGTGTGAGTAGAGAGTGAGACAGTGTGTGATGGGAGAGTGAGACAGTGTGTGAGGAGAGAGAGTGAGACAGTGTGTGACGAGAGAGTGAGACAGTGTGTGAGGAGAAAGAGAGCGACAGTGTGTGAGGAGAGAGAGTGAGACAGTGTGTGAGGCGAGAGTGAGACAGTGTGTGAGGAGAGAGAGTGAGACAGTGTGTGACGAGAGAGTGAGACAGTGTGTGAGTAGTGAGTGGGACAGTGTGTGAGGAGAGAGTGAGACAGTGTGTGAGGAGAGAGTGAGACAGTGTGTGAGGAGAGAAGGAGACAGTGTGTGAGGAGAGAGTGGGACAGTGTGTGAGGAGAGAGAGTGAGACAGTGTGTGAGGAGAGAGTGAGACAGTGTGAGGAGAGAGTGAGACAGTGTGTGTGAGGTGACAGTGAGACAGTTTGTGAGGAGAGAGTGAGACAGTGTGTGAGGAGAGAGAGTAAGACAGTGTGTGAGGAGAGAGAGTGAGACAGTGTGTGAGGAGAGAGTGAGACAGTGTGTTAGGAGAGAGTGAGACGTGTGTGAGGAGAGAGAGAGTGAGACAGTGTGTGAGGGGAGAGAGTGAGACAGTGTGAGGAGAGAGAGTGAGACAGTGTGTGAGGAGCGAGAGTGAGACAGTGTGTGAGGAGAGAGTGAGACAGTGTGTGAGGGGAGAGAGTGAGACAGTGTGAGAGGAGAGAGTGAGACAGTGTGTGAGGAGATAGTGAGGCAGTGTGTGAGGGGAGAGAGTGAAACAGTGTGGGAGGAGAGAGTGAGACAGTGTGTGAGGAGAGAGTGAGGCGGTGTGTGAGGAGAGAGAGACAGTGTGTGAGGAAAGTATGAGACAGTGTGTGAGGGGAGAGTGAGACAGTGTGTGAGGAGAGAGAGTGAGACAGTGTGTGAGGAGAGAGTGAGACAGTGTGTGAGGAGAGAGTGAGACAGTGTGTGATGGGAGAGTGAGACAGTGTGTGAGGAGAGAGAGTGAGACAGTGTGTGACGAGAGAATGAGACAGTGTGTGAGGAGAAAGAGAGCGACAGTGTGTGAGGAGAGAGAGTGAGACAGTGTGTGAGGCGAGAGTGAGACAGTGTGTGAGGAGAGAGAGTGAGACAGTGTGTGACGAGAGAGTGAGACAGTGTGTGAGGAGTGAGTGAGACAGTGTGTGAGGAGAGAGTGAGACAGTGTGTGAGGAGAGAGTGAGACAGTGTGTGAGGAGAGAAGGAGACAGTGTGTGAGGAGAGAGTGGGACAGTGTGTGAGGAGAGAGAGTGAGACAGTGTGTGAGGAGAGAGTGAGACAGTGTGTGAGGAGAGAGTGAGACATGGTGTGAGGAGAGAGTGAGACAGTGTGTGAGGAGAGAGTGAGACAGTGTGTGTGAGGTGACAGTGAGACAGTTTGTGAGGAGAGAGTGAGACAGTGTGTGAGGAGAGAGAGTAAGACAGTGTGTGAGGAGAGAGGGTGAGACAGTGTGTGAGGAGAGAGTGAGACAGTGTGTGAGGAGAGAGTGAGACAGTGTGTGAGGAGAGAGAGAGTGAGACAGTGTGTGAGGGGAGAGAGTGAGACAGTGTGAGGAGAGAGAGTGAGACAGTGTGTGAGGAGCGAGAGTGAGACAGTGTGTGAGGAGAGAGTGAGACAGTGTGTGAGGGGAGAGAGTGAGACAGTGTGAGAGGAGAGAGTGAGACAGTGTGTGAGGAGATAGTGAGGCAGTGTGTGAGGGGAGAGAGTGAAACAGTGTGGGAGGAGAGAGTGAGACAGTGTGTGAGGAGAGAGTGAGGCGGTGTGTGAGGAGAGAGAGACAGTGTGTGAGGAAAGTGTGAGACAGTGTGTGAGGGGAGAGTGAGACAGTGTGTGAGGAGAGAGAGTGAGACAGTGTGTGAGGAGAGAGTGAGACAGTGTGTGAGGAGAGAGTGAGACAGTGTGTGAGGAGAGAGAGTGAGACAGTGTGTGAGGAGAGAGAGAGCGAGACAGTGTGTGAGGGGAGAGAGTGAGGCAGTGTGTGAGGGGAGAGAGTGAGACAGTGAGAGGAGAGAGTGAGACAGTGTTTGAGGAGAGAGTGAGACAGTGTGTGATGGGAGAGTGAGACAGTGTGTGAGGAGAGAGAGTGAGACAGTGTGTGAAGAGAGAGTGAGACTGTGTGTGAGGAGAGAGAGAGCGACAGTGTGTGAGGAGAGAGAGTGAGACAGTGTGTGAGGCGAGATTGGGACAATGTGTAAGGAGAGAGAGTGAGACAGTGTGTGACGAGAGAGTGAGACAGTGTGTGAGGAGTGAGTGAGACAGTGTGTGAGGAGAGAGTGAGACGGTGTGTGAGGAGAGAGAGACAGCGTGTGAGGAGAGTGTGAGACAGTGTGTGAGGGGAGAGTGAGACAGTGTGAGGAGAGAGAGTGGGACAGTGTGTGAGGAGAGAGTGAGACAGTGTGCGAGGAGAGAGTGAGACAGTGTGTGAGGAGAGAGTGAGACAGTGTGTGAGGGGAGAGTGAGAGTGTGTGTGGAGAGAGTGAGACAGTGTGTGAGGAGAGAGTGAGGCAGTGTGTGAGGAGAGAGAGTGAGACAGTGTGTGAGGAGAGAGTGAGACAGTGTGTGAGGGGAGAGAGTGAGACAGTGTGTGAGGAGAGAGTGAGACAGTGTGTGAGGAGAGAGTGAGATTGTGTGTGAGGAGAGAGTGAGACAGTGTGTGAGGAGAGAGAGTGAGACAGTATGTGAGGAGAGAGTGAGACAGTGTGTGAGGGGAGAGTGAGACAGTGTGTGAGGAGAGAGAGTGAGACAGTGTGTGAGGAGTGAGTGAGACAGTGTGTGAGGAGAGAGTGAGACAGTGTGTGATGGGAGAGTGAGACAGTGTGTGAGGAGAGAGAGTGAGACAGTGTGTGACGAGAGAATGAGACAGTGTGTGAGGAGAAAGAGAGCGACAGTGTGTGAGGAGAGAGAGTGAGACAGTGTGTGAGGCGAGAGTGAGACAGTGTGTGAGGAGAGAGAGTGAGACAGTGTGTGACGAGAGAGTGAGACAGTGTGTGAGGAGTGAGTGAGACAGTGTGTGAGGAGAGAGTGAGACAGTGTGTGAGGAGAGAGTGAGACAGTGTGTGAGGAGAGAAGGAGACAGTGTGTGAGGAGAGAGTGGGACAGTGTGTGAGGAGAGAGAGTGAGACAGTGTGTGAGGAGAGAGTGAGACAGTGTGTGAGGAGAGAGTGAGACATGGTGTGAGGAGAGAGTGAGACAGTGTGTGAGGAGAGAGTGAGACAGTGTGTGTGAGGTGACAGTGAGACAGTTTGTGAGGAGAGAGTGAGACAGTGTGTGAGGAGAGAGAGTAAGACAGTGTGTGAGGAGAGAGGGTGAGACAGTGTGTGAGGAGAGAGTGAGACAGTGTGTGAGGAGAGAGTGAGACAGTGTGTGAGGAGAGAGAGAGTGAGACAGTGTGTGAGGGGAGAGAGTGAGACAGTGTGAGGAGAGAGAGTGAGACAGTGTGTGAGGAGCGAGAGTGAGACAGTGTGTGAGGAGAGAGTGAGACAGTGTGTGAGGGGAGAGAGTGAGACAGTGTGTGAGGGGAGAGAGTGAGGCAGTGTGTGAGGGGAGAGAGTGAGACAGTGAGTGAGGAGAGAGTGAGACAGTGTGTGAGGAGAGAGTGAGACAGTGTGTGATGGGAGATTGAGACAGTGTGTGAGGAGAGAGAGTGAGACAGTGTGTGAAGAGAGAGTGAGACAGTGTGTGAGGAGAGAGAGAGCGACAGTGTGTGAGGAGAGAGAGTGAGACAGTGTGTGAGGAGAGAGAGAGCGACAGTGTGTGAGGAGAGAGAGTGAGACAGTGTGTGAGGCGAGATTGGGACAATGTGTGAGGAGAGAGAGTGAGACAGTGTGTGACGAGAGAGTGAGACAGTGTGTGAGGAGTGAGTGAGACAGTGTGTGAGGAGAGAGTGAGACAGTGTGTGAGGAGAGAGTGAGACATTGTGTGAGGAGAGAATGAGACAGTGTGTGAGGAGAGAGTGAGACAGTGTGTGAGGAGAGATAGAGTGAGACAGTGTGTGAGGAGAGAGAGTGAGACAGTGTGTGAGGAGAGAGAGTGAGACAGTGTGTGAGGAGAGAGTGAGACAGTGTGTGAGGGGAGAGTGAGACATGGTGTGAGGAGAGAGTGAGACAGTGTGTGTGAGGAGACAGTGAGACAGTGTGTGAGGAGAGAGTGAGACAGTGTGTGAGGAGAGAGTGAGACAGTGTGTGAGGAGAGAGAGAGTGAGACAGTGTGTGAGGGGAGCGAGTGAGACAGTGTGTGAGGAGAGAGTGAGACAGTGTGTGAGGACAGAGAGTGAGACAGTGTGTGAGGAGAGAGTGAGACAGTGTGTGAGTGGAGGAGCGTGAGACAGTGTGTGAGTAGAGAGTGAGACAGTGTGTGAGGAGAGAGTGAGACAGTGTGTCAGGAGAGAGTGAGACAGTGTGTGAGGAGAGAGAGTGAGACAGTGTGTGAGGAGAGAGAGAGTGAGACAGTGTGTGAGGGGAGACAGTGAGGCAGTGTGTGAGGGGAGAGAGTGAGACATTGAGTGAGGAGAGAGTGAGACAGTGTGTGAGTAGAGAGTGAGACAGTGTGTGATGGGAGAGTGAGACAGTGTGTGAGGAGAGAGAGTGAGACAGTGTGTGACGAGAGAGTGAGACAGTGTGTGAGGAGAAAGAGAGCGACTGTGTGTGAGGAGAGAGAGTGAGACAGTGTGTGAGGCGAGAGTGAGACAGTGTGTGAGGAGAGAGAGTGAGACAGTGTGTGACGAGAGAGTGAGACAGTGTGTGAGTAGTGAGTGGGACAGTGTGTGAGGAGAGAGTGAGACAGTGTGTGAGGAGAGAGTGAGACAGTGTGTGAGGAGAGAAGGAGACAGTGTGTGAGGAGAGAGTGGGACAGTGTGTGAGGAGAGAGAGTGAGACAGTGTGTGAGGAGAGAGTGAGACAGTGTGAGGAGAGAGTGAGACAGTGTGTGTGAGGTGACAGTGAGACAGTTTGTGAGGAGAGAGTGAGACAGTGTGTGAGGAGAGAGAGTAAGACAGTGTGTGAGGAGAGAGAGTGAGACAGTGTGTGAGAAGAGAGTGTGACAGTGTGTGAGGAGAGAGTGAGACGTGTGTGAGGAGAGAGAGAGTGAGACAGTGTGTGAGGGGAGAGAGTGAGACAGTGTGAGGAGAGAGAGTGAGACAGTGTGTGAGGAGCGAGAGTGAGACAGTGTGTGAGGAGAGAGTGAGACAGTGTGTGAGGGGAGAGAGTGAGACAGTGTGAGAGGAGAGAGTGAGACAGTGTGTGAGGAGATAGTGAGGCAGTGTGTGAGGGGAGAGAGTGAAACAGTGTGGGAGGAGAGAGTGAGACAGTGTGTGAGGAGAGAGTGAGGCGGTGTGTGAGGAGAGAGAGACAGTGTGTGAGGAAAGTATGAGACAGTGTGTGAGGGGAGAGTGAGACAGTGTGTGAGGAGAGAGAGTGAGACAGTGTGTGAGGAGAGAGTGAGACAGTGTGTGAGGAGAGAGTGTGTCAGTGTGTGATGGGAGAGTGAGACAGTGTGTGAGGAGAGAGAGTGAGACAGTGTGTGACGAGAGAATGAGACAGTGTGTGAGGAGAAAGAGAGCGACAGTGTGTGAGGAGAGAGAGTGAGACAGTGTGTGAGGCGAGAGTGAGACAGTGTGTGAGGAGAGAGAGTGAGACAGTGTGTGACGAGAGAGTGAGACAGTGTGTGAGGAGTGAGTGAGACAGTGTGTGAGGAGAGAGTGAGACAGTGTGTGAGGAGAGAGTGAGACAGTGTGTGAGGAGAGAAGGAGACAGTGTGTGAGGAGAGAGTGGGACAGTGTGTGAGGAGAGAGAGTGAGACAGTGTGTGAGGAGAGAGTGAGACAGTGTGTGAGGAGAGAGTGAGACATGGTGTGAGGAGAGAGTGAGACAGTGTGTGAGGAGAGAGTGAGACAGTGTGTGTGAGGTGACAGTGAGACAGTTTGTGAGGAGAGAGTGAGACAGTGTGTGAGGAGAGAGAGTAAGACAGTGTGTGAGGAGAGAGGGTGAGACAGTGTGTGAGGAGAGAGTGAGACAGTGTGTGAGGAGAGAGTGAGACAGTGTGTGAGGAGAGAGAGAGTGAGACAGTGTGTGAGGGGAGAGAGTGAGACAGTGTGAGGAGAGAGAGTGAGACAGTGTGTGAGGAGCGAGAGTGAGACAGTGTGTGAGGAGAGAGTGAGACAGTGTGTGAGGAGATAGTGAGACAGTGTGTGAGGAGATAGTGAGGCAGTGTGTGAGGGGAGAGAGTGAAACAGTGTGGGAGGAGAGAGTGAGACAGTGTGTGAGGAGAGAGTGAGGCGGTGTGTGAGGAGAGAGAGACAGTGTGTGAGGAAAGTGTGAGACAGTGTGTGAGGGGAGAGTGAGACAGTGTGTGAGGAGAGAGAGTGAGACAGTGTGTGAGGAGAGAGTGAGACAGTGTGTGAGGAGAGAGTGAGACAGTGTGTGAGGAGAGAGTGAGACAGTGTGTGAGGAGAGAGTGAGACAGTGTGTGAGGAGAGAGAGAGACAGTGTGTGAGGAGAGAGAGTGAGACAGTATGTGAGGAGAGAGAGTGAGACAGTGTGAGAGGAGAGAGTGAGACAGTATGTGAGGAGAGAGTGAGACAGTGTGTGAGGGGAGAGTGAGACAGTGTGTGTGGAGAGAGTGAGACAGTGTGTGAGGAGAGAGTGAGACAGTGTGTGAGGAGAGAGTGAGGCAGTGTGTGAGGGGAGAGAGTGAGACAGTGTGGGAGGAGAGCGTGAGACAGTGTGTGAGGAGCGAGAGTGAGACAGTGTGTGAGGAGAGAGTGAGACAGTGTGTGAGGGGAGAGAGTGAGACAGTGTGAGAGGAGAGAGTGAGACAGTGTGTGAGGAGATAGTGAGGCAGTGTGTGAGGGGAGAGAGTGAAACAGTGTGGGAGGAGAGAGTGAGACAGTGTGTGAGGAGAGAGTGAGGCGGTGTGTGAAGAGAGAGAGACAGTGTGTGAGGAAAGTGTGAGACAGTGTGTGAGGGGAGAGTGAGACAGTGTGTGAGGAGAGAGAGTGAGACAGTGTGTGAGGAGAGAGTGAGACAGTGTGTGAGGAGAGAGTGAGACAGTGTGTGATGGGAGAGTGAGACAGTGTGTGAGGAGAGAGAGTGAGACAGTGTGTGACGAGAGAATGAGACAGTGTGTGAGGAGAAAGAGAGCGACAGTGTGTGAGGAGAGAGAGTGAGACAGTGTGTGAGGCGAGAGTGAGACAGTGTGTGAGGAGAGAGAGTGAGACAGTGTGTGACGAGAGAGTGAGACAGTGTGTGAGGAGTGAGTGAGACAGTGTGTGAGGAGAGAGTGAGACAGTGTGTGAGGAGAGAGTGAGACAGTGTGTGAGGAGAGAAGGAGACAGTGTGTGAGGAGAGAGTGGGACAGTGTGTGAGGAGAGAGAGTGAGACAGTGTGTGAGGAGAGAGTGAGACAGTGTGTGAGGAGAGAGTGAGACATGGTGTGAGGAGAGAGTGAGACAGTGTGTGAGGAGAGAGTGAGACAGTGTGTGTGAGGTGACAGTGAGACAGTTTGTGAGGAGAGAGTGAGACAGTGTGTGAGGAGAGAGAGTAAGACAGTGTGTGAGGAGAGAGGGTGAGACAGTGTGTGACGAGAGAGTGAGACAGTGTGTGAGGAGTGAGTGAGACAGTGTGTGAGGAGAGAGTGAGACAGTGTGTGAGGAGAGAGTGAGACAGTGTGTGAGGAGAGAAGGAGACAGTGTGTGAGGAGAGAGTGGGACAGTGTGTGAGGAGAGAGAGTGAGACAGTGTGTGAGGAGAGAGTGAGACAGTGTGTGAGGAGAGAGTGAGACATGGTGTGAGGAGAGAGTGAGACAGTGTGTGAGGAGAGAGTGAGACAGTGTGTGTGAGGTGACAGTGAGACAGTTTGTGAGGAGAGAGTGAGACAGTGTGTGAGGATAGAGAGTAAGACAGTGTGTGAGGAGAGAGGGTGAGACAGTGTGTGAGGAGAGAGTGAGACAGTGTGTGAGGAGAGAGTGAGACAGTGTGTGAGGAGAGAGAGAGTGAGACAGTGTGTGAGGGGAGAGAGTGAGACAGTGTGAGGAGAGAGAGTGAGACAGTGTGTGAGGAGCGAGAGTGAGACAGTGTGTGAGGAGAGAGTGAGACAGTGTGTGAGGGGAGAGAGTGAGACAGTGTGAGAGGAGAGAGTGAGACAGTGTGTGAGGAGATAGTGAGGCAGTGTGTGAGGGGAGAGAGTGAAACAGTGTGGGAGGAGAGAGTGAGACAGTGTGTGAGGAGAGAGTGAGGCGGTGTGTGAGGAGAGAGAGACAGTGTGTGAGGAAAGTGTGAGACAGTGTGTGAGGGGAGAGTGAGACAGTGTGTGAGGAGAGAGAGTGAGACAGTGTGTGAGGAGAGAGTGAGACAGTGTGTGAGGAGAGAGTGAGACAGTGTGTGAGGAGAGAGTGAGACAGTGTGTGAGGAGAGAGTGAGACAGTGTGTGAGGAGAGAGAGAGAGACAGTGTGTGAGGAGAGAGAGTGAGACAGTATGTGAGGAGAGAGAGTGAGACAGTGTGAGAGGAGAGAGTGAGACAGTATGTGAGGAGAGAGTGAGACAGTGTGTGAGGGGAGAGTGAGACAGTGTGTGTGGAGAGAGTGAGACAGTGTGTGAGGAGAGAGTGAGACAGTGTGTGAGGAGAGAGTGAGGCAGTGTGTGAGGGGAGAGAGTGAGACAGTGTGGGAGGAGAGCGTGAGACAGTGTGTGAGGAGAGAGTGAGACGGTGTGTGAGGAGAGAGAGACAGCGTGTGAGGAGAGTGTGAGACAGTGTGTGAGGGGAGAGTGAGACAGTGTGAGGAGAGAGAGTGAGACAGTGTGTGAGGAGAGAGTGAGACAGTGTGCGAGGAGAGAGTGAGACAGTGTGTGAGGAGAGAGTGAGACAGTGTGTGAGGAGAGAGTGAGACAATGTGTGAGGAGAGAGTGAGACAGTGTGTGAGGAGAGAGAGTGAGACAGTGTGTGAGGAGAGAGTGAGACAGTGTGTGAGGGGAGAGAGTGAGACAGTGTGTGAGGAGAGAGTGAGACAGTGTGTGAGGAGAGAGTGAGATTGTGTGTGAGGAGAGAGTGAGACAGTGTGTGAGGAGAGAGAGTGAGACAGCGTGTGAGGAGAGAGTGAGACAGTGTGTGAGGGGAGAGTGAGACAGTGTGTGGAGAGAGTGAGACAGTGTGTGAGGAGAGAGTGAGACAGTGTGTGAGGAGAGAGAGTGAGACAGTGTGTGAGGAGAGAGTGAGACAGTGTGTGAGGGGAGAGAGTGAGACAGTGTGTGAGGAGAGAGTGAGACAGTGTGTGAGGAGAGAGTGAGATTGTGTGTGAGGAGAGAGTGAGACAGTGTGTGAGGAGAGAGTGAGACAGTGTGTGAGGGGAGAGTGAGACAGTGTGTGTGGAGAGAGTGAGACAGTGTGTGAGGAAAGTGTGAGACAGTGTGTGAGGGGAGAGTGAGACAGTGTGTGAGGAGAGAGAGTGAGACAGTGTGTGAGGAGAGAGTGAGACAGTGTGTGAGGAGAGAGTGAGACAGTGTGTGAGGAGAGAGTGAGACAGTGTGTGAGGAGAGAGTGAGACAGTGTGTGAGGAGAGAGTGAGACAGTGTGTGAGGAGAGAGAGAGACAGTGTGTGAGGAGAGAGAGTGAGACAGTATGTGAGGAGAGAGAGTGAGACAGTGTGAGAGGAGAGAGTGACACAGTATGTGAGGAGAGAGTGAGACAGTGTGTGAGGGGAGAGTGAGACAGTGTGTGTGGAGAGAGTGAGACAGTGTGTGAGGAGAGAGTGAGACAGTGTGTGAGGAGAGAGTGAGGCAGTGTGTGAGGGGAGAGAGTGAGACAGTGTGGGAGGAGAGTGTGAGACAGTGTGTGAGGAGAGAGTGAGACGGTGTGTGAGGAGAGAGAGACAGCGTGTGAGGAGAGTGTGAGACAGTGTGTGAGGGGAGAGTGAGACAGTGTGAGGAGAGAGAGTGAGACAGTGTGTGAGGAGAGAGTGAGACAGTGTGCGAGGAGAGAGTGAGACAGTGTGTGAGGAGAGAGTGAGACAGTGTGTGAGGAGAGAGTGAGACAGTGTGTGAGGAGAGAGTGAGACAGTGTGTGAGGAGAGAGAGTGAGACAGTGTGTGAGGAGAGAGTGAGACAGTGTGTGAGGGGAGAGTGAGACAGTGTGTGAGGAGAGAGTGAGATTGTGTGTGAGGAGAGAGTGAGACAGTGTGTGAGGAGAGAGAGTGAGACAGTGTGTGAGGAGAGAGTGAGACAGTGTGTGAGGGGAGAGTGAGACAGTGTGTGTGGAGAGAGTGAGACAGTGTGTGAGGAGAGAGTGAGACAGTGTGTGAGGAGAGAGAGTGAGACAGTGTGTGAGGAGAGAGTGAGACAGTGTGTGAGGGGAGAGAGTGAGACAGTGTGTCAGGAGAGAGTGAGACAGTGTGTGAATAGAGAGTGAGATTGTGTGTGAGGAGAGAGTGAGACAGTGTGTGAGGAGAGAGTGAGACAGTGTGTGAGGGGAGAGTGAGACAGTGTGTGTGGAGAGAGTGAGACAGTGTGTGAGGAGAGAGTGAGACAGTGTGTGAGGAGAGAGAGTGAGACAGTGTGTGAGGAGAGAGTGAGACAGTGTGTGAGGGGAGAGAGTGAGACAGTGTGTGAGGAGAGAGTGAGACAGTGTGTGAGGAGAGAGTGAGATTGTGTGTGAGGAGAGAGTGAGACAGTGTGTGAGGAGAGAGAGTGAGACAGTATGTGAGGAGAGAGTGAGACAGTGTGTGAGGGGAGAGTGAGACTGTGTGTGTGGAGAGAGTGAGACAGTGTGTGAGGAGAGAGTGAGACATTGTGTGAGGAGAGAGAGTGAGACAGTGTGTGAGGCGAGAGTGAGACAGTGTGTGAGGGGAGAGAGTGAGACAGTGTGTGAGGAGAGAGTGAGACAGTGTGTGTGGAGAGAGTGAGACAGTGTGTGAGGAGAGAGTGAGACTGTGTGTGAGGAGAGAGAGTGAGACAGTATGTGAGGAGAGAGTGAGACAGTGTGTGAGGGGAGAGTGAGACAGTGTGTGTGGAGAGAGTGAGACAGTGTGTGAGGAGAGAGTGAGACAGTGTGTGATGGGAGAGTGAGACAGTGTGTGAGGAGAGAGAGTAAGACAGTGTGTGAGGGGAGAGAGTGAGACAGTGTGTGAGGAGAGAGTGAGACAGTGTGTGAGGGGAGAGAGTGAGACAGTGTGTGAGGAGAGAGAGTGAGACAATGTGTGAGGAGAGAGAGAGCGACAGTGTGTGAGGCGAGAGAGTGAGACAGTGTGTGAGGCGAGAGTGAGACAGTGTGTGAGGAGAGAGAGTGAGACAGTGTGTGACGAGAGAGTGAGACAGTTTGTGAGGAGTGAGTGAGACACTGTGTGAGGAGAGAGTGAGACAGTGTGTGAGGAGAGAGTGAGACAGTGTGTGACGAGAGAATGAGACAGTGTGTGAGGAGAGAGTGAGACAGTGTGTGAGGAGAGATAGAGTGAGACAGTGTGTGAGGAGTGAGAGTGAGACAGCGTGTGAGGAGAGAGAGGGAGACAGTGTGTGAGGAGAGAGTGAGACAGTGCGTGAGGAGAGAGTGAGACATGGTGTGAGGAGAGAGTGAGACAGTGTGTGAGGAGAGAGTGAGACAGTGTGTGTGAGGAGACAGTGAGACAGTGTGTGAGGAGAGAGGGAGACAGTGTGTGAGGAGAGAGATTGAGACAGTGTGTGAGGAGAGAGAGTGAGACAGTGTGTGAGGAGAGAGTGAGACAGTGTGTGAGGAGAGAGAGAGTGAGACAGTGTGTGAGGGGAGAGAGTGAGACAGTGTGAGGAGAGAGAGTGAGACAGTGTGTGAGGAGCGAGAGTGAGACAGTGTGTGAGGAGAGAGTGAGACAGTGTGAGAGGAGAGAGTGAGACAGTATGTGAGGAGAGAGAGTGAGACAGTGTGAGAGGAGAGAGTGAGACAGTATGTGAGGAGAGAGTGAGACAGTGCGTGAGGGGAGAGTGAGACAGTGTGTGAGGAGAGAGTGAGACAGTGTGTGAGGAGAGAGTGCGACAGTGAGTGAGGAGAGAGTGAGGCAGTGTGTGAGTGGAGATAGTGAGGCAGTGTGGCAGGAGAGAGTGAGACAGTGTGTGAGGAGAGAGTGAGACAGTGTGTAAGGAGAGAGTGAGACAGTGGGTGAGGAGTGAGTGAGACAGTGTGTGAGGAGAGAGTGAGGCAGTGTGTGAGGGGAGAGAGTGAGACAGTGTGGGAGGAGAGAGTGAGACAGTGTGTGAGGAGAGAGTGAGACAGTGTGTGAGGGGAGAGAGTGAGACAGTGTGTGAGGGGAGAGTGAGACAGTGTGTGCGGAGAGAGTGAGGCGGTGTGTGAGGAGATAGAGACAGTGTGTGAGGAAAGTGTGAGACAGTGTGTGAGGGGAGAGTGAGACAGTGTGTGAGGAGAGAGAGTGAGACAGTGTGTGAGGAGAGAGTGAGACAGTGTGTGAGGAGAGAGTGAGACAGTGTGTGAGGAGAGAGTGAGACAGTGTGTGAGGAGAGAGTGAGACAGTGTGTGAGGAGAGAGTGAGACAGTGTGTGAGGAGAGAGAGAGACAGTGTGTGAGGAGAGAGAGTGAGACAGTATGTGAGGAGAGAGAGTGAGACAGTGTGAGAGGAGAGAGTGAGACAGTATGTGAGGAGAGAGTGAGACAGTTTGTGAGGGGAGAGTGAGACAGTGTGTGTGGAGAGAGTGAGACAGTGTGGGAGGAGAGCGTGAGACAGTGTGTGAGGAGAGAGTGAGACGGTGTGTGAGGAGAGAGAGACAGCGTGTGAGGAGAGTGTGAGACAGTGTGTGAGGGGAGAGTGAGACAGTGTGTGAGGAGAGAGAGTGAGACAGTGTGTGAGGAGAGAGTGAGACAGTGTGCGAGGAGAGAGTGAGACAGTGTGTGAGGAGAGAGTGAGACAGTGTGTGAGGAGAGAGTGAGACAGTGTGTGAGGAGAGAGTGAGACAGTGTGTGAGGAGAGAGAGTGAGACAGTGTGTGAGGAGAGAGTGAGACAGTGTGTGAGGGGAGAGAGTGAGACAGTGTGTGAGGAGAGGGTGAGACAGTGTGTGAGGAGAGAGTGAGATTGTGTGTGAGGAGAGAGTGAGACAGTGTGTTAGGAGAGAGAGTGAGACAGTGTGTGAGGAGAGAGAGAGACAGTGTGTGAGGAGAGTGAGACAGTGTGTGATGGGAGAGTGAGACAGTGTGTGAGGAGAGAGAGTGAGACAGTGTGTGACGAGAGAGTGAGACAGTGTGTGAGGAGAGAGAGAGCGACAGTGTGTGAGGCGAGAGAGTGAGACAGTGTGTGAGGCGAGGGTGAGACAGTGTGTGAGGAGAGAGAGTGAGACAGTGTGTGACGAGAGAGTGAGACAGTGTATGAGGAGAGAGTGAGACAGTGTGTGAGGAGAGAGAGTGAGACAGTGTGAGGAGAGAGAGTGAGACAGTGTGTGAGGAGCGAGAGTGAGACAGTGTGTGAGGAGAGAGTGAGACAGTCTGTGAGGGGAGAGAGTGAGACAGTGTGAGAGGAGAGAGTGAGACAGTATGTGAGGAGAGAGAGTGAGACAGTGTGAGAGGAGAGAGTGAGACAGTATGTGAGGAGAGAGTGAGACAGTGTGTGAGGGGAGAGTGAGACAGTGTGTGAGGGAGAGTGCGACAGTGAGTGAGGAGAGAGTGAGGCAGTGTGTGAGTGGAGATAGTGAGGCAGTGTGGCAGGAGAGAGTGAGACAGTGTGTGAGGAGTGAGTGAGACAGTGTGTAAGGAGAGAGTGAGACAGTGTGTGAGGAGTGAGTGAGGCAGTGTGTGAGGAGAGAGTGAGACAGTGTGTGAGGAGTGAGTGAGGCAGTGTGGGAGGAGAGAGTGAGGCAGTGTGTGAGGGGAGAGAGTGAGACAGTGTGGGAGGAGAGAGTGAGCCATTGTGTGAGGAGAGAGTGAGACAGTGTGTGAGGGGAGAGAGTGAGACAGTGTGTGAGGGGAGAGTGAGACAGTGTGTGCGGAGAGAGTGAGATAGTGTGTGAGGAGAGAGTGAAACAGTGTGTGAGGAGAGAGTGAGACAGTGTGTGACGAGACAGTGAGACAGCGTGTGAGGGGAGAGTGAGAC
The DNA here is from genome assembly GCF_047496885.1 of Scyliorhinus torazame. Taxonomy (NCBI): domain Eukaryota; kingdom Metazoa; phylum Chordata; class Chondrichthyes; order Carcharhiniformes; family Scyliorhinidae; genus Scyliorhinus; species Scyliorhinus torazame. The sequence goes on from NW_027307767.1 coordinate 1,573,632, forward strand.
AGTGTGTGAGGAGAGAGTGAGACAGTGTGTGAGGAGATAGTGAGGCTGTGTGTGAGGGGAGAGAGTGAGATAGTGTGGGAGGAGAGAGTGAGACAGTGTGTGAGGAGAGAGTGAGACGGTGTGTGAGGAGAGAGAGACAGCGTGTGAGGAGAGTGTGAGACAGTGTGTGAGGGGAGAGTGAGACAGTGTGTGACGAGAGAGTGAGACAGTGTGTGAGGAGTGAGTGAGACACTGTGTGAGGAGAGAGTGAGACAGTGTGTGAGGAGAGAGTGAGACAGTGTGTGACGAGAGAATGAGACAGTGTGTGAGGAGAGAGTGAGACAGTGTGTGAGGAGAGATAGAGTGAGACAGTGTGTGAGGAGTGAGAGTGAGACAGCGTGTGAGGAGAGAGAGGGAGACAGTGTGTGAGGAGAGAGTGAGACAGTGCGTGAGGAGAGAGTGAGACATGGTGTGAGGAGAGAGTGAGACAGTGTGTGAGGAGAGAGTGAGACAGTGTGTGTGAGGAGACAGTGAGACAGTGTGTGAGGAGAGAGGGAGACAGTGTGTGAGGAGAGAGATTGAGACAGTGTGTGAGGAGAGAGAGTGAGACAGTGTGTGAGGAGAGAGTGAGACAGTGTGTGAGGAGAGAGAGAGTGAGACAGTGTGTGAGGGGAGAGAGTGAGACAGTGTGAGGAGAGAGAGTGAGACAGTGTGTGAGGAGCGAGAGTGAGACAGTGTGTGAGGAGAGAGTGAGACAGTGTGAGAGGAGAGAGTGAGACAGTATGTGAGGAGAGAGAGTGAGACAGTGTGAGAGGAGAGAGTGAGACAGTATGTGAGGAGAGAGTGAGACAGTGCGTGAGGGGAGAGTGAGACAGTGTGTGAGGAGAGAGTGAGACAGTGTGTGAGGAGAGAGTGCGACAGTGAGTGAGGAGAGAGTGAGGCAGTGTGTGAGTGGAGATAGTGAGGCAGTGTGGCAGGAGAGAGTGAGACAGTGTGTGAGGAGAGAGTGAGACAGTGTGTAAGGAGAGAGTGAGACAGTGGGTGAGGAGTGAGTGAGACAGTGTGTGAGGAGAGAGTGAGGCAGTGTGTGAGGGGAGAGAGTGAGACAGTGTGGGAGGAGAGAGTGAGACAGTGTGTGAGGAGAGAGTGAGACAGTGTGTGAGGGGAGAGAGTGAGACAGTGTGTGAGGGGAGAGTGAGACAGTGTGTGCGGAGAGAGTGAGGCGGTGTGTGAGGAGATAGAGACAGTGTGTGAGACAGTGTGTGAGGGGAGAGTGAGACAGTGTGTGAGGAGAGAGAGTGAGACAGTGTGTGAGGAGAGAGTGAGACAGTGCGTGAGGAGAGAGTGAGACAGTGTGTGAGGAGAGAGTGAGACAGTGTGTGAGGAGAGAGTGAGACAGTGTGTGAGGAGAGAGAGAGACAGTGTGTGAGGAGAGAGAGTGAGACAGTATGTGAGGAGAGAGAGTGAGACAGTGTGAGAGGAGAGAGTGAGACAGTATGTGAGGAGAGAGTGAGACAGTTTGTGAGGGGAGAGTGAGACAGTGTGTGTGGAGAGAGTGAGACAGTGTGTGAGGAGAGAGTGAGACAGTGTGTGAGGAGAGAGTGAGGCAGTGTGTGAGGGGAGAGAGTGAGACAGTGTGGGAGGAGAGCGTGAGACAGTGTGTGAGGAGAGAGTGAGACGGTGTGTGAGGGGAGAGTGAGACAGTGTGTGAGGAGAGAGAGTGAGACAGTGTGTGAGGAGAGAGTGAGACAGTGTGCGAGGAGAGAGTGAGACAGTGTGTGAGGAGAGAGTGAGACAGTGTGTGAGGAGAGAGTGAGACAGTGTGTGAGGAGAGAGTGAGACAGTGTGTGAGGAGAGAGAGTGAGACAGTGTGTGAGGAGAGAGTGAGACAGTGTGTGAGGGGAGAGAGTGAGACAGTGTGTGAGGAGAGGGTGAGACAGTGTGTGAGGAGAGAGTGAGATTGTGTGTGAGGAGAGAGTGAGACAGTGTGTGAGGAGAGAGAGTGAGACAGTGTGTGAGGAGAGAGAGAGACAGTGTGTGAGGAGAGTGAGACAGTGTGTGATGGGAGAGTGAGACAGTGTGTGAGGAGAGAGAGTGAGACAGTGTGTGACGAGAGAGTGAGACAGTGTGTGAGGAGAGAGAGAGCGACAGTGTGTGAGGAGAGAGAGTGAGACAGTGTGTGAGGCGAGAGAGTGAGACAGTGTGTGAGGCGAGGGTGAGACAGTGTGTGAGGAGAGAGAGTGAGACAGTGTGTGACGAGAGAGTGAGACAGTGTATGAGGAGAGAGTGAGACAGTGTGTGAGGAGAGAATGAGACAGTGTGTGAGGAGAGAGTGAGACAGTGTGTGAGGAGAGATAGAGTGAGACAGTGTGTGAGGAGTGAGAGTGAGACAGCGTGTGAGGAGAGAGAGTGAGACAGTGTGTGAGGAGAGAGTGAGACAGTGTGTGAGGAGAGAGAGAGTGAGACATGGTGTGAGGAGAGTGAGACAGTGTGTGAGGAGAGAGTGAGACAGTGTGTGTGAGGAGACAGTGAGACAGTGTGTGAGGAGAGAGTGAGACAGTGTGTGAGGAGAGAGATTGAGACAGTGTGTGAGGAGAGAGAGTGAGACAGTGTGTGAGGAGAGAGTGAGACAGTGTGTGAGGAGAGAGAGAGTGAGACAGTGTGTGAGGGGAGAGAGTGAGACAGTGTGAGGAGAGAGAGTGAGACAGTGTGTGAGGAGCGAGAGTGAGACAGTGTGTGAGGAGAGAGTGAGACAGTGTGTGAGGGGAGAGAGTGAGACAGTGTGAGAGGAGAGAGTGAGACAGTATGTGAGGAGAGAGAGTGAGACAGTGTGAGAGGAGAGAGTGAGACAGTATGTGAGGAGAGAGTGAGACAGTGTGTGAGGGGAGAGTGAGACAGTGTGTGAGGAGAGAGTGAGACAGTGTGTGAGGGAGAGTGCGACAGTGAGTGAGGAGAGAGTGAGGCAGTGTGTGAGTGGAGATAGTGAGGCAGTGTGGCAGGAGAGAGTGAGACAGTGTGTGAGGAGTGAGTGAGACAGTGTGTAAGGAGAGAGTGAGACAGTGTGTGAGGAGTGAGTGAGGCAGTGTGTGAGGAGTGAGTGAGACAGTGTGTGAGGAGTGAGTGAGGCAGTGTGGGAGGAGAGAGTGAGGCAGTGTGTGAGGGGAGAGAGTGAGACAGTGTGGGAGGAGAGAGTGAGCCAGTGTGTGAGGAGAGAGTGAGACAGTGTGTGAGGGGAGAGAGTGAGACAGTGTGTGAGGGGAGAGTGAGACAGTGTGTGCGGAGAGAGTGAGATAGTGTGTGAGGAGAGAGTGAAACAGTGTGTGAGGAGAGAGTGAGACAGTGTGTGACGAGACAGTGAGACAGCGTGTGAGGGGAGAGTGAGACAGTGTGTGAGGAGAGAGTGAGACAGTGTGTGAGGAGAGAGTGAGGCTGTGTGTGAGGGGAGAGAGTGAGATAGTGTGGGAGGAGAGAGTGAGACAGTGTGTGAGGAGAGAGTGAGACGGTGTGTGAGGAGAGAGAGACAGCGTGTGAGGAGAGTGTGAGACAGTGTGTGAGGGGAGAGTGAGACAGTGTGTGAGGAGAGAGAGTGAGACAGTGTGTGACGAGAGAGTGAGACAGTGTGCGAGGAGAGAGTGAGACAGTGTGTGAGGAGAGAGTGAGACAGTGTGTGAGGAGAGAGTGAGACAGTGTGTGAGGAGAGAGAGTGAGACAGTGTGTGAGGAGAGAGTGAGACAGTGTGTGAGGGGAGAGAGTGAGACAGTGTGTGAGGAGAGAGTGAGACAGTGTGTGAGGAGAGAGTGAGATTGTGTGTGAGGAGAGAGTGAGACAGTGTGTGAGGAGAGAGTGAGGCAGTGTGTGAGGAGAGTGAGAGTGAGACAGTGTGTGAGGGGAGAGAGTGAGGCAGTGTGTGAGGGGAGAGAGTGAGACAGTGAGTGAGGAGAGAGTGAGACAGTGTGTGAGGAGAGAGTGAGACAGTGTGTGATGGGAGAGTGAGACAGTGTGTGAGGAGAGAGAGTGAGACAGTGTGTGACGAGAGAGTGAGACAGTGTGTGAGGAGAGAGAGAGCGACAGTGTGTGAGGAGAGAGAGTGAGACAGTGTGTGACGAGAGAGTGAGACAGTGTGTGAGGAGTGAGTGAGACAGTGTGTGAGGAGAGAGTGAGACAGTGTGTGAGGAGAGAGTGAGACAGTGTGTGAGGAGAGAATGAGACAGTGTGTGAGGAGAGAGTGAGACAGTGTGTGAGGAGAGATAGAGTGAGACAGTGAGTGAGGAGTGAGAGTGAGACAGCGTGTGAGGAGAGAGAGTGAGACAGTGTGTGAGGAGAGAGTGAGACAGTGTGTGAGGAGAGAGTGAGACATGGTGTGAGGAGAGAGTGAGACAGTGTGTGAGGAGAGAGTGAGACAGTGAGTGTGAGGAGACAGTGAGACAGTGTGTGAGGAGAGAGTGAGACAGTGTGTGAGGAGAGAGATTGAGACTGTGTGTGAGGAGAGAGAGTGAGACAGTGTGTGAGGAGAGAGTGAGACAGTGTGTGAGGGGAGAGAGTGAGACAGTGTGAGAGGAGAGAGTGAGACAGTATGTGAGGAGAGAGAGTGAGACAGTGTGAGAGGAGAGAGTGAGACAGTATGTGAGGAGAGAGTGAGACAGTGTGTGAGGAGAGAGTGAGACAGCGTGTGAGGAGAGAGTGAGACAGTGTGTGAGGAGAGAGTGAGACAGTGAGTGAGGAGAGAGTGAGGCAGTGTGTGAGGGGAGATAGTGAGGCAGTGTGCCAGGAGAGAGTGAGACAGTGTGTGAGGAGAGAGTGAGACAGTGTGTAAGGAGAGAGTGAGACAGTGTGTGAGGAGTGAGTGAGACAGTGTGTGAGGAGAGAGTGAGGCAGTGTGTGAGGGGAGAGAGTGAGGCAGTGTGTGAGGGGAGATAGTGAGGCAGTGTGGCAGGAGAGAGTGAGACAGTGTGTGAGGAGAGAGTGAGACAGTGTGTAAGGAGAGAATGAGACAGTGTGTGAGGAGAGAGTGAGACAGTGTGTGAGGAGAGAGAGTGAGACAGTGTGTGAGGAGAGAGTGAGACAGTGTGTGAGGAGAGAGTGAGACATGGTGTGAGGAGAGAGTGAGACAGTGAGTGAGGAGAGAGTGAGACAGTGTGTGAGGAGAGAGTGAGACATGGTGTGAGGAGAGAGTGAGACAGTGAGTGAGGAGAGAGTGAGACAGTGTGTGTGAGGAGACAGTGAGACAGTGTGTGAGGAGAGAGTGAGACAGTGTGTGAGGAGAGAGATTGAGACAGTGTGTGAGGAGTGAGAGTGAGACAGCGTGTGAGGAGAGAGAGTCAGACAGTGTGTGAGGAGAGAGTGAGACAGTGTGTGAGGAGAGAGTGAGACATGGTGTGAGGAGAGAGTGAGACAGTGAGTGAGGAGAGAGTGAGACAGTGTGTGTGAGGAGACAGTGAGACAGTGTGTGAGGAGAGAGTGAGACAATGCGTGAGGAGAGAGATTGAGACAGTGTGTGAGGAGAGAGAGAGACAGTGTGTGAGGGACGAGTGAGACAGTGTGTGAGGAGAGAGAGTGAGACAGTGTGTGAGGAGAGAGTGAGACAGTGTGCGAGGAGAGAGTGAGACAGTGTGTGAGGAGAGAGTGAGACAGTGTGTGAGGAGAGAGTGAGACAGTGTGTGAGGAGAGAATGAGACAGTGTGTGAGGAGAGAGAGTGAGACAGTGTGTGAGGAGAGAGTGAGACAGTGTGTGAGGGGAGAGAGTGAGACAGTGTGTGAGGAGAGAGTGAGACAGTGTGTGAGGAGAGAGTGAGATTGTGTGTGAGGAGAGAGTGAGACAGTGTGTGAGGAGAGAGAGTGAGACAGTGTGTGAGGAGATTGAGAGTGAGACAGTGTGTGAGGGGAGAGAGTGAGGCAGTGTGTGAGGGGAGAGAGTGAGACAGTGAGTGAGGAGAAAGTGAGACAGTGTGTGAGGAAGAGTGAGACAGTGTGTGATGGGAGAGTGAGACAGTGTGTGAAGAGAGAGAGTGAGACAGTGTGTGACGAGAGAGTGAGACTGTGTGAGGAGAGAGTGAGACAGTGTGTGAGGGGAGAGAGTGAGACTGTGTGAGAGGAGAGAGTGAGACAGTATGTGAGGAGAGAGAGTGAGACAGTGTGAGAGGAGCGAGTGAGACAGTATGTGAGGAGAGAGTGAGACAGTGTGTGAGGAGAGAGTGAGACAGTGAGTGAGGAGAGAGTGAGGCAGTGTGTGAGGAGAGAGTGAGACAGTGTGTGAGGAGAGAGATTGAGACAGTGTGTGAGGAGAGAGAGTGAGACAGTGTGTGAGGAGAGAGTGAGACAGTGTGTGAGGAGAGAGAGAGTGAGACAGTGTGTGAGGGGAGAGAGTGAGACAGTGTGAGGAGAGAGAGTGAGACAGTGTGTGAGGAGTGAGACTGAGACAGTGTGTGAGGAGAGAGTGAGACAGTGTGTGAGGGGAGAGAGTGAGACAGTGTGAGAGGAGAGAGTGAGACAGTATGTGAGGAGAGAGAGTGAGACAGTGTGAGAGGAGAGAGTGAGACAGTATGTGAGGAGAGAGTGAGACAGTGTGTGAGGGGAGAGTGAGACAGTGTGTGAGGAGAGAGTGAGACAGTGTGTGAGGGAGAGTGCGACAGTGAGTGAGGAGAGAGTGAGGCAGTGTGTGAGTGGAGATAGTGAGGCAGTGTGGCAGGAGAGAGTGAGACAGTGTGTGAGGAGTGAGTGAGACAGTGTGTAAGGAGAGAGTGAGACAGTGTGTGAGGAGTGAGTGAGGCAGTGTGTGAGGAGAGAGTGAGACAGTGTGTGAGGAGTGAGTGAGGCAGTGTGGGAGGAGAGAGTGAGGCAGTGTGTGAGGGGAGAGAGTGAGACAGTGTGGGAGGAGAGAGTGAGCCAGTGTGTGAGGGGAGAGAGTGAGACAGTGTGTGAGGGGAGAGTGAGACAGTGTGTGCGGAGAGAGTGAGATAGTGTGTGAGGAGAGAGTGAAACAGTGTGTGAGGAGAGAGTGAGACAGTGTGTGACGAGACAGTGAGACAGCGTGTGAGGGGAGAGTGAGACAGTGTGTGAGGAGAGAGTGAGACAGTGTGTGAGGAGAGAGTGAGGCAGTGTGTGAGGGGAGAGAGTGAGATAGTGTGGGAGGAGAGAGTGAGACAGTGTGTGAGGAGAGAGTGAGACGGTGTGTGAGGAGAGAGAGACAGCGTGTGAGGAGAGTGTGAGACAGTGTGTGAGGGGAGAGTGAGACAGTGTGTGAGGAGAGAGAGTGAGACAGTGTGTGACGAGAGAGTGAGACAGTGTGCGAGGAGAGAGTGAGACAGTGTGTGAGGAGAGAGTGAGACAGTGTGTGAGGAGAGAGTGAGACAGTGTGTGAGGAGAGAGAGTGAGACAGTGTGTGAGGAGAGAGTGAGACAGTGTGTGAGGGGAGAGAGTGAGACAGTGTGTGAGGAGAGAGTGAGACAGTGTGTGAGGAGAGAGTGAGATTGTGTGTGAGGAGAGAGTGAGACAGTGTGTGAGGAGAGAGAGTGAGGCAGTGTGTGAGGAGAGTGAGAGTGAGACAGTGTGTGAGGGGAGAGAGTGAGGCAGTGTGTGAGGGGAGAGAGTGAGACAGTGAGTGAGGAGAGAGTGAGACAGTGTGTGAGGAGAGAGTGAGACAGTGTGTGATGGGAGAGTGAGACAGTGTGTGAGGAGAGAGAGTGAGACAGTGTGTGACGAGAGAGTGAGACAGTGTGTGAGGAGAGAGAGAGCGACAGTGTGTGAGGAGAGAGAGTGAGACAGTGTGTGACGAGAGAGTGAGACAGTGTGTGAGGAGTGAGTGAGACAGTGTGTGAGGAGAGAGTGAGACAGTGTGTGCGGAGAGAGTGAGACAGTGTGTGAGGAGAGAATGAGACAGTGTGTGAGGAGAGAGTGAGACAGTGTGTTAGGAGAGATAGAGTGAGACAGTGAGTGAGGAGTGAGAGTGAGACAGCGTGTGAGGAGAGAGAGTGAGACAGTGTGTGAGGAGAGAGTGAGACAGTGTGTGAGGAGAGAGTGAGACATGGTGTGAGGAGAGAGTGAGACAGTGTGTGAGGAGAGAGTGAGACAGTGTGTGTGAGGAGACAGTGAGACAGTGTGTGAGGAGAGAGTGAGACAGTGTGTGAGGAGAGAGATTGAGACTGTGTGTGAGGAGAGAGAGTGAGACAGTGTGTGAGGAGAGAGTGAGACAGTGTGTGAGGGGAGAGAGTGAGACAGTGTGAGAGGAGAGAGTGATACAGTATGTGAGGAGAGAGAGTGAGACAGTGTGAGAGGAGAGAGAGAGACAGTATGTGAGGAGAGAGTGAGACAGTGTGTGAGGAGAGAGTGAGACAGCGTGTGAGGAGAGAGTGAGACAGTGTGTGAGGAGAGAGTGAGACAGTGAGTGAGGAGAGAGTGAGGCAGTGTGTGAGGGGAGATAGTGAGGCAGTGTGGCAGGAGAGAGTGAGACAGTGTGTGAGGAGAGAGTGAGACAGTGTGTAAGGAGAGAATGAGACAGTGTGTGAGGAGAGAGTGAGACAGTGTGTGAGGAGAGAGAGTGAGACAGTGTGTGAGGAGAGAGTGAGACAGTGTGTGAGGAGAGAGTGAGACATGGTGTGAGGAGAGAGTGAGACAGTGAGTGAGGAGAGAGTGAGACAGTGTGTGAGGAGAGAGTGAGACATGGTGTGAGGAGAGAGTGAGACAGTGAGTGAGGAGAGAGTGAGACAGTGTGTGTGAGGAGACAGTGAGACAGTGTGTGAGGAGAGAGTGAGACAGTGTGTGAGGAGAGAGATTGAGACAGTGTGTGAGGAGTGAGAGTGAGACAGCGTGTGAGGAGAGAGAGTCAGACAGTGTGTGAGGAGAGAGTGAGACAGTGTGTGAGGAGAGAGTGAGACATGGTGTGAGGAGAGAGTGAGACATTGAGTGAGGAGAGAGTGAGACAGTGTGTGTGAGGAGACAGTGAGACAGTGTGTGAGGAGAGAGTGAGACAGTGCGTGAGGAGAGAGATTGAGACAGTGTGTGAGGAGAGAGAGAGACAGTGTGTGAGGGACGAGTGAGACAGTGTGTGAGGAGAGAGAGTGAGACAGTGTGTGAGGAGAGAGAGAGACAGTGTGCGAGGAGAGAGTGAGACAGTGTGTGAGGAGAGAGTGAGACAGTGTGTGAGGAGAGAGTGAGACAGTGTGTGAGGAGAGAGTGAGACAGTGTGTGAGGAGAGAGAGTGAGACAGTGTGTGAGGAGAGAGTGAGACAGTGTGTGAGGGGAGAGAGTGAGACAGTGTGTGAGGAGAGAGTGAGACAGTGTGTGAGGAGAGAGTGATATTGTGAGTGAGGAGAGAGTGAGACAGTGTGTGAGGAGAGAGAGTGAGACAGTGTGTGAGGAGATTGAGAGTGAGACAGTGTGTGAGGGGAGAGAGTGAGGCAGTGTGTGACGTGAGAGAGTGAGACAGTGAGTGAGGAGAAAGTGAGACAGTGTGTGAGGAGAGAGTGAGACAGTGTGTGATGGGAGAGTGAGACAGTGTGTGAAGAGAGAGAGTGAGACAGTGTGTGACGAGAGAGTGAGACTGTGTGAGGAGAGAGTGAGACAGTGTGTGAGGGGAGAGAGTGAGACTGTGTGAGAGGAGAGAGTGAGACAGTATGTGAGGAGAGTGAGACAGTGTGAGAGGAGCGAGTGAGACAGTATGTGAGGAGAGAGTGAGACAGTGTGTGAGGAGAGAGTGAGACAGTGAGTGAGGAGAGAGTGAGGCAGTGTGTGAGGAGAGAGTGAGACAGTGTGTGAGGAGAGATAGAGTGAGACAGTGTGTGAGGAGTGAGAGTGAGACAGTGTGTGAGGAGAGAGAGTAAGACAGTGTGTGAGGAGAGAGGGAGACAGTGTGTGAGGAGAGAGTGAGACATGGTGTGAGGAGAGAGTGAGACAGTGTGTGAGGAGAGAGTGAGACAGTGTGTGTGAGGAGACAGTGAGACAGTGTGCGAGGAGAGAGTGAGACAGTGTGTGAGGAGAGAGATTGAGACAGTGTGTGAGGAGAGAGAGTGAGACAGTGTGTGAGGAGAGAGAGAGTGAGACAGTGTGTGAGGGGAGAGAGTGAGACAGTGTGAGGAGAGAGAGGGAGACAGTGTGTGAGGAGCGAGAGTGAGACAGTGTGTGAGGAGAGAGTGAGATAGTGTGTGAGGGGAGAGTGAGACAGTGTGTGAGCAGAGAGTGAGACAGTGTGTGAGGAGAGAGTGAGACAGTGAGTGAGGAGAGAGTGAGGCAGTGTGTGAGGGGAGAGAGTGAGGCAGTGTGGCAGGAGAGAGTGAGACAGTGTGTGAGGAGAGAGTGAGACAGTGTGTGAGGAGAGAGTGAGACAGTGTGTGAGGAGTGAGTGAGACAGTGTGTGAGGTGAGAGTGAGGCAGTGTGTGAGGGGAGAGAGTGAGACAGTGTGGGAGGAGAGAGTGAGACAGTGTGTGAGGAGAGAGTGAGACAGTGTGTGAGGGGAGAGAGTGAGACAGTGTGTGAGGGGAGAGTGAGACAGTGTGTGAGGAGAGAGTGAGATAGTGTGTGAGGAGAGAGTGAAACAGTGTGTGAGGAGAGAGTGAGACAGTGTGTGAGGAGACAGTGAGACAGTGTGTGAGGGGAGAGAGAGACAGTGTGTGAGGAGAGAGTGAGACAGTGTGTGAGGAGAGAGTGAGACAGTGTGTGAGGAGAGAGTGAGACAGTGTGTGAGGAGAGAGAGTGAAACAGTGTGTGAGGAGAGAGTGAGACAGCGTGTGAGGAGAGAGTGAGACAGTGTGTGAGGAGAGAGAGTGAGACAGTGTGTGAGGGGAGAGAGTGAGACAGTGTGTGAGGAGTGAGTGAGACAGTGTGTGAGGAGAGAGTGAGGCAGTGTGTGAGGGGAGAGAGTGCGACAGTGTGGGAGGAGAGAGTGAGACAGTGTGTGAGGAGAGAGTGAGACAGTGTGTGAGGGGAGAGAGTGAGACAGTGTGTGAGGGGAGAGTGAGACAGTGTGTGAGGAGAGAGTGAGATAGTGTGTGAGGAGAGAGTGAAACAGTGTGTGAGGAGAGAGTGAGACAGTGTGTGAGGAGACAGTGAGACAGTGCGTGAGGGGAGAGTGAGACAGTGTGTGAGGAGAGAGTGAGACAGTGTGTGAGGAGAGAGTGAGACAGTGTGTGAGGAGAGAGTGAGACAGTGTGTGAGGAGAGAGTGAGACATGGTGTGAGGAGAGAGTGAGACAGTGAGTGAGGAGAGAGTGAGACAGTGTGTGTGAGGAGACAGTGAGACAGTGTGTGAGGAGAGAGTGAGACAGTGCGTGAGGAGAGAGATTGAGACAGTGTGTGAGGAGAGAGAGAGACAGTGTGTGAGGGACGAGTGAGACAGTGTGTGAGGAGAGAGAGTGAGACAGTGTGTGAGGAGAGAGTGAGACAGTGTGCGAGGAGAGAGTGAGACAGTGTGTGAGGAGAGAGTGAGACAGTGTGTGAGGAGAGAGAGTAAGACAGTGTGTGAGGAGAGAGTGAGACAGTGTGTAAGGAGAGAATGAGACAGTGTGTGAGGAGAGAGTGAGATAGTGTGTGAGGAGAGAGTGAAACAGTGTGTGAGGAGAGAGTGAGACAGTGTGTGAGGAGACAGTGAGACAGTGCGTGAGGGGAGAGTGAGACAGTGTGTGAGGAGAGAGTGAGAGAGTGTGTGAGGAGAGAGTGAGACAGTGTGTGAGTGGAGAGAGTGAGACAGTGTGTGAGGGGAGAGTGAGACAGTGTGTGAGGAGAGAGTGAGATAGTGTGTGAGGAGAGAGTGAAACAGTGTGTGAGGAGAGAGTGAGACAGTGTGTGAGGAGACAGTGAGACAGTGCATGAGGGGAGAGTGAGACAGTGTGTGAGGAGAGAGAGACAGTGTGTGAGGAGAGAGTGAGACAGTGTGTGAGGAGAGAGTGAGACAGTGTGTAAGGAGAGAATGAGACAGTGTGTGAGGAGAGAGTGAGACAGTGTGTGAGGAGAGAGAGTGAGACAGTGTGTGAGGAGAGAGTGAGACAGTGTGTGAGGAGAGAGTGAGACATGGTGTGAGGAGAGAGTGAGACAGTGAGTGAGGAGAGAGTGAGACAGTGTGTGAGGAGAGAGTGAGACATGGCGTGAGGAGAGAGTGAGACAGTGAGTGAGGAGAGAGTGAGACAGTGTGTGTGAGGAGACAGTGAGACAGTGTGTGAGGAGAGAGTGAGACAGTGTGTGAGGAGAGAGATTGAGACAGTGTGTGAGGAGTGAGAGTGAGACAGCGTGTGAGGAGAGAGAGTCAGACAGTGTGTGAGGAGAGAGTGAGACAGTGTGTGAGGAGAGAGTGAGACATGGTGTGAGGAGAGAGTGAGACAGTGAGTGAGGAGAGAGTGAGACAGTGTGTGTGAGGAGACAGTGAGACAGTGTGTGAGGAGAGAGTGAGACAGTGCGTGAGGAGAGAGATTGAGACAGTGTGTGAGGAGAGAGAGAGACAGTGTGTGAGGGACGAGTGAGACAGTGTGTGAGGAGAGAGAGTGAGACAGTGTGTGAGGAGAGAGTGAGACAGTGTGCGAGGAGAGAGTGAGACAGTGTGTGAGGAGAGAGTGAGACAGTGTGTGAGGAGAGAGAGTAAGACAGTGTGTGAGGAGAGAGTGAGACAGTGTGTAAGGAGAGAATGAGACAGTGTGTGAGGAGAGAGTGAGACAGTGTGTGAGGAGAGAGAGTGAGACAGTGTGTGAGGAGAGAGTGAGACAGTGTGTGAGGAGAGAGTGAGACATGGTGTGAGGAGAGAGTGAGACAGTGAGTGAGGAGAGAGTGAGACAGTGTGTGAGGAGAGAGTGAGACATGGTGTGAGGAGAGAGTGAGACAGTGAGTGAGGAGAGAGTGAGACAGTGTGTGTGAGGAGACAGTGAGACAGTGTGTGAGGAGAGAGTGAGACAGTGTGTGAGGAGAGAGATTGAGACAGTGTGTGAGGAGTGAGAGTGAGACAGCGTGTGAGGAGAGAGAGTCAGACAGTGTGTGAGGAGAGAGTGAGACAGTGTGTGAGGAGAGAGTGAGACATGGTGTGAGGAGAGAGTGAGACAGTGAGTGAGGAGAGAGTGAGACAGTGTGTGTGAGGAGACAGTGAGACAGTGTGTGAGGAGAGAGTGAGACAGTGCGTGAGGAGAGAGATTGAGACAGTGTGTGAGGAGAGAGAGAGACAGTGTGTGAGGGACGAGTGAGACAGTGTGTGAGGAGAGAGAGTGAGACAGTGTGTGAGGAGAGAGTGAGACAGTGTGCGAGGAGAGAGTGAGACAGTGTGTGAGGAGAGAGTGAGACAGTGTGTGAGGAGAGAGTGAGACAGTGTGTGAGGAGAGAGTGAGACAGTGTGTGAGGAGAGAGAGTGAGACAGTGTGTGAGGAGAGAGTGAGACAGTGTGTGAGGGGAGAGAGTGAGACAGTGTGTGAGGAGAGAGTGAGACAGTGTGTGAGGAGAGAGTGATATTGTGTGTGAGGAGAGAGTGAGACAGTGTGTGAGGAGAGAGAGTGAGACAGTGTGTGAGGAGATTGAGAGTGAGACAGTGTGTGAGGGGAGAGAGTGAGGCAGTGTGTGAGGGGAGAGAGTGAGACAGTGAGTGAGGAGAAAGTGAGACAGTGTGTGAGGAGAGAGTGAGACAGTGTGTGATGGGAGAGTGAGACAGTGTGTGAAGAGAGAGAGTGAGACAGTGTGTGACGAGAGAGTGAGACTGTGTGAGGAGAGAGTGAGACAGTGTGTGAGGGGAGAGAGTGAGACTGTGTGAGAGGAGAGAGTGAGACAGTATGTGAGGAGAGAGAGTGAGACAGTGTGAGAGGAGCGAGTGAGACAGTATGTGAGGAGAGAGTGAGACAGTGTGTGAGGAGAGAGTGAGACAGTGAGTGAGGAGAGAGTGAGGCAGTGTGTGAGGAGAGAGTGAGACAGTGTGTGAGGAGTGAGAGTGAGACAGTGTGTGAGGAGAGAGAGTAAGACAGTGTGTGAGGAGAGAGGGAGACAGTGTGTGAGGAGAGAGTGAGACATGGTGTGAGGAGAGAGTGAGACAGTGTGTGAGGAGAGAGTGAGACAGTGTGTGTGAGGAGACAGTGAGACAGTGTGTGAGGAGAGAGTGAGACAGTGTGTGAGTAGAGAGATTGAGACAGTGTGTGAGGAGAGAGAGTGAGACAGTGTGTGAGGAGAGAGAGAGAGTGAGACAGTGTGTGAGGGGAGAGAGTGAGACAGTGTGAGGAGAGAGAGGGGGACAGTGTGTGAGGAGCGAGAGTGAGACAGTGTGTGAGGAGAGAGTGAGATAGTGTGTGAGGGGAGAGTGAGACAGTGTGTGAGGAGAGAGTGAGACAGTGTGTGAGGAGAGAGTGAGACAGTGAGTGAGGAGAGAGTGAGGCAGTGTGTGAGGGGAGAGAGTGAGGCAGTGTGGCAGGAGAGAGTGAGACAGTGTGTGAGGAGAGAGTGAGACAGTGTGTGAGGAGAGAGTGAGACAGTGTGTGAGGAGTGAGTGAGACAGTGTGTGAGGTGAGAGTGAGGCAGTGTGTGAGGGGAGAGAGTGAGACAGTGTGGGAGGAGAGAGTGAGACAGTGTGTGAGGAGAGAGTGAGACAGTGTGTGAGGGGAGAGAGTGAGACAGTGTGTGAGGGGAGAGTGAGACAGTGTGTGAGGAGAGAGTGAGATAGTGTGTGAGGAGAGAGTGAAACAGTGTGTGAGGAGAGAGTGAGACAGTGTGTGAGGAGACAGTGAGCCAGTGTGTGAGGGGAGAGTGAGACAGTGTGTGAGGAGAGAGTGAGACAGTGTGTGAGGAGAGAGTGAGACAGTGTGTGAGGAGAGAGTGAGACAGTGTGTGAGGAGAGAGAGTGAGACAGTGTGTGAGGAGAGAGTGAGACAGCGTGTGAGGAGAGAGTGAGACAGTGTGTGAGGAGAGAGAGAGTGAGACAGTGTGTGAGGGGACAGAGTGAGACAGTGTGTGAGGAGTGAGTGAGACAGTGTGTGAGGAGAGAGTGAGGCAGTGTGTGAGGGGAGAGAGTGACACAGTGTGGGAGGAGAGAGTGAGACAGTGTGTGAGGAGAGAGTGAGACAGTGTGTGAGGGGAGAGAGTGAGACAGTGTGTGAGGGGAGAGTGAGACAGTGTGTGAGGAGAGAGTGAGATAGTGTGTGAGGAGAGAGTGAAACAGTGTGTGAGGAGAGAGTGAGACAGTGTGTGAGGAGACAGTGAGACAGTGCGTGAGGGGAGAGTGAGACAGTGTGTGAGGAGAGAGGGAGACAGTGTGTGAGGAGAGAGTGAGACATGGTGTGAGGAGAGAGTGAGACAGTGTGTGAGGAGAGAGTGAGACAGTGTGTGTGAGGAGACAGTGAGACAGTGTGTGAGGAGAGAGTGAGACAGTGTGTGAGGAGAGAGATTGAGACAGTGTGTGAGGAGAGAGAGTGAGACAGTGTGTGAGGAGAGAGAGAGTGAGACAGTGTGTGAGGGGAGAGAGTGAGACAGTGTGAGGAGAGAGAGGGAGACAGTGTGTGAGGAGCGAGAGTGAGACAGTGTGTGAGGAGAGAGTGAGATAGTGTGTGAGGGGAGAGTGAGACAGTGTGTGAGGAGAGAGTGAGACAGTGTGTGAGGAGAGAGTGAGACAGTGAGTGAGGAGAGAGTGAGGCAGTGTGTGAGGGGAGAGAGTGAGGCAGTGTGGCAGGAGAGAGTGAGACAGTGTGTGAGGAGAGAGTGAGACAGTGTGTGAGGAGAGAGTGAGACAGTGTGTGAGGAGACAGTGAGCCAGTGTGTGAGGGGAGAGTGAGACAGTGTGTGAGGAGAGAGTGAGACAGTGTGTGAGGAGAGAGTGAGACAGTGTGTGAGGAGAGAGTGAGACAGTGTGTGAGGAGAGAGAGTGAGACAGTGTGTGAGGAGAGAGTGAGACAGCGTGTGAGGAGAGAGTGAGACAGTGTGTGAGGAGAGAGAGAGTGAGACAGTGTGTGAGGGGACAGAGTGAGACAGTGTGTGAGGAGTGAGTGAGACAGTGTGTGAGGAGAGAGTGAGGCAGTGTGTGAGGGGAGAGAGTGACACAGTGTGGGAGGAGAGAGTGAGACAGTGTGTGAGGAGAGAGTGAGACAGTGTGTGAGGGGAGAGAGTGAGACAGTGTGTGAGGGGAGAGTGAGACAGTGTGTGAGGAGAGAGTGAGATAGTGTGTGAGGAGAGAGTGAAACAGTGTGTGAGGAGAGAGTGAGACAGTGTGTGAGGAGACAGTGAGACAGTGTGTGAGGGGAGAGTGAGACAGTGTGTGAGGAGAGAGTGAGACAGTGTGTGAGGAGAGAGTGAGACAGTGTGTGAGGAGAGAGTGAGACAGTGTGTGAGGAGAGAGAGTAAGACAGTGTGTGAGGGGAGAGAGTGAGACAGTGTGTGAGGAGAGAGTGAGACAATGTGTGAGGAGAGAGAGAGTGAGACAGTGTGTGAGGGGAGAGAGTGAGACAGTGTGTGAGGAGAGAGTGAGACAATGTGTGAGGAGAGAGAGAGTGAGACAGTGTGTGAGGGGAGAGAGTGAGACAGTGTGTGAGGAGCGAGAGTGAGAAGTGTGTGAGGAGAGAGTGAGACAGTGTGTGAGGAGAGAGAGAAACAGCGAGTGAGGAGAGAGTGAGACAGTGCGTGAGGAGAGAGTGAGACAGTGTGTGAGGAGAGAGTGAGACAGTGTGTGAGGAGAGAGTGAGACAGTGTGTGAGGAGAGAGTGAGACAATGTGTGAGGAGAGAGAGAGTGAGACAGTGTGTGAGGGGAGAGAGTGAGACAGTGTGTGAGGAGCGAGAGTGAGAAGTGTGTGAGGAGAGAGTGAGACAGTGTGTGAGGAGAGAGAGAAACAGCGAGTGAGGAGAGAGTGAGACAGTGCGTGAGGAGACAGTGATACAGTGTGTGAGGAGAGAGAGAGTGAGACAGTGTGTGAGGAGCGAGAGTGAGACAGTGTGTGAGGAGAGAGAGAGACAGTGTGTGAGGGGAGAGTGAGACATTGTGTGAGGAGAGAGAGTGAGACAGTGTGTGAGGAGAGAGTGAGACAGTGTGCGAGGAGAGAGTGAGACAGTGTGTGAGGAGAGAGTGAGACAGTGTGTGAGGAGAGAGTGAGACAGTGTGTGAGGAGAGAGTGAGACAGTGTGTGAGGAGAGAGAGTGAGACAGTGTGTGAGGTGAGAGTGAGACAGTGTGTGAGGGGAGAGAGTGAGACAGTGTGTGAGGAGAGAGTGAGACAGTGTGTGAGGAGAGAGAGAGTGAGACAGTGTGTGAGGGGAGAGAGTGAGGCAGTGTGTGAGGGGAGAGAGTGAGACAGTGAGTGAGGAGAGAGTGAGACAGTGTGTGAGGAGAGAGAGAGACAGTGTGTGAGGAGAGAGTGAGACAGTGTGTGATGTGAGAGTGAGACAGTGTGTGAGGAGAGAGAGTGAGACAGTGTGTGACGAGAGAGTGAGACAGTGTGTGAGGAGAGAGAGAGCGACAGTGTGTGAGGAGAGAGAGTGAGACAGTGTGTGAGGAGAGAGAGAGACAGTGTGTGACGAGAGAGTGAGACAGTGTGTGAGGAGAGAGAGAGCGACAGTGTGTGAGGAGAGAGAGTGAGACAGTGTGTGACGAGAGAGTGAGACAGTGTGTGAGGAGAGAGAGAGCGACAGTGTGTGAGGAGAGAGAGTGAGACAGTGTGTGAGGCGAGAGTGAGACAGTGTGTGAGGAGAGAGAGTGAGACAGTGTGTGACGACAGAGTGAGACAGTGTGTGAGGAGAGAGGGAGACAGTGTGTGAGGAGAGAGTGAGACATGGTGTGAGGAGAGAGTGAGACAGTGTGTGAGGAGAGAGTGAGACAGTGTGTGTGAGGAGACAGTGAGACAGTGTGTGAGGAGAGAGTGAGACAGTGTGTGAGGAGAGAGATTGAGACAGTGTGTGAGGAGAGAGAGTGAGACAGTGTGTGAGGAGAGAGAGAGTGAGACAGTGTGTGAGGGGAGAGAGTGAGACAGTGTGAGGAGAGAGAGGGAGACAGTGTGTGAGGAGCGAGAGTGAGACAGTGTGTGAGGAGAGAGTGAGATAGTGTGTGAGGGGAGAGTGAGACAGTGTGTGAGGAGAGAGTGAGACAGTGTGTGAGGAGAGAGTGAGACAGTGAGTGAGGAGAGAGTGAGGCAGTGTGTGAGGGGAGAGAGTGAGGCAGTGTGGCAGGAGAGAGTGAGACAGTGTGTGAGGAGAGAGTGAGACAGTGTGTGAGGAGAGAGTGAGACAGTGTGTGAGGAGTGAGTGAGACAGTGTGTGAGGTGAGAGTGAGGCAGTGTGTGAGGGGAGAGAGTGAGACAGTGTGGGAGGAGAGAGTGAGACGGTGTGTGAGGAGAGAGTGAGACAGTTTGTGAGGGGAGAGAGTGAGACAGTGTGTGAGGGGAGAGTGAGACAGTGTGTGAGGAGAGAGTGAGATAGTGTGTGAGGAGAGAGTGAAACAGTGTGTGAGGAGAGAGTGAGACAGTGTGTGAGGAGACAGTGAGACAGTGTGTGAGGGGAGAGTGAGACAGTGTGTGAGGAGAGAGTGAGACAGTGTGTGAGGAGAGAGTGAGACAGTGTGTGAGGAGAGAGTGAGACAGTGTGTGAGGAGAGAGAGTGAGACAGTGTGTGAGGAGAGAGTGAGACAGCGTGTGAGGAGAGAGTGAGACAGTGTGTGAGGAGAGAGAGAGTGAGACAGTGTGTGAGGGGAGAGAGTGAGACAGTGTGTGAGGAGTGAGTGAGACAGTGTGTGAGGAGAGAGTGAGGCAGTGTGTGAGGGGAGAGAGTGAGACAGTGTGGGAGGAGAGAGTGAGACAGTGTGTGAGGAGAGAGTGAGACAGTGTGTGAGGGGAGAGAGTGAGACAGTGTGTGAGGGGAGAGTGAGACAGTGTGTGAGGAGAGAGTGAGATAGTGTGTGAGGAGAGAGTGAAACAGTGTGTGAGGAGAGAGTGAGACAGTGTGTGAGGAGACAGTGAGACAGTGCGTGAGGGGAGAGTGAGACAGTGTGTGAGGAGAGAGTGAGACAGTGTGTGAGGAGAGAGTGAGACAGTGTGTGAGGAGAGAGTGAGACAGTGTGTGAGGAGAGAGAGTAAGACAGTGTGTGAGGAGAGAGTGAGACAGTGTGTGAGGAGAGAGTGAGACAATGTGTGAGGAGAGAGAGAGTGAGACAGTGTGTGAGGGGAGAGAGTGAGACAGTGTGTGAGGAGCGAGAGTGAGAAGTGTGTGAGGATAGAGTGAGACAGTGTGTGAGGAGAGAGAGAAACAGCGAGTGAGGAGAGAGTGAGACAGTGCGTGAGGAGACAGTGATACAGTGTGTGAGGAGAGAGAGAGTGAGACAGTGTGTGAGGAGCGAGAGTGAGACAGTGTGTGAGGAGAGAGAGAGACAGTGTGTGAGGGGAGAGTGAGACATTGTGTGAGGAGAGAGAGTGAGACAGTGTGTGAGGAGAGAGTGAGACAGTGTTCAGTGTGCGAGGAGAGAGTGAGACAGTGTGTGAGGAGAGAGTGAGACAGTGTGTGAGGAGAGAGTGAGACAGTGTGTGAGGAGAGAGTGAGACAGTGTGTGAGGAGAGAGAGTGAGACAGTGTGTGAGGTGAGAGTGAGACAGTGTGTGAGGGGAGAGAGTGAGACAGTGTGTGAGGAGAGAGTGAGACAGTGTGTGAGGAGAGAGAGAGTGAGACAGTGTGTGAGGGGAGAGAGTGAGGCAGTGTGTGAGGGGAGAGAGTGAGACAGTGAGTGAGGAGAGAGTGAGACAGTGTGTGAGGAGAGCGTGAGACAGTGTGTGATGTGAGAGTGAGACAGTGTGTGAGGAGAGAGAGTGAGACAGTGTGTGACGAGAGAGTGAGACAGTGTGTGAGGAGAGAGAGAGCGACAGTGTGTGAGGAGAGAGAGTGAGACAGTGTGTGAGGCGAGAGTGAGACAGTGTGTGAGGAGAGAGAGTGAGACAGTGTGTGACGACAGAGTGAGACAGTGTGTGAGGAGTGAGTGAGACAGTGTGTGAGGAGAGAGTGAGACAGTGTGTGAGGAGAGAGTGAGACAGTGTGTGAGGAGAGAATGAGACAGTGTGTGAGGAGAGAGTGAGACAGTGTGTGAGGAGAGAGAGTGAGACAGTGTGTGAGGAGAGAGTGAGACAGTGTGTGAGGAGAGAGTGAGACATGGTGTGAGGAGAGTGAGACAGTGAGTGAGGAGAGAGTGAGACAGTGTGTGAGGAGAGAGTGAGACATGGTGTGAGGAGAGAGTGAGACAGTGAGTGAGGAGAGAGTGAGACAGTGTGTGTGAGGAGACAGTGAGACAGTGTGTGAGGAGAGAGTGAGACAGTGTGTGAGGAGAGAGATTGAGACAGTGTGTGAGGAGTGAGAGTGAGACAGCGTGTGAGGAGAGAGAGTCAGACAGTGTGTGAGGAGAGAGTGAGACAGTGTGTGAGGAGAGAGTGAGACATGGTGTGAGGAGAGAGTGAGACAGTGAGTGAGGAGAGAGTGAGACAATGTGTGTGAGGAGACAGTGAGACAGTGTGTGAGGAGAGAGTGAGACAGTGAGTGAGGAGAGAGTTAGACAGTGTGTGAGGAGAGCGTGAGACAGTGTGTGATGTGAGAGTGAGACAGTGTGTGAGGAGAGAGAGTGAGACAGTGTGTGACGAGAGAGTGAGACAGTGTGTGAGGAGAGAGAGAGCGACAGTGTGTGAGGAGAGAGAGTGAGACAGTGTGTGAGGCGAGAGTGAGACAGTGTGTGAGGAGAGAGAGTGAGACAGTGTGTGACGACAGAGTGAGACAGTGTGTGAGGAGTGAGTGAGACAGTGTGTGAGGAGAGAGTGAGACAGTGTGTGAGGAGAGAGTGAGACAGTGTGTGAGGAGAGAATGAGACAGTGTGTGAGGAGAGAGTGAGACAGTGTGTGAGGAGAGAGAGTGAGACAGTGTGTGAGGAGAGAGTGAGACAGTGTGTGAGGAGAGAGTGAGACATGGTGTGAGGAGAGAGTGAGACAGTGAGTGAGGAGAGAGTGAGACAGTGTGTGAGGAGAGAGTGAGACATGGTGTGAGGAGAGAGTGAGACAGTGAGTGAGGAGAGAGTGAGACAGTGTGTGTGAGGAGACAGTGAGACAGTGTGTGAGGAGAGAGTGAGACAGTGTGTGAGGAGAGAGATTGAGACAGTGTGTGAGGAGTGAGAGTGAGACAGCGTGTGAGGAGAGAGAGTCAGACAGTGTGTGAGGAGAGAGTGAGACAGTGTGTGAGGAGAGAGTGAGACATGGTGTGAGGAGAGAGTGAGACAGTGAGTGAGGAGAGAGTGAGACAATGTGTGTGAGGAGACAGTGAGACAGTGTGTGAGGAGAGAGTGAGACAGTGCGTGAGGAGAGAGATTGAGACAGTGTGTGAGGAGAGAGAGTGAGACAGTGTTTGAGGAGAGAGTGAGACAGTGTGTGAGGAGAGAGAGAGTGAGACAGTGTGTGAGGGGAGAGAGTGAGACAGTGTGAGGAGAGAGAGTGAGACAGTGTGTGAGGAGCGAGAGTGAGACAGTGTGTGAGGAGAGAGTGAGACAGTGTGTGAGGGGAGAGAGTGAGACAGTGTGAGAGGAGAGAGTGAGACAGTATGTGAGGAGAGAGAGTGAGACAGTGTGAGAGGAGACAGTGAGACAGTATGTGAGGAGAGAGTGAGACAGTGTGTGAGGGGAGAGTGAGACAGTGTGTGAGGAGAGAGTGAGACAGTGTGTGAGGAGAGAGTGAGACAGTGAGTGAGGAGAGAGTGAGGCAGCGTGTGAGGGGAGAGAGTGAGGCAGTGTGGCAGGAGAGAGTGAGACAGTGTGTGAGGAGAGAGTGAGACAGTGTGTGAGGAGAGAGTGAGACAGTGTGTGAGGAAAGAGTGAGGCAGTGTGTGAGGAGTGAGTGAGACAGTGTGTGAGGAGAGAGTGAGGCAGTGTGTGAGGGGAGAGAGTGAGACAGTGTGGGAGGAGAGAGTGAGACAGTGTGTGAGGAGAGAGTGAGACAGTGTGTGAGGGGAGAGAGTGAGACAGTGTGTGAGTGGAGAGTGAGACAGTGTGTGAGGAGAGCGAGTGAGACAGTGTGTGAGGAGAGAGTGAGACAGTGTGTGAGGAGAGAGTAGGACAGTGTGTGAGGAGAGAGTGAGACTGTGTGTGAGGAGAGAGAGAAACAGCGAGTGAGGAGAGAGTGAGACAGTGCGTGAGGAGACAGTGATACAGTGTGTGAGGAGGGAGAGAGTGAGACAGTGTGTGAGGAGCGAGAGTGAGACAGTGTGTGAGGAGAGAGAGAGACAGTGTGTGAGGGGAGAGTGAGACATTGTGTGAGGAGAGAGAGTGAGACAGTGTGTGAGGAGAGAGTGAGACAGTGTGCGAGGAGAGAGTGAGACAGTGTGTGAGGAGAGAGTGAGACAGTGTGTGAGGAGAGAGTGAGACAGTGTGTGAGGAGAGAGTGAGACAGTGTGTGAGGGGAGGGAGTGAGACAGTGTGTGAGGAGAGAGTGAGACAGTGTGTGAGGAGAGAGAGAGTGAGACAGTGTGTGAGGGGAGAGAGTGAGGCAGTGTGTGAGGGGAGAGAGTGAGACAGTGAGTGAGGAGAGAGTGAGACAGTGTGTGAGGAGAGCGTGAGACAGTGTGTGATGTGAGAGTGAGACAGTGTGTGAGGAGAGAGAGTGAGACAGTGTGACGAGAGAGTGAGACAGTGTGTGAGGAGAGAGAGAGCGACAGTGTGTGAGGAGAGAGAGTGAGACAGTGTGTGAGGCGAGAGTGAGACAGTGTGTGAGGAGAGAGAGTGAGACAGTGTGTGACGAGAGAGTGAGACAGTGTGTGAGGAGTGAGTGAGACAGTGTGTGAGGAGAGAGTGAGACAGTGTGTGAGGAGAGAGTGAGACAGTGTGTGAGGAGAGAATGAGACAGTGTGTGAGGAGAGAGTGAGACAGTGTGTGAGGAGAGAGAGTGAGACAGTGTGTGAGGAGAGAGTGAGACAGTGTGTGAGGAGAGAGTGAGACATGGTGTGAGGAGAGAGTGAGACAGTGAGTGAGGAGAGAGTGAGACAGTGTGTGAGGAGAGAGTGAGACATGGTGTGAGGAGAGAGTGAGACAGTGAGTGAGGAGAGAGTGAGACAGTGTGTGTGAGGAGACAGTGAGACAGTGTGTGAGGAGAGAGTGAGACAATGTGTGAGGAGAGAGATTGAGACAGTGTGTGAGGAGAGAGAGTGAGACAGCGTGTGAGGAGAGAGAGTCAGACAGTGTGTGAGGAGAGAGTGAGACAGTGTGTGAGGAGAGAGTGAGACATGGTGTGAGGAGAGAGTGAGACAGTGAGTGAGGAGAGAGTGAGACAGTGTGTGTGAGGAGACAGTGAGACAGTGTGTGAGGAGAGAGTGAGACAGTGCGTGAGGAGAGAGATTGAGACAGTGTGTGAGGAGAGAGAGTGAGACAGTGTTTGAGGAGAGAGTGAGACAGTGTGTGAGGAGAGAGAGAGTGAGACAGTGTGTGAG
Source organism: Scyliorhinus torazame (assembly GCF_047496885.1). Classification (NCBI taxonomy): domain Eukaryota; kingdom Metazoa; phylum Chordata; class Chondrichthyes; order Carcharhiniformes; family Scyliorhinidae; genus Scyliorhinus; species Scyliorhinus torazame. The sequence goes on from NW_027307767.1 coordinate 1,596,962, forward strand.
GGGAGAGAGTGAGACAGTGTGAGGAGAGAGAGTGAGACAGTGTGTGAGGAGCGAGAGTGAGACAGTGTGTGAGGAGAGAGTGAGACAGTGTGTGAGGGGAGAGAGTGAGACAGTGTGAGAGGAGAGAGTGAGACAGTATGTGAGGAGAGAGAGTGAGACAGTGTGAGAGGAGACAGTGAGACAGTATGTGAGGAGAGAGTGAGACAGTGTGTGAGGGGAGAGTGAGACAGTGTGTGAGGAGAGAGTGAGACAGTGTGTGAGGAGAGAGTGAGACAGTGAGTGAGGAGAGAGTGAGGCAGCGTGTGAGGGGAGAGAGTGAGGCAGTGTGTGAGGAGAGAGAGAGACAGTGTGTGAGGGGAGAGTGAGACATTGTGTGAGGAGAGAGAGTGAGACAGTGTGTGAGGAGAGAGTGAGACAGTGTGCGAGGAGAGAGTGAGACAGTGTGTGAGGAGAGAGTGAGACAGTGTGTGAGGAGAGAGTGAGACAGTGTGTGAGGAGAGAGTGAGACAGTGTGTGAGGGGAGGGAGTGAGACAGTGTGTGAGGAGAGAGTGAGACAGTGTGTGAGGAGAGAGAGAGTGAGACAGTGTGTGAGGGGAGAGAGTGAGGCAGTGTGTGAGGGGAGAGAGTGAGACAGTGAGTGAGGAGAGAGTGAGACAGTGTGTGAGGAGAGCGTGAGACAGTGTGTGATGTGAGAGTGAGACAGTGTGTGAGGAGAGAGAGTGAGACAGTGTGACGAGAGAGTGAGACAGTGTGTGAGGAGAGAGAGAGCGACAGTGTGTGAGGAGAGAGAGTGAGACAGTGTGTGAGGCGAGAGTGAGACAGTGTGTGAGGAGAGAGAGTGAGACAGTGTGTGACGAGAGAGTGAGACAGTGTGTGAGGAGTGAGTGAGACAGTGTGTGAGGAGAGAGTGAGACAGTGTGTGAGGAGAGAGTGAGACAGTGTGTGAGGAGAGAATGAGACAGTGTGTGAGGAGAGAGTGAGACAGTGTGTGAGGAGAGAGAGTGAGACAGTGTGTGAGGAGAGAGTGAGACAGTGTGTGTGAGGGGAGAGTGAGACAGTGTGTGAGGAGAGAGTGAGACAGTGAGTGAGGAGAGAGTGAGACAGTGTGTGAGGAGAGAGTGAGACATGGTGTGAGGAGAGAGTGAGACAGTGAGTGAGGAGAGAGTGAGACAGTGTGTGTGAGGAGACAGTGAGACAGTGTGTGAGGAGAGAGTGAGACAATGTGTGAGGAGAGAGATTGAGACAGTGTGTGAGGAGAGAGAGTGAGACAGCGTGTGAGGAGAGAGAGTCAGACAGTGTGTGAGGAGAGAGTGAGACAGTGTGTGAGGAGAGAGTGAGACATGGTGTGAGGAGAGAGTGAGACAGTGAGTGAGGAGAGAGTGAGACAGTGTGTGTGAGGAGACAGTGAGACAGTGTGTGAGGAGAGAGTGAGACAGTGCGTGAGGAGAGAGATTGAGACAGTGTGTGAGGAGAGAGAGTGAGACAGTGTTTGAGGAGAGAGTGAGACAGTGTGTGAGGAGAGAGAGAGTGAGACAGTGTGTGAGGGGAGAGAGTGAGACAGTGTGAGGAGAGAGAGTGAGACAGTGTGTGAGGAGCGAGAGTGAGACAGTGTGTGAGGAGAGAGTGAGACAGTGTGTGAGGGGAGAGAGTGAGACAGTGTGAGAGGAGAGAGTGAGACAGTATGTGAGGAGAGAGAGTGAGACAGTGTGAGAGGAGACAGTGAGACAGTATGTGAGGAGAGAGTGAGACAGTGTGTGAGGGGAGAGTGAGACAGTGTGTGAGGAGAGAGTGAGACAGTGTAAGAGGAGAGAGTGAGACAGTGAGTGAGGAGAGAGTGAGGCAGCGTGTGAGGGGAGAGAGTGAGGCAGTGTGGCAGGAGAGAGTGAGACAGTGTGTGAGGAGAGAGTCAGACAGTGTGTGAGGAGAGCGTGAGACAGTGTGTGAGGAGAGAGTGAGGCAGTGTGTGAGGAGTGAGTGAGACAGTGTGTGAGGAGAGAGTGAGGCAGTGTGTGAGGGGAGAGAGTGAGACAGTGTGGGAGGAGAAAGTGAGACAGTGTGTGAGGAGAGAGTGAGACAGTGTGTGAGGGGAGAGAGTGAGACAGTGTGTGAGTGGAGAGTGAGACAGTGTGTGAGGAGAGAGTGAGATAGTGTGTGAGGAGAGAGTGAAACAGTGTGTGAGGAGAGAGTGAGACAGTGTGTGAGGAGACAGTGAGACAGTGTGTGAGGGGAGAGTGAGACAGTGTGTGAGGAGAGAGTGAGACAGTGTGTGAGGAGAGAGTGAGACAGTGTGTGAGGAGAGAGTGAGACAGTGTGTGAGGAGAGAGAGTGAGACAGTGTGTGAGGAGAGAGTGAGACAGTGTGTGAGGAGAAAGTGAGACAGTGTGTGAGGAGAGAGAGAGTGAGACAGTGTGTGAGGGGAGAGAGTGAGACAGTGTGTGAGGAGCGAGAGTGAGAAGTGTGTGAGGAGGGAGTGTGACAGTGTGTGAGGAGAGAGTGAGACAGTGTGTGAGGAGAGCGAGTGAGACAGTGTGTGAGGAGAGAGTGAAACAGTGTGTGAGGAGAGAGTAGGACAGTGTGTGAGGAGAGAGTGAGACTGTGTGTGAGGAGAGAGAGAAACAGCGAGTGAGGAGAGAGTGAGACAGTGTGTGAGGAGAGAGTGAGACAGTGTGTGAGGAGAGAGAGCGTGAGACAGTGTGTGAGGAGCGAGAGTGAGACAGTGTGTGAGGAGAGAGAGAGACAGTGTGTGAGGGGAGAGTGAGGCAGTGTGTGAGGAGAGAGAGTGAGACAGTGTGTGAGGAGAGAGTGAGACAGTGTGTGAGGAGAGAGTGAGACAGTGTGTGAGGGGAGAGTGAGACAGTGTGTGAGGAGAGAGAGTGAGACAGTGTGTGAGGAGAAAGTGAGACAGTGTGCGAGGAGAGAGTGAGACAGTGTGTGAGGAGAGAGTGAGATTGTGTGTGAGGAGAGAGTGAGACAGTGTGTGAGGAGAGAGTGAGACAGTGTGTGAGGAGAGAGAGTGAGACAGTGTGTGAGGAGAGAGTGAGACAGTGTGTGAGGAGAGAGTGAGATTGTGTGTGAGGAGAGAGTGAGACAGTTTGTGAGGAGAGAGAGTGAGACAATATGTGAGGAGAGAGAGAGTGAGACAGTGTGTGAGGGGAGAGAGTGAGGCAGTGTGTGAGGGGAGAGAGTGAGACAGTGAGTGAGGAGAGAGTGAGACAGTGTGTGAGGAGAGAATGAGACAGTGTGTGATGGGAGAGTGAGACAGTGTGTGAGGAGAGAGAGTGAGACAGTGTGTGAGGAGAGAGAGAGTGAGATAGTGAGTGAGGGGAGAGTGTGAGGCAGTTTGTGAGGGGAGAGAGTGAGACAGAGAGTGAGGAGAGAGTGAGACAGTGTGTGAGGAGAGAGTGAGACAGTGTGTGATGGGAGAATGAGACAGTGTGTGAGGAGAGAGATTGAGACAGTGTGTGATGAGAGAGTGAGACAGTGTGTGATGAGAGAGAGAGACAGTGTGTGTGGAGAGAGAGAGCGACAGTGTGTGAGGAGAGAGAGTGAGACAGTGTGTGAGGCGAGAGTGAGACAGTGTGTGAGGAGAGAGAGTGAGACAGTGTGTGACGAGAGAGTGAGACAGTGTGTGAGGAGAGAGTGAGACAGTGTGTGTGAGGAGTGAGTGAGATAGTGTGTGAGGAGAGAGTGAGGCAGTGTGTGAGGGGAGAGAGTGAGACAGTGTGGGAGGAGAGAGTGAGACAGTGTGTGAGGAGAGAGTGAGACAGTGTGTGAGGGGAGAGAGTGAGACAGTGTGTGAGGAGAGAGTGAGATTGTGTGTGAGGAGAGAGTGAGACAGTGTGTGAGGAGAGAGAGTGAGACAGTGTTTGAGGAGAGAGAGAGTGAGACAGTGTGTGATGGGAGAGAGTGAGGCAGTGTGTGAGGGGAGAGAGTGAGACAGTGAGTGAGGAGAGAGTGAGACAGTGTGTGAGGAGAGAGTGAGACAGTGTGTGATGGGAGAGTGAGACAGTGTGTGGGGAGAGAGAGTGAGACAGTGTGTGACGAGAGAGTGAGACAGTGTGTGAGGAGAGAGAGAGCGACAGTGTGTGAGGAGAGAGAGTGAGACAGTGTGTGAGGCGAGAGTGAGACAGTGTGAGGAGAGAGAGTGAGACAGTGTGTGAGGAGTGAGTGAAACAGTGTGTGAGGAGAGAGTGAGACAGTGTTTGAGGAGAGAGTGAGACAGTGTGTGAGGAGAGAATGAGACAGTGTGTGAGGAGAGAGTGAGACAGTGTGTGAGGAGAGATAGAGTGAGACAGTGTGTGAGGAGTGAGAGTGAGACAGTGTGTGAGGAGAGATAGTGAGACAGTGTGTGAGGAGAGAGTGAGACAGTGTGTGAGGAGAGAGTGAGACATGGTGTGAGGAGAGAGTGAGACAGTGTGTGAGGAGAGAGTGAGACAGTGTGTGTGAGGAGACAGTGAGACAGTGTGTGAGGAGAGAGTGAGACAATGTGTGAGGAGAGAGATTGAGACAGTGTGTGAGGAGAGCGTGAGACAGTGTGTGAGGAGAGAGAGAGTGAGACAGTGTGTGAGGGGAGAGAGTGAGACAGTGTGAGGAGAGAGAGTGAGACAGTGTGTGAGAAGCGAGAGTGAGACAGTGTGTGAGGAGAGAGTGAGACAGTGTGTGAGGGGAGTGAGAGACAGTGTGAGAGGAGAGAGTGAGACAGTATGTGAGGAGAGAAAGTGAGACAGTGTGAGAGGAGAGAGTGAGACAGTATGTGAGGAGAGAGTGAGACAGTGTGTGAGGGGAGAGTGAGACAGTGTGTGAGGAGAGAGTGAGACAGTGTGTGAGGAGAGAGTGAGACAGTGAGTGAGGAGAGAGTGAGGCAGTGTGTGAGGGGAGAGAGTGAGGCAGTGTGGCAGGAGAGAGTGAGACAGTGTGTGAGGAGAGAGTGAGACAGTGTGTGAGGAGAGAGTGAGACAGTGTGTGAGGTGTGAGTGAGACAGTGTGTGAGGAGAGAGTGAAGCAGTGTGTGAGGGGAGAGAGTGAGACAGTGTGGGAGGAGAGAGTGAGACAGTGTGTGAGGAGAGAGTGAGACAGTGTGTGAGGGGAGAGAGTGAGTCAGTGTGTGAGGGAAGAGTGAGACTGTGTGAGGAGAGAGTGAGATAGTGTGTGAGGAGAGAGTGAAACAGTGTGTGAGGAGAGAGTGAGATAGTGTGTGAGGAGAGAGAGAGTGAGACAGTGTGTGAGGGGAGAGAGTGAGACAGTGTGTGAGGAGCGAGAGTGAGAAGTGTGTGAGGAGGGAGTGTGACAGTGTGTGAGGAAAGAGTGAGACAGTGTGTGAGGAGAGCGAGTGAGACAGTGTGTGAGGAGAGAGTGAAACAGTGTGTGAGGAGAGAGTAGGACAGTGTGTGAGGAGAGAGTGAGACTGTGTGTGAGGAGAGAGAGAAACAGCGAGTGAGGAGAGAGTGAGACAGTGTGTGAGGAGACAGTGAGACAGTGTGTGAGGAGAGAGAGCGTGAGACAGTGTGTGAGGAGCGAGAGTGAGACAGTGTGTGAGGAGAGAGAGAGACAGTGTGTGAGGGGAGAGTGAGGCAGTGTGTGAGGAGAGAGAGTGAGACAGTGTGTGAGGAGAGAGTGAGACAGTGTGTGAGGAGAGAGTGAGACAGTGTGTGAGGGGAGAGTTAGACAGTGTGTGAGGAGAGAGAGTGAGACAGTGTGTGAGGAGAAAGTGAGACAGTGTGCGAGGAGAGAGTGAGACAGTGTGTGAGGAGAGAGTGAGACAGTGTGTGAGGAGAGAGTGAGACAGTGTGTGAGGAGAGAGAGTGAGACAGTGTGTGAGGAGAGAGTGAGACAGTGTGTGAGGAGAGAGTGAGATTGTGTGTGAGGAGAGAGTGAGACAGTTTGTGAGGAGAGAGAGTGAGACAATGTGTGAGGAGAGAGAGAGTGAGACAGTGTGTGAGGGGAGAGAGTGAGGCAGTGTGTGAGGGGAGAGAGTGAGACAGTGAGTGAGGAGAGAGTGAGACAGTGTGTGAGGAGAGAATGAGACAGTGTGTGATGGGAGAGTGAGACAGTGTGTGAGGAGAGAGAGTGAGACAGTGTGTGAGGAGAGAGAGAGTGAGACAGTGTGTGAGGGGAGAGTGTGAGGCAGTGTGTGAGGGGAGAGAGTGAGACAGAGAGTGAGGAGAGAGTGAGACAGTGTGTGAGGAGAGAGTGAGACAGTGTGTGATGGGAGAGTGAGACAGTGTGTGAGGAGAGAGAGTGAGACAGTGTGTGATGAGAGAGTGAGACAGTGTGTGAGGAGAGAGAGAGACAGTGTGTGAGGAGAGAGAGAGCGACAGTGTGTGAGAGAGAGTGAGACAGTGTGTGAGGCGAGAGTGAGACAGTGTGTGAGGAGAGAGAGTGAGACAGTGTGTGACGAGAGAGTGAGACAGTGTGTGAGGAGAGAGTGAGACAGTGTGTGTGAGGAGTGAGTGAGATAGTGTGTGAGGAGAGAGTGAGGCAGTGTGTGAGGGGAGAGAGTGAAACAGTGTGTGAGGAGAGAGTAGGACAGTGTGTGAGGAGATAGTGAGACTGTGTGTGAGGAGAGAGAGAAACAGCGAGTGAGGAGAGAGTGAGACAGTGTGTGAGGAGAGAGTGAGACAGTGTGTGAGGAGAGAGAGCGTGAGACAGTGTGTGAGGAGCGAGAGTGAGACAGTGTGTGAGGAGAGAGAGAGACAGTGTGTGAGGGGAGAGTGAGGCAGTGTGTGAGGAGAGAGAGTGAGACAGTGTGTGAGGAGAGAGTGAGACAGTGTGTGAGGAGAGAGTGAGACAGTGTGTGAGGGGAGAGTGAGACAGTGTGTGAGGAGAGAGAGTGAGACAGTGTGTGAGGAGAAAGTGAGACAGTGTGCGAGGAGAGAGTGAGACAGTGTGTGAGGAGAGAGTGAGACAGTGTGTGAGGAGAGAGTGAGACAGTGTGTGAGGAGAGAGTGAGACAGTGTGTGAGGAGAGAGAGTGAGACAGTGTGTGAGGAGAGAGTGAGACAGTGTGTGAGGAGAGAGTGAGATTGTGTGTGAGGAGAGAGTGAGACAGTTTGTGAGGAGAGAGAGTGAGATAATATGTGAGGAGAGAGAGAGTGAGACAGTGTGTGAGGGGAGAGAGTGAGGCAGTGTGTGAGGGGAGAGAGTGAGACAGTGAGTGAGGAGAGAGTGAGACAGTGTGTGAGGAGAGAATGAGACAGTGTGTGATGGGAGAGTGAGACAGTGTGTGAGGAGAGAGAGTGAGACAGTGTGTGAGGAGAGAGAGAGTGAGATAGTGTGTGAGGGGAGAGTGTGAGGCAGTGTGTGAGGGGAGAGAGTGAGACAGAGAGTGAGGAGAGAGTGAGACAGTGTGTGAGGAGAGAGTGAGACAGTGTGTGATGGGAGAATGAGACAGTGTGTGAGGAGAGAGAGTGAGACAGTGTGTGATGAGAGAGTGAGACAGTGTGTGATGAGAGAGAGAGACAGTGTGTGTGGAGAGAGAGAGCGACAGTGTGTGAGGAGAGAGAGTGAGACAGTGTGTGAGGCGAGAGTGAGACAGTGTGTGAGGAGAGAGAGTGAGACAGTGTGTGACGAGAGAGTGAGACAGTGTGTGAGGAGAGAGTGAGACAGTGTGTGTGAGGAGTGAGTGAGATAGTGTGTGAGGAGAGAGTGAGGCAGTGTGTGAGGGGAGAGAGTGAGACAGTGTGGGAGGAGAGAGTGAGACAGTGTGTGAGGAGAGATTGAGACAGTGTGTGAGGGGAGAGAGTGAGACAGTGTGTGAGGAGAGAGTGAGATTGTGTGTGAGGAGAGAGTGAGACAGTGTGTGAGGAGAGAGAGTGAGACAGTGTTTGAGGAGAGAGAGAGCGAGACAGTGTGTGATGGGAGAGAGTGAGGCAGTGTGTGAGGGGAGAGAGTGAGACAGTGAGTGAGGAGAGAGTGAGACAGTGTGTGAGGAGAGAGTGAGACAGTGTGTGATGGGAGAGTGAGACAGTGTGTGAGGAGAGAGAGTGAGACAGTGTGTGACGAGAGAGTGAGACAGTGTGTGAGGAGAGAGAGAGCGACAGTGTGTGAGGAGAGAGAGTGAGACAGTGTGTGAGGAGAGAGAGTGAGACAGTGTGAGGGGCGAGAGTGAGACAGTGTGTGAGGAGTGAGAGTGAGACAGTGTGTGAGGAGTGAGTGAAACAGTGTGTGAGGAGAGAGTGAGACAGTGTTTGAGGAGAGAGTGAGACAGTGTGTGAGGAGAGAATGAGACAGTGTGTGAGGAGAGAGTGAGACAGTGTGTGAGGAGAGATAGAGTGAGACAGTGTGTGAGGAGTGAGAGTGGGACAGTGTGTGAGGAGAGATAGTGAGACAGTGTGTGAGGAGAGAGTGAGACAGTGTGTGAGGAGAGAGAGAGAGAGTGTGTGAGGAGAGAGTGAGACAGTGTGTGAGGAGAGAGTGAGACATGGTGTGAGGAGAGAGTGAGACAGTGTGTGAGGAGAGAGTGAGACAGTGTGTGTGAGGAGACAGTGAGACAGTGTGTGAGGAGAGAGTGAGACAGTGTGTGAGGAGAGAGATTGAGACAGTGTGTGAGGAGAGCGTGAGACAGTGTGTGAGGAGAGAGAGAGTGAGACAGTGTGTGAGGGGAGAGAGTGAGACAGTGTGAGGAGAGAGAGTGAGACAGTGTGTGAGAAGCGAGAGTGAGACAGTGTGTGAGGAGAGAGTGAGACAGTGTGTGAGGGGAGTGAGTGAGACAGTGTGAGAGGAGAGAGTGAGACAGTATGTGAGGAGAGAGATTGAGACAGTGTGTGAGGAGAGCGTGAGACAGTGTGTGAGGAGAGAGAGAGTGAGACAGTGTGTGAGGGGAGAGAGTGAGACAGTGTGAGGAGAGAGAGTGAGACAGTGTGTGAGAAGCGAGAGTGAGACAGTGTGTGAGGAGAGAGTGAGACAGTGTGTGAGGGGAGTGAGTGAGACAGTGTGAGAGGAGAGAGTGAGACAGTATGTGAGGAGAGAAAGTGAGACAGTGTGAGAGGAGAGAGTGAGACAGTATGTGAGGAGAGAGTGAGACAGTGTGTGAGGGGAGAGTGAGACAGTGTGTGAGGAGAGAGTGAGACAGTGTGTGAGGAGAGAGTGAGACAGTGAGTGAGGAGAGAGTGAGGCAGTGTGTGAGGGGAGAGAGTGAGGCAGTGTGGCAGGAGAGAGTGAGACAGTGTGTGAGGAGAGAGTGAGACAGTGTGTGAGGAGAGAGTGAGACAGTGTGTGAGGTGTGAGTGAGACAGTGTGTGAGGAGAGAGTGAAGCAGTGTGTGAGGGGAGAGAGTGAGACAGTGTGGGAGGAGAGAGTGAGACAGTGTGTGAGGAGAGAGTGAGACAGTGTGTGAGGGGAGAGAGTGAGTCAGTGTGTGAGGGAAGAGTGAGACTGTGTGAGGAGAGAGTGAGATAGTGTGTGAGGAGAGAGTGAAACAGTGTGTGAGGAGAGAGTGAGATAGTGTGTGAGGAGAGAGAGAGTGAGACAGTGTGTGAGGGGAGAGAGTGAGACAGTGTGTGAGGAGCGAGAGTGAGAAGTGTGTGAGGAGGGAGTGTGACAGTGTGTGAGGAGAGAGTGAGACAGTGTGTGAGGAGAGCGAGTGAGACAGTGTGTGAGGAGAGAGTGAAACAGTGTGTGAGGAGAGAGTAGGACAGTGTGTGAGGAGAGAGTGAGACTGTGTGTGAGGAGAGAGAGAAACAGCGAGTGAGGAGAGAGTGAGACAGTGTGTGAGGAGACAGTGAGACAGTGTGTGAGGAGAGAGAGCGTGAGACAGTGTGTGAGGAGCGAGAGTGAGACAGTGTGTGAGGAGAGAGAGAGACAGTGTGTGAGGGGAGAGTGAGGCAGTGTGTGAGGAGAGAGAGTGAGACAGTGTGTGAGGAGAGAGTGAGACAGTGTGTGAGGAGAGAGTGAGACAGTGTGTGAGGGGAGAGTGAGACAGTGTGTGAGGAGAGAGAGTGAGACAGTGTGTGAGGAGAAAGTGAGACAGTGTGCGAGGAGAGAGTGAGACAGTGTGTGAGGAGAGAGTGAGACAGTGTGTGAGGAGAGAGTGAGACAGTGTGTGAGGAGAGAGAGTGAGACAGTGTGTGAGGAGAGAGTGAGACAGTGTGTGAGGAGAGAGTGAGATTGTGTGTGAGGAGAGAGTGAGACAGTTTGTGAGGAGAGAGAGTGAGACAATGTGTGAGGAGAGAGAGAGTGAGACAGTGTGTGAGGGGAGAGAGTGAGGCAGTGTGTGAGGGGAGAGAGTGAGACAGTGAGTGAGGAGAGAGTGAGACAGTGTGTGAGGAGAGAATGAGACTGTGTGTGATGGGAGAGTGAGACAGTGTGTGAGGAGAGAGAGTGAGACAGTGTGTGAGGAGAGAGAGAGTGAGACAGTGTGTGAGGGGAGAGTGTGAGGCAGTGTGTGAGGGGAGAGAGTGAGACAGAGAGTGAGGAGAGAGTGAGACAGTGTGTGAGGAGAGAGTGAGACAGTGTGTGATGGGAGAGTGAGACAGTGTGTGAGGAGAGAGAGTGAGACAGTGTGATGAGAGAGTGAGACAGTGTGTGAGGAGAGAGAGAGACAGTGTGTGAGGAGAGAGAGAGCGACAGTGTGTGAGAGAGAGTGAGACAGTGTGTGAGGCGAGAGTGAGACAGTGTGTGAGGAGAGAGAGTGAGACAGTGTGTGACGAGAGAGTGAGACAGTGTGTGAGGAGAGAGTGAGACAGTGTGTGTGAGGAGTGAGTGAGATAGTGTGTGAGGAGAGAGTGAGGCAGTGTGTGAGGGGAGAGAGTGAGACAGTGTGGGAGGAGAGAGTGAGACAGTGTGTGAGGAGAGAGTGAGACAGTGTGTGAGGGGAGAGAGTGAGACAGTGTGTGAGGAGAGAGTGAGATTGTGTGTGAGGAGAGAGTGAGACAGTGTGTGAGGAGAGAGAGTGAGACAGTGTTTGAGGGGAGAGAGAGTGAGACAGTGTGTGATGGGAGAGAGTGAGGCAGTGTGTGAGGGGAGAGAGTGAGACAGTGAGTGAGGAGAGAGTGAGACAGTGTGTGAGGAGAGAGTGAGACAGTGTGTGATGGGAGAGTGAGACAGTGTGTGAGGAGAGAGAGTGAGACAGTGTGTAACGAGAGAGTGAGACAGTGTGTGAGGAGAGAGAGAGCGACAGTGTGTGAGGAGAGAGAGTGAGACAGTGTGTGAGGCGAGAGTGAGACAGTGTGAGGAGAGAGAGTGAGACAGTGTGTGAGGAGTGAGTGAAACAGTGTGTGAGGAGAGAGTGAGACAGTGTGTGAGGAGAGAGTGAGACAGTGTGTGAGGAGAGAATGAGACAGTGTGTGAGGAGAGAGTGAGACAGTGTGTGAGGAGAGATAGAGTGAGACAGTGTGTGAGGAGTGAGAGTGAGACAGTGTGTGAGGAGAGAGAGTGAGACAGTGTGTGAGGAGAGAGTGAGACAGTGTGTGAGGAGAGAGTGAGACATGGTGTGAGGAGAGAGTGAGACAGTGTGTGAGGAGAGAGTGAGACAGTGTGTGTGAGGAGACAGTGAGACAGTGTGTGAGAAGAGAGTGAGACAGTGTGTGAGGAGAGAGATTGAGACAGTGTGTGAGGAGAGAGTGAGACAGTGTGTGAGGAGAGAGAGAGTGAGACAGTGTGTGAGGGGAGAGAGTGAGACAGTGTGAGGAGAGAGAGTGAGACAGTGTGTGAGAAGCGAGAGTGAGACAGTGTGTGAGGAGAGAGTGAGACAGTGTGTGAGGGGAGTGAGTGAGACAGTGTGAGAGGAGAGAGTGAGACAGTATGTGAGGAGAGAAAGTGAGACAGTGTGAGAGGAGAGAGTGAGACAGTATGTGAGGTGAGAGTGAGACAGTGTGTGAGGGGAGAGTGAGACAGTGTGTGAGGAGAGAGTGAGACTGTGTGTGAGGAGAGAGAGAAACAGCGAGTGAGGAGAGAGTGAGACAGTGCGTGAGGAGACAGTGAGACAGTGTGTGAGGAGAGAGAGAGTGAGACAGTGTGTGAGGAGCGAGAGTGAGACAGTGTGTGAGGAGAGAGAGAGACAGTGTGTGAGGGGAGAGTGAGACAGTGTGTGAGGATAGAGAGTGAGACAGTGTGTGAGGAGAGAGTGAGACAGTGTGCGAGGAGAGAGTGAGACAGTGTGTGAGGAGAGAGTGAGACAGTGTGTGAGGAGAGAGTGAGACAGTGTGTGAGGAGATAGTGAGACAGTGTGTGAGGAGAGAGAGTGAGACAGTGTGTGAGGAGAGAGTGAGACAGTGTGTGAGGGGAGAGAGTGAGACAGTGTGTGAGGAGAGAGTGAGACAGTGAGTGAGGAGAGAGTGAGGCAGTGTGTGAGGGGAGAGAGTGAGGCAGTGTGGCAGGAGAGAGTGAGACATTGTGTGAGGAGAGAGTGAGACAGTGTGTGAGGAGAGAGTGAGACAGTGTGTGAGGTGTGAGTGAGACAGTGTGTGAGGAGAGAGTGAAGCAGAGTGTGAGGGGAGAGAGTGAGACAGTGTGGGAGGAGAGAGTGAGACAGTGTGTGAGGAGAGAGTGAGACAGTGTGTGAGGGGAGAGAGTGAGTCAGTGTGTGAGGGAAGAGTGAGACAGTGTGTGAGGAGAGAGTGAGATAGTGTGTGAGGAGAGAGTGAAACAGTGTGTGAGGAGAGAGTGAGATAGTGTGTGAGGAGAGAGTGAAACAGTGTGTGAGGAGAGAGTGAGACAGTGTGTGAGGAGACAGTGAGACAGTGTGTGAGGGGAGAGTGAGACAGTGTGTGAGGAGAGAGTGAGACAGTGTGTGAGGAGAGAGTGAGACAGTGTGTGAGGAGAGAGTGAGACAGTGTGTGAGGAGAGAGAGTAAGACAGTGTGTGAGGAGAGAGTGAGACAGTGTGTGAGGAGAGAGTGAGACAGTGTGTGAGGAGAGAGAGAGTGAGACAGTGTGTGAGGGGAGAGAGTGAGACAGTGTGTGAGGAGCGAGAGTGAGAAGTGTGTGAGGAGAGAGTGAGACAGTGTGTGAGGAGAGAGTGAGACAGTGTGTGAGGAGAGCGAGTGAGACAGTGTGTGAGGAGAGAGTGAGACAGTGTGTGAGGAGAGAGTAGGACAGTGCGTGAGGAGAGAGTGAGACTGTGTGTGAGGAGAGAGAGAAACAGCGAGTGAGGAGAGAGTGAGACAGTGCGTGAGGAGACAGTGAGACAGTGTGTGAGGAGAGAGAGAGTGAGACAGTGTGTGAGGAGCGAGAGTGAGACAGTGTGTGAGGAGAGAGAGAGACAGTGTGTGAGGGGAGAGTGAGACAGTGTGTGAGGATAGAGAGTGAGACAGTGTGTGAGGAGAGAGTGAGACAGTGTGCGAGGAGAGAGTGAGACAGTGTGTGAGGAGAGAGTGAGACAGTGTGTGAGGAGAGAGTGAGACAGTGTGTGAGGAGATAGTGAGACAGTGTGTGAGGAGAGAGAGTGAGACAGTGTGTGAGGAGAGAGTGAGACAGTGTGTGAGGGGAGAGAGTGAGACAGTGTGTGAGGAGAGAGTGAGACAATGTGTGAGGAGAGAGTGAGATTGCGTGTGAGGAGAGAGTGAGGCAGTGTGTGAGGAGAGAGAGTGAGTCAGTGTGTGAGGAGATTGAGAGTGAGACAGTGTGTGAGCGGAGAGAATGAGGCAGTGTGTGAGGGGAGAGAGTGAGACAGTGAGTGAGGAGAAAGTGAGACAGAGTGTGAGGAGAGAGTGAGACAGTGTGTGATGGGAGAGTGAGACAGTGTGTGAAAAGAGAGAGTGAGACAGTGTGTGACGAGAGAGTGAGACAGTGTGTGAGGAGAGAGTGAGACAGTGTGTGAGGGGCGAGAGTGAGACTGTGTGAGAGGAGAGAGTGAGACAGTATGTGAGGAGAGAGAGTGAGACAGTGTGAGAGGAGAGAGTGAGACAGTATGTGAGGAGAGAGTGAGACAGTGTGTGAGGAGAGAGTGAGACAGTGAGTGAGGAGAGAGTGAGGCAGTGTGTGAGGAGAGAGTGAGACAGTGTGTGAGGAGAGATAGAGTGAGACAGTGTGTGAGGAGTGAGAGTGAGACAGTGTGTGAGGAGAGAGAGTGAGACAGTGTGTGAGGAGAGAGTGGGACAGTGTGTGAGGAGAGAGTGAGACATGGTGTGAGGAGAGAGTGAGACAGTGTGTGAGGAGAGAGTGAGACAGTGTGTGTGAGGAGACAGTGAGACAGAGTGTGAGGAGAGAGTGATACAGTGTGTGAGGAGAGAGATTGAGACAGTGTGTGAGGAGAGAGAGTGAGACTGTGTGTGAGGAGAGAGAGAGTGAGACAGTGTGTGAGGGGAGAGAGTGAGACAGTGTGAGGAGAGAGAGGGAGACAGTGTGTGAGGAGCGAGAGTGAGACAGTGTGTGAGGAGAGAGTGAGACAGTGTGTGAGGGGAGACAGTGAGACAGTGTGAGAGGAGAGAGTGAGACAGTATGTGAGGAGAGAGAGTGAGACAGTATGTGAGGAGAGAGTGAGACAGTGTGTGAGGGGAGAGTGAGACAGTGTGTGAGGAGAGAGTGAGACAGTGTGTGAGGAGAGAGTGAGACAGTGAGTGAGGAGAGAGTGAGGCAGTGTGTGAGGGGAGAGAGTGAGGCAGTGTGGCAGGAGAGAGTGAGACAGTGTGTGAGGAGAGAGTGAGACAGTGTGTGAGGAGAGAGTGAGACAGTGTGTGAGGAGTGAGTGAGACAGTGTGTGAGGAGAGAGTGAGGCAGTGTGTGAGGGGAGAGAGTGAGACAGTGTGGGAGGAGAGAGTGAGACAGTGTGTGAGGAGAGAGTGAGACAGTGTGTGAGGGGAGAGAGTGAGACAGTGTGTGAGGGGAGAGTGAGACAGTGTGTGAGGAGAGAGTGAGATAGTGTGTGAGGAGAGAGTGAAACAGTGTGTGAGGAGAGAGTGAGACAGTGTGTGAGGAGACAGTGAGACAATGTGTGAGGGGAGAGTGAGACAGTGTGTGAGGAGAGAGTGAGACAGTGTGTGAGGAGAGAATGAGACAGTGTGTGAGGAGAGAGTGAGACAGTGTGTGAGGAGAGAGAGTGAGACAGTGTGTGAGGAGAGAGTGAGACAGCGTGTGAGGAGAGAGTGAGACAGTGTGTGAGGAGAGAGAGAGTGAGACAGTGTGTGAGGGGAGAGAGTGAGACAGTGTGTGAGGAGCGAGAGTGAGAAGTGTGTGAGGAGAGAGTCAGACAGTGTGTGAGGAGAGAGTGAGACAGTGTGTGAGGAGAGCGAGTGAGACAGTGTGTGAGGAGAGAGTGAGACAGTGTGTGAGGAGAGAGTAGGACAGTGTGTGAGGAGAGAGTGAGACTGTGTGTGAGGAGAGAGGGAAACAGCGAGTGAGGAGAGGAGTGAGACAGTGTGTGAGGAGACAGTGAGACAGTGTGTGAGGAGAGAGAGAGTGAGACAGTGTGTGAAGAGCGAGAATGAGACAGTGTGTGAGGAGAGAGAGAGACAGTGTGTGAGGGGAGAGTGAGACAGTGTGTGAGGAGAGAGAGTGAGACAGTGTGTGAGGAGAGAGTGAGACAGTGTGCGAGGAGAGAGTGAGAGAGTGTGTGAGGAGAGAGTGAGACAGTGTGTGAGGAGAGAGTGAGACAGTGTGTGAGGAGAGAGTGAGACAGTGGGTGAGGAGAGAGAGTGAGACAGTGTGTGAGGAGAGAGTGAGACAGTGTGTGAGGGGAGAGAGTGAGACAGTGTGTGAGGAGAGAGTGAGACAGTGTGTGAGACGAGAGTGAGATTGTGTGTGAGGAGAGAGTGAGACAGTGTGTGAGGAGAGAGAGTGAGACAGTGTGTGAGGAGATTGAGAGTGAGACAGTGTGTGAGGGGAGAGAGTGAGGTAGTGTGTGAGGGGAGAGAGTGAGACAGTGAGTGAGGAGAGAGTGAGACATTGTGTGAGGAGAGAGTGAGACAGTGTGTGAGGAGAGAGTAGGACAGTGTGTGAGGAGAGAGTGAGACTGTGTGTGAGGAGAGAGAGAAACAGCGAGTGAGGAGAGAGTGAGACAGTGTGTGAGGAGACAGTGAGACAGTGTGTGAGGAGAGAGAGAGTGAGACAGTGTGTGAGGAGAGAGAGTGAGACAGTGTGTGAGGAGAGAGAGAGACAGGGTGTGAGGAGAGAGAGAGAGACATTGTGTGAGGAGAGAGTGAGACAGAGTGTGAGGGGAGAGTGAGACAGTGTGTGAGGGGAGAGAGTGAGACAGTGTGGGAGGAGAGAGTGAGACAGTGTGTGAGGAGAGAGTGAGACAGTGTGTGAGGGGAGAGAGTGAGACAGTGTGTGAGGGGAGAGTGAGACAGTGTGTGAGGAGAGAGTGAGATAGTGTGTGAGGAGAGAGTGAAACAGTGTGTGAGGAGAGAGTGAGACAGTGTGTGAGGAGACAGTGAGACAATGTGTGAGGGGAGAGTGAGACAGTGTGTGAGGAGAGAGTGAGACAGTGTGTGAGGAGAGAATGAGACAGTGTGTGAGGAGAGAGTGAGACAGTGTGTGAGGAGAGAGAGTGAGACAGTGTGTGAGGAGAGAGTGAGACAGCGTGTGAGGAGAGAGTGAGACAGTGTGTGAGGAGAGAGAGAGTGAGACAGTGTGTGAGGGGAGAGAGTGAGACAGTGTGTGAGGAGCGAGAGTGAGAAGTGTGTGAGGAGAGAGTCAGACAGTGTGTGAGGAGAGAGTGAGACAGTGTGTGAGGAGAGCGAGTGAGACAGTGTGTGAGGAGAGAGTGAGACAGTGTGTGAGGAGAGAGTAGGACAGTGTGTGAGGAGAGAGTGAGACTGTGTGTGAGGAGAGAGGGAAACAGCGAGTGAGGAGAGAGTGAGACAGTGTGTGAGGAGACAGTGAGACAGTGTGTGAGGAGAGAGAGAGTGAGACAGTGTGTGAAGAGCGAGAGTGAGACAGTGTGTGAGGAGAGAGAGAGAGACAGTGTGTGAGGGGAGAGTGAGACAGTGTGTGAGGAGAGAGAGTGAGACAGTGTGTGAGGAGAGAGTGAGACAGTGAGTGAGGAGAGAGTGAGACAGTGGGTGAGGAGAGAGAGTGAGACAGTGTGTGAGGAGAGAGTGAGACAGTGTGTGAGGGGAGAGAGTGAGACAGTGTGTGAGGAGAGAGTGAGACAGTGTGTGAGGAGAGAGTGAGATTGTGTGTGAGGAGAGAGTGAGACAGTGTGTGAGGAGAGAGAGTGAGACAGTGTGTGAGGAGATTGAGAGTGAGACAGTGTGTGAGGGGAGAGAGTGAGGTAGTGTGTGAGGGGAGAGAGTGAGACAGTGAGTGAGGAGAGAGTGAGACATTGTGTGAGGAGAGAGTGAGACAGTGTGTGAGGAGAGAGTAGGACAGTGTGTGAGGAGAGAGTGAGACTGTGTGTGAGGAGAGAGAGAAACAGCGAGTGAGGAGAGAGTGAGACAGTGTGTGAGGAGACAGTGAGACAGTGTGTGAGGAGAGAGAGAGTGAGACAGTGTGTGAGGAGAGAGAGTGAGACAGTGTGTGACGAGAGAGTGAGACAGTGTGTGAGGAGTGAGTGAGACAGTGTGTGACGAGAGAGTGAGACAGTGTGTGAGGAGAGAGTGAGACAGTGTGTGAGGAGAGAGTTAGACAGTGTGTGAGGAGAGAGAGTGAGACAGTGTGTGAGGAGAGAGAGAGCGAGACAGTGTGTGAGGGGAGAGAGTGAGGCAGTGTGTGAGGGGAGAGAGTGAGACAGTGAGTGAGGAGAGAGTGAGACAGTGTGTGAGGAGAGAGTGAGACAGTGGGTGAGGAGAGAGAGTGAGACAGTGTGTGAGGAGAGAGTGAGACAGTGTGTGAGGGGAGAGAGTGAGACAGTGTGTGAGGGGAGAGAGTGAGGTAGTGTGTGAGGGGAGAGAGTGAGACAGTGAGTGAGGAGAGAGTGAGACATTGTGTGAGGAGAGAGTGAGACAGTGTGTGAGGAGAGAGTAGGACAGTGTGTGAGGAGAGAGTGAGACTGTGTGTGAGGAGAGAGAGAAACAGCGAGTGAGGAGAGAGTGAGAAAGTGTGTGAGGAGACAGTGAGACAGTGTGTGAGGAGAGAGAGAGTGAGACAGTGTGTGAGGAGAGAGAGTGAGACAGTGTGTGACGACAGAGTGAGACAGTGTGTGAGGAGTGAGTGAGACAGTGTGTGAGGAGAGAGTGAGACAGTCTGTGAGGAGAGAGTGAGACAGTGTGTGAGGAGAGAATGAGACAGTGTGTGAGGAGAGAATGAGACAGTGTGTGAGGAGAGATAGAGTGAGACAGTGTGTGAGGAGTGAGAGTGAGACAGTGTGTGAGGAGAGAGAGTGAGACAGTGTGTGAGGAGAGAGTGAGACAGTGTATGAGGGGAGAGAGAGATGGACAGTGTGTGAGGAGAGAGAGTGAGACAGTGTGTGAGGAGAGAGTGAGACAGTGTGTGAGGAGAGACTGAGACAGTGTGTGAGGAGAGAGTGAGACAGTGTGTGAGGAGAGAGTGAGACAGAGTGTGAGGGGAGAGTGAGACAGTGTGTGAGAAGAGAGAGTGAGGCAGTGTGTGAGGAGAGAGAGAGAGACATTGTGTGAGGAGAGAGAGAGAGACAGTGTGTGAGGAGAGTGTGAGACAGTATGTGAGGGGAAAGAGTGAGACAGTGTGTGAGGAGAGAGAGTGAGACAGTGAGTGAGGAGAGAGTGAGACAGTGTGCGAGGAGAGAGAGAGGCAGTGAGTGAGGAGAGAGTGAGACAGTGTGCGAGGAGACAGTGAGACAGTGTGTGAGGAGAGAGAGAGTGAGACAGTGTGTGAGAAGAGAGAGTGAGACAGTGTGTGAGGAGAGAGTGAGACAGTGTGTGAGGAGACAGTGAGACAGTGTATGAGGGGAGAGAGAGAGAGACAGTGTGTGAGGAGAGAGAGTGAGACAGTGTGTGAGGAGAGAGTGAGACAGTGTGTGAGGAGAGACTGAGACAGTGTGTGAGGAGAGAGTGAGACAGTGTGTGAGGAGAGAGTGAGACAGTGTGTGAGGAGAGAGAGAGACAGGGTGTGAGGAGAGAGAGAGAGACATTGTGTGAGGAGAGAGTGAGACAGAGTGTGAGGGGAGAGTGAGACAGTGTGTGAGAAGAGAGAGTGAGGCAGTGTGTGAGGAGAGAGAGAGAGACATTGTGTGAGGAGAGAGAGAGAGACAGTGTGTGAGGAGAGAGAGTGAGACAGTGAGTGAGGAGAGAGTGAGACAGTGTGCGAGGAGAGAGTGAGACAGTGTGTGAGGAGAGAGAGAGACAGTGAGTGAGGAGAGAGTGAGACAGTGTGTGAGGAGACAGTGAGACAGAGTGTGAAGGGAGAGTGAGACAGTGTGTGAGGAGCGAGAGTGAGACAGTGTGTGAGGAGAGAGTGAGACAGTGTGTGAGGAGAGAGTGAGACAGTCAGTGAGGAGAGAGAGTGAGACAGTGTGTGAGGAGAAAGTGAGACAGTGTGTGAGGGGAGACAGTGAGACAGTGTGAGAGGAGAGAGTGAGACAGTATGTGAGGAGAGAGAGTAAGACAGTGTGAGAGGAGAGAGTGAGACAGTATGTGAGGAGAGAGTGAGACAGTGTGTGAGGGGAGAGTGAGACAGTGTGTGAGGAGAGAGTGAGACAGTGTGTGAGGAGAGAGTGAGACAGTGAGTGAGGAGAGAGTGAGGCAGTGTGTGAGGGGAGAGAGTGAGGCAGTGTGGCAGGAGAGAGTGAGACAGTGTGTGAGGAGAGAGTGAGACAGTGTGTGAGGAGAGAGTGAGACAGTGTGTGAGGAGTGAGTGAGACAGTGTGTGAGGAGAGAGTGAGGCAGTGTGTGAGGGGAGAGAGTGAGACAGTGTGGGAGGAGAGAGTGAGACAGTGTGTGAGGAGAGAGTGAGACAGTGTGTGAGGGGAGAGAGTGAGACAGTGTGAGGAGAGAGAGGGAGACAGTGTGTGAGGAGCGAGAGTGAGACAGTGTGTGAGGAGAGAGTGAGACAGTGTGTGAGGGGAGACAGTGAGACAGTGTGAGAGGAGAGAGTGAGACAGTATGTGAGGAGAGAGAGTAAGACAGTGTGAGAGGAGAGAGTGAGACAGTATGTGAGGAGAGAGTGAGACAGTGTGTGAGGGGAGAGTGAGACAGTGTGTGAGGAGAGAGTGAGACAGTGTGTGAGGAGAGAGTGAGACAGTGAGTGAGGAGAGAGTGAGGCAGTGTGTGAGGGGAGAGAGTGAGGCAGTGTGGCAGGAGAGAGTGAGACAGTGTGTGAGGAGAGAGTGAGACAGTGTGTGAGGAGAGAGTGAGACAGTGTGTGAGGAGTGAGTGAGACAGTGTGTGAGGAGAGAGTGAGGCAGTGTGTGAGGGGAGAGAGTGAGACAGTGTGGGAGGAGAGAGTGAGACAGTGTGTGAGGAGAGAGTGAGACAGTGTGTGAGGGGAGAGAGTGAGACAGTGTGTGAGGGGAGAGTGAGACAGTGTGTGAGGAGAGAGTGAGATAGTGTGTGAGGAGAGAGTGAAACAGTGTGTGAGGAGAGAGTGAGACAGTGTGTGAGGAGACAGTGAGACAATGTGTGAGGGGAGAGTGAGACAGTGTGTGAGGAGAGAGTGAGACAGTGTGTGAGGAGAGAATGAGACAGTGTGTGAGGAGAGAGTGAGACAGTGTGTGAGGAGAGAGAGTGAGACAGTGTGTGAGGAGAGAGTGAGACAGCGTGTGAGGAGAGAGTGAGACAGTGTGTGAGGAGAGAGAGAGTGAGACAGTGTGTGAGGGGAGAGAGTGAGACAGTGTGTGAGGAGCGAGAGTGAGAAGTGTGTGAGGAGAGAGTCAGACAGTGTGTGAGGAGAGAGTGAGACAGTGTGTGAGGAGAGCGAGTGAGACAGTGTGTGAGGAGAGAGTGAGACAGTGTGTGAGGAGAGAGTAGGACAGTGTGTGAGGAGAGAGTGAGACTGTGTGTGAGGAGAGAGGGAAACAGCGAGTGAGGAGAGAGTGAGACAGTGTGTGAGGAGACAGTGAGACAGTGTGTGAGGAGAGAGAGAGTGAGACAGTGTGTGAAGAGCGAGAGTGAGACAGTGTGTGAGGAGAGAGAGAGACAGTGTGTGAGGGGAGAGTGAGACAGTGTGTGAGGAGAGAGAGTGAGACAGTGTGTGAGGAGAGAGTGAGACAGTGTGCGAGGAGAGAGTGAGAGAGTGTGTGAGGAGAGAGTGAGACAGTGTGTGAGGAGAGAGTGAGACAGTGTGTGAGGAGAGAGTGAGACAGTGGGTGAGGAGAGAGAGTGAGACAGTGTGTGAGGAGAGAGTGAGACAGTGTGTGAGGGGAGAGAGTGAGACAGTGTGTGAGGAGAGAGTGAGACAGTGTGTGAGGAGAGAGTGAGATTGTGTGTGAGGAGAGAGTGAGACAGTGTGTGAGGAGAGAGAGTGAGACAGTGTGTGAGGAGATTGAGAGTGAGACAGTGTGTGAGGGGAGAGAGTGAGGTAGCGTGTGAGGGGAGAGAGTGAGACAGTGAGTGAGGAGAGAGTGAGACATTGTGTGAGGAGAGAGTGAGACAGTGTGTGAGGAGAGAGTAGGACAGTGTGTGAGGAGAGAGTGAGACTGTGTGTGAGGAGAGAGAGAAACAGCGAGTGAGGAGAGAGTGAGACAGTGTGTGAGGAGACAGTGAGACAGTGTGTGAGGAGAGAGAGAGTGAGACAGTGTGTGAGGAGAGAGAGTGAGACAGTGTGTGAGGAGAGAGAGAGACAGGGTGTGAGGAGAGAGAGAGAGACATTGTGTGAGGAGAGAGTGAGACAGAGTGTGAGGGGAGAGTGAGACAGTGTGTGAGGAGAGAGAGTGAGACAGTGTGTGACGAGAGAGTGAGTCAGTGTGTGAGGAGTGAGTGAGACAGTGTGTGAGGAGAGAGTGAGACAGTCTGTGAGGAGAGAGTGAGACAGTGTGTGAGGAGAGAATGAGACAGTGTGTGAGGAGAGAATGAGACAGTGTGTGAGGAGAGATAGAGTGAGACAGTGTGTGAGGAGTGAGAGTGAGACAGTGTGTGAGGAGAGAGAGTGAGACAGTGTGTGAGGAGAGAGTGAGACAGTGTATGAGGGGAGAGAGAGATGGACAGTGTGTGAGGAGAGTGAGACAGTGTATGAGGAGAGAGTGAGACAGTGTGTGAGGAGAGACTGAGACAGTGTGTGAGGAGAGAGTGAGACAGTGTGTGAGGAGAGAGTGAGACAGAGTGTGAGGGGAGAGTGAGACAGTGTGTGAGAAGAGAGAGTGAGGCAGTGTGTGAGGAGAGAGAGAGAGACATTGTGTGAGGAGAGAGAGAGAGACAGTGTGTGAGGAGAGTGTGAGACAGTATGTGAGGGGAAAGAGTGAGACAGTGTGTGAGGAGAGAGAGTGAGACAGTGAGTGAGGAGAGAGTGAGACAGTGTGCGAGGAGAGAGAGAGGCAGTGAGTGAGGAGAGAGTGAGACAGTGTGCGAGGAGACAGTGAGACAGTGTGTGAGAAGAGAGAGTGAGACAGTGTGTGAGGAGAGAGTGAGCCAGTGTGTGAGGAGACAGTGAGACAGTGTATGAGGGGAGAGAGAGAGAGACAGTGTGTGAGGAGAGAGAGTGAGACAGTGTGTGAGGAGAGAGTGAGACAGTGTGTGAGGAGAGACTGAGACAGTGTGTGAGGAGAGAGTGAGACAGTGTGTGAGGAGAGAGTGAGACAGTGTGTGAGGAGAGAGAGAGACAGGGTGTGAGGAGAGAGAGAGAGACATTGTGTGAGGAGAGAGTGAGACAGTGTGAGGGGAGAGTGAGACAGTGTGTGAGAAGAGAGAGTGAGGCAGTGTGTGAGGAGAGAGAGAGAGACATTGTGTGAGGAGAGAGAGAGAGACAGTGTGTGAGGAGAGAGAGTGAGACAGTGAGTGAGGAGAGAGTGAGACAGTGTGCGAGGAGAGAGTGAGACAGTGTGTGAGGAGAGAGAGAGACAGTGAGTGAGGAGAGAGTGAGACAGTGTGTGAGGAGACAGTGAGACAGAGTGTGAAGGGAGAGTGAGACAGTGTGTGAGGAGCGAGAGTGAGACAGTGTGTGAGGAGAGAGTGAGACAGTGTGTGAGGAGAGAGTGAGACAGTGTGTGAGGAGAGAGTGAGACAGTGTGTGAGGGGAGACAGTGAGACAGTGTGAGAGGAGAGAGTGAGACAGTATGTGAGGAGAGAGAGTAAGACAGTGTGAGAGGAGAGAGTGAGACAGTATGTGAGGAGAGAGTGAGACAGTGTGTGAGGGGAGAGTGAGACAGTGTGTGAGGAGAGAGTGAGACAGTGTGTGAGGAGAGAGTGAGACAGTGAGTGAGGAGAGAGTGAGGCAGTGTGTGAGGGGAGAGAGTGAGGCAGTGTGGCAGGAGAGAGTGAGACAGTGTGTGAGGAGAGAGTGAGACAGTGTGTGAGGGGAGAGTGAGACAGTGTGTGAGGAGAGAGTGAGACAGTGTGTGAGAAGAGAGTGAGACAGTGAGTGAGGAGAGAGTGAGGCAGTGTGTGAGGGGAGAGAGTGAGGCAGTGTGGCAGGAGAGAGTGAGACAGTGTGTGAGGAGAGAGTGAGACAGTGTGTGAGGAGAGAGTGAGACAGTGTGTGAGGAGTGAGTGAGACAGTGTGTGAGGAGAGAGTGAGGCAGTGTGTGAGGGGAGAGAGTGAGACAGTGTGGGAGGAGAGAGTGAGACAGTGTGTGAGGAGAGAGTGAGACAGTGTGTGAGTGGAGAGAGTGAGACAGTGTGTGAGGGGAGAGTGAGACAGTGTGTGAGGAGAGAGTGAGATAGTGTGTGAGGAGAGAGTGAAACAGTGTGTGAGGAGAGAGTGAGACAGTGTGTGAGGAGACAGTGAGACAATGTGTGAGGGGAGAGTGAGACAGTGTGTGAGGAGAGAGTGAGACAGTGTTTGAGGAGAGAGTGAGACAGTGTGTGAGGAGAGAGTGAGACAGTGTGTGAGGAGAGAGAGTGAGACAGTGTGTGAGGAGAGAGTGAGACAGCGTGTGAGGAGAGAGTGAGACAGTGTGTGAGGAGAGAGAGAGTGAGACAGTGTGTGAGGGGAGAGAGTGAGACAGTGTGTGAGGAGCGAGAGTGAGAAGTGTGTGAGGAGAGATTCAGACAGTGTGTGAGGAGAGAGTGAGACAGTGTGTGAGGAGAGCGAGTGAGACAGTGTGTGAGGAGAGAGTGAGACAGTGTGTGAGGAGAGAGTAGGACAGTGTGTGAGGAGAGAGTGAGACTGTGTGTGAGGAGAGAGGGAAACAGCGAGTGAGGAGAGAGTGAGACAGTGTGTGAGGAGACAGTGAGACAGTGTGTGAGGAGAGAGAGAGTGAGACAGTGTGTGAGGAGCGAGAGTGAGACAGTGTGTGAGGAGAGAGAGAGACAGTGTGTGAGGGGAGAGTGAGACAGTGTGTGAGGAGAGAGAGTGAGACAGTGTGTGAGGAGAGAGTGAGACAGTGTGCGAGGAGAGAGTGAGAGAGTGTGTGAGGAGAGAGTGAGACAGTGTGTGAGGAGAGAGTGAGACAGTGTGTGAGGAGAGAGTGAGACAGTGGGTGAGGAGAGAGAGTGAGACAGTGTGTGAGGAGAGAGTGAGACAGTGTGTGAGGGGAGAGAGTGAGACAGTGTGTGAGGAGAGAGTGAGACAGTGTGTGAGGAGAGAGTGAGATTGTGTGTGAGGAGAGAGTGAGACAGTGTGTGAGGAGAGAGAGTGAGACAGTGTGTGAGGAGATTGAGAGTGAGACAGTGTGTGAGGGGAGAGAGTGAGGTAGTGTGTGAAGGGAGAGAGTGAGACAGTGAGTGAGGAGAGAGTGAGACATTGTGTGAGGAGAGAGTGAGACAGTGTGTGAGGAGAGAGTAGGACAGTGTGTGAGGAGAGAGTGAGACTGTGTGTGAGGAGAGAGAGAAACAGCGAGTGAGGAGAGAGTGAGACAGTGTGTGAGGAGACAGTGAGACAGTGTGTGAGGAGAGAGAGAGTGAGACAGTGTGTGAGGAGAGAGAGTGAGACAGTGTGTGACGAGAGAGTGAGACAGTGTGTGAGGAGTGAGTGAGACAGTGTGTGAGGAGAGAGTGAGACAGTGTGTGAGGAGAGAGTGAGACAGTGTGTGAGGAGAGAGAGTGAGACAGTGTGTGAGGAGAGAGTGAGACAGTGTGTGAGGGGAGAGAGTGAGACAGTGTGTGAGGAGAGAGTGAGACAGTGTGTGAGGAGAGAGTGATATTGTGTGTGAGGAGAGAGTGAGACAGTGTGTGAGGAGAGAGAGTGAGACAGTGTGTGAGGAGATTGAGAGTGAGACAGTGTGTGAGGGGAGAGAGTGAGGCAGTGTGTGAGGGGAGAGAGTGAGACAGTGAGTGAGGAGAAAGTGAGACAGTGTGTGAGGAGAGAGTGAGACAGTGTGTGAAGAGAGAGAGTGAGACAGTGTGTGACGAGAGAGTGAGACTGTGTGAGGAGAGAGTGAGACAGTGTGTGAGGGGAGAGAGTGAGACTGTGTGAGAGGAGAGAGTGAGACAGTATGTGAGGAGAGAGAGTGAGACAGTGTGAGAGGAGCGAGTGAGACAGTATGTGAGGAGAGAGTGAGACAGTGTGTGAGGAGAGAGTGAGACAGTGAGTGAGGAGAGAGTGAGGCAGTGTGTGAGGAGAGAGTGAGACAGTGTGTGAGGAGAGATAGAGTGAGACAGTGTGTGAGGAGTGAGAGTGAGACAGTGTGTGAGGAGAGAGAGTAAGACAGTGTGTGAGGAGAGAGGGAGACAGTGTGTGAGGAGAGAGTGAGACATGGTGTGAGGAGAGAGTGAGACAGTGTGTGAGGAGAGAGTGAGACAGTGTGTGTGAGGAGACAGTGAGACAGTGTGTGAGGAGAGAGTGAGACAGTGTGTGAGGAGAGAGATTGAGACAGTGTGTGAGGAGAGAGAGTGAGACAGTGTGTGAGGAGAGAGAGAGTGAGACAGTGTGTGAGGGGAGAGAGTGAGACAGTGTGAGGAGAGAGAGGGAGACAGTGTGTGAGGAGCGAGAGTGAGACAGTGTGTGAGGAGAGAGTGAGATAGTGTGTGAGGGGAGAGTGAGACAGTGTGTGAGGAGAGAGTGAGACAGTGTGTGAGGAGAGAGTGAGACAGTGAGTGAGGAGAGAGTGAGGCAGTGTGTGAGGGGAGAGAGTGAGGCAGTGTGGCAGGAGAGAGTGAGACAGTGTGTGAGGAGAGAGTGAGACAGTGTGTGAGGAGAGAGTGAGACAGTGTGTGAGGAGTGAGTGAGACAGTGTGTGAGGTGAGAGTGAGGCAGTGTGTGAGGGGAGAGAGTGAGACAGTGTGGGAGGAGAGAGTGAGACAGTGTGTGAGGAGAGAGTGAGACAGTGTGTGAGGGGAGAGAGTGAGACAGTGTGTGAGGGGAGAGTGAGACAGTGTGTGAGGAGAGAGTGAGATAGTGTGTGAGGAGAGAGTGAAACAGTGTGTGAGGAGAGAGTGAGACAGTGTGTGAGGAGACAGTGAGACAGTGTGTGAGGGGAGAGTGAGACAGTGTGTGAGGAGAGAGTGAGACAGTGTGTGAGGAGAGAGTGAGACAGTGTGTGAGGAGAGAGTGAGACAGTGTGTGAGGAGAGAGAGTGAGACAGTGTGTGAGGAGAGAGTGAGACAGCGTGTGAGGAGAGAGTGAGACAGTGTGTGAGGAGAGAGAGAGTGAGACAGTGTGTGAGGGGAGAGAGTGAGACAGTGTGTGAGGAGTGAGTGAGACAGTGTGTGAGGAGAGAGTGAGGCAGTGTGTGAGGGGAGAGAGTGAGACAGTGTGGGAGGAGAGAGTGAGACAGTGTGTGAGGAGAGAGTGAGACAGTGTGTGAGGGGAGAGAGTGAGACAGTGTGTGAGGGGAGAGTGAGACAGTGTGTGAGGAGAGAGTGAGATAGTGTGTGAGGAGAGAGTGAAACAGTGTGTGAGGAGAGAGTGAGACAGTGTGTGAGGAGACAGTGAGACAGTGCGTGAGGGGAGAGTGAGACAGTGTGTGAGGAGAGAGTGAGACAGTGTGTGAGGAGAGAGTGAGACAGTGTGTGAGGAGAGAGTGAGACAGTGTGTGAGGAGAGAGAGTAAGACAGTGTGTGAGGAGAGAGTGAGACAGTGTGTGAGGAGAGAGTGAGACAGTGTGTAAGGAGAGAATGAGACAGTGTGTGAGGAGAGAGTGAGACAGTGTGTGAGGAGAGAGAGTGAGACAGTGTGTGAGGAGAGAGTGAGACAGTGTGTGAGGAGAGAGTGAGACATGGTGTGAGGAGAGAGTGAGACAGTGAGTGAGGAGAGAGTGAGACAGTGTGTGAGGAGAGAGTGAGACATGGTGTGAGGAGAGAGTGAGACAGTGAGTGAGGAGAGAGTGAGACAGTGTGTGTGAGGAGACAGTGAGACAGTGTGTGAGGAGAGAGTGAGACAGTGTGTGAGGAGAGAGATTGAGACAGTGTGTGAGGAGTGAGAGTGAGACAGCGTGTGAGGAGAGAGAGTCAGACAGTGTGTGAGGAGAGAGTGAGACAGTGTGTGAGGAGAGAGTGAGACATGGTGTGAGGAGAGAGTGAGACAGTGAGTGAGGAGAGAGTGAGACAGTGTGTGTGAGGAGACAGTGAGACAGTGTGTGAGGAGAGAGTGAGACAGTGCGTGAGGAGAGAGATTGAGACAGTGTGTGAGGAGAGAGAGAGACAGTGTGTGAGGGACGAGTGAGACAGTGTGTGAGGAGAGAGAGTGAGACAGTGTGTGAGGAGAGAGTGAGACAGTGTGCGAGGAGAGAGTGAGACAGTGTGTGAGGAGAGAGTGAGACAGTGTGTGAGGAGAGAGTGAGACAGTGTGTGAGGAGAGAGTGAGACAGTGTGTGAGGAGAGAGAGTGAGACAGTGTGTGAGGAGAGAGTGAGACAGTGTGTGAGGGGAGAGAGTGAGACAGTGTGTGAGGAGAGAGTGAGACAGTGTGTGAGGAGAGAGTGATATTGTGTGTGAGGAGAGAGTGAGACAGTGTGTGAGGAGAGAGAGTGAGACAGTGTGTGAGGAGATTGAGAGTGAGACAGTGTGTGAGGGGAGAGAGTGAGGCAGTGTGTGAGGGGAGAGAGTGAGACAGTGAGTGAGGAGAAAGTGAGACAGTGTGTGAGGAGAGAGTGAGACAGTGTGTGATGGGAGAGTGAGACAGTGTGTGAAGAGAGAGAGTGAGACAGTGTGTGACGAGAGAGTGAGACTGTGTGAGGAGAGAGTGAGACAGTGTGTGAGGGGAGAGAGTGAGACTGTGTGAGAGGAGAGAGTGAGACAGTATGTGAGGAGAGAGAGTGAGACAGTGTGAGAGGAGCGAGTGAGACAGTATGTGAGGAGAGAGTGAGACAGTGTGTGAGGAGAGAGTGAGACAGTGAGTGAGGAGAGAGTGAGGCAGTGTGTGAGGAGAGAGTGAGACAGTGTGTGAGGAGAGATAGAGTGAGACAGTGTGTGAGGAGTGAGAGTGAGACAGTGTGTGAGGAGAGAGAGTAAGACAGTGTGTGAGGAGAGAGGGAGACAGTGTGTGAGGAGAGAGTGAGACATGGTGTGAGGAGAGAGTGAGACAGTGTGTGAGGAGAGAGTGAGACAGTGTGTGTGAGGAGACAGTGAGACAGTGTGTGAGGAGAGAGTGAGACAGTGTGTGAGGAGAGAGATTGAGACAGTGTGTGAGGAGAGAGAGTGAGACAGTGTGTGAGGAGAGAGAGAGTGAGACAGTGTGTGAGGGGAGAGAGTGAGACAGTGTGAGGAGAGAGAGGGAGACAGTGTGTGAGGAGCGAGAGTGAGACAGTGTGTGAGGAGAGAGTGAGATAGTGTGTGAGGGGTGAGTGAGACAGTGTGTGAGGAGAGAGTGAGACAGTGTGTGAGGAGAGAGTGAGACAGTGAGTGAGGAGAGAGTGAGGCAGTGTGTGAGGGGAGAGAGTGAGGCAGTGTGGCAGGAGAGAGTGAGACAGTGTGTGAGGAGAGAGTGAGACAGTGTGTGAGGAGAGAGTGAGACAGTGTGTGAGGAGTGAGTGAGACAGTGTGTGAGGTGAGAGTGAGGCAGTGTGTGAGGGGAGAGAGTGAGACAGTGTGGGAGGAGAGAGTGAGACAGTGTGTGAGGATAGAGTGAGACAGTGTGTGAGGGGAGAGAGTGAGACAGTGTGTGAGGGGAGAGTGAGACAGTGTGTGAGGAGAGAGTGAGATAGTGTGTGAGGAGAGAGTGAAACAGTGTGTGAGGAGAGAGTGAGACAGTGTGTGAGGAGACAGTGAGACAGTGTGTGAGGGGATAGTGAGACAGTGTGTGAGGAGAGAGTGAGACAGTGTTTGAGGAGAGAGTGAGACAGTGTGTGAGGAGAGAGTGAGACAGTGTGTGAGGAGAGAGAGAGTGAGACAGTGTGTGAGGAGAGAGTGAGACAGCGTGTGAGGAGAGAGTGAGACAGTGTGTGAGGAGAGAGAGAGTGAGACAGTGTGTGAGGGGAGAGAGTGAGACAGTGTGTGAGGAGTGAGTGAGACAGTGTGTGAGGAGAGAGTGAGGCAGTGTGTGAGGGGAGAGAGTGAGACAGTGTGGGAGGAGAGAGTGAGACAGTGTGTGAGGAGAGAGTGAGACAGTGTGTGAGGGGAGAGAGTGAGACAGTGTGTGAGGGGAGAGTGAGACAGTGTGTGAGGAGAGAGTGAGATAGTGTGTGAGGAGAGAGTGAAACAGTGTGTGAGGAGAGAGTGAGACAGTGTGTGAGGAGACAGTGAGACAGTGCGTGAGGGGAGAGTGAGACAGTGTGTGAGGAGAGAGTGAGACAGTGTGTGAGGAGAGAGTGAGACAGTGTGTGAGGAGAGAGTGAGACAGTGTGTGAGGAGAGAGAGTAAGACAGTGTGTGAGGAGAGAGTGAGACAGTGTGTGAGGAGAGAGTGAGACAATGTGTGAGGAGAGAGAGAGTGAGACAGTGTGTGAGGGGAGAGAGTGAGACAGTGTGTGAGGAGCGAGAGTGAGAAGTGTGTGAGGAGAGAGTGAGACAGTGTGTGAGGAGAGAGAGAAACAGCGAGTGAGGAGAGAGTGAGACAGTGCGTGAGGAGACAGTGATACAGTGTGTGAGGAGAGAGAGAGTGAGACAGTGTGCGAGGAGCGAGAGTGAGACAGTGTGTGAGGAGAGAGAGAGACAGTGTGTGAGGGGAGAGTGAGACATTGTGTGAGGAGAGAGAGTGAGACAGTGTGTGAGGAGAGAGTGAGACAGTGTGCGAGGAGAGAGTGAGACAGTGTGTGAGGAGAGAGTGAGACAGTGTGTGAGGAGAGAGTGAGACAGTGTGTGAGGAGAGAGTGAGACAGTGTGTGAGGAGAGAGAGTGAGACAGTGTGTGAGGTGAGAGTGAGACAGTGTGTGAGGGGAGAGAGTGAGACAGTGTGTGAGGAGAGAGTGAGACAGTGTGTGAGGAGAGAGAGAGTGAGACAGTGTGTGAGGGGAGAGAGTGAGGCAGTGTGTGAGGGGAGAGAGTGAGACAGTGAGTGAGGAGAGAGTGAGACAGTGTGTGAGGAGAGCGTGAGACAGTGTGTGATGTGAGAGTGAGACAGTGTGTGAGGAGAGAGAGTGAGACAGTGTGTGACGAGAGAGTGAGACAGTGTGTGAGGAGAGAGTGAGACAGTGTGTGAGGAGAGAGAGAGCGACAGTGTGTGAGGAGAGAGAGTGAGACAGTGTGTGAGGCGAGAGTGAGACAGTGTGTGAGGAGAGAGAGTGAGACAGTGTGTGACGAGAGAGTGAGACAGTGTGTGAGGAGTGAGTGAGACAGTGTGTGAGGAGAGAGTGAGACAGTGTGTGAGGAGAGAGTGAGACAGTGTGTGAGGAGAGAATGAGACAGTGTGTGAGGAGAGAGTGAGACAGTGTGTGAGGAGAGAGTGAGACAGTGTTTGAGGAGAGAGTGAGACAGTGTGTGAGGAGAGAGTGAGACATGGTGTGAGGAGAGAGTGAGACAGTGAGTGAGGAGAGAGTGAGACAGTGTGTGAGGAGAGAGTGAGACATGGTGTGAGGAGAGAGTGAGACAGTGTGTGAGGAGAGAGTGAGACAGTATGTGTGAGGAGACAGTGAGACAGTGTGTGAGGAGAGAGTGAGACAGTGTGTGAGGAGAGAGATTGAGACAGTGTGTGAGGAGTGAGAGTGAGACAGTGTGTGAGGAGAGAGTGAGACAGTGTGTGTGAGGAGACAGTGAGACAGTGTGTGAGGAGAGAGTGAGACAGTGTGTGTGAGGAGACAGTGAGACAGTGTGTGAGGAGAGAGTGAGACAGTGTGTGAGGAGAGAGATTGAGACAGTGTGTGAGGAGTGAGAGTGAGACAGCGTGTGAGGAGAGAGAGTGAGACAGTGTGTGAGGAGAGAGAGTGAGACAGTGTGTGAGGAGAGAGTGAGACAGTGTGTGTGAGGAGACAGTGAGACAGTGTGTGAGGAGAGAGTGAGACAGTGTGTGAGGAGAGAGATTGAGACAGTGTGTGAGGAGTGAGAGTGAGACAGCGTGTGAGGAGAGAGAGTCAGACAGTGTGTGAGGAGAGAGTGAGACAGTGTGTGAGGAGAGAGTGAGACAGTGTGTGAGGAGAGAGAGAGACAGTGTGTGAGGAGAGAGTGAGACATGGTGTGAGGAGAGAGTGAGACAGTGAGTGAGGAGAGAGTGAGACAGTGTGTGTGAGGAGACAGTGAGACAGTGTGTGAGGAGAGAGTGAGACAGTGCGTGAGGAGAGAGATTGAGACAGTGTGTGAGGAGAGAGAGTGAGACAGTGTTTGAGGAGAGAGTGAGACAGTGTGTGAGGAGAGAGAGAGTGAGACAGTGTGTGAGGGGAGAGAGTGAGACAGTGTGAGGAGAGAGAGTGAGACAGTGTGTGAGGAGCGAGAGTGAGACAGTGTGTGAGGAGAGAGTGAGACAGTGTGTGAGGGGAGAGAGTGAGACAGTGTGAGAGGAGAGAGTGAGACAGTATGTGAGGAGAGAGAGTGAGACAGTGTGAGAGGAGACAGTGAGACAGTATGTGAGGAGAGAGTGAGACAGTGTGTGAGGGGAGAGTGAGACAGTGTGTGAGGAGAGAGTGAGACAGTGTGTGAGGAGAGAGTGAGACAGTGAGTGAGGAGAGAGTGAGGCAGCGTGTGAGGGGAGAGAGTGAGGCAGTGTGGCAGGAGAGAGTGAGACAGTGTGTGAGGAGAGAGTGAGACAGTGTGTGAGGAGAGAGTGAGACAGTGTGTGAGGAGAGAGTGAGGCAGTGTGTGAGGAGTGAGTGAGACAGTGTGTGAGGAGAGAGTGAGGCAGTGTGTGAGGGGAGAGAGTGAGACAGTGTGTGAGGGGAGAGAGTGAGACAGTGTGTGAGGAGAGAGTGAGACAGTGTGTGAGGGGAGAGAGTGAGACAGTGTGTGAGTGGAGAGTGAGACAGTGTGTGAGGAGAGCGAGTGAGACAGTGTGTGAGGAGAGAGTGAGACAGTGTGTGAGGAGAGAGTAGGACAGTGTGTGAGGAGAGAGTGAGACTGTGTGTGAGGAGAGAGAGAAACAGCGAGTGAGGAGAGAGTGAGACAGTGCGTGAGGAGACAGTGATACAGTGTGTGAGGAGAGAGAGAGTGAGACAGTGTGTGAGAAGCGAGAGTGAGACAGTGTGTGAGGAGAGAGAGAGACAGTGTGTGAGGGGAGAGTGAGACATTGTGTGAGGAGAGAGAGTGAGACAGTGTGTGAGGAGAGAGTGAGACAGTGTGTGAGGAGAGAGTGAGACAGTGTGTGAGGAGAGAGTGAGACAGTGTGTGAGGAGAGAGTGAGACAGTGTGTGAGGAGAGAGAGTGAGACAGTGTGTGAGGTGAGAGTGAGACAGTGTGTGAGGGGAGAGAGTGAGACAGTGTGTGAGGAGAGAGTGAGACAGTGTGTGAGGAGAGAGAGAGTGAGACAGTGTGTGAGGGGAGAGAGTGAGGCAGTGTGTGAGGGGAGAGAGTGAGACAGTGAGTGAGGAGAGAGTGAGACAGTGTGTGAGGAGAGCATGAGACAGTGTGTGATGTGAGAGTGAGACAGTGTGTGAGGAGAGAGAGTGAGACAGTGTGTGACGAGAGAGTGAGACAGTGTGTGAGGAGAGAGAGAGCGACAGTGTGTGAGGAGAGAGAGTGAGACAGTGTGTGAGGCGAGAGTGAGACAGTGTGTGAGGAGAGAGAGTGAGACAGTGTGTGACGAGAGAGTGAGACAGTGTGTGAGGAGTGAGTGAGACAGTGTGTGAGGAGAGAGTGAGACAGTGTGTGAGGAGAGAGTGAGACAGTGTGTGAGGAGAGAATGAGACAGTGTGTGAGGAGAGAGTGAGACAGTGTGTGAGGAGAGAGAGTGAGACAGTGTGTGAGGAGAGAGTGAGACAGTGTGTGAGGAGAGAGTGAGACATGGTGTGAGGAGAGAGTGAGACAGTGAGTGAGGAGAGAGTGAGACAGTGTGTGAGGAGAGAGTGAGACATGGTGTGAGGAGAGAGTGAGACAGTGAGTGAGGAGAGAGTGAGACAGTGTGTGTGAGGAGACAGTGAGACAGTGTGTGAGGAGAGAGTGAGACAATGTGTGAGGAGAGAGATTGAGACAGTGTGTGAGGAGAGAGAGTGAGACAGCGTGTGAGGAGAGAGAGTCAGACAGTGTGTGAGGAGAGAGTGAGACAGTGTGTGAGGAGAGAGTGAGACATGGTGTGAGGAGAGAGTGAGACAGTGAGTGAGGAGAGAGTGAGACAGTGTGTGTGAGGAGACAGTGAGACAGTGTGTGAGGAGAGAGTGAGACAGTGCGTGAGGAGAGAGATTGAGACAGTGTGTGAGGAGAGAGAGTGAGACAGTGTTTGAGGAGAGAGTGAGACAGTGTGTGAGGAGAGAGAGAGTGAGACAGTGTGTGAGGAGAGAGATTGAGACAGTGTGTGAGGAGTGAGAGTGAGACAGCGTGTGAGGAGAGAGAGTCAGACAGTGTGTGAGGAGAGAGTGAGACAGTGTGTGAGGAGAGAGTGAGACAGTGTGTGAGGAGAGAGAGAGACAGTGTGTGAGGAGAGAGTGAGACATGGTGTGAGGAGAGAGTGAGACAGTGAGTGAGGAGAGAGTGAGACAGTGTGTGTGAGGAGACAGTGAGACAGTGTGTGAGGAGAGAGTGAGACAGTGCGTGAGGAGAGAGATTGAGACAGTGTGTGAGGAGAGAGAGTGAGACAGTGTTTGAGGAGAGAGTGAGACAGTGTGTGAGGAGAGAGAGAGTGAGACAGTGTGTGAGGGGAGAGAGTGAGACAGTGTGAGGAGAGAGAGTGAGACAGTGTGTGAGGAGCGAGAGTGAGACAGTGTGTGAGGAGAGAGTGAGACAGTGTGTGAGGGGAGAGAGTGAGACAGTGTGAGAGGAGAGAGTGAGACAGTATGTGAGGAGAGAGAGTGAGACAGTGTGAGAGGAGACAGTGAGACAGTATGTGAGGAGAGAGTGAGACAGTGTGTGAGGGGAGAGTGAGACAGTGTGTGAGGAGAGAGTGAGACAGTGTGTGAGGAGAGAGTGAGACAGTGAGTGAGGAGAGAGTGAGGCAGCGTGTGAGGGGAGAGAGTGAGGCAGTGTGGCAGGAGAGAGTGAGACAGTGTGTGAGGAGAGAGTGAGACAGTGTGTGAGGAGAGAGTGAGACAGTGTGTGAGGAGAGAGTGAGGCAGTGTGTGAGGAGTGAGTGAGACAGTGTGTGAGGAGAGAGTGAGGCAGTGTGTGAGGGGAGAGAGTGAGACAGTGTGGGAGGAGAGAGTGAGACAGTGTGTGAGGAGAGAGTGAGACAGTGTGTGAGGGGAGAGAGTGAGACAGTGTGTGAGTGGAGAGTGAGACAGTGTGTGAGGAGAGCGAGTGAGACAGTGTGTGAGGAGAGAGTGAGACAGTGTGTGAGGAGAGAGTAGGACAGTGTGTGAGGAGAGAGTGAGACTGTGTGTGAGGAGAGAGAGAAACAGCGAGTGAGGAGAGAGTGAGACAGTGCGTGAGGAGACAGTGATACAGTGTGTGAGGAGAGAGAGAGTGAGACAGTGTGTGAGGAGCGAGAGTGAGACAGTGTGTGAGGAGAGAGAGAGACAGTGTGTGAGGGGAGAGTGAGACATTGTGTGAGGAGAGAGAGTGAGACAGTGTGTGAGGAGAGAGTGAGACAGTGTGTGAGGAGAGAGTGAGACAGTGTGTGAGGAGAGAGTGAGACAGTGTGTGAGGAGAGAGTGAGACAGTGTGTGAGGAGAGAGAGTGAGACAGTGTGTGAGGTGAGAGTGAGACAGTGTGTGAGGGGAGAGAGTGAGACAGTGTGTGAGGAGAGAGTGAGACAGTGTGTGAGGAGAGAGAGAGTGAGACAGTGTGTGAGGGGAGAGAGTGAGGCAGTGTGTGAGGGGAGAGAGTGAGACAGTGAGTGAGGAGAGAGTGAGACAGTGTGTGAGGAGAGCGTGAGACAGTGTGTGATGTGAGAGTGAGACAGTGTGTGAGGAGAGAGAGTGAGACAGTGTGTGACGAGAGAGTGAGACAGTGTGTGAGGAGAGAGAGAGCGACAGTGTGTGAGGAGAGAGAGTGAGACAGTGTGTGAGGCGAGAGTGAGACAGTGTGTGAGGAGAGAGAGTGAGACAGTGTGTGACGAGAGAGTGAGACAGTGTGTGAGGAGTGAGTGAGACAGTGTGTGAGGAGAGAGTGAGACAGTGTGTGAGGAGAGAGTGAGACAGTGTGTGAGGAGAGAATGAGACAGTGTGTGAGGAGAGAGTGAGACAGTGTGTGAGGAGAGAGAGTGAGACAGTGTGTGAGGAGAGAGTGAGACAGTGTGTGAGGAGAGAGTGAGACATGGTGTGAGGAGAGAGTGAGACAGTGAGTGAGGAGAGAGTGAGACAGTGTGTGAGGAGAGAGTGAGACATGGTGTGAGGAGAGAGTGAGACAGTGAGTGAGGAGAGAGTGAGACAGTGTGTGTGAGGAGACAGTGAGACAGTGTGTGAGGAGAGAGTGAGACAATGTGTGAGGAGAGAGATTGAGACAGTGTGTGAGGAGAGAGAGTGAGACAGCGTGTGAGGAGAGAGAGTCAGACAGTGTGTGAGGAGAGAGTGAGACAGTGTGTGAGGAGAGAGTGAGACATGGTGTGAGGAGAGAGTGAGACAGTGAGTGAGGAGAGAGTGAGACAGTGTGTGTGAGGAGACAGTGAGACAGTGTGTGAGGAGAGAGTGAGACAGTGCGTGAGGAGAGAGATTGAGACAGTGTGTGAGGAGAGAGAGTGAGACAGTGTTTGAGGAGAGAGTGAGACAGTGTGTGAGGAGAGAGAGAGTGAGACAGTGTGTGAGGGGAGAGAGTGAGACAGTGTGAGGAGAGAGAGTGAGACAGTGTGTGAGGAGCGAGAGTGAGACAGTGTGTGAGGAGAGAGTGAGACAGTGTGTGAGGGGAGAGAGTGAGACAGTGTGAGAGGAGAGAGTGAGACAGTATGTGAGGAGAGAGAGTGAGACAGTGTGAGAGGAGACAGTGAGACAGTATGTGAGGAGAGAGTGAGACAGTGTGTGAGGGGAGAGTGAGACAGTGTGTGAGGAGAGAGTGAGACAGTGTGTGAGGAGAGAGTGAGACAGTGAGTGAGGAGAGAGTTAGGCAGCGTGTGAGGGGAGAGAGTGAGGCAGTGTGGCAGGAGAGAGTGAGACAGTGTGTGAGGAGAGAGTCAGACAGTGTGTGAGGAGAGAGTGAGACAGTGTGTGAGGAGAGAGTGAGGCAGTGTGTGAGGAGTGAGTGAGACAGTGTGTGAGGAGAGAGTGAGGCAGTGTGTGAGGGGAGAGAGTGAGACAGTGTGGGAGGAGAGAGTGAGACAGTGTGTGAGGAGAGAGTGAGACAGTGTGTGAGGGGAGAGAGTGAGACAGTGTGTGAGTGGAGAGTGAGACAGTGTGTGAGGAGAGAGTGAGATAGTGTGTGAGGAGAGAGTGAAACAGTGTGTGAGGAGAGAGTGAGACAGTGTGTGAGGAGACAGTGAGACAGTGTGTGAGGGGAGAGTGAGACAGTGTGTGAGGAGAGAGTGAGACAGTGTGTGAGGAGAGAGTGAGACAGTGTGTGAGGAGAGAG
Organism: Scyliorhinus torazame; assembly: GCF_047496885.1. Lineage (NCBI taxonomy): Eukaryota > Metazoa > Chordata > Chondrichthyes > Carcharhiniformes > Scyliorhinidae > Scyliorhinus > Scyliorhinus torazame. The sequence goes on from NW_027307767.1 coordinate 1,633,732, forward strand.
TGAGACAGTGTGTGAGGAGAGAGAGTGAGACAGTGTGTGAGGAGAGAGTGAGACAGTGTGTGAGGAGAAAGTGAGACAGTGTGTGAGGAGAGAGAGAGTGAGACAGTGTGTGAGGGGAGAGAGTGAGACAGTGTGTGAGGAGCGAGAGTGAGAAGTGTGTGAGGAGGGAGTGTGACAGTGTGTGAGGAGAGAGTGAGACAGTGTGTGAGGAGAGCGAGTGAGACAGTGTGTGAGGAGAGAGTGAAACAGTGTGTGAGGAGAGAGTAGGACAGTGTGTGAGGAGAGAGTGAGACTGTGTGTGAGGAGAGAGAGAAACAGCGAGTGAGGAGAGAGTGAGACAGTGTGTGAGGAGAGAGTGAGACAGTGTGTGAGGAGAGAGAGCGTGAGACAGTGTGTGAGGAGCGAGAGTGAGACAGTGTGTGAGGAGAGAGAGAGACAGTGTGTGAGGGGAGAGTGAGGCAGTGTGTGAGGAGAGAGAGTGAGACAGTGTGTGAGGAGAGAGTGAGACAGTGTGTGAGGAGAGAGTGAGACAGTGTGTGAGGGGAGAGTGAGACAGTGTGTGAGGAGAGAGAGTGAGACAGTGTGTGAGGAGAAAGTGAGACAGTGTGCGAGGAGAGAGTGAGACAGTGTGTGAGGAGAGAGTGAGACAGTGTGTGAGGAGAGAGAGTGAGACAGTGTGTGAGGAGAGAGTGAGACAGTGTGTGAGGAGAGAGTGAGATTGTGTGTGAGGAGAGAGTGAGACAGTTTGTGAGGAGAGAGAGTGAGACAATGTGTGAGGAGAGAGAGAGTGAGACAGTGTGTGAGGGGAGAGAGTGAGGCAGTGTGTGAGGGGAGAGAGTGAGACAGTGAGTGAGGAGAGAGTGAGACAGTGTGTGAGGAGAGAATGAGACAGTGTGTGATGGGAGAGTGAGACAGTGTGTGAGGAGAGAGAGTGAGACAGTGTGTGAGGAGAGAGAGAGTGAGATAGTGTGTGAGGGGAGAGTGTGAGGCAGTGTGTGAGGGGAGAGAGTGAGACAGAGAGTGAGGAGAGAGTGAGACAGTGTGTGAGGAGAGAGTGAGACAGTGTGTGATGGGAGAATGAGACAGTGTGTGAGGAGAGAGAGTGAGACAGTGTGTGATGAGAGAGTGAGACAGTGTGTGATGAGAGAGAGACAGTGTGTGTGGAGAGAGAGAGCGACAGTGTGTGAGGAGAGAGAGTGAGACAGTGTGTGAGGCGAGAGTGAGACAGTGTGTGAGGAGAGAGAGTGAGACAGTGTGTGACGAGAGAGTGAGACAGTGTGTGAGGAGAGAGTGAGACAGTGTGTGTGAGGAGTGAGTGAGATAGTGTGTGAGGAGAGAGTGAGGCAGTGTGTGAGGGGAGAGAGTGAGACAGTGTGGGAGGAGAGAGTGAGACAGTGTGTGAGGAGAGAGTGAGACAGTGTGTGAGGGGAGAGAGTGAGACAGTGTGTGAGGAGAGAGTGAGATTGTGTGTGAGGAGAGAGTGAGACAGTGTGTGAGGAGAGAGAGTGAGACAGTGTTTGAGGAGAGAGAGAGTGAGACAGTGTGTGATGGGAGAGAGTGTGGCAGTGTTTGAGGAGAGAGAGAGTGAGACAGTGTGTGATGGGAGAGAGTGAGGCAGTGTGTGAGGGGAGAGAGTGAGACAGTGAGTGAGGAGAGAGTGAGACAGTGTGTGAGGAGAGAGTGAGACAGTGTGTGATGGGAGAGTGAGACAGTGTGTGAGGAGAGAGAGTGAGACAGTGTGTGACGAGAGAGTGAGACAGTGTGTGAGGAGAGAGAGAGCGACAGTGTGTGAGGAGAGAGAGTGAGACAGTGTGTGAGGCGAGAGTGAGACAGTGTGAGGAGAGAGAGTGAGACAGTGTGTGAGGAGTGAGTGAAACAGTGTGTGAGGAGAGAGTGAGACAGTGTGTGAGGAGAGAGTGAGACAGTGTGTGAGGAGAGAATGAGACAGTGTGTGAGGAGAGAGTGAGACAGTGTGTGAGGAGAGATAGAGTGAGACAGTGTGTGAGGAGTGAGAGTGAGACAGTGTGTGAGGAGAGATAGTGAGACAGTGTGTGAGGAGAGAGTGAGACAGTGTGTGAGGAGAGAGTGAGACATGGTGTGAGGAGAGAGTGAGACAGTGTGTGAGGAGAGAGTGAGACAGTGTGTGTGAGGAGACAGTGAGACAGTGTGTGAGGAGAGAGTGAGACAGTGTGTGAGGAGAGAGATTGAGACAGTGTGTGAGGAGAGAGTGAGACAGTGTGTGAGGAGAGAGAGAGTGAGACAGTGTGTGAGGGGAGAGAGTGAGACAGTGTGAGGAGAGAGAGTGAGACAGTGTGTGAGAAGCGAGAGTGAGACAGTGTGTGAGGAGAGAGTGAGACAGTGTGTGAGGGGAGTGAGTGAGACAGTGTGAGAGGAGAGAGTGAGACAGTATGTGAGGAGAGAAAGTGAGACAGTGTGAGAGGAGAGAGTGAGACAGTATGTGAGGAGAGAGTGAGACAGTGTGTGAGGGGAGAGTGAGACAGTGTGTGAGGAGAGAGTGAGACAGTGTGTGAGGAGAGAGTGAGACAGTGAGTGAGGAGAGAGTGAGGCAGTGTGTGAGGGGAGAGAGTGAGGCAGTGTGGCAGGAGAGAGTGAGACAGTGTGTGAGGAGAGAGTGAGACAGTGTGTGAGGAGAGAGTGAGACAGTGTGTGAGGTGTGAGTGAGACAGTGTGTGAGGAGAGAGTGAAGCAGTGTGTGAGGGGAGAGAGTGAGACAGTGTGGGAGGAGAGAGTGAGACAGTGTGTGAGGAGAGAGTGAGACAGTGTGTGAGGGGAGAGAGTGAGTCAGTGTGTGAGGGAAGAGTGAGACTGTGTGAGGAGAGAGTGAGATAGTGTGTGAGGAGAGAGTGAAACAGTGTGTGAGGAGAGAGTGAGATAGTGTGTGAGGAGAGAGAGAGTGAGACAGTGTGTGAGGGGAGAGAGTGAGACAGTGTGTGAGGAGCGAGAGTGAGAAGTGTGTGAGGAGGGAGTGTGACAGTGTGTGAGGAGAGAGTGAGACAGTGTGTGAGGAGAGCGAGTGAGACAGTGTGTGAGGAGAGAGTGAAACAGTGTGTGAGGAGAGAGTAGGACAGTGTGTGAGGAGAGAGTGAGACTGTGTGTGAGGAGAGAGAGAAACAGCGAGTGAGGAGAGAGTGAGACAGTGTGTGAGGAGACAGTGAGACAGTGTGTGAGGAGAGAGAGCGTGAGACAGTGTGTGAGGAGCGAGAGTGAGACAGTGTGTGAGGAGAGAGAGAGACAGTGTGTGAGGGGAGAGTGAGGCAGTGTGTGAGGAGAGAGAGTGAGACAGTGTGTGAGGAGAGAGTGAGACAGTGTGTGAGGAGAGAGTGAGACAGTGTGTGAGGGGAGAGTGAGACAGTGTGTGAGGAGAGAGAGTGAGACAGTGTGTGAGGAGAAAGTGAGACAGAGGAGAGAGTGAGACAGTGTGTGAGGAGAGAGTGAGACAGTGTGTGAGGAGAGAGTGAGACAGTGTGTGAGGAGAGAGAGTGAGACAGTGTGTGAGGAGAGAGTGAGACAGTGTGTGAGGAGAGAGTGAGATTGTGTGTGAGGAGAGAGTGAGACAGTTTGTGAGGAGAGAGAGTGAGACAATGTGTGAGGAGAGAGAGAGTGAGACAGTGTGTGAGGGGAGAGAGTGAGGCAGTGTGTGAGGGGAGAGAGTGAGACAGTGAGTGAGGAGAGAGTGAGACAGTGTGTGAGGAGAGAATGAGACAGTGTGTGATGGGAGAGTGAGACAGTGTGTGAGGAGAGAGAGTGAGACAGTGTGTGAGGAGAGAGAGAGTGAGACAGTGTGTGAGGGGAGAGTGTGAGGCAGTGTGTGAGGGGAGAGAGTGAGACAGAGAGTGAGGAGAGAGTGAGACAGTGTGTGAGGAGAGAGTGAGACAGTGTGTGATGGGAGAGTGAGACAGTGTGTGAGGAGAGAGAGTGAGACAGTGTGTGATGAGAGAGTGAGACAGTGTGAGAGGAGAGAGAGAGACAGTGTGTGAGGAGAGAGAGAGCGACAGTGTGTGAGAGAGAGTGAGACAGTGTGTGAGGCGAGAGTGAGACAGTGTGTGAGGAGAGAGAGTGAGACAGTGTGTGACGAGAGAGTGAGACAGTGTGTGAGGAGAGAGTGAGACAGTGTGTGTGAGGAGTGAGTGAGATAGTGTGTGAGGAGAGAGTGAGGCAGTGTGTGAGGGGAGAGAGTGAGACAGTGTGGGAGGAGAGAGTGAGACAGTGTGTGAGGAGAGAGTGAGACAGTGTGTGAGGGGAGAGAGTGAGACAGTGTGTGAGGAGAGAGTGAGATTGTGTGTGAGGAGAGAGTGAGACAGTGTGTGAGGAGAGAGAGTGAGACAGTGTTTGAGGAGAGAGAGAGTGAGACAGTGTGTGATGGGAGAGAGTGAGGCAGTGTGTGAGGGGAGAGAGTGAGACAGTGAGTGAGGAGAGAGTGAGACAGTGTGTGAGGAGAGAGTGAGACAGTGTGTGATGGGAGAGTGAGACAGTGTGTGAGGAGAGAGAGTGAGACAGTGTGTAACGAGAGAGTGAGACAGTGTGTGAGGAGAGAGAGAGCGACAGTGTGTGAGGAGAGAGAGTGAGACAGTGTGTGAGGCGAGAGTGAGACAGTGTGAGGAGAGAGAGTGAGACAGTGTGTGAGGAGTGAGTGAAACAGTGTGTGAGGAGAGAGTGAGACAGTGTGTGAGGAGAGAGTGAGACAGTGTGTGAGGAGAGAATGAGACAGTGTGTGAGGAGAGAGTGAGACAGTGTGTGAGGAGAGATAGAGTGAGACAGTGTGTGAGGAGTGAGAGTGAGACAGTGTGTGAGGAGAGAGAGTGAGACAGTGTGTGAGGAGAGAGTGAGACAGTGTGTGAGGAGAGAGTGAGACATGGTGTGAGGAGAGAGTGAGACAGTGTGTGAGGAGAGAGTGAGACAGTGTGTGTGAGGAGACAGTGAGACAGTGTGTGAGGAGAGAGTGAGACAGTGTGTGAGGAGAGAGATTGAGACAGTGTGTGAGGAGAGAGTGAGACAGTGTGTGAGGAGAGAGAGAGTGAGACAGTGTGTGAGGGGAGAGAGTGAGACAGTGTGAGGAGAGAGAGTGAGACAGTGTGTGAGAAGCGAGAGTGAGACAGTGTGTGAGGAGAGAGTGAGACAGTGTGTGAGGGGAGTGAGTGAGACAGTGTGAGAGGAGAGAGTGAGACAGTATGTGAGGAGAGAAAGTGAGACAGTGTGAGAGGAGAGAGTGAGACAGTATGTGAGGAGAGAGTGAGACAGTGTGTGAGGGGAGAGTGAGACAGTGTGTGAGGAGAGAGTGAGACAGTGTGTGAGGAGAGAGTGAGACTGTGTGTGAGGAGAGAGAGAAACAGCGAGTGAGGAGAGAGTGAGACAGTGCGTGAGGAGACAGTGAGACAGTGTGTGAGGAGAGAGAGAGTGAGACAGTGTGTGAGGAGCGAGAGTGAGACAGTGTGTGAGGAGAGAGAGAGACAGTGTGTGAGGGGAGAGTGAGACAGTGTGTGAGGATAGAGAGTGAGACAGTGTGTGAGGAGAGAGTGAGACAGTGTACGAGGAGAGAGTGAGACAGTGTGTGAGGAGAGAGTGAGACAGTGTGTGAGGAGAGAGTGAGACAGTGTGTGAGGAGATAGTGAGACAGTGTGTGAGGAGAGAGAGTGAGACAGTGTGTGAGGAGAGAGTGAGACAGTGTGTGAGGGGAGAGAGTGAGACAGTGTGTGAGGAGAGAGTGAGACAGTGAGTGAGGAGAGAGTGAGGCAGTGTGTGAGGGGAGAGAGTGAGGCAGTGTGGCAGGAGAGAGTGAGACATTGTGTGAGGAGAGAGTGAGACAGTGTGTGAGGAGAGAGTGAGACAGTGTGTGAGGTGTGAGTGAGACAGTGTGTGAGGAGAGAGTGAAGCAGTGTGTGAGGGGAGAGAGTGAGACAGTGTGGGAGGAGAGAGTGAGACAGTGTGTGAGGAGAGAGTGAGACAGTGTGTGAGGGGAGAGAGTGAGTCAGTGTGTGAGGGAAGAGTGAGACAGTGTGTGAGGAGAGAGTGAGATAGTGTGTGAGGAGAGAGTGAAACAGTGTGTGAGGAGAGAGTGAGATAGTGTGTGAGGAGAGAGTGAAACAGTGTGTGAGGAGAGAGTGAGACAGTGTGTGAGGAGACAGTGAGACAGTGTGTGAGGGGAGAGTGAGACAGTGTGTGAGGAGAGAGTGAGACAGTGTGTGAGGAGAGAGTGAGACAGTGTGTGAGGAGAGAGTGAGACAGTGTGTGAGGAGAGAGAGTAAGACAGTGTGTGAGGAGAGAGTGAGACAGTGTGTGAGGAGAGAGTGAGACAGTGTGTGAGGAGAGAGAGAGTGAGACAGTGTGTGAGGGGAGAGAGTGAGACAGTGTGTGAGGAGCGAGAGTGAGAAGTGTGTGAGGAGAGAGTGAGACAGTGTGTGAGGAGAGAGTGAGACAGTGTGTGAGGAGAGCGAGTGAGACAGTGTGTGAGGAGAGAGTGAGACAGTGTGTGAGGAGAGAGTAGGACAGTGCGTGAGGAGAGAGTGAGACTGTGTGTGAGGAGAGAGAGAAACAGCGAGTGAGGAGAGAGTGAGACAGTGCGTGAGGAGACAGTGAGACAGTGTGTGAGGAGAGAGAGAGTGAGACAGTGTGTGAGGAGCGAGAGTGAGACAGTGTGTGAGGAGAGAGAGAGACAGTGTGTGAGGGGAGAGTGAGACAGTGTGTGAGGATAGAGAGTGAGACAGTGTGTGAGGAGAGAGTGAGACAGTGTGCGAGGAGAGAGTGAGACAGTGTGTGAGGAGAGAGTGAGACAGTGTGTGAGGAGAGAGTGAGACAGTGTGTGAGGAGATAGTGAGACAGTGTGTGAGGAGAGAGAGTGAGACAGTGTGTGAGGAGAGAGTGAGACAGTGTGTGAGGGGAGAGAGTGAGACAGTGTGTGAGGAGAGAGTGAGACAGTGTGTGAGGAGAGAGTGAGACAGTGTGTGATGGGAGAATGAGACAGTGTGTGAGGAGAGAGAGTGAGACAGTGTGTGATGAGAGAGTGAGACAGTGTGTGATGAGAGAGAGAGACAGTGTGTGTGGAGAGAGAGAGCGACAGTGTGTGAGGAGAGAGAGTGAGACAGTGTGTGAGGCGAGAGTGAGACAGTGTGTGAGGAGAGAGAGTGAGACAGTGTGTGACGAGAGAGTGAGACAGTGTGTGAGGAGAGAGTGAGACAGTGTGTGTGAGGAGTGAGTGAGATAGTGTGTGAGGAGAGAGTGAGGCAGTGTGTGAGGGGAGAGAGTGAGACAGTGTGGGAGGAGAGAGTGAGACAGTGTGTGAGGAGAGAGTGAGACAGTGTGTGAGGGGAGAGAGTGAGACAGTGTGTGAGGAGAGAGTGAGATTGTGTGTGAGGAGAGAGTGAGACAGTGTGTGAGGAGAGAGAGTGAGACAGTGTTTGAGGAGAGAGAGAGTGAGACAGTGTGTGATGGGAGAGAGTGAGGCAGTGTTTGAGGAGAGAGAGAGTGAGACAGTGTGTGATGGGAGAGAGTGAGGCAGTGTGTGAGGGGAGAGAGTGAGACAGTGAGTGAGGAGAGAGTGAGACAGTGTGTGAGGAGAGAGTGAGACAGTGTGTGATGGGAGAGTGAGACAGTGTGTGAGGAGAGAGAGTGAGACAGTGTGTGACGAGAGAGTGAGACAGTGTGTGAGGAGAGAGAGAGCGACAGTGTGTGAGGAGAGAGAGTGAGACAGTGTGTGAGGCGAGAGTGAGACAGTGTGAGGAGAGAGAGTGAGACAGTGTGTGAGGAGTGAGTGAAACAGTGTGTGAGGAGAGAGTGAGACAGTGTGTGAGGAGAGAGTGAGACAGTGTGTGAGGAGAGAATGAGACAGTGTGTGAGGAGAGAGTGAGACAGTGTGTGAGGAGAGATAGAGTGAGACAGTGTGTGAGGAGTGAGAGTGAGACAGTGTGTGAGGAGAGATAGTGAGACAGTGTGTGAGGAGAGAGTGAGACAGTGTGTGAGGAGAGAGTGAGACATGGTGTGAGGAGAGAGTGAGACAGTGTGTGAGGAGAGAGTGAGACAGTGTGTGTGAGGAGACAGTGAGACAGTGTGTGAGGAGAGAGTGAGACAGTGTGTGAGGAGAGAGATTGAGACAGTGTGTGAGGAGAGAGTGAGACAGTGTGTGAGGAGAGAGAGAGTGAGACAGTGTGTGAGGGGAGAGAGTGAGACAGTGTGAGGAGAGAGAGTGAGACAGTGTGTGAGAAGCGAGAGTGAGACAGTGTGTGAGGAGAGAGTGAGACAGTGTGTGAGGGGAGTGAGTGAGACAGTGTGAGAGGAGAGAGTGAGACAGTATGTGAGGAGAGAAAGTGAGACAGTGTGAGAGGAGAGAGTGAGACAGTATGTGAGGAGAGAGTGAGACAGTGTGTGAGGGGAGAGTGAGACAGTGTGTGAGGAGAGAGTGAGACAGTGTGTGAGGAGAGAGTGAGACAGTGAGTGAGGAGAGAGTGAGGCAGTGTGTGAGGGGAGAGAGTGAGGCAGTGTGGCAGGAGAGAGTGAGACAGTGTGTGAGGAGAGAGTGAGACAGTGTGTGAGGAGAGAGTGAGACAGTGTGTGAGGTGTGAGTGAGACAGTGTGTGAGGAGAGAGTGAAGCAGTGTGTGAGGGGAGAGAGTGAGACAGTGTGGGAGGAGAGAGTGAGACAGTGTGTGAGGAGAGAGTGAGACAGTGTGTGAGGGGAGAGAGTGAGTCAGTGTGTGAGGGAAGAGTGAGACTGTGTGAGGAGAGAGTGAGATAGTGCGTGAGGAGAGAGTGAAACAGTGTGTGAGGAGAGAGTGAGATAGTGTGTGAGGAGAGAGAGAGTGAGACAGTGTGTGAGGGGAGAGAGTGAGACAGTGTGTGAGGAGCGAGAGTGAGAAGTGTGTGAGGAGGGAGTGTGACAGTGTGTGAGGAGAGAGTGAGACAGTGTGTGAGGAGAGCGAGTGAGACAGTGTGTGAGGAGAGAGTGAAACAGTGTGTGAGGAGAGAGTAGGACAGTGTGTGAGGAGAGAGTGAGACTGTGTGTGAGGAGAGAGAGAAACAGCGAGTGAGGAGAGAGTGAGACAGTGTGTGAGGAGACAGTGAGACAGTGTGTGAGGAGAGAGAGCGTGAGACAGTGTGTGAGGAGCGAGAGTGAGACAGTGTGTGAGGAGAGAGAGAGACAGTGTGTGAGGGGAGAGTGAGGCAGTGTGTGAGGAGAGAGAGTGAGACAGTGTGTGAGGAGAGAGTGAGACAGTGTGTGAGGAGAGAGTGAGACAGTGTGTGAGGGGAGAGTGAGACAGTGTGTGAGGAGAGAGAGTGAGACAGTGTGTGAGGAGAAAGTGAGACAGAGGAGAGAGTGAGACAGTGTGTGAGGAGAGAGTGAGACAGTGTGTGAGGAGAGAGTGAGACAGTGTGTGAGGAGAGAGAGTGAGACAGTGTGTGAGGAGAGAGTGAGACAGTGTGTGAGGAGAGAGTGAGATTGTGTGTGAGGAGAGAGTGAGACAGTTTGTGAGGAGAGAGAGTGAGACAATGTGTGAGGAGAGAGAGAGTGAGACAGTGTGTGAGGGGAGAGAGTGAGGCAGTGTGTGAGGGGAGAGAGTGAGACAGTGAGTGAGGAGAGAGTGAGACAGTGTGTGAGGAGAGAATGAGACAGTGTGTGATGGGAGAGTGAGACAGTGTGTGAGGAGAGAGAGTGAGACAGTGTGTGAGGAGAGAGAGAGTGAGACAGTGTGTGAGGGGAGAGTGTGAGGCAGTGTGTGAGGGGAGAGAGTGAGACAGAGAGTGAGGAGAGAGTGAGACAGTGTGTGAGGAGAGAGTGAGACAGTGTGTGATGGGAGAGTGAGACAGTGTGTGAGGAGAGAGAGTGAGACAGTGTGTGAGGAGAGAGAGTGAGACAGAGAGTGAGGAGAGAGTGAGACAGTGTGTGAGGAGAGAGTGAGACAGTGTGTGATGAGAGAGTGAGACAGTGTGAGAGGAGAGAGAGAGACAGTGTGTGAGGAGAGAGAGAGCGACAGTGTGTGAGAGAGAGTGAGACAGTGTGTGAGGCGAGAGTGAGACAGTGTGTGAGGAGAGAGAGTGAGACAGTGTGTGACGAGAGAGTGAGACAGTGTGTGAGGAGAGAGTGAGACAGTGTGTGTGAGGAGTGAGTGAGATAGTGTGTGAGGAGAGAGTGAGGCAGTGTGTGAGGGGAGAGAGTGAGACAGTGTGGGAGGAGAGAGTGAGACAGTGTGTGAGGAGAGAGTGAGACAGTGTGTGAGGGGAGAGAGTGAGACAGTGTGTGAGGAGAGAGTGAGATTGTGTGTGAGGAGAGAGTGAGACAGTGTGTGAGGAGAGAGAGTGAGACAGTGTTTGAGGAGAGAGAGAGTGAGACAGTGTGTGATGGGAGAGAGTGAGGCAGTGTGTGAGGGGAGAGAGTGAGACAGTGAGTGAGGAGAGAGTGAGACAGTGTGTGAGGAGAGAGTGAGACAGTGTGTGATGGGAGAGTGAGACAGTGTGTGAGGAGAGAGAGTGAGACAGTGTGTAACGAGAGAGTGAGACAGTGTGTGAGGAGAGAGAGAGCGACAGTGTGTGAGGAGAGAGAGTGAGACAGTGTGTGAGGCGAGAGTGAGACAGTGTGAGGAGAGAGAGTGAGACAGTGTGTGAGGAGTGAGTGAAACAGTGTGTGAGGAGAGAGTGAGACAGTGTGTGAGGAGAGAGTGAGACAGTGTGTGAGGAGAGAATGAGACAGTGTGTGAGGAGAGAGTGAGACAGTGTGTGAGGAGAGATAGAGTGAGACAGTGTGTGAGGAGTGAGAGTGAGACAGTGTGTGAGGAGAGAGAGTGAGACAGTGTGTGAGGAGAGAGTGAGACAGTGTGTGAGGAGAGAGTGAGACATGGTGTGAGGAGAGAGTGAGACAGTGTGTGAGGAGAGAGTGAGACAGTGTGTGTGAGGAGACAGTGAGACAGTGTGTGAGGAGAGAGTGAGACAGTGTGTGAGGAGAGAGATTGAGACAGTGTGTGAGGAGAGAGTGAGACAGTGTGTGAGGAGAGAGAGAGTGAGACAGTGTGTGAGGGGAGAGAGTGAGACAGTGTGAGGAGAGAGAGTGAGACAGTGTGTGAGAAGCGAGAGTGAGACAGTGTGTGAGGAGAGAGTGAGACAGTGTGTGAGGGGAGTGAGTGAGACAGTGTGAGAGGAGAGAGTGAGACAGTATGTGAGGAGAGAAAGTGAGACAGTGTGAGAGGAGAGAGTGAGACAGTATGTGAGGAGAGAGTGAGACAGTGTGTGAGGGGAGAGTGAGACAGTGTGTGAGGAGAGAGTGAGACAGTGTGTGAGGAGAGAGTGAGACTGTGTGTGAGGAGAGAGAGAAACAGCGAGTGAGGAGAGAGTGAGACAGTGCGTGAGGAGACAGTGAGACAGTGTGTGAGGAGAGAGAGAGTGAGACAGTGTGTGAGGAGCGAGAGTGAGACAGTGTGTGAGGAGAGAGAGAGACAGTGTGTGAGGGGAGAGTGAGACAGTGTGTGAGGATAGAGAGTGAGACAGTGTGTGAGGAGAGAGTGAGACAGTGTGCGAGGAGAGAGTGAGACAGTGTGTGAGGAGAGAGTGAGACAGTGTGTGAGGAGAGAGTGAGACAGTGTGTGAGGAGATAGTGAGACAGTGTGTGAGGAGAGAGAGTGAGACAGTGTGTGAGGAGAGAGTGAGACAGTGTGTGAGGGGAGAGAGTGAGACAGTGTGTGAGGAGAGAGTGAGACAGTGAGTGAGGAGAGAGTGAGGCAGTGTGTGAGGGGAGAGAGTGAGGCAGTGTGGCAGGAGAGAGTGAGACATTGTGTGAGGAGAGAGTGAGACAGTGTGTGAGGAGAGAGTGAGACAGTGTGTGAGGTGTGAGTGAGACAGTGTGTGAGGAGAGAGTGAAGCAGTGTGTGAGGGGAGAGAGTGAGACAGTGTGGGAGGAGAGAGTGAGACAGTGTGTGAGGAGAGAGTGAGACAGTGTGTGAGGGGAGAGAGTGAGTCAGTGTGTGAGGGAAGAGTGAGACAGTGTGTGAGGAGAGAGTGAGATAGTGTGTGAGGAGAGAGTGAAACAGTGTGTGAGGAGAGAGTGAGATAGTGTGTGAGGAGAGAGTGAAACAGTGTGTGAGGAGAGAGTGAGACAGTGTGTGAGGAGACAGTGAGACAGTGTGTGAGGGGAGAGTGAGACAGTGTGTGAGGAGAGAGTGAGACAGTGTGTGAGGAGAGAGTGAGACAGTGTGTGAGGAGAGAGTGAGACAGTGTGTGAGGAGAGAGAGTAAGACAGTGTGTGAGGAGAGAGTGAGACAGTGTGTGAGGAGAGAGTGAGACAGTGTGTGAGGAGAGAGAGAGTGAGACAGTGTGTGAGGGGAGAGAGTGAGACAGTGTGTGAGGAGCGAGAGTGAGAAGTGTGTGAGGAGAGAGTGAGACAGTGTGTGAGGAGAGAGTGAGACAGTGTGTGAGGAGAGCGAGTGAGACAGTGTGTGAGGAGAGAGTGAGACAGTGTGTGAGGAGAGAGTAGGACAGTGCGTGAGGAGAGAGTGAGACTGTGTGTGAGGAGAGAGAGAAACAGCGAGTGAGGAGAGAGTGAGACAGTGCGTGAGGAGACAGTGAGACAGTGTGTGAGGAGAGAGAGAGTGAGACAGTGTGTGAGGAGCGAGAGTGAGACAGTGTGTGAGGAGAGAGAGAGACAGTGTGTGAGGGGAGAGTGAGACAGTGTGTGAGGATAGAGAGTGAGACAGTGTGTGAGGAGAGAGTGAGACAGTGTGCGAGGAGAGAGTGAGACAGTGTGTGAGGAGAGAGTGAGACAGTGTGTGAGGAGAGAGTGAGACAGTGTGTGAGGAGATAGTGAGACAGTGTGTGAGGAGAGAGAGTGAGACAGTGTGTGAGGAGAGAGTGAGACAGTGTGTGAGGGGAGAGAGTGAGACAGTGTGTGAGGAGAGAGTGAGACAATGTGTGAGGAGAGAGTGAGATTGCGTGTGAGGAGAGAGTGAGGCAGTGTGTGAGGAGAGAGAGTGAGTCAGTGTGTGAGGAGATTGAGAGTGAGACAGTGTGTGAGCGGAGAGAATGAGGCAGTGTGTGAGGGGAGAGAGTGAGACAGTGAGTGAGGAGAAAGTGAGACAGAGTGTGAGGAGAGAGTGAGACAGTGTGTGATGGGAGAGTGAGACAGTGTGTGAAAAGAGAGAGTGAGACAGTGTGTGACGAGAGAGTGAGACAGTGTGTGAGGAGAGAGTGAGACAGTGTGTGAGGGGCGAGAGTGAGACTGTGTGAGAGGAGAGAGTGAGACAGTATGTGAGGAGAGAGAGTGAGACAGTGTGAGAGGAGAGAGTGAGACAGTATGTGAGGAGAGAGTGAGACAGTGTGTGAGGAGAGAGTGAGACAGTGAGTGAGGAGAGAGTGAGGCAGTGTGTGAGGAGAGAGTGAGACAGTGTGTGAGGAGAGATAGAGTGAGACAGTGTGTGAGGAGTGAGAGTGAGACAGTGTGTGAGGAGAGAGAGTGAGACAGTGTGTGAGGAGAGAGTGGGACAGTGTGTGAGGAGAGAGTGAGACATGGTGTGAGGAGAGAGTGAGACAGTGTGTGAGGAGAGAGTGAGACAGTGTGTGTGAGGAGACAGTGAGACAGAGTGTGAGGAGAGAGTGAGACAGTGTGTGAGGAGAGAGATTGAGACAGTGTGTGAGGAGAGAGAGTGAGACTGTGTGTGAGGAGAGAGAGAGTGAGACAGTGTGTGAGGGGAGAGAGTGAGACAGTGTGAGGAGAGAGAGGGAGACAGTGTGTGAGGAGCGAGAGTGAGACAGTGTGTGAGGAGAGAGTGAGACAGTGTGTGAGGGGAGACAGTGAGACAGTGTGAGAGGAGAGAGTGAGACAGTATGTGAGGAGAGAGAGTAAGACAGTGTGAGAGGAGAGAGTGAGACAGTATGTGAGGAGAGAGTGAGACAGTGTGTGAGGGGAGAGTGAGACAGTGTGTGAGGAGAGAGTGAGACAGTGTGTGAGGAGAGAGTGAGACAGTGAGTGAGGAGAGAGTGAGGCAGTGTGTGAGGGGAGAGAGTGAGGCAGTGTGGCAGGAGAGAGTGAGACAGTGTGTGAGGAGAGAGTGAGACAGTGTGTGAGGAGAGAGTGAGACAGTGTGTGAGGAGTGAGTGAGACAGTGTGTGAGGAGAGAGTGAGGCAGTGTGTGAGGGGAGAGAGTGAGACAGTGTGGGAGGAGAGAGTGAGACAGTGTGTGAGGAGAGAGTGAGACAGTGTGTGAGGGGAGTGAGTGAGACAGTGTGTGAGGGGAGAGTGAGACAGTGTGTGAGGAGAGAGTGAGATAGTGTGTGAGGAGAGAGTGAAACAGTGTGTGAGGAGAGAGTGAGACAGTGTGTGAGGAGACAGTGAGACAATGTGTGAGGGGAGAGTGAGACAGTGTGTGAGGAGAGAGTGAGACAGTGTGTGAGGAGAGAATGAGACAGTGTTTGAGGAGAGAGTGAGACAGTGTGTGAGGAGAGAGAGTGAGACAGTGTGTGAGGAGAGAGTGAGACAGCGTGTGAGGAGAGAGTGAGACAGTGTGTGAGGAGAGAGAGAGTGAGACAGTGTGTGAGGGGAGAGAGTGAGACAGTGTGTGAGGAGCGAGAGTGAGAAGTGTGTGAGGAGAGAGTCAGACAGTGTGTGAGGAGAGAGTGAGACAGTGTGTGAGGAGAGCGAGTGAGACAGTGTGTGAGGAGAGAGTGAGACAGTGTGTGAGGAGAGAGTAGGACAGTGTGCGAGGAGAGAGTGAGACTGTGTGTGAGGAGAGAGGGAAACAGCGAGTGAGGAGAGAGTGAGACAGTGTGTGATGAGATTGAGAGTGAGACAGTGTGTGAGCGGAGAGAATGAGGCAGTGTGTGAGGGGAGAGAGTGAGACAGTGAGTGAGGAGAAAGTGAGACAGAGTGTGAGGAGAGAGTGAGACAGTGTGTGATGGGAGAGTGAGACAGTGTGTGAAAAGAGAGAGTGAGACAGTGTGTGACGAGAGAGTGAGACAGTGTGTGAGGAGAGAGTGAGACAGTGTGTGAGGGGCGAGAGTGAGACTGTGTGAGAGGAGAGAGTGAGACAGTATGTGAGGAGAGAGAGTGAGACAGTGTGAGAGGAGAGAGTGAGACAGTATGTGAGGAGAGAGTGAGACAGTGTGTGAGGAGAGAGTGAGACAGTGAGTGAGGAGAGAGTGAGGCAGTGTGTGAGGAGAGAGTGAGACAGTGTGTGAGGAGAGATAGAGTGAGACAGTGTGTGAGGAGTGAGAGTGAGACAGTGTGTGAGGAGAGAGAGTGAGACAGTGTGTGAGGAGAGAGTGGGACAGTGTGTGAGGAGAGAGTGAGACATGGTGTGAGGAGAGAGTGAGACAGTGTGTGAGGAGAGAGTGAGACAGTGTGTGTGAGGAGACAGTGAGACAGAGTGTGAGGAGAGAGTGAGACAGTGTGTGAGGAGAGAGATTGAGACAGTGTGTGAGGAGAGAGAGTGAGACTGTGTGTGAGGAGAGAGAGAGTGAGACAGTGTGTGAGGGGAGAGAGTGAGACAGTGTGAGGAGAGAGAGGGAGACAGTGTGTGAGGAGCGAGAGTGAGACAGTGTGTGAGGAGAGAGTGAGACAGTGTGTGAGGGGAGACAGTGAGACAGTGTGAGAGGAGAGAGTGAGACAGTATGTGAGGAGAGAGAGTAAGACAGTGTGAGAGGAGAGAGTGAGACAGTATGTGAGGAGAGAGTGAGACAGTGTGTGAGGGGAGAGTGAGACAGTGTGTGAGGAGAGAGTGAGACAGTGTGTGAGGAGAGAGTGAGACAGTGAGTGAGGAGAGAGTGAGGCAGTGTGTGAGGGGAGAGAGTGAGGCAGTGTGGCAGGAGAGAGTGAGACAGTGTGTGAGGAGAGAGTGAGACAGTGTGTGAGGAGAGAGTGAGACAGTGTGTGAGGAGTGAGTGAGACAGTGTGTGAGGAGAGAGTGAGGCAGTGTGTGAGGGGAGAGAGTGAGACAGTGTGGGAGGAGAGAGTGAGACAGTGTGTGAGGAGAGAGTGAGACAGTGTGTGAGGGGAGAGAGTGAGACAGTGTGTGAGGGGAGAGTGAGACAGTGTGTGAGGAGAGAGTGAGATAGTGTGTGAGGAGAGAGTGAAACAGTGTGTGAGGAGAGAGTGAGACAGTGTGTGAGGAGACAGTGAGACAATGTGTGAGGGGAGAGTGAGACAGTGTGTGAGGAGAGAGTGAGACAGTGTGTGAGGAGAGAATGAGACAGTGTGTGAGGAGAGAGTGAGACAGTGTGTGAGGAGAGAGAGTGAGACAGTGTGTGAGGAGAGAGTGAGACAGCGTGTGAGGAGAGAGTGAGAAAGTGTGTGAGGAGAGAGAGAGTGAGACAGTGTGTGAGGGGAGAGAGTGAGACAGTGTGTGAGGAGCGAGAGTGAGAAGTGTGTGAGGAGAGAGTCAGACAGTGTGTGAGGAGAGAGTGAGACAGTGTGTGAGGAGAGCGAGTGAGACAGTGTGTGAGGAGAGAGTGAGACAGTGTGCGAGGAGAGAGTGAGACTGTGTGTGAGGAGAGAGGGAAACAGCGAGTGAGGAGAGAGTGAGACAGTGTGTGAGGAGACAGTGAGACAGTGTGTGAGGAGAGAGAGAGTGAGACAGTGTGTGAAGAGCGAGAGTGAGACAGTGTGTGAGGAGAGAGAGAGACAGTGTGTGAGGGGAGAGTGAGACAGTGTGTGAGGAGAGAGAGTGAGACAGTGTGTGAGGAGAGAGTGAGACAGTGTGCGAGGAGAGAGTGAGAGAGTGTGTGAGGAGAGAGTGAGACAGTGTGTGAGGAGAGAGTGAGACAGTGTGTGAGGAGAGAGTGAGACAGTGGGTGAGGAGAGAGAGTGAGACAGTGTGTGAGGAGAGAGTGAGACAGTGTGTGAGGGGAGAGAGTGAGACAGTGTGTGAGGAGAGAGTTAGACAGTGTGTGAGGAGAGAGTGAGATTGTGTGTGAGGAGAGAGTGAGACAGTGTGTGAGGAGAGAGAGTGAGACAGTGTGTGAGGAGATTGAGAGTGAGACAGTGTGTGAGGGGAGAGAGTGAGGTAGTGTGTGAGGGGAGAGAGTGAGACAGTGAGTGAGGAGAGAGTGAGACATTGTGTGAGGAGAGAGTGAGACAGTGTGTGAGGAGAGAGTAGGACAGTGTGTGAGGAGAGAGTGAGACTGTGTGTGAGGAGAGAGAGAAACAGCGAGTGAGGAGAGAGTGAGACAGTGTGTGAGGAGACAGTGAGACAGTGTGTGAGGAGAGAGAGAGTGAGACAGTGTGTGAGGAGAGAGAGTGAGACAGTGTGTGAGGAGAGAGAGAGACAGGGTGTGAGGAGAGAGAGAGAGACATTGTGTGAGGAGAGAGTGAGACAGAGTGTGAGGGGAGAGTGAGACAGTGTGTGAGGGGAGAGAGTGAGACAGTGTGGGAGGAGAGAGTGAGACAGTGTGTGAGGAGAGAGTGAGACAGTGTGTGAGGGGAGAGAGTGAGACAGTGTTTGAGGGGAGAGTGAGACAGTGTGTGAGGAGAGAGTGAGATAGTGTGTGAGGAGAGAGTGAAACAGTGTGTGAGGAGAGAGTGAGACAGTGTGTGAGGAGACAGTGAGACAATGTGTGAGGGGAGAGTGAGACAGTGTGTGAGGAGAGAGTGAGACAGTGTGTGAGGAGAGAATGAGACAGTGTGTGAGGAGAGAGAGTGAGACAGTATGTGAGGAGAGAGTGAGACAGTGTGTGAGGAGAGAGTGAGACAGTGTGTGAGGAGAGAGTGAGACAGTGTGTGAGGAGAGAGTGAGACAGTGTGTGAGGAGAGAGTGAGACAGTGTGTGAGGAGAGAGAGTGAGACAGTGTGTGAGGAGAGAGTGAGACAGCGTGTGAGGAGAGAGTGAGACAGTGTGTGAGGAGAGAGAGAGTGAGACAGTGTGTGAGGGGAGAGAGTGAGACAGTGTGTGAGGAGCGAGAGTGAGAAGTGTGTGAGGAGAGAGTCAGACAGTGTGTGAGGAGAGAGTGAGACAGTGTGTGAGGAGAGCGAGTGAGACAGTGTGTGAGGAGAGAGTGAGACAGTGTGTGAGGAGAGAGTAGGACAGTGTGTGAGGAGAGAGTGAGACTGTGTGTGAGGAGAGAGGGAAACAGCGAGTGAGGAGAGAGTGAGACAGTGTGTGAGGAGACAGTGAGACAGTGTGTGAGGAGAGAGAGAGTGAGACAGTGTGTGAAGAGCGAGAGTGAGACAGTGTGTGAGGAGAGAGAGAGACAGTGTGTGAGGGGAGAGTGAGACAGTGTGTGAGGAGAGAGAGTGAGACAGTGTGTGAGGAGAGAGTGAGACAGTGTGCGAGGAGAGAGTGAGAGAGTGTGTGAGGAGAGAGTGAGACAGTGTGTGAGAAGAGAGTGAGACAGTGTGTGAGGAGAGAGTGAGACAGTGGGTGAGGAGAGAGAGTGAGACAGTGTGTGAGGAGAGAGTGAGACAGTGTGTGAGGGGAGACAGTGAGACAGTGTGAGAGGAGAGAGTGAGACAGTATGTGAGGAGAGAGTGAGACAGTGTGTGAGGGGAGAGTGAGACAGTGTGTGAGGAGAGAGAGTGAGACTGTGTGTGAGGAGAGAGAGAGTGAGACAGTGTGTGAGGGGAGAGAGTGAGACAGTGTGAGGAGAGAGAGGGAGACAGTGTGTGAGGAGCGAGAGTGAGACAGTGTGTGAGGAGAGAGTGAGACAGTGTGTGAGGGGAGACAGTGAGACAGTGTGAGAGGAGAGAGTGAGACAGTATGTGAGGAGAGAGAGTAAGACAGTGTGAGAGGAGAGAGTGAGACAGTATGTGAGGAGAGAGTGAGACAGTGTGTGAGGGGAGAGTGAGACAGTGTGTGAGGAGAGAGTGAGACAGTGTGTGAGGAGAGAGTGAGACAGTGAGTGAGGAGAGAGTGAGACAGTGTGTGAGGAGAGAGTGAGACAGTGTGTGAGGAGAGAGAGTGAGACAGTGTGTGAGGAGAGAGTGAGACAGCGTGTGAGGAGAGAGTGAGACAGTGTGTGAGGAGAGAGAGAGTGAGACAGTGTGTGAGGGGAGAGAGTGAGACAGTGTGTGAGGAGTGAGTGAGACAGTGTGTGAGGAGAGAGTGAGGCAGTGTGTGAGGGGAGAGAGTGAGACAGTGTGGGAGGAGAGAGTGAGACAGTGTGTGAGGAGAGAGTGAGACAGTGTGTGAGGGGAGAGAGTGAGACAGTGTGTGAGGGGAGAGTGAGACAGTGTGTGAGGAGAGAGTGAGATAGTGTGTGAGGAGAGAGTGAAACAGTGTGTGAGGAGAGAGTGAGACAGTGTGTGAGGAGACAGTGAGACAGTGCGTGAGGGGAGAGTGAGACAGTGTGTGAGGAGAGAGTGAGACAGTGTGTGAGGAGAGAGTGAGACAGTGTGTGAGGAGAGAGTGAGACAGTGTGTGAGGAGAGAGAGTAAGACAGTGTGTGAGGAGAGAGTGAGACAGTGTGTGAGGAGAGAGTGAGACAGTGTGTAAGGAGAGAATGAGACAGTGTGTGAGGAGAGAGTGAGACAGTGTGTGAGGAGAGAGAGTGAGACAGTGTGTGAGGAGAGAGTGAGACAGTGTGTGAGGAGAGAGTGAGACATGGTGTGAGGAGAGAGTGAGACAGTGAGTGAGGAGAGAGTGAGACAGTGTGTGAGGAGAGAGTGAGACATGGTGTGAGGAGAGAGTGAGACAGTGAGTGAGGAGAGAGTGAGACAGTGTGTGTGAGGAGACAGTGAGACAGTGTGTGAGGAGAGAGTGAGACAGTGTGTGAGGAGAGAGATTGAGACAGTGTGTGAGGAGTGAGAGTGAGACAGCGTGTGAGGAGAGAGAGTCAGACAGTGTGTGAGGAGAGAGTGAGACAGTGTGTGAGGAGAGAGTGAGACATGGTGTGAGGAGAGAGTGAGACAGTGAGTGAGGAGAGAGTGAGACAGTGTGTGTGAGGAGACAGTGAGACAGTGTGTGAGGAGAGAGTGAGACAGTGCGTGAGGAGAGAGATTGAGACAGTGTGTGAGGAGAGAGAGAGACAGTGTGTGAGGGACGAGTGAGACAGTGTGTGAGGAGAGTGAGTGAGACAGTGTGTGAGGAGAGAGTGAGACAGTGTGCGAGGAGAGAGTGAGACAGTGTGTGAGGAGAGAGTGAGACAGTGTGTGAGGAGAGAGTGAGACAGTGTGTGAGGAGAGAGTGAGACAGTGTGTGAGGAGAGAGAGTGAGACAGTGTGTGAGGAGAGAGTGAGACAGTGTGTGAGGGGAGAGAGTGAGACAGTGTGTGAGGAGAGAGTGAGACAGTGTGTGAGGAGAGAGTGATATTGTGTGTGAGGAGAGAGTGAGACAGTGTGTGAGGAGAGAGAGTGAGACAGTGTGTGAGGAGATTGAGAGTGAGACAGTGTGTGAGGGGAGAGAGTGAGGCAGTGTGTGAGGGGAGAGAGTGAGACAGTGAGTGAGGAGAAAGTGAGACAGTGTGTGAGGAGAGAGTGAGACAGTGTGTGATGGGAGAGTGAGACAGTGTGTGAAGAGAGAGAGTGAGACAGTGTGTGACGAGAGAGTGAGACTGTGTGAGGAGAGAGTGAGACAGTGTGTGAGGGGAGAGAGTGAGACTGTGTGAGAGGAGAGAGTGAGACAGTATGTGAGGAGAGAGAGTGAGACAGTGTGAGAGGAGCGAGTGAGACAGTATGTGAGGAGAGAGTGAGACAGTGTGTGAGGAGAGAGTGAGACAGTGAGTGAGGAGAGAGTGAGGCAGTGTGTGAGGAGAGAGTGAGACAGTGTGTGAGGAGAGATAGAGTGAGACAGTGTGTGAGGAGTGAGAGTGAGACAGTGTGTGAGGAGAGAGAGTAAGACATTGTGTGAGGAGAGAGGGAGACAGTGTGTGAGGAGAGAGTGAGACATGGTGTGAGGAGAGAGTGAGACAGTGTGTGAGGAGAGAGTGAGACAGTGTGTGTGAGGAGACAGTGAGACAGTGTGTGAGGAGAGAGTGAGACAGTGTGTGAGGAGAGAGATTGAGACAGTGTGTGAGGAGAGAGAGTGAGACAGTGTGTGAGGAGAGAGAGAGTGAGACAGTGTGTGAGGGGAGAGAGTGAGACAGTGTGAGGAGAGAGAGGGAGACAGTGTGTGAGGAGCGAGAGTGAGACAGTGTGTGAGGAGAGAGTGAGATAGTGTGTGAGGGGTGAGTGAGACAGTGTGTGAGGAGAGAGTGAGACAGTGTGTGAGGAGAGAGTGAGACAGTGAGTGAGGAGAGAGTGAGGCAGTGTGTGAGGGGAGAGAGTGAGGCAGTGTGGCAGGAGAGAGTGAGACAGTGTGTGAGGAGAGAGTGAGACAGTGTGTGAGGAGAGAGTGAGACAGTGTGTGAGGAGTGAGTGAGACAGTGTGTGAGGTGAGAGTGAGGCAGTGTGTGAGGGGAGAGAGTGAGACAGTGTGGGAGGAGAGAGTGAGACAGTGTGTGAGGATAGAGTGAGACAGTGTGTGAGGGGAGAGAGTGAGACAGTGTGTGAGGGGAGAGTGAGACAGTGTGTGAGGAGAGAGTGAGATAGTGTGTGAGGAGAGAGTGAAACAGTGTGTGAGGAGAGAGTGAGACAGTGTGTGAGGAGACAGTGAGACAGTGTGTGAGGGGAGAGTGAGACAGTGTGTGAGGAGAGAGTGAGACAGTGTTTGAGGAGAGAGTGAGACAGTGTGTGAGGAGAGAGTGAGACAGTGTGTGAGGAGAGAGAGAGTGAGACAGTGTGTGAGGAGAGAGTGAGACAGCGTGTGAGGAGAGAGTGAGACAGTGTGTGAGGAGAGAGAGAGTGAGACAGTGTGTGAGGGGAGAGAGTGAGACAGTGTGTGAGGAGTGAGTGAGACAGTGTGTGAGGAGAGAGTGAGGCAGTGTGTGAGGGGAGAGAGTGAGACAGTGTGGGAGGAGAGAGTGAGACAGTGTGTGAGGAGAGAGTGAGACAGTGTGTGAGGGGAGAGAGTGAGACAGTGTGTGAGGGGAGAGTGAGACAGTGTGTGAGGAGAGAGTGAGATAGTGTGTGAGGAGAGAGTGAAACAGTGTGTGAGGAGAGAGTGAGACAGTGTGTGAGGAGACAGTGAGACAGTGCGTGAGGGGAGAGTGAGACAGTGTGTGAGGAGAGAGTGAGACAGTGTGTGAGGAGAGAGTGAGACAGTGTGTGAGGAGAGAGTGAGACAGTGTGTGAGGAGAGAGAGTAAGACAGTGTGTGAGGAGAGAGTGAGACAGTGTGTGAGGAGAGAGTGAGACAATGTGTGAGGAGAGAGAGAGTGAGACAGTGTGTGAGGGGAGAGAGTGAGACAGTGTGTGAGGAGCGAGAGTGAGAAGTGTGTGAGGAGAGAGTGAGACAGTGTGTGAGGAGAGAGAGAAACAGCGAGTGAGGAGAGAGTGAGACAGTGCGTGAGGAGACAGTGATACAGTGTGTGAGGAGAGAGAGAGTGAGACAGTGTGCGAGGAGCGAGAGTGAGACAGTGTGTGAGGAGAGAGAGAGACAGTGTGTGAGGGGAGAGTGAGACATTGTGTGAGGAGAGAGAGTGAGACAGTGTGTGAGGAGAGAGTGAGACAGTGTGCGAGGAGAGAGTGAGACAGTGTGTGAGGAGAGAGTGAGACAGTGTGTGAGGAGAGAGTGAGACAGTGTGTGAGGAGAGAGTGAGACAGTGTGTGAGGAGAGAGAGTGAGACAGTGTGTGAGGTGAGAGTGAGACAGTGTGTGAGGGGAGAGAGTGAGACAGTGTGTGAGGAGAGAGTGAGACAGTGTGTGAGGAGAGAGAGAGTGAGACAGTGTGTGAGGGGAGAGAGTGAGGCAGTGTGTGAGGGGAGAGAGTGAGACAGTGAGTGAGGAGAGAGTGAGACAGTGTGTGAGGAGAGCGTGAGACAGTGTGTGATGTGAGAGTGAGACAGTGTGTGAGGAGAGAGAGTGAGACAGTGTGTGACGAGAGAGTGAGACAGTGTGTGAGGAGAGAGTGAGACAGTGTGTGAGGAGAGAGAGAGCGACAGTGTGTGAGGAGAGAGAGTGAGACAGTGTGTGAGGCGAGAGTGAGACAGTGTGTGAGGAGAGAGAGTGAGACAGTGTGTGACGAGAGAGTGAGACAGTGTGTGAGGAGTGAGTGAGACAGTGTGTGAGGAGAGAGTGAGACAGTGTGTGAGGAGAGAGTGAGACAGTGTGTGAGGAGAGAATGAGACAGTGTGTGAGGAGAGAGTGAGACAGTGTGTGAGGAGAGAGAGTGAGACAGTGTTTGAGGAGAGAGTGAGACAGTGTGTGAGGAGAGAGTGAGACATGGTGTGAGGAGAGAGTGAGACAGTGAGTGAGGAGAGAGTGAGACAGTGTGTGAGGAGAGAGTGAGACATGGTGTGAGGAGAGAGTGAGACAGTGAGTGAGGAGAGAGTGAGACAGTGTGTGTGAGGAGACAGTGAGACAGTGTGTGAGGAGAGAGTGAGACAGTGTGTGAGGAGAGAGATTGAGACAGTGTGTGAGGAGTGAGAGTGAGACAGCGTGTGAGGAGAGAGAGTCAGACAGTGTGTGAGGAGAGAGTGAGACAGTGTGTGAGGAGAGAGTGAGACAGTGTGTGAGGAGAGAGAGAGACAGTGTGTGAGGAGAGAGTGAGACATGGTGTGAGGAGAGAGTGAGACAGTGAGTGAGGAGAGAGTGAGACAGTGTGTGTGAGGAGACAGTGAGACAGTGTGTGAGGAGAGAGTGAGACAGTGCGTGAGGAGAGAGATTGAGACAGTGTGTGAGGAGAGAGAGTGAGACAGTGTTTGAGGAGAGAGTGAGACAGTGTGTGAGGAGAGAGAGAGTGAGACAGTGTGTGAGGGGAGAGAGTGAGACAGTGTGAGGAGAGAGAGTGAGACAGTGTGTGAGGAGCGAGAGTGAGACAGTGTGTGAGGAGAGAGTGAGACAGTGTGTGAGGGGAGAGAGTGAGACAGTGTGAGAGGAGAGAGTGAGACAGTATGTGAGGAGAGAGAGTGAGACAGTGTGAGAGGAGACAGTGAGACAGTATGTGAGGAGAGAGTGAGACAGTGTGTGAGGGGAGAGTGAGACAGTGTGTGAGGAGAGAGTGAGACAGTGTGTGAGGAGAGAGTGAGACAGTGAGTGAGGAGAGAGTGAGGCAGCGTGTGAGGGGAGAGAGTGAGGCAGTGTGGCAGGAGAGAGTGAGACAGTGTGTGAGGAGAGAGTGAGACAGTGTGTGAGGAGAGAGTGAGACAGTGTGTGAGGAGAGAGTGAGGCAGTGTGTGAGGAGTGAGTGAGACAGTGTGTGAGGAGAGAGTGAGGCAGTGTGTGAGGGGAGAGAGTGAGACAGTGTGGGAGGAGAGAGTGAGACAGTGTGTGAGGAGAGAGTGAGACAGTGTGTGAGGGGAGAGAGTGAGACAGTGTGTGAGTGGAGAGTGAGACAGTGTGTGAGGAGAGCGAGTGAGACAGTGTGTGAGGAGAGAGTGAGACAGTGTGTGAGGAGAGAGTAGGACAGTGTGTGAGGAGAGAGTGAGACTGTGTGTGAGGAGAGAGAGAAACAGCGAGTGAGGAGAGAGTGAGACAGTGCGTGAGGAGACAGTGATACAGTGTGTGAGGAGAGAGAGAGTGAGACAGTGTGTGAGAAGCGAGAGTGAGACAGTGTGTGAGGAGAGAGAGAGACAGTGTGTGAGGGGAGAGTGAGACATTGTGTGAGGAGAGAGAGTGAGACAGTGTGTGAGGAGAGAGTGAGACAGTGTGTGAGGAGAGAGTGAGACAGTGTGTGAGGAGAGAGTGAGACAGTGTGTGAGGAGAGAGTGAGACAGTGTGTGAGGAGAGAGAGTGAGACAGTGTGTGAGGTGAGAGTGAGACAGTGTGTGAGGGGAGAGAGTGAGACAGTGTGTGAGGGGAGAGAGTGAGACAGTGTGTGAGGAGAGAGTGAGACAATGTGTGAGGAGAGAGTGAGACAGTGTGTGAGGAGAGAGTGAGACAGTGTGTGAGGGGAGAGAGTGAGACATTGTGTGAGGTGAGAGTGAGACAGTGTGTGAGGAGAGAGAGTGAGACAGTGTGTGAGGAGAGAGTGAGACAGTGTGTGAGGAGAGAGAGAGTGAGACAGTGTGTGAGGGGAGAGAGTGAGGCAGTGTGTGAGGGGAGAGAGTGAGACAGTGAGTGAGGAGAGAGTGAGACAGTGTGTGAGGAGAGCATGAGACAGTGTGTGATGTGAGAGTGAGACAGTGTGTGAGGAGAGAGAGTGAGACAGTGTGTGACGAGAGAGTGAGACAGTGTGTGAGGAGAGAGAGAGCGACAGTGTGTGAGGAGAGAGAGTGAGACAGTGTGTGAGGCGAGAGTGAGACAGTGTGTGAGGAGAGAGAGTGAGACAGTGTGTGACGAGAGAGTGAGACAGTGTGTGAGGAGTGAGTGAGACAGTGTGTGAGGAGAGAGTGAGACAGTGTGTGAGGAGAGAGTGAGACAGTGTGTGAGGAGAGAATGAGACAGTGTGTGAGGAGAGAGTGAGACAGTGTGTGAGGAGAGAGAGTGAGACAGTGTGTGAGGAGAGAGTGAGACAGTGTGTGAGGAGAGAGTGAGACATGGTGTGAGGAGAGAGTGAGACAGTGAGTGAGGAGAGAGTGAGACAGTGTGTGAGGAGAGAGTGAGACATGGTGTGAGGAGAGAGTGAGACAGTGAGTGAGGAGAGAGTGAGACAGTGTGTGTGAGGAGACAGTGAGACAGTGTGTGAGGAGAGAGTGAGACAATGTGTGAGGAGAGAGATTGAGACAGTGTGTGAGGAGAGAGAGTGAGACAGCGTGTGAGGAGAGAGAGTCAGACAGTGTGTGAGGAGAGAGTGAGACAGTGTGTGAGGAGAGAGTGAGACATGGTGTGAGGAGAGAGTGAGACAGTGAGTGAGGAGAGAGTGAGACAGTGTGTGTGAGGAGACAGTGAGACAGTGTGTGAGGAGAGAGTGAGACAGTGCGTGAGGAGAGAGATTGAGACAGTGTGTGAGGAGAGAGAGTGAGACAGTGTTTGAGGAGAGAGTGAGACAGTGTGTGAGGATAGAGAGAGTGAGACAGTGTGTGAGGAGAGAGATTGAGACAGTGTGTGAGGAGTGAGAGTGAGACAGCGTGTGAGGAGAGAGAGTCAGACAGTGTGTGAGGAGAGAGTGAGACAGTGTGTGAGGAGAGAGTGAGACAGTGTGTGAGGAGAGAGAGAGACAGTGTGTGAGGAGAGAGTGAGACATGGTGTGAGGAGAGAGTGAGACAGTGAGTGAGGAGAGAGTGAGACAGTGTGTGTGAGGAGACAGTGAGACAGTGTGTGAGGAGAGAGTGAGACAGTGCGTGAGGAGAGAGATTGAGACAGTGTGTGAGGAGAGAGAGTGAGACAGTGTTTGAGGAGAGAGTGAGACAGTGTGTGAGGAGAGAGAGAGTGAGACAGTGTGTGAGGGGAGAGAGTGAGACAGTGTGAGGAGAGAGAGTGAGACAGTGTGTGAGGAGCGAGAGTGAGACAGTGTGTGAGGAGAGAGTGAGACAGTGTGTGAGGGGAGAGAGTGAGACAGTGTGAGAGGAGAGAGTGAGACAGTATGTGAGGAGAGAGAGTGAGACAGTGTGAGAGGAGACAGTGAGACAGTATGTGAGGAGAGAGTGAGACAGTGTGTGAGGGGAGAGTGAGACAGTGTGTGAGGAGAGAGTGAGACAGTGTGTGAGGAGAGAGTGAGACAGTGAGTGAGGAGAGAGTGAGGCAGCGTGTGAGGGGAGAGAGTGAGGCAGTGTGGCAGGAGAGAGTGAGACAGTGTGTGAGGAGAGAGTGAGACAGTGTGTGAGGAGAGAGTGAGACAGTGTGTGAGGAGAGAGTGAGGCAGTGTGTGAGGAGTGAGTGAGACAGTGTGTGAGGAGAGAGTGAGGCAGTGTGTGAGGGGAGAGAGTGAGACAGTGTGGGAGGAGAGAGTGAGACAGTGTGTGAGGAGAGAGTGAGACAGTGTGTGAGGGGAGAGAGTGAGACAGTGTGTGAGTGGAGAGTGAGACAGTGTGTGAGGAGAGCGAGTGAGACAGTGTGTGAGGAGAGAGTGAGACAGTGTGTGAGGAGAGAGTAGGACAGTGTGTGAGGAGAGAGTGAGACTGTGTGTGAGGAGAGAGAGAAACAGCGAGTGAGGAGAGAGTGAGACAGTGCGTGAGGAGACAGTGATACAGTGTGTGAGGAGAGAGAGAGTGAGACAGTGTGTGAGGAGCGAGAGTGAGACAGTGTGTGAGGAGAGAGAGAGACAGTGTGTGAGGGGAGAGTGAGACATTGTGTGAGGAGAGAGAGTGAGACAGTGTGTGAGGAGAGAGTGAGACAGTGTGTGAGGAGAGAGTGAGACAGTGTGTGAGGAGAGAGTGAGACAGTGTGTGAGGAGAGAGTGAGACAGTGTGTGAGGAGAGAGAGTGAGACAGTGTGTGAGGTGAGAGTGAGACAGTGTGTGAGGGGAGAGAGTGAGACAGTGTGTGAGGAGAGAGTGAGACAGTGTGTGAGGAGAGAGAGAGTGAGACAGTGTGTGAGGGGAGAGAGTGAGGCAGTGTGTGAGGGGAGAGAGTGAGACAGTGAGTGAGGAGAGAGTGAGACAGTGTGTGAGGAGAGCGTGAGACAGTGTGTGATGTGAGAGTGAGACAGTGTGTGAGGAGAGAGAGTGAGACAGTGTGTGACGAGAGAGTGAGACAGTGTGTGAGGAGAGAGAGAGCGACAGTGTGTGAGGAGAGAGAGTGAGACAGTGTGTGAGGCGAGAGTGAGACAGTGTGTGAGGAGAGAGAGTGAGACAGTGTGTGACGAGAGAGTGAGACAGTGTGTGAGGAGTGAGTGAGACAGTGTGTGAGGAGAGAGTGAGACAGTGTGTGAGGAGAGAGTGAGACAGTGTGTGAGGAGAGAATGAGACAGTGTGTGAGGAGAGAGTGAGACAGTGTGTGAGGAGAGAGAGTGAGACAGTGTGTGAGGAGAGAGTGAGACAGTGTGTGAGGAGAGAGTGAGACATGGTGTGAGGAGAGAGTGAGACAGTGAGTGAGGAGAGAGTGAGACAGTGTGTGAGGAGAGAGTGAGACATGGTGTGAGGAGAGAGTGAGACAGTGAGTGAGGAGAGAGTGAGACAGTGTGTGTGAGGAGACAGTGAGACAGTGTGTGAGGAGAGAGTGAGACAATGTGTGAGGAGAGAGATTGAGACAGTGTGTGAGGAGAGAGAGTGAGACAGCGTGTGAGGAGAGAGAGTCAGACAGTGTGTGAGGAGAGAGTGAGACAGTGTGTGAGGAGAGAGTGAGACATGGTGTGAGGAGAGAGTGAGACAGTGAGTGAGGAGAGAGTGAGACAGTGTGTGTGAGGAGACAGTGAGACAGTGTGTGAGGAGAGAGTGAGACAGTGCGTGAGGAGAGAGATTGAGACAGTGTGTGAGGAGAGAGAGTGAGACAGTGTTTGAGGAGAGAGTGAGACAGTGTGTGAGGAGAGAGAGAGTGAGACAGTGTGTGAGGGGAGAGAGTGAGACAGTGTGAGGAGAGAGAGTGAGACAGTGTGTGAGGAGCGAGAGTGAGACAGTGTGTGAGGAGAGAGTGAGACAGTGTGTGAGGGGAGAGAGTGAGACAGTGTGAGAGGAGAGAGTGAGACAGTATGTGAGGAGAGAGAGTGAGACAGTGTGAGAGGAGACAGTGAGACAGTATGTGAGGAGAGAGTGAGACAGTGTGTGAGGGGAGAGTGAGACAGTGTGTGAGGAGAGAGTGAGACAGTGTGTGAGGAGAGAGTGAGACAGTGAGTGAGGAGAGAGTGAGGCAGCGTGTGAGGGGAGAGAGTGAGGCAGTGTGGCAGGAGAGAGTGAGACAGTGTGTGAGGAGAGAGTCAGACAGTGTGTGAGGAGAGAGTGAGACAGTGTGTGAGGAGAGAGTGAGGCAGTGTGTGAGGAGTGAGTGAGACAGTGTGTGAGGAGAGAGTGAGGCAGTGTGTGAGGGGAGAGAGTGAGACAGTGTGGGAGGAGAGAGTGAGACAGTGTGTGAGGAGAGAGTGAGACAGTGTGTGAGGGGAGAGAGTGAGACAGTGTGTGAGTGGAGAGTGAGACAGTGTGTGAGGAGAGAGTGAGATAGTGTGTGAGGAGAGAGTGAAACAGTGTGTGAGGAGAGAGTGAGACAGTGTGTGAGGAGACAGTGAGACAGTGTGTGAGGGGAGAGTGAGACAGTGTGTGAGGAGAGAGTGAGACAGTGTGTGAGGAGAGAGTGAGACAGTGTGTGAGGAGAGAGTGAGACAGTGTGTGAGGAGAGAGAGTGAGACAGTGTGTGAGGAGAGAGTGAGACAGTGTGTGAGGAGAAAGTGAGACAGTGTGTGAGGAGAGAGAGAGTGAGACAGTGTGTGAGGGGAGAGAGTGAGACAGTGTGTGAGGAGCGAGAGTGAGAAGTGTGTGAGGAGGGAGTGTGACAGTGTGTGAGGAGAGAGTGAGACAGTGTGTGAGGAGAGCGAGTGAGACAGTGTGTGAGGAGAGAGTGAAACAGTGTGTGAGGAGAGAGTAGGACAGTGTGTGAGGAGAGAGTGAGACTGTGTGTGAGGAGAGAGAGAAACAGCGAGTGAGGAGAGAGTGAGACAGTGTGTGAGGAGAGAGTGAGACAGTGTGTGAGGAGAGAGAGCGTGAGACAGTGTGTGAGGAGCGAGAGTGAGACAGTGTGTGAGGAGAGAGAGAGACAGTGTGTGAGGGGAGAGTGAGGCAGTGTGTGAGGAGAGAGAGTGAGACAGTGTGTGAGGAGAGAGTGAGACAGTGTGTGAGGAGAGAGTGAGACAGTGTGTGAGGGGAGAGTGAGACAGTGTGTGAGGAGAGAGAGTGAGACAGTGTGTGAGGAGAAAGTGAGACAGTGTGCGAGGAGAGAGTGAGACAGTGTGTGAGGAGAGAGTGAGACAGTGTGTGAGGAGAGAGAGTGAGACAGTGTGTGAGGAGAGAGTGAGACAGTGTGTGAGGAGAGAGTGAGATTGTGTGTGAGGAGAGAGTGAGACAGTTTGTGAGGAGAGAGAGTGAGACAATGTGTGAGGAGAGAGAGAGTGAGACAGTGTGTGAGGGGAGAGAGTGAGGCAGTGTGTGAGGGGAGAGAGTGAGACAGTGAGTGAGGAGAGAGTGAGACAGTGTGTGAGGAGAGAATGAGACAGTGTGTGATGGGAGAGTGAGACAGTGTGTGAGGAGAGAGAGTGAGACAGTG
Source organism: Scyliorhinus torazame (assembly GCF_047496885.1). Lineage (NCBI taxonomy): Eukaryota > Metazoa > Chordata > Chondrichthyes > Carcharhiniformes > Scyliorhinidae > Scyliorhinus > Scyliorhinus torazame. Next base: position 1,663,751 of record NW_027307767.1, read on the forward strand.
TGTGAGGAGAGAGAGAGTGAGATAGTGTGTGAGGGGAGAGTGTGAGGCAGTGTGTGAGGGGAGAGAGTGAGACAGAGAGTGAGGAGAGAGTGAGACAGTGTGTGAGGAGAGAGAGTGAGACAGTGTGTGAGGAGAGAGTGAGACAGTGTGCGAGGAGAGAGTGAGACAGTGTGTGAGGAGAGAGTGAGACAGTGTGTGAGGAGAGAGTGAGACAGTGTGTGAGGAGAGAGTGAGACAGTGTGTGAGGAGAGAGAGTGAGACAGTGTGTGAGGTGAGAGTGAGACAGTGTGTGAGGGGAGAGAGTGAGACAGTGTGTGAGGAGAGAGTGAGACAGTGTGTGAGGAGAGAGAGAGTGAGACAGTGTGTGAGGGGAGAGAGTGAGGCAGTGTGTGAGGGGAGAGAGTGAGACAGTGAGTGAGGAGAGAGTGAGACAGTGTGTGAGGAGAGCGTGAGACAGTGTGTGATGTGAGAGTGAGACAGTGTGTGAGGAGAGAGAGTGAGACAGTGTGTGACGAGAGAGTGAGACAGTGTGTGAGGAGAGAGTGAGACAGTGTGTGAGGAGAGAGAGAGCGACAGTGTGTGAGGAGAGAGAGTGAGACAGTGTGTGAGGCGAGAGTGAGACAGTGTGTGAGGAGAGAGAGTGAGACAGTGTGTGACGAGAGAGTGAGACAGTGTGTGAGGAGTGAGTGAGACAGTGTGTGAGGAGAGAGTGAGACAGTGTGTGAGGAGAGAGTGAGACAGTGTGTGAGGAGAGAATGAGACAGTGTGTGAGGAGAGAGTGAGACAGTGTGTGAGGAGAGAGAGTGAGACAGTGTTTGAGGAGAGAGTGAGACAGTGTGTGAGGAGAGAGTGAGACATGGTGTGAGGAGAGAGTGAGACAGTGAGTGAGGAGAGAGTGAGACAGTGTGTGAGGAGAGAGTGAGACATGGTGTGAGGAGAGAGTGAGACAGTGAGTGAGGAGAGAGTGAGACAGTGTGTGTGAGGAGACAGTGAGACAGTGTGTGAGGAGAGAGTGAGACAGTGTGTGAGGAGAGAGATTGAGACAGTGTGTGAGGAGTGAGAGTGAGACAGCGTGTGAGGAGAGAGAGTCAGACAGTGTGTGAGGAGAGAGTGAGACAGTGTGTGAGGAGAGAGTGAGACAGTGTGTGAGGAGAGAGAGAGACAGTGTGTGAGGAGAGAGTGAGACATGGTGTGAGGAGAGAGTGAGACAGTGAGTGAGGAGAGAGTGAGACAGTGTGTGTGAGGAGACAGTGAGACAGTGTGTGAGGAGAGAGTGAGACAGTGCGTGAGGAGAGAGATTGAGACAGTGTGTGAGGAGAGAGAGTGAGACAGTGTTTGAGGAGAGAGTGAGACAGTGTGTGAGGAGAGAGAGAGTGAGACAGTGTGTGAGGGGAGAGAGTGAGACAGTGTGAGGAGAGAGAGTGAGACAGTGTGTGAGGAGCGAGAGTGAGACAGTGTGTGAGGAGAGAGTGAGACAGTGTGTGAGGGGAGAGAGTGAGACAGTGTGAGAGGAGAGAGTGAGACAGTATGTGAGGAGAGAGAGTGAGACAGTGTGAGAGGAGACAGTGAGACAGTATGTGAGGAGAGAGTGAGACAGTGTGTGAGGGGAGAGTGAGACAGTGTGTGAGGAGAGAGTGAGACAGTGTGTGAGGAGAGAGTGAGACAGTGAGTGAGGAGAGAGTGAGGCAGCGTGTGAGGGGAGAGAGTGAGGCAGTGTGGCAGGAGAGAGTGAGACAGTGTGTGAGGAGAGAGTGAGACAGTGTGTGAGGAGAGAGTGAGACAGTGTGTGAGGAGAGAGTGAGGCAGTGTGTGAGGAGTGAGTGAGACAGTGTGTGAGGAGAGAGTGAGGCAGTGTGTGAGGGGAGAGAGTGAGACAGTGTGGGAGGAGAGAGTGAGACAGTGTGTGAGGAGAGAGTGAGACAGTGTGTGAGGGGAGAGAGTGAGACAGTGTGTGAGTGGAGAGTGAGACAGTGTGTGAGGAGAGCGAGTGAGACAGTGTGTGAGGAGAGAGTGAGACAGTGTGTGAGGAGAGAGTAGGACAGTGTGTGAGGAGAGAGTGAGACTGTGTGTGAGGAGAGAGAGAAACAGCGAGTGAGGAGAGAGTGAGACAGTGCGTGAGGAGACAGTGATACAGTGTGTGAGGAGAGAGAGAGTGAGACAGTGTGTGAGAAGCGAGAGTGAGACAGTGTGTGAGGAGAGAGAGAGACAGTGTGTGAGGGGAGAGTGAGACATTGTGTGAGGAGAGAGAGTGAGACAGTGTGTGAGGAGAGAGTGAGACAGTGTGTGAGGAGAGAGTGAGACAGTGTGTGAGGTGAGAGTGAGACAGTGTGTGAGGGGAGAGAGTGAGACAGTGTGTGAGGAGAGAGTGAGACAGTGTGTGAGGAGAGAGAGAGTGAGACAGTGTGTGAGGGGAGAGAGTGAGGCAGTGTGTGAGGGGAGAGAGTGAGACAGTGAGTGAGGAGAGAGTGAGACAGTGTGTGAGGAGAGCATGAGACAGTGTGTGATGTGAGAGTGAGACAGTGTGTGAGGAGAGAGAGTGAGACAGTGTGTGACGAGAGAGTGAGACAGTGTGTGAGGAGAGAGAGAGCGACAGTGTGTGAGGAGAGAGAGTGAGACAGTGTGTGAGGCGAGAGTGAGACAGTGTGTGAGGAGAGAGAGTGAGACAGTGTGTGACGAGAGAGTGAGACAGTGTGTGAGGAGTGAGTGAGACAGTGTGTGAGGAGAGAGTGAGACAGTGTGTGAGGAGAGAGTGAGACAGTGTGTGAGGAGAGAATGAGACAGTGTGTGAGGAGAGAGTGAGACAGTGTGTGAGGAGAGAGAGTGAGACAGTGTGTGAGGAGAGAGTGAGACAGTGTGTGAGGAGAGAGTGAGACATGGTGTGAGGAGAGAGTGAGACAGTGAGTGAGGAGAGAGTGAGACAGTGTGTGTGAGGAGACAGTGAGACAGTGTGTGAGGAGAGAGTGAGACAATGTGTGAGGAGAGAGATTGAGACAGTGTGTGAGGAGAGAGAGTGAGACAGCGTGTGAGGAGAGAGAGTCAGACAGTGTGTGAGGAGAGAGTGAGACAGTGTGTGAGGAGAGAGTGAGACATGGTGTGAGGAGAGAGTGAGACAGTGAGTGAGGAGAGAGTGAGACAGTGTGTGTGAGGAGACAGTGAGACAGTGTGTGAGGAGAGAGTGAGACAGTGCGTGAGGAGAGAGATTGAGACAGTGTGTGAGGAGAGAGAGTGAGACAGTGTTTGAGGAGAGAGTGAGACAGTGTGTGAGGAGAGAGAGAGTGAGACAGTGTGTGAGGAGAGAGATTGAGACAGTGTGTGAGGAGTGAGAGTGAGACAGCGTGTGAGGAGAGAGAGTCAGACAGTGTGTGAGGAGAGAGTGAGACAGTGTGTGAGGAGAGAGTGAGACAGTGTGTGAGGAGAGAGAGAGACAGTGTGTGAGGAGAGAGTGAGACATGGTGTGAGGAGAGAGTGAGACAGTGAGTGAGGAGAGAGTGAGACAGTGTGTGTGAGGAGACAGTGAGACAGTGTGTGAGGAGAGAGTGAGACAGTGCGTGAGGAGAGAGATTGAGACAGTGTGTGAGGAGAGAGAGTGAGACAGTGTTTGAGGAGAGAGTGAGACAGTGTGTGAGGAGAGAGAGAGTGAGACAGTGTGTGAGGGGAGAGAGTGAGACAGTGTGAGGAGAGAGAGTGAGACAGTGTGTGAGGAGCGAGAGTGAGACAGTGTGTGAGGAGAGAGTGAGACAGTGTGTGAGGGGAGAGAGTGAGACAGTGTGAGAGGAGAGAGTGAGACAGTATGTGAGGAGAGAGAGTGAGACAGTGTGAGAGGAGACAGTGAGACAGTATGTGAGGAGAGAGTGAGACAGTGTGTGAGGGGAGAGTGAGACAGTGTGTGAGGAGAGAGTGAGACAGTGTGTGAGGAGAGAGTGAGACAGTGAGTGAGGAGAGAGTGAGGCAGCGTGTGAGGGGAGAGAGTGAGGCAGTGTGGCAGGAGAGAGTGAGACAGTGTGTGAGGAGAGAGTGAGACAGTGTGTGAGGAGAGAGTGAGACAGTGTGTGAGGAGAGAGTGAGGCAGTGTGTGAGGAGTGAGTGAGACAGTGTGTGAGGAGAGAGTGAGGCAGTGTGTGAGGGGAGAGAGTGAGACAGTGTGGGAGGAGAGAGTGAGACAGTGTGTGAGGAGAGAGTGAGACAGTGTGTGAGGGGAGAGAGTGAGACAGTGTGTGAGTGGAGAGTGAGACAGTGTGTGAGGAGAGCGAGTGAGACAGTGTGTGAGGAGAGAGTGAGACAGTGTGTGAGGAGAGAGTAGGACAGTGTGTGAGGAGAGAGTGAGACTGTGTGTGAGGAGAGAGAGAAACAGCGAGTGAGGAGAGAGTGAGACAGTGCGTGAGGAGACAGTGATACAGTGTGTGAGGAGAGAGAGAGTGAGACAGTGTGTGAGGAGCGAGAGTGAGACAGTGTGTGAGGAGAGAGAGAGACAGTGTGTGAGGGGAGAGTGAGACATTGTGTGAGGAGAGAGAGTGAGACAGTGTGTGAGGAGAGAGTGAGACAGTGTGTGAGGAGAGAGTGAGACAGTGTGTGAGGAGAGAGTGAGACAGTGTGTGAGGAGAGAGTGAGACAGTGTGTGAGGAGAGAGAGTGAGACAGTGTGTGAGGTGAGAGTGAGACAGTGTGTGAGGGGAGAGAGTGAGACAGTGTGTGAGGAGAGAGTGAGACAGTGTGTGAGGAGAGAGAGAGTGAGACAGTGTGTGAGGGGAGAGAGTGAGGCAGTGTGTGAGGGGAGAGAGTGAGACAGTGAGTGAGGAGAGAGTGAGACAGTGTGTGAGGAGAGCGTGAGACAGTGTGTGATGTGAGAGTGAGACAGTGTGTGAGGAGAGAGAGTGAGACAGTGTGTGACGAGAGAGTGAGACAGTGTGTGAGGAGAGAGAGAGCGACAGTGTGTGAGGAGAGAGAGTGAGACAGTGTGTGAGGCGAGAGTGAGACAGTGTGTGAGGAGAGAGAGTGAGACAGTGTGTGACGAGAGAGTGAGACAGTGTGTGAGGAGTGAGTGAGACAGTGTGTGAGGAGAGAGTGAGACAGTGTGTGAGGAGAGAGTGAGACAGTGTGTGAGGAGAGAATGAGACAGTGTGTGAGGAGAGAGTGAGACAGTGTGTGAGGAGAGAGAGTGAGACAGTGTGTGAGGAGAGAGTGAGACAGTGTGTGAGGAGAGAGTGAGACATGGTGTGAGGAGAGAGTGAGACAGTGAGTGAGGAGAGAGTGAGACAGTGTGTGAGGAGAGAGTGAGACATGGTGTGAGGAGAGAGTGAGACAGTGAGTGAGGAGAGAGTGAGACAGTGTGTGTGAGGAGACAGTGAGACAGTGTGTGAGGAGAGAGTGAGACAATGTGTGAGGAGAGAGATTGAGACAGTGTGTGAGGAGAGAGAGTGAGACAGCGTGTGAGGAGAGAGAGTCAGACAGTGTGTGAGGAGAGAGTGAGACAGTGTGTGAGGAGAGAGTGAGACATGGTGTGAGGAGAGAGTGAGACAGTGAGTGAGGAGAGAGTGAGACAGTGTGTGTGAGGAGACAGTGAGACAGTGTGTGAGGAGAGAGTGAGACAGTGCGTGAGGAGAGAGATTGAGACAGTGTGTGAGGAGAGAGAGTGAGACAGTGTTTGAGGAGAGAGTGAGACAGTGTGTGAGGAGAGAGAGAGTGAGACAGTGTGTGAGGGGAGAGAGTGAGACAGTGTGAGGAGAGAGAGTGAGACAGTGTGTGAGGAGCGAGAGTGAGACAGTGTGTGAGGAGAGAGTGAGACAGTGTGTGAGGGGAGAGAGTGAGACAGTGTGAGAGGAGAGAGTGAGACAGTATGTGAGGAGAGAGAGTGAGACAGTGTGAGAGGAGACAGTGAGACAGTATGTGAGGAGAGAGTGAGACAGTGTGTGAGGGGAGAGTGAGACAGTGTGTGAGGAGAGAGTGAGACAGTGTGTGAGGAGAGAGTGAGACAGTGAGTGAGGAGAGAGTGAGGCAGCGTGTGAGGGGAGAGAGTGAGGCAGTGTGGCAGGAGAGAGTGAGACAGTGTGTGAGGAGAGAGTCAGACAGTGTGTGAGGAGAGAGTGAGACAGTGTGTGAGGAGAGAGTGAGGCAGTGTGTGAGGAGTGAGTGAGACAGTGTGTGAGGAGAGAGTGAGGCAGTGTGTGAGGGGAGAGAGTGAGACAGTGTGGGAGGAGAGAGTGAGACAGTGTGTGAGGAGAGAGTGAGACAGTGTGTGAGGGGAGAGAGTGAGACAGTGTGTGAGTGGAGAGTGAGACAGTGTGTGAGGAGAGAGTGAGATAGTGTGTGAGGAGAGAGTGAAACAGTGTGTGAGGAGAGAGTGAGACAGTGTGTGAGGAGACAGTGAGACAGTGTGTGAGGGGAGAGTGAGACAGTGTGTGAGGAGAGAGTGAGACAGTGTGTGAGGAGAGAGTGAGACAGTGTGTGAGGAGAGAGTGAGACAGTGTGTGAGGAGAGAGAGTGAGACAGTGTGTGAGGAGAGAGTGAGACAGTGTGTGAGGAGAAAGTGAGACAGTGTGTGAGGAGAGAGAGAGTGAGACAGTGTGTGAGGGGAGAGAGTGAGACAGTGTGTGAGGAGCGAGAGTGAGAAGTGTGTGAGGAGGGAGTGTGACAGTGTGTGAGGAGAGAGTGAGACAGTGTGTGAGGAGAGCGAGTGAGACAGTGTGTGAGGAGAGAGTGAAACAGTGTGTGAGGAGAGAGTAGGACAGTGTGTGAGGAGAGAGTGAGACTGTGTGTGAGGAGAGAGAGAAACAGCGAGTGAGGAGAGAGTGAGACAGTGTGTGAGGAGAGAGTGAGACAGTGTGTGAGGAGAGAGAGCGTGAGACAGTGTGTGAGGAGCGAGAGTGAGACAGTGTGTGAGGAGAGAGAGAGACAGTGTGTGAGGGGAGAGTGAGGCAGTGTGTGAGGAGAGAGAGTGAGACAGTGTGTGAGGAGAGAGTGAGACAGTGTGTGAGGAGAGAGTGAGACAGTGTGTGAGGGGAGAGTGAGACAGTGTGTGAGGAGAGAGAGTGAGACAGTGTGTGAGGAGAAAGTGAGACAGTGTGCGAGGAGAGAGTGAGACAGTGTGTGAGGAGAGAGTGAGACAGTGTGTGAGGAGAGAGAGTGAGACAGTGTGTGAGGAGAGAGTGAGACAGTGTGTGAGGAGAGAGTGAGATTGTGTGTGAGGAGAGAGTGAGACAGTTTGTGAGGAGAGAGAGTGAGACAATGTGTGAGGAGAGAGAGAGTGAGACAGTGTGTGAGGGGAGAGAGTGAGGCAGTGTGTGAGGGGAGAGAGTGAGACAGTGAGTGAGGAGAGAGTGAGACAGTGTGTGAGGAGAGAATGAGACAGTGTGTGATGGGAGAGTGAGACAGTGTGTGAGGAGAGAGAGTGAGACAGTGTGTGAGGAGAGAGAGAGTGAGATAGTGTGTGAGGGGAGAGTGTGAGGCAGTGTGTGAGGGGAGAGAGTGAGACAGAGAGTGAGGAGAGAGTGAGACAGTGTGTGAGGAGAGAGTGAGACAGTGTGTGATGGGAGAATGAGACAGTGTGTGAGGAGAGAGAGTGAGACAGTGTGTGATGAGAGAGTGAGACAGTGTGTGATGAGAGAGAGAGACAGTGTGTGTGGAGAGAGAGAGCGACAGTGTGTGAGGAGAGAGAGTGAGACAGTGTGTGAGGCGAGAGTGAGACAGTGTGTGAGGAGAGAGAGTGAGACAGTGTGTGACGAGAGAGTGAGACAGTGTGTGAGGAGAGAGTGAGACAGTGTGTGTGAGGAGTGAGTGAGATAGTGTGTGAGGAGAGAGTGAGGCAGTGTGTGAGGGGAGAGAGTGAGACAGTGTGGGAGGAGAGAGTGAGACAGTGTGTGAGGAGAGAGTGAGACAGTGTGTGAGGGGAGAGAGTGAGACAGTGTGTGAGGAGAGAGTGAGATTGTGTGTGAGGAGAGAGTGAGACAGTGTGTGAGGAGAGAGAGTGAGACAGTGTTTGAGGAGAGAGAGAGTGAGACAGTGTGTGATGGGAGAGAGTGAGGCAGTGTTTGAGGAGAGAGAGAGTGAGACAGTGTGTGATGGGAGAGAGTGAGGCAGTGTGTGAGGGGAGAGAGTGAGACAGTGAGTGAGGAGAGAGTGAGACAGTGTGTGAGGAGAGAGTGAGACAGTGTGTGATGGGAGAGTGAGACAGTGTGTGAGGAGAGAGAGTGAGACAGTGTGTGACGAGAGAGTGAGACAGTGTGTGAGGAGAGAGAGAGCGACAGTGTGTGAGGAGAGAGAGTGAGACAGTGTGTGAGGCGAGAGTGAGACAGTGTGAGGAGAGAGAGTGAGACAGTGTGTGAGGAGTGAGTGAAACAGTGTGTGAGGAGAGAGTGAGACAGTGTGTGAGGAGAGAGTGAGACAGTGTGTGAGGAGAGAATGAGACAGTGTGTGAGGAGAGAGTGAGACAGTGTGTGAGGAGAGATAGAGTGAGACAGTGTGTGAGGAGTGAGAGTGAGACAGTGTGTGAGGAGAGATAGTGAGACAGTGTGTGAGGAGAGAGTGAGACAGTGTGTGAGGAGAGAGTGAGACATGGTGTGAGGAGAGAGTGAGACAGTGTGTGAGGAGAGAGTGAGACAGTGTGTGTGAGGAGACAGTGAGACAGTGTGTGAGGAGAGAGTGAGACAGTGTGTGAGGAGAGAGATTGAGACAGTGTGTGAGGAGAGAGTGAGACAGTGTGTGAGGAGAGAGAGAGTGAGACAGTGTGTGAGGGGAGAGAGTGAGACAGTGTGAGGAGAGAGAGTGAGACAGTGTGTGAGAAGCGAGAGTGAGACAGTGTGTGAGGAGAGAGTGAGACAGTGTGTGAGGGGAGTGAGTGAGACAGTGTGAGAGGAGAGAGTGAGACAGTATGTGAGGAGAGAAAGTGAGACAGTGTGAGAGGAGAGAGTGAGACAGTATGTGAGGAGAGAGTGAGACAGTGTGTGAGGGGAGAGTGAGACAGTGTGTGAGGAGAGAGTGAGACAGTGTGTGAGGAGAGAGTGAGACAGTGAGTGAGGAGAGAGTGAGGCAGTGTGTGAGGGGAGAGAGTGAGGCAGTGTGGCAGGAGAGAGTGAGACAGTGTGTGAGGAGAGAGTGAGACAGTGTGTGAGGAGTGAGTGAGACAGTGTGTGAGGAGAGAGTGAGACAGTGTGTGAGGAGAGAGTGAGACAGTGTGTGAGGAGAGAATGAGACAGTGTGTGAGGAGAGAGTAAGACAGTGTGTGAGGAGAGAGAGTGAGACAGTGTGTGAGGAGAGAGTGAGACAGTGTGTGAGGAGAGAGTGAGACATGGTGTGAGGAGAGAGTGAGACAGTGAGTGAGGAGAGAGTGAGACAGTGTGTGAGGAGAGAGTGAGACATGGTGTGAGGAGAGAGTGAGACAGTGAGTGAGGAGAGAGTGAGACAGTGTGTGTGAGGAGACAGTGAGACAGTGTGTGAGGAGAGAGTGAGACAATGTGTGAGGAGAGAGATTGAGACAGTGTGTGAGGAGAGAGAGTGAGACAGCGTGTGAGGAGAGAGAGTCAGACAGTGTGTGAGGAGAGAGTGAGACAGTGTGTGAGGAGAGAGTGAGACATGGTGTGAGGAGAGAGTGAGACAGTGAGTGAGGAGAGAGTGAGACAGTGTGTGTGAGGAGACAGTGAGACAGTGTGTGAGGAGAGAGTGAGACAGTGCGTGAGGAGAGAGATTGAGACAGTGTGTGAGGAGAGAGAGTGAGACAGTGTTTGAGGAGAGAGTGAGACAGTGTGTGAGGAGAGAGAGAGTGAGACAGTGTGTGAGGAGAGAGATTGAGACAGTGTGTGAGGAGTGAGAGTGAGACAGCGTGTGAGGAGAGAGAGTCAGACAGTGTGTGAGGAGAGAGTGAGACAGTGTGTGAGGAGAGAGTGAGACAGTGTGTGAGGAGAGAGAGAGACAGTGTGTGAGGAGAGAGTGAGACATGGTGTGAGGAGAGAGTGAGACAGTGAGTGAGGAGAGAGTGAGACAGTGTGTGTGAGGAGACAGTGAGACAGTGTGTGAGGAGAGAGTGAGACAGTGCGTGAGGAGAGAGATTGAGACAGTGTGTGAGGAGAGAGAGTGAGACAGTGTTTGAGGAGAGAGTGAGACAGTGTGTGAGGAGAGAGAGAGTGAGACAGTGTGTGAGGGGAGAGAGTGAGACAGTGTGAGGAGAGAGAGTGAGACAGTTTGTGAGGAGCGAGAGTGAGACAGTGTGTGAGGAGAGAGTGAGACAGTGTGTGAGGGGAGAGAGTGAGACAGTGTGAGAGGAGAGAGTGAGACAGTATGTGAGGAGAGAGAGTGAGACAGTGTGAGAGGAGACAGTGAGACAGTATGTGAGGAGAGAGTGAGACAGTGTGTGAGGGGAGAGTGAGACAGTGTGTGAGGAGAGAGTGAGACAGTGTGTGAGGAGAGAGTGAGACAGTGAGTGAGGAGAGAGTGAGGCAGCGTGTGAGGGGAGAGAGTGAGGCAGTGTGGCAGGAGAGAGTGAGACAGTGTGTGAGGAGAGAGTGAGACAGTGTGTGAGGAGAGAGTGAGACAGTGTGTGAGGAGAGAGTGAGGCAGTGTGTGAGGAGTGAGTGAGACAGTGTGTGAGGAGAGAGTGAGGCAGTGTGTGAGGGGAGAGAGTGAGACAGTGTGGGAGGAGAGAGTGAGACAGTGTGTGAGGAGAGAGTGAGACAGTGTGTGAGGGGAGAGAGTGAGACAGTGTGTGAGTGGAGAGTGAGACAGTGTGTGAGGAGAGCGAGTGAGACAGTGTGTGAGGAGAGAGTGAGACAGTGTGTGAGGAGAGAGTAGGACAGTGTGTGAGGAGAGAGTGAGACTGTGTGTGAGGAGAGAGAGAAACAGCGAGTGAGGAGAGAGTGAGACAGTGCGTGAGGAGACAGTGATACAGTGTGTGAGGAGAGAGAGAGTGAGACAGTGTGTGAGGAGCGAGAGTGAGACAGTGTGTGAGGAGAGAGAGAGACAGTGTGTGAGGGGAGAGTGAGACATTGTGTGAGGAGAGTGAGTGAGACAGTGTGTGAGGAGAGAGTGAGACAGTGTGTGAGGAGAGAGTGAGACAGTGTGTGAGGAGAGAGTGAGACAGTGTGTGAGGAGAGAGTGAGACAGTGTGTGAGGAGAGAGAGTGAGACAGTGTGTGAGGTGAGAGTGAGACAGTGTGTGAGGGGAGAGAGTGAGACAGTGTGTGAGGAGAGAGTGAGACAGTGTGTGAGGAGAGAGAGAGTGAGACAGTGTGTGAGGGGAGAGAGTGAGGCAGTGTGTGAGGGGAGAGAGTGAGACAGTGAGTGAGGAGAGAGTGAGACAGTGTGTGAGGAGAGCGTGAGACAGTGTGTGATGTGAGAGTGAGACAGTGTGTGAGGAGAGAGAGTGAGACAGTGTGTGACGAGAGAGTGAGACAGTGTGTGAGGAGAGAGAGAGCGACAGTGTGTGAGGAGAGAGAGTGAGACAGTGTGTGAGGCGAGAGTGAGACAGTGTGTGAGGAGAGAGAGTGAGACAGTGTGTGACGAGAGAGTGAGACAGTGTGTGAGGAGTGAGTGAGACAGTGTGTGAGGAGAGAGTGAGACAGTGTGTGAGGAGAGAGTGAGACAGTGTGTGAGGAGAGAATGAGACAGTGTGTGAGGAGAGAGTGAGACAGTGTGTGAGGAGAGAGAGTGAGACAGTGTGTGAGGAGAGAGTGAGACAGTGTGTGAGGAGAGAGTGAGACATGGTGTGAGGAGAGAGTGAGACAGTGAGTGAGGAGAGAGTGAGACAGTGTGTGAGGAGAGAGTGAGACATGGTGTGAGGAGAGAGTGAGACAGTGAGTGAGGAGAGAGTGAGACAGTGTGTGTGAGGAGACAGTGAGACAGTGTGTGAGGAGAGAGTGAGACAATGTGTGAGGAGAGAGATTGAGACAGTGTGTGAGGAGAGAGAGTGAGACAGCGTGTGAGGAGAGAGAGTCAGACAGTGTGTGAGGAGAGAGTGAGACAGTGTGTGAGGAGAGAGTGAGACATGGTGTGAGGAGAGAGTGAGACAGTGAGTGAGGAGAGAGTGAGACAGTGTGTGTGAGGAGACAGTGAGACAGTGTGTGAGGAGAGAGTGAGACAGTGCGTGAGGAGAGAGATTGAGACAGTGTGTGAGGAGAGAGAGTGAGACAGTGTTTGAGGAGAGAGTGAGACAGTGTGTGAGGAGAGAGAGAGTGAGACAGTGTGTGAGGGGAGAGAGTGAGACAGTGTGAGGAGAGAGAGTGAGACAGTGTGTGAGGAGCGAGAGTGAGACAGTGTGTGAGGAGAGAGTGAGACAGTGTGTGAGGGGAGAGAGTGAGACAGTGTGAGAGGAGAGAGTGAGACAGTATGTGAGGAGAGAGAGTGAGACAGTGTGAGAGGAGACAGTGAGACAGTATGTGAGGAGAGAGTGAGACAGTGTGTGAGGGGAGAGTGAGACAGTGTGTGAGGAGAGAGTGAGACAGTGTGTGAGGAGAGAGTGAGACAGTGAGTGAGGAGAGAGTGAGGCAGCGTGTGAGGGGAGAGAGTGAGGCAGTGTGGCAGGAGAGAGTGAGACAGTGTGTGAGGAGAGAGTCAGACAGTGTGTGAGGAGAGAGTGAGACAGTGTGTGAGGAGAGAGTGAGGCAGTGTGTGAGGAGTGAGTGAGACAGTGTGTGAGGAGAGAGTGAGGCAGTGTGTGAGGGGAGAGAGTGAGACAGTGTGGGAGGAGAGAGTGAGACAGTGTGTGAGGAGAGAGTGAGACAGTGTGTGAGGGGAGAGAGTGAGACAGTGTGTGAGTGGAGAGTGAGACAGTGTGTGAGGAGAGAGTGAGATAGTGTGTGAGGAGAGAGTGAAACAGTGTGTGAGGAGAGAGTGAGACAGTGTGTGAGGAGACAGTGAGACAGTGTGTGAGGGGAGAGTGAGACAGTGTGTGAGGAGAGAGTGAGACAGTGTGTGAGGAGAGAGTGAGACAGTGTGTGAGGAGAGAGTGAGACAGTGTGTGAGGAGAGAGAGTGAGACAGTGTGTGAGGAGAGAGTGAGACAGTGTGTGAGGAGAAAGTGAGACAGTGTGTGAGGAGAGAGAGAGTGAGACAGTGTGTGAGGGGAGAGAGTGAGACAGTGTGTGAGGAGCGAGAGTGAGAAGTGTGTGAGGAGGGAGTGTGACAGTGTGTGAGGAGAGAGTGAGACAGTGTGTGAGGAGAGCGAGTGAGACAGTGTGTGAGGAGAGAGTGAAACAGTGTGTGAGGAGAGAGTAGGACAGTGTGTGAGGAGAGAGTGAGACTGTGTGTGAGGAGAGAGAGAAACAGCGAGTGAGGAGAGAGTGAGACAGTGTGTGAGGAGAGAGTGAGACAGTGTGTGAGGAGAGAGAGCGTGAGACAGTGTGTGAGGAGCGAGAGTGAGACAGTGTGTGAGGAGAGAGAGAGACAGTGTGTGAGGGGAGAGTGAGGCAGTGTGTGAGGAGAGAGAGTGAGACAGTGTGTGAGGAGAGAGTGAGACAGTGTGTGAGGAGAGAGTGAGACAGTGTGTGAGGGGAGAGTGAGACAGTGTGTGAGGAGAGAGAGTGAGACAGTGTGTGAGGAGAAAGTGAGACAGTGTGCGAGGAGAGAGTGAGACAGTGTGTGAGGAGAGAGTGAGACAGTGTGTGAGGAGAGAGAGTGAGACAGTGTGTGAGGAGAGAGTGAGACAGTGTGTGAGGAGAGAGTGAGATTGTGTGTGAGGAGAGAGTGAGACAGTTTGTGAGGAGAGAGAGTGAGACAATGTGTGAGGAGAGAGAGAGTGAGACAGTGTGTGAGGGGAGAGAGTGAGGCAGTGTGTGAGGGGAGAGAGTGAGACAGTGAGTGAGGAGAGAGTGAGACAGTGTGTGAGGAGAGAATGAGACAGTGTGTGATGGGAGAGTGAGACAGTGTGTGAGGAGAGAGAGTGAGACAGTGTGTGAGGAGAGAGAGAGTGAGATAGTGTGTGAGGGGAGAGTGTGAGGCAGTGTGTGAGGGGAGAGAGTGAGACAGAGAGTGAGGAGAGAGTGAGACAGTGTGTGAGGAGAGAGTGAGACAGTGTGTGATGGGAGAATGAGACAGTGTGTGAGGAGAGAGAGTGAGACAGTGTGTGATGAGAGAGTGAGACAGTGTGTGATGAGAGAGAGAGACAGTGTGTGTGGAGAGAGAGAGCGACAGTGTGTGAGGAGAGAGAGTGAGACAGTGTGTGAGGCGAGAGTGAGACAGTGTGTGAGGAGAGAGCGTGAGACAGTGTGTGACGAGAGAGTGAGACAGTGTGTGAGGAGAGAGTGAGAGTGTGTGTGAGGAGTGAGTGAGATAGTGTGTGAGGAGAGAGTGAGGCAGTGTGTGAGGGGAGAGAGTGAGACAGTGTGGGAGGAGAGAGTGAGACAGTGTGTGAGGAGAGAGTGAGACAGTGTGTGAGGGGAGAGAGTGAGACAGTGTGTGAGGAGAGAGTGAGATTGTGTGTGAGGAGAGAGTGAGACAGTGTGTGAGGAGAGAGAGTGAGACAGTGTTTGAGGAGAGAGAGAGTGAGACAGTGTGTGATGGGAGAGAGTGAGGCAGTGTTTGAGGAGAGAGAGAGTGAGACAGTGTGTGATGGGAGAGAGTGAGGCAGTGTGTGAGGGGAGAGAGTGAGACAGTGAGTGAGGAGAGAGTGAGACAGTGTGTGAGGAGAGAGTGAGACAGTGTGTGATGGGAGAGTGAGACAGTGTGTGAGGAGAGAGAGTGAGACAGTGTGTGACGAGAGAGTGAGACAGTGTGTGAGGAGAGAGAGAGCGACAGTGTGTGAGGAGAGAGAGTGAGACAGTGTGTGAGGCGAGAGTGAGACAGTGTGAGGAGAGAGAGTGAGACAGTGTGTGAGGAGTGAGTGAAACAGTGTGTGAGGAGAGAGTGAGACAGTGTGTGAGGAGAGAGTGAGACAGTGTGTGAGGAGAGAATGAGACAGTGTGTGAGGAGAGAGTGAGACAGTGTGTGAGGAGAGATAGAGTGAGACAGTGTGTGAGGAGTGAGAGTGAGACAGTGTGTGAGGAGAGATAGTGAGACAGTGTGTGAGGAGAGAGTGAGACAGTGTGTGAGGAGAGAGTGAGACATGGTGTGAGGAGAGAGTGAGACAGTGTGTGAGGAGAGAGTGAGACAGTGTGTGTGAGGAGACAGTGAGACAGTGTGTGAGGAGAGAGTGAGACAGTGTGTGAGGAGAGAGATTGAGACAGTGTGTGAGGAGAGAGTGAGACAGTGTGTGAGGAGAGAGAGAGTGAGACAGTGTGTGAGGGGAGAGAGTGAGACAGTGTGAGGAGAGAGAGTGAGACAGTGTGTGAGAAGCGAGAGTGAGACAGTGTGTGAGGAGAGAGTGAGACAGTGTGTGAGGGGAGTGAGTGAGACAGTGTGAGAGGAGAGAGTGAGACAGTATGTGAGGATAGAAAGTGAGACAGTGTGAGAGGAGAGAGTGAGACAGTATGTGAGGAGAGAGTGAGACAGTGTGTGAGGGGAGAGTGAGACAGTGTGTGAGGAGAGAGTGAGACAGTGTGTGAGGAGAGAGTGAGACAGTGAGTGAGGAGAGAGTGAGGCAGTGTGTGAGGGGAGAGAGTGAGGCAGTGTGGCAGGAGAGAGTGAGACAGTGTGTGAGGAGAGAGTGAGACAGTGTGTGAGGAGAGAGTGAGACAGTGTGTGAGGTGTGAGTGAGACAGTGTGTGAGGAGAGAGTGAAGCAGTGTGTGAGGGGAGAGAGTGAGACAGTGTGGGAGGAGAGAGTGAGACAGTGTGTGAGGAGAGAGTGAGACAGTGTGTGAGGGGAGAGAGTGAGTCAGTGTGTGAGGGAAGAGTGAGACTGTGTGAGGAGAGAGTGAGATAGTGTGTGAGGAGAGAGTGAAACAGTGTGTGAGGAGAGAGTGAGATAGTGTGTGAGGAGAGAGAGAGTGAGACAGTGTGTGAGGGGAGAGAGTGAGACAGTGTGTGAGGAGCGAGAGTGAGAAGTGTGTGAGGAGGGAGTGTGACAGTGTGTGAGGAGAGAGTGAGACAGTGTGTGAGGAGAGCGAGTGAGACAGTGTGTGAGGAGAGAGTGAAACAGTGTGTGAGGAGAGAGTAGGACAGTGTGTGAGGAGAGAGTGAGACTGTGTGTGAGGAGAGAGAGAAACAGCGAGTGAGGAGAGAGTGAGACAGTGTGTGAGGAGACAGTGAGACAGTGTGTGAGGAGAGAGAGCGTGAGACAGTGTGTGAGGAGCGAGAGTGAGACAGTGTGTGAGGAGAGAGAGAGACAGTGTGTGAGGGGAGAGTGAGGCAGTGTGTGAGGAGAGAGAGTGAGACAGTGTGTGAGGAGAGAGTGAGACAGTGTGTGAGGAGAGAGTGAGACAGTGTGTGAGGGGAGAGTGAGACAGTGTGTGAGGAGAGAGAGTGAGACAGTGTGTGAGGAGAAAGTGAGACAGAGGAGAGAGTGAGACAGTGTGTGAGGAGAGAGTGAGACAGTGTGTGAGGAGAGAGTGAGACAGTGTGTGAGGAGAGAGAGTGAGACAGTGTGTGAGGAGAGAGTGAGACAGTGTGTGAGGAGAGAGTGAGATTGTGTGTGAGGAGAGAGTGAGACAGTTTGTGAGGAGAGAGAGTGAGACAATGTGTGAGGAGAGAGAGAGTGAGACAGTGTGTGAGGGGAGAGAGTGAGGCAGTGTGTGAGGGGAGAGAGTGAGACAGTGAGTGAGGAGAGAGTGAGACAGTGTGTGAGGAGAGAATGAGACAGTGTGTGATGGGAGAGTGAGACAGTGTGTGAGGAGAGAGAGTGAGACAGTGTGTGAGGAGAGAGAGAGTGAGACAGTGTGTGAGGGGAGAGTGTGAGGCAGTGTGTGAGGGGAGAGAGTGAGACAGAGAGTGAGGAGAGAGTGAGACAGTGTGTGAGGAGAGAGTGAGACAGTGTGTGATGGGAGAGTGAGACAGTGTGTGAGGAGAGAGAGTGAGACAGTGTGTGATGAGAGAGTGAGACAGTGTGAGAGGAGAGAGAGAGACAGTGTGTGAGGAGAGAGAGAGCGACAGTGTGTGAGAGAGAGTGAGACAGTGTGTGAGGCGAGAGTGAGACAGTGTGTGAGGAGAGAGAGTGAGACAGTGTGTGACGAGAGAGTGAGACAGTGTGTGAGGAGAGAGTGAGACAGTGTGTGTGAGGAGTGAGTGAGATAGTGTGTGAGGAGAGAGTGAGGCAGTGTGTGAGGGGAGAGAGTGAGACAGTGTGGGAGGAGAGAGTGAGACAGTGTGTGAGGAGAGAGTGAGACAGTGTGTGAGGGGAGAGAGTGAGACAGTGTGTGAGGAGAGAGTGAGATTGTGTGTGAGGAGAGAGTGAGACAGTGTGTGAGGAGAGAGAGTGAGACAGTGTTTGAGGAGAGAGAGAGTGAGACAGTGTGTGATGGGAGAGAGTGAGGCAGTGTGTGAGGGGAGAGAGTGAGACAGTGAGTGAGGAGAGAGTGAGACAGTGTGTGAGGAGAGAGTGAGACAGTGTGTGATGGGAGAGTGAGACAGTGTGTGAGGAGAGAGAGTGAGACAGTGTGTAACGAGAGAGTGAGACAGTGTGTGAGGAGAGAGAGAGCGACAGTGTGTGAGGAGAGAGAGTGAGACAGTGTGTGAGGCGAGAGTGAGACAGTGTGAGGAGAGAGAGTGAGACAGTGTGTGAGGAGTGAGTGAAACAGTGTGTGAGGAGAGAGTGAGACAGTGTGTGAGGAGAGAGTGAGACAGTGTGTGAGGAGAGAATGAGACAGTGTGTGAGGAGAGAGTGAGACAGTGTGTGAGGAGAGATAGAGTGAGACAGTGTGTGAGGAGTGAGAGTGAGACAGTGTGTGAGGAGAGAGAGTGAGACAGTGTGTGAGGAGAGAGTGAGACAGTGTGTGAGGAGAGAGTGAGACATGGTGTGAGGAGAGAGTGAGACAGTGTGTGAGGAGAGAGTGAGACAGTGTGTGTGAGGAGACAGTGAGACAGTGTGTGAGGAGAGAGTGAGACAGTGTGTGAGGAGAGAGATTGAGACAGTGTGTGAGGAGAGAGTGAGACAGTGTGTGAGGAGAGAGAGAGTGAGACAGTGTGTGAGGGGAGAGAGTGAGACAGTGTGAGGAGAGAGAGTGAGACAGTGTGTGAGAAGCGAGAGTGAGACAGTGTGTGAGGAGAGAGTGAGACAGTGTGTGAGGGGAGTGAGTGAGACAGTGTGAGAGGAGAGAGTGAGACAGTATGTGAGGAGAGAAAGTGAGACAGTGTGAGAGGAGAGAGTGAGACAGTATGTGAGGAGAGAGTGAGACAGTGTGTGAGGGGAGAGTGAGACAGTGTGTGAGGAGAGAGTGAGACAGTGTGTGAGGAGAGAGTGAGACTGTGTGTGAGGAGAGAGAGAAACAGCGAGTGAGGAGAGAGTGAGACAGTGCGTGAGGAGACAGTGAGACAGTGTGTGAGGAGAGAGAGAGTGAGACAGTGTGTGAGGAGCGAGAGTGAGACAGTGTGTGAGGAGAGAGAGAGACAGTGTGTGAGGGGAGAGTGAGACAGTGTGTGAGGATAGAGAGTGAGACAGTGTGTGAGGAGAGAGTGAGACAGTGTGCGAGGAGAGAGTGAGACAGTGTGTGAGGAGAGAGTGAGACAGTGTGTGAGGAGAGAGTGAGACAGTGTGTGAGGAGATAGTGAGACAGTGTGTGAGGAGAGAGAGTGAGACAGTGTGTGAGGAGAGAGTGAGACAGTGTGTGAGGGGAGAGAGTGAGACAGTGTGTGAGGAGAGAGTGAGACAGTGAGTGAGGAGAGAGTGAGGCAGTGTGTGAGGGGAGAGAGTGAGGCAGTGTGGCAGGAGAGAGTGAGACATTGTGTGAGGAGAGAGTGAGACAGTGTGTGAGGAGAGAGTGAGACAGTGTGTGAGGAGAGAGGGAGACAGAGTGTGAGGTGTGAGTGAGACAGTGTGTGAGGAGAGAGTGAAGCAGTGTGTGAGGGGAGAGAGTGAGACAGTGTGGGAGGAGAGAGTGAGACAGTGTGTGAGGAGAGAGTGAGACAGTGTGTGAGGGGAGAGAGTGAGTCAGTGTGTGAGGGAAGAGTGAGACAGTGTGTGAGGAGAGAGTGAGATAGTGTGTGAGGAGAGAGTGAAACAGTGTGTGAGGAGAGAGTGAGATAGTGTGTGAGGAGAGAGTGAAACAGTGTGTGAGGAGAGAGTGAGACAGTGTGTGAGGAGACAGTGAGACAGTGTGTGAGGGGAGAGTGAGACAGTGTGTGAGGAGAGAGTGAGACAGTGTGTGAGGAGAGAGTGAGACAGTGTGTGAGGAGAGAGTGAGACAGTGTGTGAGGAGAGAGAGTAAGACAGTGTGTGAGGAGAGAGTGAGACAGTGTGTGAGGAGAGAGTGAGACAGTGTGTGAGGAGAGAGAGAGTGAGACAGTGTGTGAGGGGAGAGAGTGAGACAGTGTGTGAGGAGCGAGAGTGAGAAGTGTGTGAGGAGAGAGTGAGACAGTG
The DNA here is from genome assembly GCF_047496885.1 of Scyliorhinus torazame. Lineage (NCBI taxonomy): Eukaryota > Metazoa > Chordata > Chondrichthyes > Carcharhiniformes > Scyliorhinidae > Scyliorhinus > Scyliorhinus torazame. Next base: position 1,683,116 of record NW_027307767.1, read on the forward strand.
TGTGAGGAGAGAGTGAGACAGTGTGTGAGGAGAGCGAGTGAGACAGTGTGTGAGGAGAGAGTGAGACAGTGTGTGAGGAGAGAGTAGGACAGTGCGTGAGGAGAGAGTGAGACTGTGTGTGAGGAGAGAGAGAAACAGCGAGTGAGGAGAGAGTGAGACAGTGCGTGAGGAGACAGTGAGACAGTGTGTGAGGAGAGAGAGAGTGAGACAGTGTGTGAGGAGCGAGAGTGAGACAGTGTGTGAGGAGAGAGAGAGACAGTGTGTGAGGGGAGAGTGAGACAGTGTGTGAGGATAGAGAGTGAGACAGTGTGTGAGGAGAGAGTGAGACAGTGTGCGAGGAGAGAGTGAGACAGTGTGTGAGGAGAGAGTGAGACAGTGTGTGAGGAGAGAGTGAGACAGTGTGTGAGGAGATAGTGAGACAGTGTGTGAGGAGAGAGAGTGAGACAGTGTGTGAGGAGAGAGTGAGACAGTGTGTGAGGGGAGAGAGTGAGACAGTGTGTGAGGAGAGAGTGAGACAGTGTGTGAGGAGAGAGTGAGACAGTGTGTGATGGGAGAATGAGACAGTGTGTGAGGAGAGAGAGTGAGACAGTGTGTGATGAGAGAGTGAGACAGTGTGTGATGAGAGAGAGAGACAGTGTGTGTGGAGAGAGAGAGCGACAGTGTGTGAGGAGAGAGAGTGAGACAGTGTGTGAGGCGAGAGTGAGACAGTGTGTGAGGAGAGAGAGTGAGACAGTGTGTGACGAGAGAGTGAGACAGTGTGTGAGGAGAGAGTGAGACAGTGTGTGTGAGGAGTGAGTGAGATAGTGTGTGAGGAGAGAGTGAGGCAGTGTGTGAGGGGAGAGAGTGAGACAGTGTGGGAGGAGAGAGTGAGACAGTGTGTGAGGAGAGAGTGAGACAGTGTGTGAGGGGAGAGAGTGAGACAGTGTGTGAGGAGAGAGTGAGATTGTGTGTGAGGAGAGAGTGAGACAGTGTGTGAGGAGAGAGAGTGAGACAGTGTTTGAGGAGAGAGAGAGTGAGACAGTGTGTGATGGGAGAGAGTGAGGCAGTGTTTGAGGAGAGAGAGAGTGAGACAGTGTGTGATGGGAGAGAGTGAGGCAGTGTGTGAGGGGAGAGAGTGAGACAGTGAGTGAGGAGAGAGTGAGACAGTGTGTGAGGAGAGAGTGAGACAGTGTGTGATGGGAGAGTGAGACAGTGTGTGAGGAGAGAGAGTGAGACAGTGTGTGACGAGAGAGTGAGACAGTGTGTGAGGAGAGAGAGAGCGACAGTGTGTGAGGAGAGAGAGTGAGACAGTGTGTGAGGCGAGAGTGAGACAGTGTGAGGAGAGAGAGTGAGACAGTGTGTGAGGAGTGAGTGAAACAGTGTGTGAGGAGAGAGTGAGACAGTGTGTGAGGAGAGAGTGAGACAGTGTGTGAGGAGAGAATGAGACAGTGTGTGAGGAGAGAGTGAGACAGTGTGTGAGGAGAGATAGAGTGAGACAGTGTGTGAGGAGTGAGAGTGAGACAGTGTGTGAGGAGAGATAGTGAGACAGTGTGTGAGGAGAGAGTGAGACAGTGTGTGAGGAGAGAGTGAGACATGGTGTGAGGAGAGAGTGAGACAGTGTGTGAGGAGAGAGTGAGACAGTGTGTGTGAGGAGACAGTGAGACAGTGTGTGAGGAGAGAGTGAGACAGTGTGTGAGGAGAGAGATTGAGACAGTGTGTGAGGAGAGAGTGAGACAGTGTGTGAGGAGAGAGAGAGTGAGACAGTGTGTGAGGGGAGAGAGTGAGACAGTGTGAGGAGAGAGAGTGAGACAGTGTGTGAGAAGCGAGAGTGAGACAGTGTGTGAGGAGAGAGTGAGACAGTGTGTGAGGGGAGTGAGTGAGACAGTGTGAGAGGAGAGAGTGAGACAGTATGTGAGGAGAGAAAGTGAGACAGTGTGAGAGGAGAGAGTGAGACAGTATGTGAGGAGAGAGTGAGACAGTGTGTGAGGGGAGAGTGAGACAGTGTGTGAGGAGAGAGTGAGACAGTGTGTGAGGAGAGAGTGAGACAGTGAGTGAGGAGAGAGTGAGGCAGTGTGTGAGGGGAGAGAGTGAGGCAGTGTGGCAGGAGAGAGTGAGACAGTGTGTGAGGAGAGAGTGAGACAGTGTGTGAGGAGAGAGTGAGACAGTGTGTGAGGTGTGAGTGAGACAGTGTGTGAGGAGAGAGTGAAGCAGTGTGTGAGGGGAGAGAGTGAGACAGTGTGGGAGGAGAGAGTGAGACAGTGTGTGAGGAGAGAGTGAGACAGTGTGTGAGGGGAGAGAGTGAGTCAGTGTGTGAGGGAAGAGTGAGACTGTGTGAGGAGAGAGTGAGATAGTGTGTGAGGAGAGAGTGAAACAGTGTGTGAGGAGAGAGTGAGATAGTGTGTGAGGAGAGAGAGAGTGAGACAGTGTGTGAGGGGAGAGAGTGAGACAGTGTGTGAGGAGCGAGAGTGAGAAGTGTGTGAGGAGGGAGTGTGACAGTGTGTGAGGAGAGAGTGAGACAGTGTGTGAGGAGAGCGAGTGAGACAGTGTGTGAGGAGAGAGTGAAACAGTGTGTGAGGAGAGAGTAGGACAGTGTGTGAGGAGAGAGTGAGACTGTGTGTGAGGAGAGAGAGAAACAGCGAGTGAGGAGAGAGTGAGACAGTGTGTGAGGAGACAGTGAGACAGTGTGTGAGGAGAGAGAGCGTGAGACAGTGTGTGAGGAGCGAGAGTGAGACAGTGTGTGAGGAGAGAGAGAGACAGTGTGTGAGGGGAGAGTGAGGCAGTGTGTGAGGAGAGAGAGTGAGACAGTGTGTGAGGAGAGAGTGAGACAGTGTGTGAGGAGAGAGTGAGACAGTGTGTGAGGGGAGAGTGAGACAGTGTGTGAGGAGAGAGAGTGAGACAGTGTGTGAGGAGAAAGTGAGACAGAGGAGAGAGTGAGACAGTGTGTGAGGAGAGAGTGAGACAGTGTGTGAGGAGAGAGTGAGACAGTGTGTGAGCAGAGAGAGTGAGACAGTGTGTGAGGAGAGAGTGAGACAGTGTGTGAGGAGAGAGTGAGATTGTGTGTGAGGAGAGAGTGAGACAGTTTGTGAGGAGAGAGAGTGAGACAATGTGTGAGGAGAGAGAGAGTGAGACAGTGTGTGAGGGGAGAGAGTGAGGCAGTGTGTGAGGGGAGAGAGTGAGACAGTGAGTGAGGAGAGAGTGAGACAGTGTGTGAGGAGAGAATGAGACAGTGTGTGATGGGAGAGTGAGACAGTGTGTGAGGAGAGAGAGTGAGACAGTGTGTGAGGAGAGAGAGAGTGAGACAGTGTGTGAGGGGAGAGTGTGAGGCAGTGTGTGAGGGGAGAGAGTGAGACAGAGAGTGAGGAGAGAGTGAGACAGTGTGTGAGGAGAGAGTGAGACAGTGTGTGATGGGAGAGTGAGACAGTGTGTGAGGAGAGAGAGTGAGACAGTGTGTGATGAGAGAGTGAGACAGTGTGAGAGGAGAGAGAGAGACAGTGTGTGAGGAGAGAGAGAGCGACAGTGTGTGAGAGAGAGTGAGACAGTGTGTGAGGCGAGAGTGAGACAGTGTGTGAGGAGAGAGAGTGAGACAGTGTGTGACGAGAGAGTGAGACAGTGTGTGAGGAGAGAGTGAGACAGTGTGTGTGAGGAGTGAGTGAGATAGTGTGTGAGGAGAGAGTGAGGCAGTGTGTGAGGGGAGAGAGTGAGACAGTGTGGGAGGAGAGAGTGAGACAGTGTGTGAGGAGAGAGTGAGACAGTGTGTGAGGGGAGAGAGTGAGACAGTGTGTGAGGAGAGAGTGAGATTGTGTGTGAGGAGAGAGTGAGACAGTGTGTGAGGAGAGAGAGTGAGACAGTGTTTGAGGAGAGAGAGAGTGAGACAGTGTGTGATGGGAGAGAGTGAGGCAGTGTGTGAGGGGAGAGAGTGAGACAGTGAGTGAGGAGAGAGTGAGACAGTGTGTGAGGAGAGAGTGAGACAGTGTGTGATGGGAGAGTGAGACAGTGTGTGAGGAGAGAGAGTGAGACAGTGTGTAACGAGAGAGTGAGACAGTGTGTGAGGAGAGAGAGAGCGACAGTGTGTGAGGAGAGAGAGTGAGACAGTGTGTGAGGCGAGAGTGAGACAGTGTGAGGAGAGAGAGTGAGACAGTGTGTGAGGAGTGAGTGAAACAGTGTGTGAGGAGAGAGTGAGACAGTGTGTGAGGAGAGAGTGAGACAGTGTGTGAGGAGAGAATGAGACAGTGTGTGAGGAGAGAGTGAGACAGTGTGTGAGGAGAGATAGAGTGAGACAGTGTGTGAGGAGTGAGAGTGAGACAGTGTGTGAGGAGAGAGAGTGAGACAGTGTGTGAGGAGAGAGTGAGACAGTGTGTGAGGAGAGAGTGAGACATGGTGTGAGGAGAGAGTGAGACAGTGTGTGAGGAGAGAGTGAGACAGTGTGTGTGAGGAGACAGTGAGACAGTGTGTGAGGAGAGAGTGAGACAGTGTGTGAGGAGAGAGATTGAGACAGTGTGTGAGGAGAGAGTGAGACAGTGTGTGAGGAGAGAGAGAGTGAGACAGTGTGTGAGGGGAGAGAGTGAGACAGTGTGAGGAGAGAGAGTGAGACAGTGTGTGAGAAGCGAGAGTGAGACAGTGTGTGAGGAGAGAGTGAGACAGTGTGTGAGGGGAGTGAGTGAGACAGTGTGAGAGGAGAGAGTGAGACAGTATGTGAGGAGAGAAAGTGAGACAGTGTGAGAGGAGAGAGTGAGACAGTATGTGAGGAGAGAGTGAGACAGTGTGTGAGGGGAGAGTGAGACAGTGTGTGAGGAGAGAGTGAGACAGTGTGTGAGGAGAGAGTGAGACTGTGTGTGAGGAGAGAGAGAAACAGCGAGTGAGGAGAGAGTGAGACAGTGCGTGAGGAGACAGTGAGACAGTGTGTGAGGAGAGAGAGAGTGAGACAGTGTGTGAGGAGCGAGAGTGAGACAGTGTGTGAGGAGAGAGAGAGACAGTGTGTGAGGGGAGAGTGAGACAGTGTGTGAGGATAGAGAGTGAGACAGTGTGTGAGGAGAGAGTGAGACAGTGTGCGAGGAGAGAGTGAGACAGTGTGTGAGGAGAGAGTGAGACAGTGTGTGAGGAGAGAGTGAGACAGTGTGTGAGGAGATAGTGAGACAGTGTGTGAGGAGAGAGAGTGAGACAGTGTGTGAGGAGAGAGTGAGACAGTGTGTGAGGGGAGAGAGTGAGACAGTGTGTGAGGAGAGAGTGAGACAGTGAGTGAGGAGAGAGTGAGGCAGTGTGTGAGGGGAGAGAGTGAGGCAGTGTGGCAGGAGAGAGTGAGACATTGTGTGAGGAGAGAGTGAGACAGTGTGTGAGGAGAGAGTGAGACAGTGTGTGAGGTGTGAGTGAGACAGTGTGTGAGGAGAGAGTGAAGCAGTGTGTGAGGGGAGAGAGTGAGACAGTGTGGGAGGAGAGAGTGAGACAGTGTGTGAGGAGAGAGTGAGACAGTGTGTGAGGGGAGAGAGTGAGTCAGTGTGTGAGGGAAGAGTGAGACAGTGTGTGAGGAGAGAGTGAGATAGTGTGTGAGGAGAGAGTGAAACAGTGTGTGAGGAGAGAGTGAGATAGTGTGTGAGGAGAGAGTGAAACAGTGTGTGAGGAGAGAGTGAGACAGTGTGTGAGGAGACAGTGAGACAGTGTGTGAGGGGAGAGTGAGACAGTGTGTGAGGAGAGAGTGAGACAGTGTGTGAGGAGAGAGTGAGACAGTGTGTGAGGAGAGAGTGAGACAGTGTGTGAGGAGAGAGAGTAAGACAGTGTGTGAGGAGAGAGTGAGACAGTGTGTGAGGAGAGAGTGAGACAGTGTGTGAGGAGAGAGAGAGTGAGACAGTGTGTGAGGGGAGAGAGTGAGACAGTGTGTGAGGAGCGAGAGTGAGAAGTGTGTGAGGAGAGAGTGAGACAGTGTGTGAGGAGAGAGTGAGACAGTGTGTGAGGAGAGCGAGTGAGACAGTGTGTGAGGAGAGAGTGAGACAGTGTGTGAGGAGAGAGTAGGACAGTGCGTGAGGAGAGAGTGAGACTGTGTGTGAGGAGAGAGAGAAACAGCGAGTGAGGAGAGAGTGAGACAGTGCGTGAGGAGACAGTGAGACAGTGTGTGAGGAGAGAGAGAGTGAGACAGTGTGTGAGGAGCGAGAGTGAGACAGTGTGTGAGGAGAGAGAGAGACAGTGTGTGAGGGGAGAGTGAGACAGTGTGTGAGGATAGAGAGTGAGACAGTGTGTGAGGAGAGAGTGAGACAGTGTGCGAGGAGAGAGTGAGACAGTGTGTGAGGAGAGAGTGAGACAGTGTGTGAGGAGAGAGTGAGACAGTGTGTGAGGAGATAGTGAGACAGTGTGTGAGGAGAGAGAGTGAGACAGTGTGTGAGGAGAGAGTGAGACAGTGTGTGAGGGGAGAGAGTGAGACAGTGTGTGAGGAGAGAGTGAGACAGTATGTGAGGAGAGAGTGAGACAGTGTGTGAGGAGAGAGTGAGACAGTGAGTGAGGAGAGAGTGAGGCAGTGTGTGAGGAGAGAGTGAGACAGTGTGTGAGGAGAGATAGAGTGAGACAGTGTGTGAGGAGTGAGAGTGAGACAGTGTGTGAGGAGAGAGAGTGAGACAGTGTGTGAGGAGAGAGTGGGACAGTGTGTGAGGAGAGAGTGAGACATGGTGTGAGGAGAGAGTGAGACAGTGTGTGAGGAGAGAGTGAGACAGTGTGTGTGAGGAGACAGTGAGACAGAGTGTGAGGAGAGAGTGAGACAGTGTGTGAGGAGAGAGATTGAGACAGTGTGTGAGGAGAGAGAGTGAGACTGTGTGTGAGGAGAGAGAGAGTGAGACAGTGTGTGAGGGGAGAGAGTGAGACAGTGTGAGGAGAGAGAGGGAGACAGTGTGTGAGGAGCGAGAGTGAGACAGTGTGTGAGGAGAGAGTGAGACAGTGTGTGAGGGGAGACAGTGAGACAGTGTGAGAGGAGAGAGTGAGACAGTATGTGAGGAGAGAGAGTAAGACAGTGTGAGAGGAGAGAGTGAGACAGTATGTGAGGAGAGAGTGAGACAGTGTGTGAGGGGAGAGTGAGACAGTGTGTGAGGAGAGAGTGAGACAGTGTGTGAGGAGAGAGTGAGACAGTGAGTGAGGAGAGAGTGAGGCAGTGTGTGAGGGGAGAGAGTGAGGCAGTGTGGCAGGAGAGAGTGAGACAGTGTGTGAGGAGAGAGTGAGACAGTGTGTGAGGAGAGAGTGAGACAGTGTGTGAGGAGTGAGTGAGACAGTGTGTGAGGAGAGAGTGAGGCAGTGTGTGAGGGGAGAGAGTGAGACAGTGTGGGAGGAGAGAGTGAGACAGTGTGTGAGGAGAGAGTGAGACAGTGTGTGAGGGGAGTGAGTGAGACAGTGTGTGAGGGGAGAGTGAGACAGTGTGTGAGGAGAGAGTGAGATAGTGTGTGAGGAGAGAGTGAAACAGTGTGTGAGGAGAGAGTGAGACAGTGTGTGAGGAGACAGTGAGACAATGTGTGAGGGGAGAGTGAGACAGTGTGTGAGGAGAGAGTGAGACAGTGTGTGAGGAGAGAATGAGACAGTGTTTGAGGAGAGAGTGAGACAGTGTGTGAGGAGAGAGAGTGAGACAGTGTGTGAGGAGAGAGTGAGACAGCGTGTGAGGAGAGAGTGAGACAGTGTGTGAGGAGAGAGAGAGTGAGACAGTGTGTGAGGGGAGAGAGTGAGACAGTGTGTGAGGAGCGAGAGTGAGAAGTGTGTGAGGAGAGAGTCAGACAGTGTGTGAGGAGAGAGTGAGACAGTGTGTGAGGAGAGCGAGTGAGACAGTGTGTGAGGAGAGAGTGAGACAGTGTGTGAGGAGAGAGTAGGACAGTGTGCGAGGAGAGAGTGAGACTGTGTGTGAGGAGAGAGGGAAACAGCGAGTGAGGAGAGAGTGAGACAGTGTGTGATGAGATTGAGAGTGAGACAGTGTGTGAGCGGAGAGAATGAGGCAGTGTGTGAGGGGAGAGAGTGAGACAGTGAGTGAGGAGAAAGTGAGACAGAGTGTGAGGAGAGAGTGAGACAGTGTGTGATGGGAGAGTGAGACAGTGTGTGAAAAGAGAGAGTGAGACAGTGTGTGACGAGAGAGTGAGACAGTGTGTGAGGAGAGAGTGAGACAGTGTGTGAGGGGCGAGAGTGAGACTGTGTGAGAGGAGAGAGTGAGACAGTATGTGAGGAGAGAGAGTGAGACAGTGTGAGAGGAGAGAGTGAGACAGTATGTGAGGAGAGAGTGAGACAGTGTGTGAGGAGAGAGTGAGACAGTGAGTGAGGAGAGAGTGAGGCAGTGTGTGAGGAGAGAGTGAGACAGTGTGTGAGGAGAGATAGAGTGAGACAGTGTGTGAGGAGTGAGAGTGAGACAGTGTGTGAGGAGAGAGAGTGAGACAGTGTGTGAGGAGAGAGTGGGACAGTGTGTGAGGAGAGAGTGAGACATGGTGTGAGGAGAGAGTGAGACAGTGTGTGAGGAGAGAGTGAGACAGTGTGTGTGAGGAGACAGTGAGACAGAGTGTGAGGAGAGAGTGAGACAGTGTGTGAGGAGAGAGATTGAGACAGTGTGTGAGGAGAGAGAGTGAGACTGTGTGTGAGGAGAGAGAGAGTGAGACAGTGTGTGAGGGGAGAGAGTGAGACAGTGTGAGGAGAGAGAGGGAGACAGTGTGTGAGGAGCGAGAGTGAGACAGTGTGTGAGGAGAGAGTGAGACAGTGTGTGAGGGGAGACAGTGAGACAGTGTGAGAGGAGAGAGTGAGACAGTATGTGAGGAGAGAGAGTAAGACAGTGTGAGAGGAGAGAGTGAGACAGTATGTGAGGAGAGAGTGAGACAGTGTGTGAGGGGAGAGTGAGACAGTGTGTGAGGAGAGAGTGAGACAGTGTGTGAGGAGAGAGTGAGACAGTGAGTGAGGAGAGAGTGAGGCAGTGTGTGAGGGGAGAGAGTGAGGCAGTGTGGCAGGAGAGAGTGAGACAGTGTGTGAGGAGAGAGTGAGACAGTGTGTGAGGAGAGAGTGAGACAGTGTGTGAGGAGTGAGTGAGACAGTGTGTGAGGAGAGAGTGAGGCAGTGTGTGAGGGGAGAGAGTGAGACAGTGTGGGAGGAGAGAGTGAGACAGTGTGTGAGGAGAGAGTGAGACAGTGTGTGAGGGGAGAGAGTGAGACAGTGTGTGAGGGGAGAGTGAGACAGTGTGTGAGGAGAGAGTGAGATAGTGTGTGAGGAGAGAGTGAAACAGTGTGTGAGGAGAGAGTGAGACAGTGTGTGAGGAGACAGTGAGACAATGTGTGAGGGGAGAGTGAGACAGTGTGTGAGGAGAGAGTGAGACAGTGTGTGAGGAGAGAATGAGACAGTGTGTGAGGAGAGAGTGAGACAGTGTGTGAGGAGAGAGAGTGAGACAGTGTGTGAGGAGAGAGTGAGACAGCGTGTGAGGAGAGAGTGAGACAGTGTGTGAGGAGAGAGAGAGTGAGACAGTGTGTGAGGGGAGAGAGTGAGACAGTGTGTGAGGAGCGAGAGTGAGAAGTGTGTGAGGAGAGAGTCAGACAGTGTGTGAGGAGAGAGTGAGACAGTGTGTGAGGAGAGCGAGTGAGACAGTGTGTGAGGAGAGAGTGAGACAGTGTGCGAGGAGAGAGTGAGACTGTGTGTGAGGAGAGAGGGAAACAGCGAGTGAGGAGAGAGTGAGACAGTGTGTGAGGAGACAGTGAGACAGTGTGTGAGGAGAGAGAGAGTGAGACAGTGTGTGAAGAGCGAGAGTGAGACAGTGTGTGAGGAGAGAGTGAAACAGTGTGTGAGGAGAGAGTGAGACAGTGTGTGAGGAGACAGTGAGACAATGTGTGAGGGGAGAGTGAGACAGTGTGTGAGGAGAGAGTGAGACAGTGTGTGAGGAGAGAATGAGACAGTGTGTGAGGAGAGAGTGAGACAGTGTGTGAGGAGAGAGAGTGAGGCAGTGTGTGAGGGGAGAGAGTGAGACAGTGTGGGAGGAGAGAGTGAGACAGTGTGTGAGGAGAGAGTGAGACAGTGTGTGAGGGGAGAGTGAGACAGTGTGTGAGGAGAGAGTGAGACAGTGTGTGAGGAGAGAATGAGACAGTGTGTGAGGAGAGAGTGAGACAGTGTGTGAGGAGAGAGAGTGAGACAGTGTGTGAGGAGAGAGTGAGACAGCGTGTGAGGAGAGAGTGAGACAGTGTGTGAGGAGAGAGAGAGTGAGACAGTGTGTGAGGGGAGAGAGTGAGACAGTGTGTGAGGAGCGAGAGTGAGAAGTGTGTGAGGAGAGAGTCAGACAGTGTGTGAGGAGAGAGTGAGACAGTGTGTGAGGAGAGCGAGTGAGACAGTGTGTGAGGAGAGAGTGAGACAGTGTGCGAGGAGAGAGTGAGACTGTGTGTGAGGAGAGAGGGAAACAGCGAGTGAGGAGAGAGTGAGACAGTGTGTGAGGAGACAGTGAGACAGTGTGTGAGGAGAGAGAGAGTGAGACAGTGTGTGAAGAGCGAGAGTGAGACAGTGTGTGAGGAGAGAGAGAGACAGTGTGTGAGGGGAGAGTGAGACAGTGTGTGAGGAGAGAGAGTGAGACAGTGTGTGAGGAGAGAGTGAGACAGTGTGCGAGGAGAGAGTGAGAGAGTGTGTGAGGAGAGAGTGAGACAGTGTGTGAGGAGAGAGTGAGACAGTGTGTGAGGAGAGAGTGAGACAGTGGGTGAGGAGAGAGAGTGAGACAGTGTGTGAGGAGAGAGTGAGACAGTGTGTGAGGGGAGAGAGTGAGACAGTGTGTGAGGAGAGAGTTAGACAGTGTGTGAGGAGAGAGTGAGATTGTGTGTGAGGAGAGAGTGAGACAGTGTGTGAGGAGAGAGAGTGAGACAGTGTGTGAGGAGATTGAGAGTGAGACAGTGTGTGAGGGGAGAGAGTGAGGTAGTGTGTGAGGGGAGAGAGTGAGACAGTGAGTGAGGAGAGAGTGAGACAATGTGTGAGGAGAGAGTGAGACAGTGTGTGAGGAGAGAGTAGGACAGTGTGTGAGGAGAGAGTGAGACTGTGTGTGAGGAGAGAGAGAAACAGCGAGTGAGGAGAGAGTGAGACAGTGTGTGAGGAGACAGTGAGACAGTGTGTGAGGAGAGAGAGAGTGAGACAGTGTGTGAGGAGAGAGAGTGAGACAGTGTGTGAGGAGAGAGAGAGACAGGGTGTGAGGAGAGAGAGAGAGACATTGTGTGAGGAGAGAGTGAGACAGAGTGTGAGGGGAGAGTGAGACAGTGTGTGAGGGGAGAGAGTGAGACAGTGTGGGAGGAGAGAGTGAGACAGTGTGTGAGGAGAGAGTGAGACAGTGTGTGAGGGGAGAGAGTGAGACAGTGTTTGAGGGGAGAGTGAGACAGTGTGTGAGGAGAGAGTGAGATAGTGTGTGAGGAGAGAGTGAAACAGTGTGTGAGGAGAGAGTGAGACAGTGTGTGAGGAGACAGTGAGACAATGTGTGAGGGGAGAGTGAGACAGTGTGTGAGGAGAGAGTGAGACAGTGTGTGAGGAGAGAATGAGACAGTGTGTGAGGAGAGAGTGAGACAGTGTGTGAGGAGAGAGAGTGAGACAGTGTGTGAGGAGAGAGTGAGACAGCGTGTGAGGAGAGAGTGAGACAGTGTGTGAGGAGAGAGAGAGTGAGACAGTGTGTGAGGGGAGAGAGTGAGACAGTGTGTGAGGAGCGAGAGTGAGAAGTGTGTGAGGAGAGAGTCAGACAGTGTGTGAGGAGAGAGTGAGACAGTGTGTGAGGAGAGCGAGTGAGACAGTGTGTGAGGAGAGAGTGAGACAGTGTGTGAGGAGAGAGTAGGACAGTGTGTGAGGAGAGAGTGAGACTGTGTGTGAGGAGAGAGGGAAACAGCGAGTGAGGAGAGAGTGAGACAGTGTGTGAGGAGACAGTGAGACAGTGTGTGAGGAGAGAGAGAGTGAGACAGTGTGTGAAGAGCGAGAGTGAGACAGTGTGTGAGGAGAGAGAGAGACAGTGTGTGAGGGGAGAGTGAGACAGTGTGTGAGGAGAGAGAGTGAGACAGTGTGTGAGGAGAGAGTGAGACAGTGTGCGAGGAGAGAGTGAGAGAGTGTGTGAGGAGAGAGTGAGACAGTGTGTGAGAAGAGAGTGAGACAGTGTGTGAGGAGAGAGTGAGACAGTGGGTGAGGAGAGAGAGTGAGACAGTGTGTGAGGAGAGAGTGAGACAGTGTGTGAGGGGAGACAGTGAGACAGTGTGAGAGGAGAGAGTGAGACAGTATGTGAGGAGAGAGTGAGACAGTGTGTGAGGGGAGAGTGAGACAGTGTGTGAGGAGAGAGAGTGAGACTGTGTGTGAGGAGAGAGAGAGTGAGACAGTGTGTGAGGGGAGAGAGTGAGACAGTGTGAGGAGAGAGAGGGAGACAGTGTGTGAGGAGCGAGAGTGAGACAGTGTGTGAGGAGAGAGTGAGACAGTGTGTGAGGGGAGACAGTGAGACAGTGTGAGAGGAGAGAGTGAGACAGTATGTGAGGAGAGAGAGTAAGACAGTGTGAGAGGAGAGAGTGAGACAGTATGTGAGGAGAGAGTGAGACAGTGTGTGAGGGGAGAGTGAGACAGTGTGTGAGGAGAGAGTGAGACAGTGTGTGAGGAGAGAGTGAGACAGTGAGTGAGGAGAGAGTGAGGCAGTGTGTGAGGGGAGAGAGTGAGGCAGTGTGGCAGGAGAGAGTGAGACAGTGTGTGAGGAGAGAGTGAGACAGTGTGTGAGGAGAGAGTGAGACAGTGTGTGAGGAGTGAGTGAGACAGTGTGTGAGGAGAGAGTGAGGCAGTGTGTGAGGGGAGAGAGTGAGACAGTGTGGGAGGAGAGAGTGAGACAGTGTGTGAGGAGAGAGTGAGACAGTGTGTGAGGGGAGAGAGTGAGACAGTGTGTGAGGGGAGAGTGAGACAGTGTGTGAGGAGAGAGTGAGATAGTGTGTGAGGAGAGAGTGAAACAGTGTGTGAGGAGAGAGTGAGACAGTGTGTGAGGAGACAGTGAGACAATGTGTGAGGGGAGAGTGAGACAGTGTGTGAGGAGAGAGTGAGACAGTGTGTGAGGAGAGAATGAGACAGTGTGTGAGGAGAGAGTGAGACAGTGTGTGAGGAGAGAGAGTGAGACAGTGTGTGAGGAGAGAGTGAGACAGCGTGTGAGGAGAGAGTGAGACAGTGTGTGAGGAGAGAGAGAGTGAGACAGTGTGTGAGGGGAGAGAGTGAGACAGTGTGTGAGGAGCGAGAGTGAGAAGTGTGTGAGGAGAGAGTCAGACAGTGTGTGAGGAGAGAGTGAGACAGTGTGTGAGGAGAGCGAGTGAGACAGTGTGTGAGGAGAGAGTGAGACAGTGTGCGAGGAGAGAGTGAGACTGTGTGTGAGGAGAGAGGGAAACAGCGAGTGAGGAGAGAGTGAGACAGTGTGTGAGGAGACAGTGAGACAGTGTGTGAGGAGAGAGAGAGTGAGACAGTGTGTGAAGAGCGAGAGTGAGACAGTGTGTGAGGAGAGAGAGAGACAGTGTGTGAGGGGAGAGTGAGACAGTGTGTGAGGAGAGAGAGTGAGACAGTGTGTGAGGAGAGAGTGAGACAGTGTGCGAGGAGAGAGTGAGAGAGTGTGTGAGGAGAGAGTGAGACAGTGTGTGAGGAGAGAGTGAGACAGTGTGTGAGGAGAGAGTGAGACAGTGGGTGATGAGAGAGAGTGAGACAGTGTGTGAGGAGAGAGTGAGACAGTGTGTGAGGGGAGAGAGTGAGACAGTGTGTGAGGAGAGAGTGAGACAGTGTGTGAGGAGAGAGTGAGATTGTGTGTGAGGAGAGAGTGAGACAGTGTGTGAGGAGAGAGAGTGAGACAGTGTGTGAGGAGATTGAGAGTGAGACAGTGTGTGAGGGGAGAGAGTGAGGTAGTGTGTGAGGGGAGAGAGTGAGACAGTGAGTGAGGAGAGAGTGAGACATTGTGTGAGGAGAGAGTGAGACAGTGTGTGAGGAGAGAGTAGGACAGTGTGTGAGGAGAGAGTGAGACTGTGTGTGAGGAGAGAGAGAAACAGCGAGTGAGGAGAGAGTGAGACAGTGTGTGAGGAGACAGTGAGACAGTGTGTGAGGAGAGAGAGAGTGAGACAGTGTGTGAGGAGAGAGAGTGAGACAGTGTGTGAGGAGAGAGAGAGACAGGGTGTGAGGAGAGAGAGAGAGACATTGTGTGAGGAGAGAGTGAGACAGAGTGTGAGGGGAGAGTGAGACAGTGTGTGAGGGGAGAGAGTGAGACAGTGTGGGAGGAGAGAGTGAGACAGTGTGTGAGGAGAGAGTGAGACAGTGTGTGAGGGGAGAGAGTGAGACAGTGTTTGAGGGGAGAGTGAGACAGTGTGTGAGGAGAGAGTGAGATAGTGTGTGAGGAGAGAGTGAAACAGTGTGTGAGGAGAGAGTGAGACAGTGTGTGAGGAGACAGTGAGACAATGTGTGAGGGGAGAGTGAGACAGTGTGTGAGGAGAGAGTGAGACAGTGTGTGAGGAGAGAATGAGACAGTGTGTGAGGAGAGAGTGAGACAGTGTGTGAGGAGAGAGAGTGAGACAGTGTGTGAGGAGAGAGTGAGACAGCGTGTGAGGAGAGAGTGAGACAGTGTGTGAGGAGAGAGAGAGTGAGACAGTGTGTGAGGGGAGAGAGTGAGACAGTGTGTGAGGAGCGAGAGTGAGAAGTGTGTGAGGAGAGAGTCAGACAGTGTGTGAGGAGAGAGTGAGACAGTGTGTGAGGAGAGCGAGTGAGACAGTGAGTGAGGAGAGAGTGAGACAGTGTGTGAGGAGAGAGTAGGACAGTGTGTGAGGAGAGAGTGAGACTGTGTGTGAGGAGAGAGGGAAACAGCGAGTGAGGAGAGAGTGAGACAGTGTGTGAGGAGAGAGTGAGACAGTGTGTGAGGAGAGAGAGAGTGAGACAGTGTGTGAAGAGCGAGAGTGAGACAGTGTGTGAGGAGAGAGAGAGACAGTGTGTGAGGGGAGAGTGAGACAGTGTGTGAGGAGAGAGAGTGAGACAGTGTGTGAGGAGAGAGTGAGACAGTGTGCGAGGAGAGAGTGAGAGAGTGTGTGAGGAGAGAGTGAGACAGTGTGTGAGAAGAGAGTGAGACAGTGTGTGAGGAGAGTGTGAGACAGTGGGTGAGGAGAGAGAGTGAGACAGTGTGTGAGGAGAGAGTGAGACAGTGTGTGAGGAGAGAGTGAGACAGTGTGTGAGGAGAGAGTGAGACAGTGTGTGAGGGGAGAGAGTGAGACAGTGTGTGAGGAGAGAGTGAGACAGTGTGTGAGGAGAGAGTGAGATTGTGTGTGAGGAGAGAGTGAGACAGTGTGTGAGGAGAGAGAGTGAGACAGTGTGTGAGGAGATTGAGAGTGAGACAGTGTGTGAGGGGAGAGAGTGAGGTAGTGTGTGAGGGGAGAGAGTGAGACAGTGAGTGAGGAGAGAGTGAGACATTGTGTGAGGAGAGAGTGAGACAGTGTGTGAGGAGAGAGTAGGACAGTGTGTGAGGAGAGAGTGAGACTGTGTGTGAGGAGAGAGAGAAACAGCGAGTGAGGAGAGAGTGAGACAGTGTGTGAGGAGACAGTGAGACAGTGTGTGAGGAGAGAGAGAGTGAGACAGTGTGTGAGGAGAGAGAGTGAGACAGTGTGTGACGAGAGAGTGAGACAGTGTGTGAGGAGTGAGTGAGACAGTGTGTGACGAGAGAGTGAGACAGTGTGTGAGGAGCGAGTGAGACAGTGTGTGAGGAGAGAGTTAGACAGTGTGTGAGGAGAGAGAGTGAGACAGTGTGTGAGGAGAGAGAGTGAGACAGTGTGTGAGGAGAGAGAGAGCGAGACAGTGTGTGAGGGGAGAGAGTGAGGCAGTGTGTGAGGGGAGAGAGTGAGACAGTGAGTGAGGAGAGAGTGAGACAGTGTGTGAGGAGAGAGTGAGACAGTGGGTGAGGAGAGAGAGTGAGACAGTGTGTGAGGAGAGAGTGAGACAGTGTGTGAGGGGAGAGAGTGAGACAGTGTGTGAGGGGAGAGAGTGAGGTAGTGTGTGAGGGGAGAGAGTGAGACAGTGAGTGAGGAGAGAGTGAGACATTGTGTGAGGAGAGAGTGAGACAGTGTGTGAGGAGAGAGTAGGACAGTGTGTGAGGAGAGAGTGAGACTGTGTGTGAGGAGAGAGAGAAACAGCGAGTGAGGAGAGAGTGAGACAGTGTGTGAGGAGACAGTGAGACAGTGTGTGAGGAGAGAGAGAGTGAGACAGTGTGTGAGGAGAGAGAGTGAGACAGTGTGTGACGAGAGAGTGAGACAGTGTGTGAGGAGTGAGTGAGACAGTGTGTGAGGAGAGAGTGAGACAGTCTGTGAGGAGAGAGTGAGACAGTGTGTGAGGAGAGAATGAGACAGTGTGTGAGGAGAGAATGAGACAGTGTGTGAGGAGAGATAGAGTGAGACAGTGTGTGAGGAGTGAGAGTGAGACAGTGTGTGAGGAGAGAGAGTGAGACAGTGTGTGAGGAGAGAGTGAGACAGTGTATGAGGGGAGAGAGAGATGGACAGTGTGTGAGGAGAGAGAGTGAGACAGTGTGTGAGGAGAGAGTGAGACAGTGTGTGAGGAGAGACTGAGACAGTGTGTGAGGAGAGAGTGAGACAGTGTGTGAGGAGAGAGTGAGACAGAGTGTGAGGGGAGAGTGAGACAGTGTGTGAGAAGAGAGAGTGAGGCAGTGTGTGAGGAGAGAGAGAGAGACATTGTGTGAGGAGAGAGAGAGAGACAGTGTGTGAGGAGAGTGTGAGACAGTATGTGAGGGGAAAGAGTGAGACAGTGTGTGAGGAGAGAGAGTGAGACAGTGAGTGAGGAGAGAGTGAGACAGTGTGCGAGGAGAGAGAGAGGCAGTGAGTGAGGAGAGAGTGAGACAGTGTGCGAGGAGACAGTGAGACAGTGTGTGAGGAGAGAGAGAGTGAGACAGTGTGTGAGAAGAGAGAGTGAGACAGTGTGTGAGGAGAGAGTGAGACAGTGTGTGAGGAGACAGTGAGACAGTGTATGAGGGGAGAGAGAGAGAGACAGTGTGTGAGGAGAGAGAGTGAGACAGTGTGTGAGGAGAGAGTGAGACAGTGTGTGAGGAGAGACTGAGACAGTGTGTGAGGAGAGAGTGAGACAGTGTGTGAGGAGAGAGTGAGACAGTGTGTGAGGAGAGAGAGAGACAGGGTGTGAGGAGAGAGAGAGAGACATTGTGTGAGGAGAGAGTGAGACAGAGTGTGAGGGGAGAGTGAGACAGTGTGTGAGAAGAGAGAGTGAGGCAGTGTGTGAGGAGAGAGAGAGAGACATTGTGTGAGGAGAGAGAGAGAGACAGTGTGTGAGGAGAGAGAGTGAGACAGTGAGTGAGGAGAGAGTGAGACAGTGTGCGAGGAGAGAGTGAGACAGTGTGTGAGGAGAGAGAGAGACAGTGAGTGAGGAGAGAGTGAGACAGTGTGTGAGGAGACAGTGAGACAGAGTGTGAAGGGAGAGTGAGACAGTGTGTGAGGAGCGAGAGTGAGACAGTGTGTGAGGAGAGAGTGAGACAGTGTGTGAGGAGAGAGTGAGACAGTATGTGAGGAGAGAGAGTAAGACAGTGTGAGAGGAGAGAGTGAGACAGTGTGTGAGGGGAGACAGTGAGACAGTGTGAGAGGAGAGAGTGAGACAGTATGTGAGGAGAGAGAGTAAGACAGTGTGAGAGGAGAGAGTGAGACAGTATGTGAGGAGAGAGTGAGACAGTGTGTGAGGGGAGAGTGAGACAGTGTGTGAGGAGAGAGTGAGACAGTGTGTGAGGAGAGAGTGAGACAGTGAGTGAGGAGAGAGTGAGGCAGTGTGTGAGGGGAGAGAGTGAGGCAGTGTGGCAGGAGAGAGTGAGACAGTGTGTGAGGAGAGAGTGAGACAGTGTGTGAGGAGAGAGTGAGACAGTGTGTGAGGAGTGAGTGAGACAGTGTGTGAGGAGAGAGTGAGGCAGTGTGTGAGGGGAGAGAGTGAGACAGTGTGGGAGGAGAGAGTGAGACAGTGTGTGAGGAGAGAGTGAGACAGTGTGTGAGGGGAGAGAGTGAGACAGGTTGTGAGGGGAGAGTGAGACAGTGTGTGAGGAGAGAGTGAGATAGTGTGTGAGGAGAGAGTGAAACAGTGTGTGAGGAGAGAGTGAGACAGTGTGTGAGGAGACAGTGAGACAATGTGTGAGGGGAGAGTGAGACAGTGTGTGAGGAGAGAGTGAGACAGTGTGTGAGGAGAGAGTGAGACAGTGTGTGAGGAGAGAGTGAGACAGTGTGTGAGGAGAGAGAGTGAGACAGTGTGTGAGGAGAGAGTGAGACAGCGTGTGAGGAGAGAGTGAGACAGTGTGTGAGGAGAGAGAGAGTGAGACAGTGTGTGAGGGGAGAGAGTGAGACAGTGTGTGAGGAGCGAGAGTGAGAAGTGTGTGAGGAGAGATTCAGACAGTGTGTGAGGAGAGAGTGAGACAGTGTGTGAGGAGAGCGAGTGAGACAGTGTGTGAGGAGAGAGTGAGACAGTGTGTGAGGAGAGAGTAGGACAGTGTGTGAGGAGAGAGTGAGACTGTGTGTGAGGAGAGAGGGAAACAGCGAGTGAGGAGAGAGTGAGACAGTGTGTGAGGAGACAGTGAGACAGTGTGTGAGGAGAGAGAGAGTGAGACAGTGTGTGAGGAGCGAGAGTGAGACAGTGTGTGAGGAGAGAGAGAGACAGTGTGTGAGGGGAGAGTGAGACAGTGTGTGAGGAGAGAGAGTGAGACAGTGTGTGAGGAGAGAGTGAGACAGTGTGCGAGGAGAGAGTGAGAGAGTGTGTGAGGAGAGAGTGAGACAGTGTGTGAGGAGAGAGTGAGACAGTGTGTGAGGAGAGAGAGAGTGAGACAGTGTGTGAGGAGAGAGAGTGAGACAGTGTGTGACGAGAGAGTGAGACAGTGTGTGAGGAGTGAGTGAGACAGTGTGTGAGGAGAGAGTGAGACAGTCTGTGAGGAGAGAGTGAGACAGTGTGTGAGGAGAGAATGAGACAGTGTGTGAGGAGAGAATGAGACAGTGTGTGAGGAGAGATAGAGTGAGACAGTGTGTGAGGAGTGAGAGTGAGACAGTGTGTGAGGAGAGAGAGTGAGACAGTGTGTGAGGAGAGAGTGAGACAGTGTATGAGGGGAGAGAGAGATGGACAGTGTGTGAGGAGAGAGAGTGAGACAGTGTGTGAGGAGAGAGTGAGACAGTGTGTGAGGAGATAGTGAGACAGTGTGTGAGGAGAGAGTGAGACAGAGTGTGAGGGGAGAGTGAGACAGTGTGTGAGAAGAGAGAGTGAGGCAGTGTGTGAGGGGAGAGTGAGACAGTGTGTGAGAAGAGAGAGTGAGGCAGTGTGTGAGGAGAGAGAGAGAGACATTGTGTGAGGAGAGAGAGAGAGACAGTGTGTGAGG
This sequence comes from Scyliorhinus torazame, assembly GCF_047496885.1. Classification (NCBI taxonomy): domain Eukaryota; kingdom Metazoa; phylum Chordata; class Chondrichthyes; order Carcharhiniformes; family Scyliorhinidae; genus Scyliorhinus; species Scyliorhinus torazame. The sequence goes on from NW_027307767.1 coordinate 1,702,419, forward strand.
AGAGTGTGACACAGTATGTGAGGGGAAAGAGTGAGACAGTGTGTGAGGAGAGAGAGTGAGACAGTGAGTGAGGGGAGAGTGAGACAGTGTGTGAGAAGAGAGAGTGAGGCAGTGTGTGAGGAGAGAGAGAGAGACATTGTGTGAGGAGAGAGAGTGACACAGTATGTGAGGGGAAAGAGTGAGACAGTGTGTGAGGAGAGAGAGTGAGACAGTGAGTGAGGAGAGAGTGAGACAGTGTGCGAGGAGAGAGAGAGGCAGTGAGTGAGGAGAGAGTGAGACAGTGTGCGAGGAGACAGTGAGACAGTGTGTGAGGAGAGAGAGAGTGAGACAGTGTGTGAGAAGAGAGAGTGAGACAGTGTGTGAGGAGAGAGTGAGACAGTGTGTGAGGAGACAGTGAGACAGTGTATGAGGGGAGAGAGAGAGAGACAGTGTGTGAGGAGAGAGAGTGAGACAGTGTGTGAGGAGAGAGTGAGACAGTGTGTGAGGAGAGACTGAGACAGTGTGTGAGGAGAGAGTGAGACAGTGTGTGAGGAGAGAGTGAGACAGTGTGTGAGGAGAGAGAGAGACAGGGTGTGAGGAGAGAGAGAGAGACATTGTGTGAGGAGAGAGTGAGACAGAGTGTGAGGGGAGAGTGAGACAGTGTGTGAGAAGAGAGAGTGAGGCAGTGTGTGAGGAGAGAGAGAGAGACATTGTGTGAGGAGAGAGAGAGAGACAGTGTGTGAGGAGAGAGAGTGAGACAGTGAGTGAGGAGAGAGTGAGACAGTGTGCGAGGAGAGAGTGAGACAGTGTGTGAGGAGAGAGAGAGACAGTGAGTGAGGAGAGAGTGAGACAGTGTGTGAGGAGACAGTGAGACAGAGTGTGAAGGGAGAGTGAGACAGTGTGTGAGGAGCGAGAGTGAGACAGTGTGTGAGGAGAGAGTGAGACAGTGTGTGAGGAGAGAGTGAGACAATCAGTGAGGAGAGAGAGTGAGACAGTGTGTGAGGAGAGAGTGAGACAGTGTGTGAGGGGAGACAGTGAGACAGTGTGAGAGGAGAGAGTGAGACAGTATGTGAGGAGAGAGAGTAAGACAGTGTGAGAGGAGAGAGTGAGACAGTATGTGAGGAGAGAGTGAGACAGTGTGTGAGGGGAGAGTGAGACAGTGTGTGAGGAGAGAGTGAGACAGTGTGTGAGGAGAGAGTGAGACAGTGAGTGAGGAGAGAGTGAGGCAGTGTGTGAGGGGAGAGAGTGAGGCAGTGTGGCAGGAGAGAGTGAGACAGTGTGTGAGGAGAGAGTGAGACAGTGTGTGAGGAGAGAGTGAGACAGTGTGTGAGGAGTGAGTGAGACAGTGTGTGAGGAGAGAGTGAGGCAGTGTGTGAGGGGAGAGAGTGAGACAGTGTGGGAGGAGAGAGTGAGACAGTGTGTGAGGAGAGAGTGAGACAGTGTGTGAGGGGAGAGAGTGAGACAGGTTGTGAGGGGAGAGTGAGACAGTGTGTGAGGAGAGAGTGAGATAGTGTGTGAGGAGAGAGTGAAACAGTGTGTGAGGAGAGAGTGAGACAGTGTGTGAGGAGACAGTGAGACAATGTGTGAGGGGAGAGTGAGACAGTGTGTGAGGAGAGAGTGAGACAGTGTGTGAGGAGAGAGTGAGACAGTGTGTGAGGAGAGAGTGAGACAGTGTGTGAGGAGAGAGAGTGAGACAGTGTGTGAGGAGAGAGTGAGACAGCGTGTGAGGAGAGAGTGAGACAGTGTGTGAGGAGAGAGAGAGTGAGACAGTGTGTGAGGGGAGAGAGTGAGACAGTGTGTGAGGAGCGAGAGTGAGAAGTGTGTGAGGAGAGATTCAGACAGTGTGTGAGGAGAGAGTGAGACAGTGTGTGAGGAGAGCGAGTGAGACAGTGTGTGAGGAGAGAGTGAGACAGTGTGTGAGGAGAGAGTAGGACAGTGTGTGAGGAGAGAGTGAGACTGTGTGTGAGGAGAGAGGGAAACAGCGAGTGAGGAGAGAGTGAGACAGTGTGTGAGGAGACAGTGAGACAGTGTGTGAGGAGAGAGAGAGTGAGACAGTGTGTGAGGAGCGAGAGTGAGACAGTGTGTGAGGAGAGAGAGAGACAGTGTGTGAGGGGAGAGTGAGACAGTGTGTGAGGAGAGAGAGTGAGACAGTGTGTGAGGAGAGAGTGAGACAGTGTGCGAGGAGAGAGTGAGAGAGTGTGTGAGGAGAGAGTGAGACAGTGTGTGAGGAGAGAGTGAGACAGTGTGTGAGGAGAGAGTGAGACAGTGGGTGAGGAGAGAGAGTGAGACAGTGTGTGAGGAGAGAGTGAGACAGTGTGTGAGGGGAGAGAGTGAGACAGTGTGTGAGGAGAGAGTGAGACAGTGTGTGAGGAGAGAGTGAGATTGTGTGTGAGGAGAGAGTGAGACAGTGTGTGAGGAGAGAGAGTGAGACAGTGTGTGAGGAGATTGAGAGTGAGACAGTGTGTGAGGGGAGAGAGTGAGGTAGTGTGTGAAGGGAGAGAGTGAGACAGTGAGTGAGGAGAGAGTGAGACATTGTGTGAGGAGAGAGTGAGACAGTGTGTGAGGAGAGAGTAGGACAGTGTGTGAGGAGAGAGTGAGACTGTGTGTGAGGAGAGAGAGAAACAGCGAGTGAGGAGAGAGTGAGACAGTGTGTGAGGAGACAGTGAGACAGTGTGTGAGGAGAGAGAGAGTGAGACAGTGTGTGAGGAGAGAGAGTGAGACAGTGTGTGACGAGAGAGTGAGACAGTGTGTGAGGAGTGAGTGAGACAGTGTGTGAGGAGAGAGTGAGACAGTCTGTGAGGAGAGAGTGAGACAGTGTGTGAGGAGAGAATGAGACAGTGTGTGAGGAGAGAATGAGACAGTGTGTGAGGAGAGATAGAGTGAGACAGTGTGTGAGGAGTGAGAGTGAGACAGTGTGTGAGGAGAGAGAGTGAGACAGTGTGTGAGGAGAGAGTGAGACAGTGTATGAGGGGAGAGAGAGAGAGACAGTGTGTGAGGAGAGAGAGTGAGACAGTGTGTGAGGAGAGAGTGAGACAGTGTGTGAGGAGAGACTGAGACAGTGTGTGAGGAGAGAGTGAGACAGTGTGTGAGGAGAGAGTGAGACAGAGTGTGAGGGGAGAGTGAGACAGTGTGTGAGAAGAGAGAGTGAGGCAGTGTGTGAGGAGAGAGAGAGAGACATTGTGTGAGGAGAGAGAGAGAGACAGTGTGTGAGGAGAGTGTGAGACAGTATGTGAGGGGAAAGAGTGAGACAGTGTGTGAGGAGAGAGAGTGAGACAGTGAGTGAGGAGAGAGTGAGACAGTGTGCGAGGAGAGAGAGAGGCAGTGAGTGAGGAGAGAGTGAGACAGTGTGCGAGGAGACAGTGAGACAGTGTGTGAGGAGAGAGAGAGTGAGACAGTGTGTGAGAAGAGAGAGTGAGACAGTGTGTGAGGAGAGAGTGAGACAGTGTGTGAGGAGACAGTGAGACAGTGTATGAGGGGAGAGAGAGAGAGACAGTGTGTGAGGAGAGAGAGTGAGACAGTGTGTGAGGAGAGAGTGAGACAGTGTGTGAGGAGAGACTGAGACAGTGTGTGAGGAGAGAGTGAGACAGTGTGTGAGGAGAGAGTGAGACAGTGTGTGAGGAGAGAGAGAGACAGGGTGTGAGGAGAGAGAGAGAGACATTGTGTGAGGAGAGAGTGAGACAGAGTGTGAGGGGAGAGTGAGACAGTGTGTGAGAAGAGAGAGTGAGGCAGTGTGTGAGGAGAGAGAGAGAGACATTGTGTGAGGAGAGAGAGAGAGACAGTGTGTGAGGAGAGAGAGTGAGACAGTGAGTGAGGAGAGAGTGAGACAGTGTGCGAGGAGAGAGTGAGACAGTGTGTGAGGAGAGAGAGAGACAGTGAGTGAGGAGAGAGTGAGACAGTGTGTGAGGAGACAGTGAGACAGAGTGTGAAGGGAGAGTGAGACAGTGTGTGAGGAGCGAGAGTGAGACAGTGTGTGAGGAGAGAGTGAGACAGTGTGTGAGGAGAGAGTGAGACAGTCAGTGAGGAGAGAGAGTGAGACAGTGTGTGAGGAGAGAGTGAGACAGTGTGTGAGGAGAGAGAGACAGTGTGTGAGGAAAGAGTGAGACACTGTGTGAGGAGAGAGTGAGACAGTGTGTGAGGAGAGAGTGAGACAGTGTGTGAGGAGAGAGTAGGACAGTGTGTGAGGAGAGAGTGAGACTCTGTGTGAGGCGAGAGAGAAACAGCGAGTGAGGAGAGAGTGAGACAGTGTGTGAGGAGACAGTGAGACAGTGTGTGAGGAGAGAGAGAGTGAGACAGTGTGTGAGGAGCGAGAGTGAGACAGTGTGTGAGGAGCGAGAGTGAGACAGTGTGTGAGGGGAGAGAATGAGGCAGTGTGTGAGGGGAGAGAGTTAGACAGTGAGTGAGGAGAAAGTGAGACAGTGTGTGAGGAGAGAGTGAGACAGTGTGTGATGGGAGAGTGAGACAGTGTGTGAAAAGAGAGAGTGAGACAGTGTGTGACGAGAGAGTGAGACAGTGTGTGAGGAGAGAGTGAGACAGTGTGTGAGGGGAGAGAGTGAGACTGTGTGAGAGGAGAGAGTGAGACAGTATGTGAGGAGAGAGAGTGAGACAGTGTGAGAGGAGAGAGTGAGACAGTATGTGAGGAGAGAGTGAGACAGTGTGTGAGGAGAGAGTGAGACAGTGAGTGAGGAGAGAATGAGGCAGTGTGTGAGGAGAGAGTGAGACAGTGTGTGAGGAGAGATAGAGTGAGACAGTGTGTGAGGAGTGAGAGTGAGACAGTGTGTGAGGAGAGAGAGTGAGACAGTGTGTGAGGAGAGAGTGGGACAGTGTGTGAGGAGAGAGTGAGACATGGTGTGAGGAGAGAGTGAGACAGTGTGTGAGGAGAGAGTGAGACAGTTTGTGTGAGGAGACAGTGAGACAGAGTGTGAGGAGAGTGTGAGACAGTGTGTGAGGAGAGAGATTGAGACAGTGTGTGAGGAGAGAGAGTGAGACTGTGTGTGAGGAGAGAGAGAGTGAGACAGTGTGTGAGGGGAGAGAGTGAGACAGTGTGAGGAGAGAGAGGGAGACAGTGTGTGAGGAGCGAGAGTGAGACAGTGTGTGAGGAGAGAGTGAGACAGTGTGTGAGGGGAGAGAGTGAGACAGTGTGAGAGGAGAGAGTGAGACAGTATGTGAGGAGAGAGAGTAAGACAGTGTGAGAGGAGAGAGTGAGACAGTATGTGAGGAGAGAGTGAGACAGTGTGTGAGGGGAGAGTGAGACAGTGTGTGAGGAGAGAGTGAGACAGTGTGTGAGGAGAGAGTGAGACAGTGAGTGAGGAGAGAGTGAGGCAGTGTGTGAGGGGAGAGAGTGAGGCAGTGTGGCAGGAGAGAGTGAGACAGTGTGTGAGGAGAGAGTGAGACAGTGTGTGAGGAGAGAGTGAGAGAGTGTGTGAGGAGTGAGTGAGACAGTGTGTGAGGAGAGAGTGAGGCAGTGTGTGAGGGGAGAGAGTGAGACAGTGTGGGAGGAGAGAGTGAGACAGTGTGTGAGGAGAGAGTGAGACAGTGTGTGAGGGGAGAGAGTGAGACAGTGTGTGAGGGGAGAGTGAGACAGTGTGTGAGGAGAGAGTGAGATAGTGTGTGAGGAGAGAGTGAAACAGTGTGTGAGGAGAGAGTGAGACAGTGTGTGAGGAGACAGTGAGACAGTGTGTGAGGGGAGAGTGAGACAGTGTGTGAGGAGAGAGTGAGACAGTGTGTGAGGAGAGAGTGAGACAGTGTGTGAGGAGAGAGAGTGAGACAGTGTGTGAGGATAGAGTGAGACAGCGTGTGAGGAGAGAATGAGACAGTGTGTGAGGAGAGAGAGAGTGAGACAGTGTGTGAGGGGAGAGAGTGAGACAGTGTGTGAGGAGCGAGAGTGAGAAGTGTGTGAGGAGAGAGTCAGACAGTGTGTGAGGAGAGAGTGAGACAGTGTGTGAGGAGAGCGAGTGAGACAGTGTGTGAGGAGAGAGTGAGACAGTGTGTGAGGAGAGAGTAGGACAGTGTATGAGGAGAGAGTGAGACTGTGTGTGAGGAGAGAGGGAAACAGCGAGTGAGGAGAGAGTGAGACAGTGTGTGAGGAGACAGTGAGACAGTGTGTGAGGAGAGAGAGAGTGAGACAGTGTGTGAGGAGCGAGAGTAAGACAGTGTGTGAGGGGAGAGAGAGACAGTGTGTGAGGGGAGAGTGAGACAGTGTGTGAGGAGAGAGAGTGAGACAGTGTGTGAGGAGAGAGTGAGACAGTGTGCGAGGAGAGAGTGAGAGAGTGTGTGAGGAGAGAGTGAGACAGTGTGTGAGGAGAGAGTGAGACAGTGTGTGAGGAGAGAGTGAGACAGTGGGTGAGGAGAGAGAGTGAGACAGTGTGTGAGGAGAGAGTGAGACAGTGTGTGAGGGGAGAGAGTGAGACAGTGTGTGAGGAGAGAGTGAGAAAGTGTGTGAGGAGAGAGTGTGATTGTGTGTGAGGAGAGAGTGAGACAGTGTGTGAGGAGAGAGAGTGAGACAGTGTGTGAGGAGATTGAGAGTGAGACAGTGTGTGAGGGGAGAGAGTGAGGTAGTGTGTGAGGGGAGAGAGTGAGACAGTGAGTGATGAGAGAGTGAGACATTGTGTGAGGAGAGAGTGAGACAGTGTGTGAGGAGAGAGTAGGACAGTGTGTGAGGAGAGAGTCAGACAGTGTGTGAGGAGAGAGAGAAACAGCGAGTGAGGAGAGAGTGAGACAGTGTGTGAGGAGACAGTGAGACAGTGTGTGAGGAGCGAGAGAGTGAGACAGTGTGTGAGGAGAGAGAGTGAGACAGTGTGTGACGAGAGAGTTAGACAGTGTGTGAGGAGTGAGTGAGACAGTGTGTGAGGAGAGAGTGAGACAGTCTGTGAGGAGAGAGTGAGACAGTGTGTGAGGAGAGAATGAGACAGTGTGTGAGGAGAGAGTGAGACAGTGTGTGAGGAGTGAGTGAGACAGTGTGTGAGGAGAGAGTGAGGCAGTGTGTGAGGGGAGAGAGTGAGACAGTGTGGGAGGAGAGAGTGAGACAGTGTGTGAGGAGAGAGTGAGACAGTGTGTGAGGGGAGAGAGTGAGACAGTGTGTGAGGGGAGAGTGAGACAGTGTGTGAGGAGAGAGTGAGATAGTGTGTGAGGAGAGAGTGAAACAGTGTGTGAGGAGAGAGTGAGACAGTGTGTGAGGAGACAGTGAGACAGTGTGTGAGGGGAGAGTGAGACAGTGTGTGAGGAGAGAGTGAGACAGTGTGTGAGGAGAGAGTGAGACAGTGTGGGAGGAGAGAGTGAGACAGTGTGTGAGGAGAGAGAGTGAGACAGTGTGTGAGGAGAGAGTGAGACAGCGTGTGAGGAGAGAATGAGACAGTGTGTGAGGAGAGAGAGAGTGAGACAGTGTGTGAGGGGAGAGAGTGAGACAGTGTGTGAGGAGCGAGAGTGAGAAGTGTGTGAGGAGAGAGTCAGACAGTGTGTGAGGAGAGAGTGAGACAGTGTGTGAGGAGAGCGAGTGAGACAGTGTGTGAGGAGAGAGTGAGACAGTGTGTGAGGAGAGAGTAGGACAGTGTATGAGGAGAGAGTGAGACTGTGTGTGAGGAGAGAGGGAAACAGCGAGTGAGGAGAGAGTGAGACAGTGTGTGAGGAGACAGTGAGACAGTGTGTGAGGAGAGAGAGAGTGAGACAGTGTGTGAGGAGCGAGAGTGAGACAGTGTGTGAGGGGAGAGAGAGACAGTGTGTGAGGGGAGAGTGAGACAGTGTGTGAGGAGAGAGAGTGAGACAGTGTGTGAGGAGAGAGTGAGACAGTGTGCGAGGAGAGAGTGAGAGAGTGTGTGAGGAGAGAGTGAGACAGTGTGTGAGGAGAGAGTGAGACAGTGTGTGAGGAGAGAGTGAGACAGTGGGTGAGGAGAGAGAGTGAGACAGTGTGTGAGGAGAGAGTGAGACAGTGTGTGAGGGGAGAGAGTGAGACAGTGTGTGAGGAGAGAGTGAGAAAGTGTGTGAGGAGAGAGTGTGATTGTGTGTGAGGAGAGAGTGAGACAGTGTGTGAGGAGAGAGAGTGAGACAGTGTGTGAGGAGATTGAGAGTGAGACAGTGTGTGAGGGGAGAGAGTGAGGTAGTGTGTGAGGGGAGAGAGTGAGACAGTGAGTGATGAGAGAGTGAGACATTGTGTGAGGAGAGAGTGAGACAGTGTGTGAGGAGAGAGTAGGACAGTGTGTGAGGAGAGAGTCAGACAGTGTGTGAGGAGAGAGAGAAACAGCGAGTGAGGAGAGAGTGAGACAGTGTGTGAGGAGACAGTGAGACAGTGTGTGAGGAGCGAGAGAGTGAGACAGTGTGTGAGGAGAGAGAGTGAGACAGTGTGTGACGAGAGAGTTAGACAGTGTGTGAGGAGTGAGTGAGACAGTGTGTGAGGAGAGAGTGAGACAGTCTGTGAGGAGAGAGTGAGACAGTGTGTGAGGAGAGAATGAGACAGTGTGTGAGGAGAGAATGAGACAGTGTGTGAGGAGAGATAGAGTGAGACAGTGTGTGAGGAGTGAGAGTGAGACAGTGTGTGAGGAGAGAGAGTGAGACAGTGTGTGAGGAGAGAGTGAGACAGTGTATGAGGGGAGAGAGAGAGAGACAGTGTGTGAGGAGAGAGAGTGAGACAGTGTGTGAGGAGAGAGTGAGACAGTGTGTGAGGAGAGACTGAGACAGTTTGTGAGGAGAGAGTGAGACAGTGTGTGAGGAGAGAGTGAGACAGAGTGTGAGGGGAGAGTGAGACAGTGTGTGAGAAGAGAGAGTGAGGCAGTGTGTGAGGAGAGAGAGAGAGACATTGTGTGAGGAGAGAGAGAGAGACAGTGTGTGAGGAGAGTGTGAGACAGTATGTGAGGGGAAAGAGTGAGACAGTGTGTGAGGAGAGAGAGTGAGACAGTGAGTGAGGAGAGAGTGAGACAGTGTGCGAGGAGAGAGAGAGGCAGTGAGTGAGGAGAGAGTGAGACAGTGTGCGAGGAGACAGTGAGACAGTGTGTGAGGAGAGAGAGAGTGAGACAGTGTGTGAGGAGAGAGAGTGAGACAGTGTGTGAGGAGAGAGTGAGACAGTGTGTGAGGAGACAGTGAGACAGTGTATGAGGGGAGAGAGAGAGAGACAGTGTGTGAGGAGAGAGAGTGAGACAGTGTGTGAGGAGAGAGTGAGACAGTGTGTGAGGAGAGACTGAGACAGTGTGTGAGGAGAGAGTGAGACAGTGTGTGAGGAGAGAGTGAGACAGTGTGTGAGGAGAGAGAGAGACAGGGTGTGAGGAGAGAGAGAGAGACATTGTGTGAGGAGAGAGTGAGACAGAGTGTGAGGGGAGAGTGAGACAGTGTGTGAGAAGAGAGAGTGAGGCAGTGTGTGAGGAGAGAGAGAGAGACATTGTGTGAGGAGAGAGAGAGAGACAGTGTGTGAGGAGAGAGAGTGAGACAGTGAGTGAGGAGAGAGTGAGACAGTGTGCGAGGAGAGAGTGAGACAGTGTGTGAGGAGAGAGAGAGACAGTGAGTGAGGAGAGAGTGAGACAGTGTGTGAGGAGACAGTGAGACAGAGTGTGAAGGGAGAGTGAGAAAGTGTGTGAGGAGAGAGTGAGACACTGTGTGAGGAGAGAGTGAGACAGTGTGTGAGGAGAGAGTGAGACAGTGTGTGAGGAGAGAGTAGGACAGTGTGTGAGGAGAGAGTGAGACTCTGTGTGAGGCGAGAGAGAAACAGCGAGTGAGGAGAGAGTGAGACAGTGTGTGAGGAGACAGTGAGACAGTGTGTGAGGAGAGAGAAGTTGAGACAGTGTGTGAGGAGCGAGAGTGAGACAGTGTGTGAGGAGCGAGAGTGAGACAGTGTGTGAGGAGAGAGTGAGACAGAGTGTGAGGAGAGAGTGAGACAGTGTGTGAGGAGAGAGTGAGACAGTGTGTGAGGAGAGCGAGAGACAGTGAGTGAGGAGAGAGTGAGACAGTGTGTGAGGAGAGAGTGAGACAGTGTGTGAGGAGAGAGTGAGACAGTGTGTGAGGAGAGAGAGAGACAGGGTGTGAGGAGAGAGAGAGACATTGTGTGAGGAAAGAGTGAGACAGAGTGTGAAGGGAGAGTGAGACAGTGTGTGAGGAGCGAGAGTGAGACAGTGTGTGAGGAGAGAGTGAGACAGTGTGTGAGGAGAGAGTGAGACAGTGTGTGAGGAGAGAGAGAGACAGTGAGTGAGGAGAGAGTGAGACAGTGTGTGAGGAGACAGTGAGACAGTGTGTGAGGAGAGAGAGAGTGAGACAGTGTGTGAGGAGAGAGAGTGAGACAGTGTGTGAGGAGAGATTGAGACAGTGTGTGAGGAGAGAGTGAGACAGTGTGTGAGGAGACAGTGAGACAGTGCATGAGGGGAGAGAGAGAGACAGTGTGTGAGGAGAGAGAGTGAGACAGTGTGTGAGGAGAGAGTGAGACAGTGTGTGAGGAGGGAGTGAGACAGTGTGTGAGGAGAGAGTGAGACAGTGTGTGAGGAGAGAGAGAGACAGGGTGTGAGGAGAGAGAGAGACATTGTGTGAGGAAAGAGTGAGACAGAGTGTGAAGGGAGAGTGAGACAGTGTGTGAGGAGTGAGAGTGAGACAGTGTGTGAGGAGAGAGTGAGACAGTGTGTGAGGAGAGAGTGAGACAGTGTGTGAGGAGAGAGAGAGACAGTGAGTGAGGAGAGAGTGAGACAGTGTGTGAGGAGACAGTGAGACAGTGTGTGAGGAGAGAGAGAGTGAGACAGTGTGTGAGGAGAGAGAGTGAGACAGTGTGTGAGGAGAGATTGAGACAGTGTGTGAGGAGAGAGTGAGACAGTGTGTGAGGAGACAGTGAGACAGTGCATGAGGGGAGAGAGAGAGACAGTGTGTGAGGAGAGAGAGTGAGACAGTGTGTGAGGAGAGAGTGAGACAGTGTGTGAGGAGGGAGTGAGACAGTGTGTGAGCAGAGAGTGAGACAGTGTGTGAGGAGAGAGTGAGACAGTGTGTGAGGAGATAGAGAGACAAGGTGTGAGGAGAGAGAGAGACATTGTGTGAGGAGAGAGTGAGACAGATTGTGAGGGGAGAGGGAGACAGTGTGTGAGAAGAGAGAGTGAGGCAGTGTGTGAGGAGAGAGAGAGACATTGTGTGAGGAGAGAGAGAGAGACAGTGTGTGAGGAGAGAGAGTGAGACAGTGAGTGAGGTGAGAGTGAGACAGTGTGCGAGGAGAGAGTGAGAAATTGTGTGAGGAGAGAGACAGTGAGTGAGGAGAGAGTGAGACAGTGTGTGAGGAGACAGTGAGACAGTGTGTGAGGAAAGAGAGAGTGAGACAGTGTGTGAGGAAAGAGTGAGACAGTGTGTGAGGAGAGAGTGAGACAGTGTGTGAGGAGAGAGTGAGACAGTGTGTGAGGAGAGAGCGAGACAGGGTGTGAGGAGAGAGAGAGACATTGCGTGAGGAAAGAGTGAGACAGAGTGTGAAGGAAGAGTGAGACAGTGTGTGAGGAGCGAGAGTGAGACAGTGTGTGAGGAGAGAGTGAGACAGTGTGTGAGGAGAGAGAGTGAGACAGTGTGTGAGGAGAGAGTGAGACAGTATGTGAGGAGAGAGAGTGAGACAGTGTGTGAGGGGAGAGAGTGAGACAGTGTGTGAGGAGAGAGTGAGACAGTGTGTGAGGAGAGAGAGTGAGACAGTGTGTGAGGAGAGAGTGAGACAGTGTGTGAGGAGAGAGAATGAGACAGTGTGTGAGGGGAGAGAGTGAGACAGTGTGTGAGCAGAGAGTGAGACAGTGTGTGAGGAGAGAGAGTGAGACAGTGTGTGAGGAGAGAGTGAGACAGTGTGTGAGGAGAGAGAATGAGACAGTGTGTGAGGGGAGAGAGTGAGACAGTGTGTGAGGAGAGAGTGAGACAGTGTGTGAGGAGAGAGAGACAGTGTGTGAGAGGAGAGTGAGACAGTGTGTGAGGAGAGAGAGAGACAGTGAGTTAGGAGAGAGTGAGACAGTGTGTGAGGAGAGAGAGTGAGACAGTGTGTGAGGAGAGAGAGAGACAGTGTGTGAGGAGAGAGAGTGAGACAGTGTGTGAGGAGAGAGTGAGACAGTGTGTGAGGAGGGAGTGAGACAGTGTGTGAGGAGAGAGTGAGACAGTGTGTGAGGAGAGAGAGAGACAGGGTGTGAGGAGAGAGAGAGACATTGTGTGAGGAAAGAGTGAGACAGAGTGTGAAGGGAGAATGAGACAGTGTGTGAGGAGCGAGAGTGAGACAGTGTGTGAGGAGAGAGTGAGACAGTGTGTGAGGAGAGAGTGAGACAGTGTGTGAGGAGAGAGAGAGACAGTGAGTGAGGAGAGAGTGAGACAGTGTGTGAGGAGACAGTGAGACAGTGTGTGAGGAGAGAGAGAGTGAGACAGTGTGTGAGGAGAGAGAGAGACAGTGAGTGAGGAGAGAGTGAGACAGTGTGTGAGGAGGGAGTGAGACAGTGTGTGAGGAGAGAGTGAGACAGTGTGTGAGGAGAGAGTGAGACAGTGTGTGAGGAGATAGAGAGACAAGGTGTGAGGAGAGAGAGAGACATTGTGTGAGGAGAGAGTGAGACAGATTGTGAGGGGAGAGGGAGACAGTGTGTGAGAAGAGAGAGTGAGGCAGTGTGTGAGGAGAGAGAGAGACATTGTGTGAGGAGAGAGAGAGAGACAGTGTGTGAGGAGAGAGAGTGAGACAGTGAGTGAGGTGAGAGTGAGACAGTGTGCGAGGAGAGAGTGAGAAATTGTGTGAGGAGAGAGACAGTGAGTGAGGAGAGAGTGAGACAGTGTGTGAGGAGACAGTGAGACAGTGTGTGAGGAAAGAGAGAGTGAGACAGTGTGTGAGGAAAGAGTGAGACAGTGTGTGAGGAGAGAGTGAGACAGTGTGTGAGGAGAGAGTGAGACAGTGTGTGAGGAGAGAGCGAGACAGGGTGTGAGGAGAGAGAGAGACATTGCGTGAGGAAAGAGTGAGACAGAGTGTGAAGGGAGAGTGAGACAGTGTGTGAGGAGCGAGAGTGAGACAGTGTGTGAGGAGAGAGTGAGACAGTGTGTGAGGAGAGAGAGTGAGACAGTGTGTGAGGAGAGAGTGAGACAGTATGTGAGGAGAGAGAGTGAGACAGTGTGTGAGGGGAGAGAGTGAGACAGTGTGTGAGGAGAGAGTGAGACAGTGTGTGAGGAGAGAGAGTGAGACAGTGTGTGAGGAGAGAGTGAGACAGTGTGTGAGGAGAGAGAATGAGACAGTGTGTGAGGGGAGAGAGTGAGACAGTGTGTGAGCAGAGAGTGAGACAGTGTGTGAGGAGAGAGAGTGAGACAGTGTGTGAGGAGAGAGTGAGACAGTGTGTGAGGAGAGAGAATGAGACAGTGTGTGAGGGGAGAGAGTGAGACAGTGTGTGAGGAGAGAGTGAGACAGTGTGTGAGGAGAGAGAGACAGTGTGTGAGAGGAGAGTGAGACAGTGTGTGAGGAGAGAGAGAGACAGTGAGTTAGGAGAGAGTGAGACAGTGTGTGAGGAGAGAGAGTGAGACAGTGTGTGAGGAGAGAGTGAGACAGTGTGTGAGGAGAGAGAGAGACAGTGAGTTAGGAGAGAGTGAGACAGTGTGTGAGGAGAGAGTGAGACAGTGTGTGAGGAGAGCGAGTGAGACAGTGTGTGAGGAGAGAGTGAGACAGTGTGTGAGGAGAGAGTAGGACAGTGTGTGAGGAGAGAGTGAGACTGTGTGTGAGGAGAGAGAGAAACAGCGAGTGAGGAGAGAGTGAGACAGTGTGTGAGGAGACAGTGAGACAGTGTGTGAGGAGAGAGAGAGTGAGACAGTGTGTGAGGAGCGAGAGTGGGACAGTGTGTGAGGAGAGAGTGAGACAGTGTGTGAGGAGAGAGTGAGACAGTGTGTGAGGAGAGAGTGAGACAGTGTGTGAGGAGAGAGAGAGGCAGTGAGTGAGGAGAGAGTGAGACAGTGTGCGAGGAGACAGTGAGACAGTGTGTGAGGAGAGAGAGAGTGAGACAGTGTGTGAGGAGAGAGAGTGAGACAGTGTGTGAGGAGAGAGTGAGACAGTGTGTGAGGAGACAGTGAGACAGTGTATGAGGGGAGAGAGAGAGAGACAGTGTGTGAGGAGAGAGAGTGAGACAGTGTGTGAGGAGAGAGTGAGACAGTGTGTGAGGAGAGACTGAGACAGTGTGTGAGGAGAGAGTGAGACAGTGTGTGAGGAGAGAGTGAGACAGAGTGTGAGCGGAGAGTGAGACAGTGTGTGAGAAGAGAGAGTGAGGCAGTGTGTGAGGAGAGAGAGAGAGACATTGTGTGAGGAGAGAGAGAGAGACAGTGTGTGAGGAGAGTGTGAGACAGTATGTGAGGGCAAAGAGTGAGACAGTGTGAGAGGAGAGAGAGTGAGACAGTGAGTGAGGAGAGAGTGAGACAGTGTGCGAGGAGAGAGAGAGGCAGTGAGTGAGGAGAGAGTGAGACAGTGTGCGAGGAGACAGTGAGACTGTGTGAGGAGAGAGAGAGTGAGACAGTGTGTGAGGAGAGAGAGTGAGACAGTGTGTGAGGAGAGAGTGAGAGAGTGTGTGAGGAGACAGTGAGACAGTGTATGAGGGGGGAGAGAGAGAGAGACAGTGTGTGAGGAGAGAGAGTGAGACAGTGTGTGAGGAGAGAGTGAGACAGTGTGTGAGGAGAGACTGAGACAGTGTGTGAGGAGAGAGTGAGACAGTGTGTGAGGAGAGAGTGAGACAGTGTGTGAGGAGAGAGAGAGACAGGGTGTGAGGAGAGAGAGAGAGACAGTGTGTGAGGAGAGTGTGAGACAGTATGTGAGGGGAAAGAGTGAGACAGTGTGTGAGGAGAGAGAGTGAGACAGTGAGTGAGGAGAGAGTGAGACAGTGTGCGAGGAGAGAGTGAGACAGTGTGTGAGGAGAGAGAGAGACAGTGAGTGAGGAGAGAGTGAGACAGTGTGTGAGGAGACAGTGAGACAGAGTGTGAAGGGAGAGTGAGACAGTGTGTGAGGAGCGAGAGTGAGACAGTGTGTGAGGAGAGAGTGAGACAGTGTGTGAGGAGAGAGTGAGACAGTCAGTGAGGAGAGAGAGTGAGACAGTGTGTGAGGAGAGAGTGAGACAGTGTGTGAGGAGAGAGAGACAGTGTGTGAGGCGAGAGTGAGACACTGTGTGAGGAGAGAGTGAGACAGTGTGTGAGGAGAGAGTGAGACAGTGTGTGAGGAGAGAGAGAGACAGGGTGTGAGGAGAGAGAGAGACATTGTGTGAGGAAAGAGTGAGACAGTGTGTGAGGAGAGAGTGAGACAGTGTGTGAGGAGAGAGTGAGACAGTGTGTGAGGAAAGAGAGAGACAGGGTGTGAGGAGAGAGAGAGACATTGTGTGAGGAAAGAGTGAGACAGAGTGTGAAGGGAGAGTGAGACAGTGTGTGAGGAGCGAGAGTGAGACAGTGTGTGAGGAGAGAGAGAGTGAGACAGTGTGTGAGGAGTGAGTGAGACAGTGTGTGAGGAGAGAGTGAGGCAGTGTGTGAGGGGAGAGAGTGAGACAGTGTGGGAGGAGAGAGTGAGACAGTGTGTGAGGGGAGAAAGTGAGACAGTGTGTGAGGGGAGAGTGAGACAGTGTGTGAGGAGAGAGTGAGACAGTGTGTGAGGAGAGAGTGAGACAGTGTGTGAGGAGAGCGAGAGACAGTGAGTGAGGAGAGAGTGAGACAGTGTGTGAGGAGAGAGAGTGAGACAGTGTGTGAGGAGAGAGAGTGAGACAGTGTGTGAGGAGAGAGTGAGTGAGACAGTGTGTGAGGAGAGAGTGAGACAGTGTGTGAGGAGAGAGTGAGACAGTGTGTGAGGAGAGAGAGAGTGAGACAGTGTGTGAGGGGAGAGAGTGAGACAGTGTGTGAGGAGCGAGAGTGAGAAGTGTGTGAGGAGAGAGTGAGACAGTGTGTGAGGAGAGAGTGAGACAGTGTGTGAGGAGAGAGAGAGTGAGACAGTGTGTGAGGGGAGAGAGTGAGACAGTGTGTGAGGAGCGAGAGTGAGAAGTGTGTGAGGAGAGAGTGAGACAGTGTGTGAGGAGAGAGTGAGACAGTGTGTGAGGAGAGCGAGTGAGACAGTGTGTGAGGAGAGAGTGAGACAGTGTGTGAGGAGAGAGTAGGACAGTGTGTGAGGAGAGAGTGAGACTGTGTGTGAGGCGAGAGAGAAACAGCGAGTGAGGAGAGAGTGAGACAGTGTGTGAGGAGACAGTGAGACAGTGTGTGAGGAGAGAGAGAGTGAGACAGTGTGTGAGGAGCGAGAGTGAGACAGTGTGTGAGGAGCGAGAGTGAGACAGTGTGTGAGGAGAGAGTGAGACAGAGTGTGAGGAGAGAGTGAGACAGTGTGTGAGGAGAGAATGAGACAGTGTGTGAGGAGAGCGAGAGACAGTGAGTGAGGAGAGAGTGAGACAGTGTGTGAGGAGAGAGTGAGACAGTGTGTGAGGAGAGAGTGAGACAGTGTGTGAGGAGAGAGAGAGACAGGGTGTGAGGAGAGAGAGAGACATTGTGTGAGGAAAGAGTGAGACAGAGTGTGAAGGGAGAGTGAGACAGTGCGTGAGGAGCGAGAGTGAGACAGTGTGTGAGGAGAGAGTGAGACAGAGTGTGAGGAGAGAGTGAGACAGTGTGTGAGGAGAGAGTGAGACAGTGTGTGAGGAGAGAGAGACAGTGAGTGAGGAGAGAGTGAGACAGTGTGTGAGGAGAGAGAGTGAGACAGTGTGTGAGGAAAGAGAGAGTGAGACAGTGTGTGAGGAAAGAGTGAGACAGTGTGTGAGGAGAGAGTGAGACAGTGTGTGAGGAGAGAGTGAGACAGTGTGTGAGGAGAGAGCGAGACAGTGAGTGAGGAGAGAGTGAGACAGTGTGTGAGGAGACAGTGAGACAGAGTGTGAAGGGAGAGTGAGACAGTGTGTGAGGAGCGAGAGTGAGACAGTGTGTGAGGAGAGAGTGAGACAGTGTGTGAGGAGAGAGTGAGACAGTCAGTGAGGAGAGAGAGTGAGACAGTGTGTGAGGAGAGAGTGAGACAGTGTGTGAGGAGAGAGAGACAGTGTGTGAGGAGAGAGTGAGACACTGTGTGAGGACAGAGTGAGACAGTGTGTGAGGAGAGAGTGAGACAGTGTGTGAGGAGAGAGTAGGACAGTGTGTGAGGAGAGAGTGAGACTCTGTGTGAGGCGAGAGAGAAACAGCGAGTGAGGAGAGAGTGAGACAGTGTGTGAGGAGACAGTGAGACAGTGTGTGAGGAGAGAGAGAGTGAGACAGTGTGTGAGGAGCGAGAGTGAGACAGTGTGTGAGGAGCGAGAGTGAGACAGTGTGTGAGGAGAGAGTGAGACAGAGTGTGAGGAGAGAGTGAGACAGTGTGTGAGGAGAGAGTGAGACAGTGTGTGAGGAGAGCGAGAGACAGTGAGTGAGGAGAGAGTGAGACAGTGTGTGAGGAGAGAGTGAGACAGTGTGTGAGGAGAGAATGAGACAGTGTGTGAGGAGAGAGAGAGACAGGGTGTGAGGAGAGAGAGAGACATTGTGTGAGGAAAGAGTGAGACAGAGTGTGAAGGGAGAGTGAGACAGTGTGTGAGGAGCGAGAGTGAGACAGTGTGTGAGGAGAGAGTGAGACAGTGTGTGAGGAGAGAGTGAGACAGTGTGTGAGGAGAGAGAGAGACAGTGAGTGAGGAGAGAGTGAGACAGTGTGTGAGGAGACAGTGAGACAGTGTGTGAGGAGAGAGAGAGTGAGACAGTGTGTGAGGAGAGAGAGTGAGACAGTGTGTGAGGAGAGATTGAGACAGTGTGTGAGGAGAGAGTGAGACAGTGTGTGAGGAGACAGTGAGACAGTGCATGAGGGGAGAGAGAGAGACAGTGTGTGAGGAGAGAGAGTGAGACAGTGTGTGAGGAGAGAGTGAGACAGTGTGTGAGGAGGGAGTGAGACAGTGTGTGAGGAGAGAGTGAGACAGTGTGTGAGGAGAGAGAGAGACAGGGTGTGAGGAGAGAGAGAGACATTGTGTGAGGAAAGAGTGAGACAGAGTGTGAAGGGAGAGTGAGACAGTGTGTGAGGAGCGAGAGTGAGACAGTGTGTGAGGAGAGAGTGAGACAGTGTGTGAGGAGAGAGTGAGACAGTGTGTGAGGAGAGAGAGAGACAGTGAGTGAGGAGAGAGTGAGACAGTGTGTGAGGAGACAGTGAGACAGTGTGTGAGGAGAGAGAGAGTGAGACAGTGTGTGAGGAGAGAGAGTGAGACAGTGTGTGAGGAGAGATTGAGACAGTGTGTGAGGAGAGAGTGAGACAGTGTGTGAGGAGACAGTGAGACAGTGCATGAGGGGAGAGAGAGAGACAGTGTGTGAGGAGAGAGAGTGAGACAGTGTGTGAGGAGAGAGTGAGACAGTGTGTGAGGAGAGAGTGAGACGGTGTGTGAGGAGAGATTGAGACAGTGTGTGAGGAGAGAGAGTGAGACAGTGTGTGAGGAGAGAGTGAGACAGTGTGTGAGGGGAGAGAGTAAGACAGTGTGTGAGGAGAGAGTGAGACAGTGTGTAAGGAGAGAGTGAGACAGTGTGAGAGGAGAGAGTGAGGCAGTGTGTGAGGGGAGAGTGAGATAGTGTGAGAGGAGAGAGAGTGAGACAGTGTGTGATGAGAGAGTGAGACAGTGTGTGAGGAGAGAGTGAGACAGTGTGTGCGGAGCGAGTAAGACAGTTTGTGAGGAGAGAGTGAGACAGTGTGTGAGGAGAGAGTGTGAGACAGTGTGTGAGGAGAGAGTGAGACAGTGTGTGAGGAGAGAGTGAGACAGTGTGTGAGGAGAGAGTGAGACAGTGTGAGAAGAGAGAGAGTGAGACAGTGTGTGAGGAGACAGTGAGACAGTGTGTGAGGAGAGAGTGAGACAGTGTGTGAGGAGAGAGTGAGACAGTGTGTGAAGAGAGAGAGTGAGACAGAGTGTGAGGAGAGAGTGAGACAGTGTGTGAGGAGAGAGTGAGACAGTGTGTGAGGAGAGAGTGAGACGGTGTCTGAGGAGAGAGAGACAGTGTGTGAGGAGAGTGTGAGACGGTGTGTGAGGGGAGAGTGAGACAATGTGTGAGGAGAGAGAGTGAGACAATGTGTGAGGAGAGAGTGAGACAGTGTGTGAGGAGAGAGTGAGACAGTGTGTGAGGTGAGAGTGAGACAGTGTGTGAGGAGAGAGTGAGACAGTGTGTGAGGAGAGAGTGAGACAGTGTGTGAGGAGAGAGACAGACAGTGTGTGTGGAGAGAGTGAGACAGTGTGTGAGCAGAGAGAGTGAGACAGTAGGTGAGGAGAGAGAGTGAGACAGTGAGTGAGCAGAGAGAGTGAGACATTAGGTGAGGAGAGAGAGTGAGACAGTGTGTGAGGAGAGAGTGAGACAGTGTGTGAGGAGAGAGACAGACAGTGTGTGTGGAGAGAGTGAGACAGTGTGTGAGCAGAGAGTGAGACAGTGGGCGAGGACAGAGAGTGAGACAGTGTGGGACGAGAGAGTGAGACAGTGTGTGAGCGGAGAGTGAGACAGTGTGTGAGGAGAGAGTGAGACAGTGTGTGAGGGGAGAGTGAGACAGTGTGTGAGGAGAGAGTGAGAGTGTGTGAGGAGAGAGAGAGACAGTGTGCGAGGAGAGAGTGAGACAGTGTGCGATGAGAGAGTGAGACAGTGTGTGAGGAGAGAGTGAGACAGTGTGTGAGGAGAGAGTGAGACAGTGTGTGAGGAGAGCGAGAGTGAGACAGTGTGTGAGGAGTTAGTGAGACAGTGTGTGAGGAGAGAGTGAGACAGTGTGTGAGGAGAAAGTGAGACGGTGTGTGAGGAGAGAGAGACAGTGAGTGAGGAGAGTGTGAGACAGTGTGTGAGGGGAGAGTGAGACAGTGTGTGAGGAGAGACAGTGAGACAGTGTGTGAGGAGAGAGTTAGACAGTGTGTGAGGAGAGAGTGAGACAGTGTGTGAGGAGAGAGTGAGACAGTGTGTAAGGTGAGAGTGAGACAGTGTGTGAGGAGAGAGTGAGACAGTGTGCGAGGAGAGAGTGAGACAGTGTGTGAGGAGAGAGTGAGACAGTGTGTGAGGTGAGAGGGAGAGACAGTGTGTGAGGAGAGAGTGAGACAGTATGTGAGGGGAGAGAGTGAGACAGTCAGTGAGGAGAGAGAGTGAGACAGTGTGTGAGGAGAGAGTGAGACAGTGTGTGAGGAGAGAGAGACAGTGTGTGAGGAGAGAGTGAGACAGTGTGTGAGGAGAGAGTGAGACAGTGTGTGAGGAGAGATTGAGACAGTGTGTGAGGAGAGAGAGAGACAGGGTGGGAGGAGAGAGAGAGACATTGTGTGAGGAGAGAGTGAGACAGTGTGGGAGGAGAGAGTGAGACAGTGTGTGAGGGGAGAGTGAGACAGTGTGTGAGGAGAGAGAGTGAGACTGTGTGTGAGGAGAGAGTGAGACAGTGTGTGAGGAGAGTGTGAGACAGTATGTGAGGGGAGAGAGTGAGACAGTGAGTGAGCAGAGAGAGTGAGACAGTAGGTGAGGAGAGAGAGTGAGACAGTGTGTGAGGAGAGAGTGAGACAGTGTGTGAGGAGAGAGACAGACAGTGTGTGTGGAGAGAGTGAGACAGTGTGTGAGCAGAGAGTGAGACAGTGGGCGAGGACAGAGAGTGAGACAGTGTGGGACGAGAGAGTGAGACAGTGTGTGAGCGGAGAGTGAGACAGTGTGTGAGGAGAGAGTGAGAGTGTGTGAGGAGAGAGAGAGACAGTGTGCGAGGAGAGAGTGAGACAGTGTGCGATGAGAGAGTGAGACAGTGTGTGAGGAGAGAGTGAGACAGTGTGTGAGGAGAGAGTGAGACAGTGTGTGAGGAGAGGGAGAGTGAGACAGTGTGTGAGGAGTTAGTGAGACAGTGTGTGAGGAGAGAGTGAGACAGTGTGTGAGGAGAGAGTGAGACAGTGTGTGAGGAGAGAGAGAGACAGTGAGTGAGGAGAGAGTGAGACAGTGTGGGAGGAGACAGTGAGACAGTGTGTGAGGAGAGAGAGATTGAGACAGTGTGTGAGGAGAGAGAGTGAGACAGTTTGTGAGGAGAGAGTGAGGCAGTTTGTGAGGGGAGAGAGTGAGACAGTGTGGGAGGAGAGAGTGAGACAGTGTGTGAGGAGAGAGTGAGACAGTGTGTGAGGAGAGAGTGAGACAGTGTGTGAGGAGAGAGTGAGACAGTGTGTGAGGAGAGAGACAGACAGTGTGTGAGGAGAGAGAGAGTGAGACAGTGTGTGAGGAGCGAGAGTGAGACAGTGTGTGAGGGGAGAGAATGAGGCAGTGTGTGAGGGGAGAGAGTTAGACAGTGAGTGAGGAGAAAGTGAGACAGTGTGTGAGGAGAGAGTGAGACAGTGTGTGATGGGAGAGTGAGACAGTGTGTGAAAAGAGAGAGTGAGACAGTGTGTGACGAGAGAGTGAGACAGTGTGTGAGGAGAGAGTGAGACAGTGTGTGAGGGGAGAGAGTGAGACTGTGTGAGAGGAGAGAGTGAGACAGTATGTGAGGAGAGAGAGTGAGACAGTGTGAGAGGAGAGAGTGAGACAGTATGTGAGGAGAGAGTGAGACAGTGTGTGAGGAGAGAGTGAGACAGTGAGTGAGGAGAGAGTGAGGCAGTGTGTGAGGAGAGAGTGAGACAGTGTGTGAGGAGAGATAGAGTGAGACAGTGTGTGAGGAGTGAGAGTGAGACAGTGTGTGAGGAGAGAGAGTGAGACAGTGTGTGAGGAGAGAGTGGGACAGTGTGTGAGGAGAGAGTGAGACATGGTGTGAGGAGAGAGTGAGACAGTGTGTGAGGAGAGAGTGAGACAGTTTGTGTGAGGAGACAGTGAGACAGAGTGTGAGGAGAGTGTGAGACAGTGTGTGAGGAGAGAGATTGAGACAGTGTGTGAGGAGAGAGAGTGAGACTGTGTGTGAGGAGAGAGAGAGTGAGACAGTGTGTGAGGGGAGAGAGTGAGACAGTGTGAGGAGAGAGAGGGAGACAGTGTGTGAGGAGCGAGAGTGAGACAGTGTGTGAGGAGAGAGTGAGACAGTGTGTGAGGGGAGAGAGTGAGACAGTGTGAGAGGAGAGAGTGAGACAGTATGTGAGGAGAGAGAGTAAGACAGTGTGAGAGGAGAGAGTGAGACAGTATGTGAGGAGAGAGTGAGACAGTGTGTGAGGGGAGAGTGAGACAGTGTGTGAGGAGAGAGTGAGACAGTGTGTGAGGAGAGAGTGAGACAGTGAGTGAGGAGAGAGTGAGGCAGTGTGTGAGGGGAGAGAGTGAGGCAGTGTGGCAGGAGAGAGTGAGACAGTGTGTGAGGAGAGAGTGAGACAGTGTGTGAGGAGAGAGTGAGACAGTGTGTGAGGAGTGAGTGAGACAGTGTGTGAGGAGAGAGTGAGGCAGTGTGTGAGGGGAGAGAGTGAGACAGTGTGGGAGGAGAGAGTGAGACAGTGTGTGAGGAGAGAGTGAGACAGTGTGTGAGGGGAGAGAGTGAGACAGTGTGTGAGGGGAGAGTGAGACAGTGTGTGAGGAGAGAGTGAGATAGTGTGTGAGGAGAGAGTGAAACAGTGTGTGAGGAGAGAGTGAGACAGTGTGTGAGGAGACAGTGAGACAGTGTGTGAGGGGAGAGTGAGACAGTGTGTGAGGAGAGAGTGAGACAGTGTGTGAGGAGAGAGTGAGACAGTGTGGGAGGAGAGAGTGAGACAGTGTGTGAGGAGAGAGAGTGAGACAGTGTGTGAGGATAGAGTGAGACAGCGTGTGAGGAGAGAATGAGACAGTGTGTGAGGAGAGAGAGAGTGAGACAGTGTGTGAGGGGAGAGAGTGAGACAGTGTGTGAGGAGCGAGAGTGAGAAGTGTGTGAGGAGAGAGTCAGACAGTGTGTGAGGAGAGAGTGAGACAGTGTGTGAGGAGAGCGAGTGAGACAGTGTGTGAGGAGAGAGTGAGACAGTGTGTGAGGAGAGAGTAGGACAGTGTATGAGGAGAGAGTGAGACTGTGTGTGAGGAGAGAGGGAAACAGCGAGTGAGGAGAGAGTGAGACAGTGTGTGAGGAGACAGTGAGACAGTGTGTGAGGAGAGAGAGAGTGAGACAGTGTGTGAGGAGCGAGAGTGAGACAGTGTGTGAGGGGAGAGAGAGACAGTGTGTGAGGGGAGAGTGAGACAGTGTGTGAGGAGAGAGAGTGAGACAGTGTGTGAGGAGAGAGTGAGACAGTGTGCGAGGAGAGAGTGAGAGAGTGTGTGAGGAGAGAGTGAGACAGTGTGTGAGGAGAGAGTGAGACAGTGTGTGAGGAGAGAGTGAGACAGTGGGTGAGGAGAGAGAGTGAGACAGTGTGTGAGGAGAGAGTGAGACAGTGTGTGAGGGGAGAGAGTGAGACAGTGTGTGAGGAGAGAGTGAGAAAGTGTGTGAGGAGAGAGTGTGATTGTGTGTGAGGAGAGAGTGAGACAGTGTGTGAGGAGAGAGAGTGAGACAGTGTGTGAGGAGATTGAGAGTGAGACAGTGTGTGAGGGGAGAGAGTGAGGTAGTGTGTGAGGGGAGAGAGTGAGACAGTGAGTGATGAGAGAGTGAGACATTGTGTGAGGAGAGAGTGAGACAGTGTGTGAGGAGAGAGTAGGACAGTGTGTGAGGAGAGAGTCAGACAGTGTGTGAGGAGAGAGAGAAACAGCGAGTGAGGAGAGAGTGAGACAGTGTGTGAGGAGACAGTGAGACAGTGTGTGAGGAGCGAGAGAGTGAGACAGTGTGTGAGGAGAGAGAGTGAGACAGTGTGTGACGAGAGAGTTAGACAGTGTGTGAGGGGAGAGAGTGAGACAGTGTGTGAGGAGAGAGTGAGACAGTCTGTGAGGAGAGAGTGAGACAGTGTGTGAGGAGAGAATGAGACAGTGTGTGAGGAGAGAGTGAGACAGTGTGTGAGGAGTGAGTGAGACAGTGTGTGAGGAGAGAGTGAGGCAGTGTGTGAGGGGAGAGAGTGAGACAGTGTGGGAGGAGAGAGTGAGACAGTGTGTGAGGAGAGAGTGAGACAGTGTGTGAGGGGAGAGAGTGAGACAGTGTGTGAGGGGAGAGTGAGACAGTGTGTGAGGAGAGAGTGAGATAGTGTGTGAGGAGAGAGTGAAACAGTGTGTGAGGAGAGAGTGAGACAGTGTGTGAGGAGACAGTGAGACAGTGTGTGAGGCGAGAGTGAGACAGTGTGTGAGGAGAGAGTGAGACAGTGTGTGAGGAGAGAGTGAGACAGTGTGGGAGGAGAGAGTGAGACAGTGTGTGAGGAGAGAGAGTGAGACAGTGTGTGAGGAGAGAGTGAGACAGCGTGTGAGGAGAGAATGAGACAGTGTGTGAGGAGAGAGAGAGTGAGACAGTGTGTGAGGGGAGAGAGTGAGACAGTGTGTGAGGAGCGAGAGTGAGAAGTGTGTGAGGAGAGAGTCAGACAGTGTGTGAGGAGAGAGTGAGACAGTGTGTGAGGAGAGCGAGTGAGACAGTGTGTGAGGAGAGAGTGAGACAGTGTGTGAGGAGAGAGTAGGACAGTGTATGAGGAGAGAGTGAGACTGTGTGTGAGGAGAGAGGGAAACAGCGAGTGAGGAGAGAGTGAGACAGTGTGTGAGGAGACAGTGAGACAGTGTGTGAGGAGAGAGAGAGTGAGACAGTGTGTGAGGAGCGAGAGTGAGACAGTGTGTGAGGGGAGAGAGAGACAGTGTGTGAGGGGAGAGTGAGACAGTGTGTGAGGAGAGAGAGTGAGACAGTGTGTGAGGAGAGAGTGAGACAGTGTGCGAGGAGAGAGTGAGAGAGTGTGTGAGGAGAGAGTGAGACAGTGTGTGAGGAGAGAGTGAGACAGTGTGTGAGGAGAGAGTGAGACAGTGGGTGAGGAGAGAGAGTGAGACAGTGTGTGAGGAGAGAGTGAGACAGTGTGTGAGGGGAGAGAGTGAGACAGTGTGTGAGGAGAGAGTGAGAAAGTGTGTGAGGAGAGAGTGTGATTGTGTGTGAGGAGAGAGTGAGACAGTGTGTGAGGAGAGAGAGTGAGACAGTGTGTGAGGAGATTGAGAGTGAGACAGTGTGTGAGGGGAGAGAGAGTGAGGTAGTGTGTGAGGGGAGAGAGTGAGACAGTGAGTGATGAGAGAGTGAGACATTGTGTGAGGAGAGAGTGAGACAGTGTGTGAGGAGAGAGTAGGACAGTGTGTGAGGAGAGAGTCAGACAGTGTGTGAGGAGAGAGAGAAACAGCGAGTGAGGAGAGAGTGAGACAGTGTGTGAGGAGACAGTGAGACAGTGTGTGAGGAGCGAGAGAGTGAGACAGTGTGTGAGGAGAGAGAGTGAGACAGTGTGTGACGAGAGAGTTAGACAGTGTGTGAGGAGTGAGTGAGACAGTGTGTGAGGAGAGAGTGAGACAGTCTGTGAGGAGAGAGTGAGACAGTGTGTGAGGAGAGAATGAGACAGTGTGTGAGGAGAGAATGAGACAGTGTGTGAGGAGAGATAGAGTGAGACAGTGTGTGAGGAGTGAGAGTGAGACAGTGTGTGAGGAGAGAGAGTGAGACAGTGTGTGAGGAGAGAGTGAGACAGTGTATGAGGGGAGAGAGAGAGAGACAGTGTGTGAGGAGAGAGAGTGAGACAGTGTGTGAGGAGAGAGTGAGACAGTGTGTGAGGAGAGACTGAGACAGTGTGTGAGGAGAGAGTGAGACAGTGTGTGAGGAGAGAGTGAGACAGAGTGTGAGGGGAGAGTGAGACAGTGTGTGAGAAGAGAGAGTGAGGCAGTGTGTGAGGAGAGAGAGAGAGACATTGTGTGAGGAGAGAGAGAGAGACAGTGTGTGAGGAGAGTGTGAGACAGTATGTGAGGGGAAAGAGTGAGACAGTGTGTGAGGAGAGAGAGTGAGACAGTGAGTGAGGAGAGAGTGAGACAGTGTGCGAGGAGAGAGAGAGGCAGTGAGTGAGGAGAGAGTGAGACAGTGTGCGAGGAGACAGTGAGACAGTGTGTGAGGAGAGAGAGAGTGAGACAGTGTGTGAGGAGAGAGAGTGAGACAGTGTGTGAGGAGAGAGTGAGACAGTGTGTGAGGAGACAGTGAGACAGTGTATGAGGGGAGAGAGAGAGAGACAGTGTGTGAGGAGAGAGAGTGAGACAGTGTGTGAGGAGAGAGTGAGACAGTGTGTGAGGAGAGACTGAGACAGTGTGTGAGGAGAGAGTGAGACAGTGTGTGAGGAGAGAGTGAGACAGTGTGTGAGGAGAGAGAGAGACAGGGTGTGAGGAGAGAGAGAGAGACATTGTGTGAGGAGAGAGTGAGACAGAGTGTGAGGGGAGAGTGAGACAGTGTGTGAGAAGAGAGAGTGAGGCAGTGTGTGAGGAGAGAGAGAGAGACATTGTGTGAGGAGAGAGAGAGAGACAGTGTGTGAGGAGAGAGAGTGAGACAGTGAGTGAGGAGAGAGTGAGACAGTGTGCGAGGAGAGAGTGAGACAGTGTGTGAGGAGAGAGAGAGACAGTGAGTGAGGAGAGAGTGAGACAGTGTGTGAGGAGACAGTGAGACAGAGTGTGAAGGGAGAGTGAGAAAGTGCGTGAGGAGCGAGAGTGAGACAGTGTGTGAGGAGAGAGTGAGACAGTGTGTGAGGAGAGAGTGAGACAGTCAGTGAGGAGAGAGAGTGAGACAGTGTGTGAGGAGAGAGTGAGACAGTGTGTGAGGAGAGACAGACAGTGTGTGAGGAGAGAGTGAGACACTGTGTGAGGAGAGAGTGAGACAGTGTGTGAGGAGAGAGTGAGACAGTGTGTGAGGAGAGAGTAGGACAGTGTGTGAGGAGAGAGTGAGACTCTGTGTGAGGCGAGAGAGAAACAGCGAGTGAGGAGAGAGTGAGACAGTGTGTGAGGAGACAGTGAGACAGTGTGTGAGGAGAGAGAAGTTGAGACAGTGTGTGAGGAGCGAGAGTGAGACAGTGTGTGAGGAGCGAGAGTGAGACAGTGTGTGAGGAGAGAGTGAGACAGAGTGTGAGGAGAGAGTGAGACAGTGTGTGAGGAGAGAGTGAGACAGTGTGTGAGGAGAGCGAGAGACAGTGAGTGAGGAGAGAGTGAGACAGTGTGTGAGGAGAGAGTGAGACAGTGTGTGAGGAGAGAGTGAGACAGTGTGTGAGGAGAGAGAGAGACAGGGTGTGAGGAGAGAGAGAGACATTGTGTGAGGAAAGAGTGAGACAGAGTGTGAAGGGAGAGTGAGACAGTGTGTGAGGAGCGAGAGTGAGACAGTGTGTGAGGAGAGAGTGAGACAGTGTGTGAGGAGAGAGTGAGACAGTGTGTGAGGAGAGAGAGAGACAGTGAGTGAGGAGAGAGTGAGACAGTGTGTGAGGAGACAGTGAGACAGTGTGTGAGGAGAGAGAGAGTGAGACAGTGTGTGAGGAGAGAGAGTGAGACAGTGTGTGAGGAGAGATTGAGACAGTGTGTGAGGAGAGAGTGAGACAGTGTGTGAGGAGACAGTGAGACAGTGCATGAGGGGAGAGAGAGAGACAGTGTGTGAGGAGAGAGAGTGAGACAGTGTGTGAGGAGAGAGTGAGACAGTGTGTGAGGAGGGAGTGAGACAGTGTGTGAGGAGAGAGTGAGACAGTGTGTGAGGAGAGAGAGAGACAGGGTGTGAGGAGAGAGAGAGACATTGTGTGAGGAAAGAGTGAGACAGAGTGTGAAGGGAGAGTGAGACAGTGTGTGAGGAGTGAGAGTGAGACAGTGTGTGAGGAGAGAGTGAGACAGTGTGTGAGGAGAGAGTGAGACAGTGTGTGAGGAGAGAGAGAGACAGTGAGTGAGGAGAGAGTGAGACAGTGTGTGAGGAGACAGTGAGACAGTGTGTGAGGAGAGAGAGAGTGAGACAGTGTGTGAGGAGAGAGAGTGAGACAGTGTGTGAGGAGAGATTGAGACAGTGTGTGAGGAGAGAGTGAGACAGTGTGTGAGGAGACAGTGAGACAGTGCATGAGGGGAGAGAGAGAGACAGTGTGTGAGGAGAGAGAGTGAGACAGTGTGTGAGGAGAGAGTGAGACAGTGTGTGAGGAGGGAGTGAGACAGTGTGTGAGCAGAGAGTGAGACAGTGTGTGAGGAGAGAGTGAGACAGTGTGTGAGGAGATAGAGAGACAAGGTGTGAGGAGAGAGAGAGACATTGTGTGAGGAGAGAGTGAGACAGATTGTGAGGGGAGAGGGAGACAGTGTGTGAGAAGAGAGAGTGAGGCAGTGTGTGAGGAGAGAGAGAGACATTGTGTGAGGAGAGAGAGAGAGACAGTGTGTGAGGAGAGAGAGTGAGACAGTGAGTGAGGTGAGAGTGAGACAGTGTGCGAGGAGAGAGTGAGAAATTGTGTGAGGAGAGAGACAGTGAGTGAGGAGAGAGTGAGACAGTGTGTGAGGAGACAGTGAGACAGTGTGTGAGGAAAGAGAGAGTGAGACAGTGTGTGAGGAAAGAGTGAGACAGTGTGTGAGGAGAGAGTGAGACAGTGTGTGAGGAGAGAGTGAGACAGTGTGTGAGGAGAGAGCGAGACAGGGTGTGAGGAGAGAGAGAGACATTGCGTGAGGAAAGAGTGAGACAGAGTGTGAAGGAAGAGTGAGACAGTGTGTGAGGAGCGAGAGTGAGACAGTGTGTGAGGAGAGAGTGAGACAGTGTGTGAGGAGAGAGAGTGAGACAGTGTGTGAGGAGAGAGTGAGACAGTATGTGAGGAGAGAGAGTGAGACAGTGTGTGAGGGGAGAGAGTGAGACAGTGTGTGAGGAGAGAGTGAGACAGTGTGTGAGGAGAGAGAGTGAGACAGTGTGTGAGGAGAGAGTGAGACAGTGTGTGAGGAGAGAGAATGAGACAGTGTGTGAGGGGAGAGAGTGAGACAGTGTGTGAGCAGAGAGTGAGACAGTGTGTGAGGAGAGAGAGTGAGACAGTGTGTGAGGAGAGAGTGAGACAGTGTGTGAGGAGAGAGAATGAGACAGTGTGTGAGGGGAGAGAGTGAGACAGTGTGTGAGGAGAGAGTGAGACAGTGTGTGAGGAGAGAGAGACAGTGTGTGAGAGGAGAGTGAGACAGTGTGTGAGGAGAGAGAGAGACAGTGAGTTAGGAGAGAGTGAGACAGTGTGTGAGGAGAGAGAGTGAGACAGTGTGTGAGGAGAGAGAGAGACAGTGTGTGAGGAGAGAGAGTGAGACAGTGTGTGAGGAGAGAGTGAGACAGTGTGTGAGGAGGGAGTGAGACAGTGTGTGAGGAGAGAGTGAGACAGTGTGTGAGGAGAGAGAGAGACAGGGTGTGAGGAGAGAGAGAGACATTGTGTGAGGAAAGAGTGAGACAGAGTGTGAAGGGAGAATGAGACAGTGTGTGAGGAGCGAGAGTGAGACAGTGTGTGAGGAGAGAGTGAGACAGTGTGTGAGGAGAGAGTGAGACAGTGTGTGAGGAGAGAGAGAGACAGTGAGTGAGGAGAGAGTGAGACAGTGTGTGAGGAGACAGTGAGACAGTGTGTGAGGAGAGAGAGAGTGAGACAGTGTGTGAGGAGAGAGAGAGACAGTGAGTGAGGAGAGAGTGAGACAGTGTGTGAGGAGGGAGTGAGACAGTGTGTGAGGAGAGAGTGAGACAGTGTGTGAGGAGAGAGTGAGACAGTGTGTGAGGAGATAGAGAGACAAGGTGTGAGGAGAGAGAGAGACATTGTGTGAGGAGAGAGTGAGACAGATTGTGAGGGGAGAGGGAGACAGTGTGTGAGAAGAGAGAGTGAGGCAGTGTGTGAGGAGAGAGAGAGACATTGTGTGAGGAGAGAGAGAGAGACAGTGTGTGAGGAGAGAGAGTGAGACAGTGAGTGAGGTGAGAGTGAGACAGTGTGCGAGGAGAGAGTGAGAAATTGTGTGAGGAGAGAGACAGTGAGTGAGGAGAGAGTGAGACAGTGTGTGAGGAGACAGTGAGACAGTGTGTGAGGAAAGAGAGAGTGAGACAGTGTGTGAGGAAAGAGTGAGACAGTGTGTGAGGAGAGAGTGAGACAGTGTGTGAGGAGAGAGTGAGACAGTGTGTGAGGAGAGAGCGAGACAGGGTGTGAGGAGAGAGAGAGACATTGCGTGAGGAAAGAGTGAGACAGAGTGTGAAGGGAGAGTGAGACAGTGTGTGAGGAGCGAGAGTGAGACAGTGTGTGAGGAGAGAGTGAGACAGTGTGTGAGGAGAGAGAGTGAGACAGTGTGTGAGGAGAGAGTGAGACAGTATGTGAGGAGAGAGAGTGAGACAGTGTGTGAGGGGAGAGAGTGAGACAGTGTGTGAGGAGAGAGTGAGACAGTGTGTGAGGAGAGAGAGTGAGACAGTGTGTGAGGAGAGAGTGAGACAGTGTGTGAGGAGAGAGAATGAGACAGTGTGTGAGGGGAGAGAGTGAGACAGTGTGTGAGCAGAGAGTGAGACAGTGTGTGAGGAGAGAGAGTGAGACAGTGTGTGAGGAGAGAGTGAGACAGTGTGTGAGGAGAGAGAATGAGACAGTGTGTGAGGGGAGAGAGTGAGACAGTGTGTGAGGAGAGAGTGAGACAGTGTGTGAGGAGAGAGAGACAGTGTGTGAGAGGAGAGTGAGACAGTGTGTGAGGAGAGAGAGAGACAGTGAGTTAGGAGAGAGTGAGACAGTGTGTGAGGAGAGAGAGTGAGACAGTGTGTGAGGAGAGAGTGAGACAGTGTGTGAGGAGAGAGAGAGACAGTGAGTTAGGAGAGAGTGAGACAGTGTGTGAGGAGAGAGTGAGACAGTGTGTGAGGAGAGCGAGTGAGACAGTGTGTGAGGAGAGAGTGAGACAGTGTGTGAGGAGAGAGTAGGACAGTGTGTGAGGAGAGAGTGAGACTGTGTGTGAGGAGAGAGAGAAACAGCGAGTGAGGAGAGAGTGAGACAGTGTGTGAGGAGACAGTGAGACAGTGTGTGAGGAGAGAGAGAGTGAGACAGTGTGTGAGGAGCGAGAGTGGGACAGTGTGTGAGGAGAGAGTGAGACAGTGTGTGAGGAGAGAGTGAGACAGTGTGTGAGGAGAGAGTGAGACAGTGTGTGAGGAGAGAGAGAGGCAGTGAGTGAGGAGAGAGTGAGACAGTGTGCGAGGAGACAGTGAGACAGTGTGTGAGGAGAGAGAGAGTGAGACAGTGTGTGAGGAGAGAGAGTGAGACAGTGTGTGAGGAGAGAGTGAGACAGTGTGTGAGGAGACAGTGAGACAGTGTATGAGGGGAGAGAGAGAGAGACAGTGTGTGAGGAGAGAGAGTGAGACAGTGTGTGAGGAGAGAGTGAGACAGTGTGTGAGGAGAGACTGAGACAGTGTGTGAGGAGAGAGTGAGACAGTGTGTGAGGAGAGAGTGAGACAGAGTGTGAGCGGAGAGTGAGACAGTGTGTGAGAAGAGAGAGTGAGGCAGTGTGTGAGGAGAGAGAGAGAGACATTGTGTGAGGAGAGAGAGAGAGACAGTGTGTGAGGAGAGTGTGAGACAGTATGTGAGGGCAAAGAGTGAGACAGTGTGAGAGGAGAGAGAGTGAGACAGTGAGTGAGGAGAGAGTGAGACAGTGTGCGAGGAGAGAGAGAGGCAGTGAGTGAGGAGAGAGTGAGACAGTGTGCGAGGAGACAGTGAGACTGTGTGAGGAGAGAGAGAGTGAGACAGTGTGTGAGGAGAGAGAGTGAGACAGTGTGTGAGGAGAGAGTGAGAGAGTGTGTGAGGAGACAGTGAGACAGTGTATGAGGGGGGAGAGAGAGAGAGACAGTGTGTGAGGAGAGAGAGTGAGACAGTGTGTGAGGAGAGAGTGAGACAGTGTGTGAGGAGAGACTGAGACAGTGTGTGAGGAGAGAGTGAGACAGTGTGTGAGGAGAGAGTGAGACAGTGTGTGAGGAGAGAGAGAGACAGGGTGTGAGGAGAGAGAGAGAGACAGTGTGTGAGGAGAGTGTGAGACAGTATGTGAGGGGAAAGAGTGAGACAGTGTGTGAGGAGAGAGAGTGAGACAGTGAGTGAGGAGAGAGTGAGACAGTGTGCGAGGAGAGAGTGAGACAGTGTGTGAGGAGAGAGAGAGACAGTGAGTGAGGAGAGAGTGAGACAGTGTGTGAGGAGACAGTGAGACAGAGTGTGAAGGGAGAGTGAGACAGTGTGTGAGGAGCGAGAGTGAGACAGTGTGTGAGGAGAGAGTGAGACAGTGTGTGAGGAGAGAGTGAGACAGTCAGTGAGGAGAGAGAGTGAGACAGTGTGTGAGGAGAGAGTGAGACAGTGTGTGAGGAGAGAGAGACAGTGTGTGAGGCGAGAGTGAGACACTGTGTGAGGAGAGAGTGAGACAGTGTGTGAGGAGAGAGTGAGACAGTGTGTGAGGAGAGAGAGAGACAGGGTGTGAGGAGAGAGAGAGACATTGTGTGAGGAAAGAGTGAGACAGTGTGTGAGGAGAGAGTGAGACAGTGTGTGAGGAGAGAGTGAGACAGTGTGTGAGGAGAGAGAGAGACAGGGTGTGAGGAGAGAGAGAGACATTGTGTGAGGAAAGAGTGAGACAGAGTGTGAAGGGAGAGTGAGACAGTGTGTGAGGAGCGAGAGTGAGACAGTGTGTGAGGAGAGAGAGAGTGAGACAGTGTGTGAGGAGTGAGTGAGACAGTGTGTGAGGAGAGAGTGAGGCAGTGTGTGAGGGGAGAGAGTGAGACAGTGTGGGAGGAGAGAGTGAGACAGTGTGTGAGGGGAGAAAGTGAGACAGTGTGTGAGGGGAGAGTGAGACAGTGTGTGAGGAGAGAGTGAGACAGTGTGTGAGGAGAGAGTGAGACAGTGTGTGAGGAGAGCGAGAGACAGTGAGTGAGGAGAGAGTGAGACAGTGTGTGAGGAGAGAGAGTGAGACAGTGTGTGAGGAGAGAGAGTGAGACAGTGTGTGAGGAGAGAGTGAGTGAGACAGTGTGTGAGGAGAGAGTGAGACAGTGTGTGAGGAGAGAGTGAGACAGTGTGTGAGGAGAGAGAGAGTGAGACAGTGTGTGAGGGGAGAGAGTGAGACAGTGTGTGAGGAGCGAGAGTGAGAAGTGTGTGAGGAGAGAGTGAGACAGTGTGTGAGGAGAGAGTGAGACAGTGTGTGAGGAGAGAGAGAGTGAGACAGTGTGTGAGGGGAGAGAGTGAGACAGTGTGTGAGGAGCGAGAGTGAGAAGTGTGTGAGGAGAGAGTGAGACAGTGTGTGAGGAGAGAGTGAGACAGTGTGTGAGGAGAGCGAGTGAGACAGTGTGTGAGGAGAGAGTGAGACAGTGTGTGAGGAGAGAGTAGGACAGTGTGTGAGGAGAGAGTGAGACTGTGTGTGAGGCGAGAGAGAAACAGCGAGTGAGGAGAGAGTGAGACAGTGTGTGAGGAGACAGTGAGACAGTGTGTGAGGAGAGAGAGAGTGAGACAGTGTGTGAGGAGCGAGAGTGAGACAGTGTGTGAGGAGCGAGAGTGAGACAGTGTGTGAGGAGAGAGTGAGACAGAGTGTGAGGAGAGAGTGAGACAGTGTGTGAGGAGAGAATGAGACAGTGTGTGAGGAGAGCGAGAGACAGTGAGTGAGGAGAGAGTGAGACAGTGTGTGAGGAGAGAGTGAGACAGTGTGTGAGGAGAGAGTGAGACAGTGTGTGAGGAGAGAGAGAGACAGGGTGTGAGGAGAGAGAGAGACATTGTGTGAGGAAAGAGTGAGACAGAGTGTGAAGGGAGAGTGAGACAGTGTGTGAGGAGCGAGAGTGAGACAGTGTGTGAGGAGAGAGTGAGACAGAGTGTGAGGAGAGAGTGAGACAGTGTGTGAGGAGAGAGTGAGACAGTGTGTGAGGAGAGAGAGACAGTGAGTGAGGAGAGAGTGAGACAGTGTGTGAGGAGAGAGAGTGAGACAGTGTGTGAGGAAAGAGAGAGTGAGACAGTGTGTGAGGAAAGAGTGAGACAGTGTGTGAGGAGAGAGTGAGACAGTGTGTGAGGAGAGAGTGAGACAGTGTGTGAGGAGAGAGCGAGACAGTGAGTGAGGAGAGAGTGAGACAGTGTGTGAGGAGACAGTGAGACAGAGTGTGAAGGGAGAGTGAGACAGTGTGTGAGGAGCGAGAGTGAGACAGTGTGTGAGGAGAGAGTGAGACAGTGTGTGAGGAGAGAGTGAGACAGTCAGTGAGGAGAGAGAGTGAGACAGTGTGTGAGGAGAGAGTGAGACAGTGTGTGAGGAGAGAGAGACAGTGTGTGAGGAGAGAGTGAGACACTGTGTGAGGACAGAGTGAGACAGTGTGTGAGGAGAGAGTGAGACAGTGTGTGAGGAGAGAGTAGGACAGTGTGTGAGGAGAGAGTGAGACTCTGTGTGAGGCGAGAGAGAAACAGCGAGTGAGGAGAGAGTGAGACAGTGTGTGAGGAGACAGTGAGACAGTGTGTGAGGAGAGAGAGAGTGAGACAGTGTGTGAGGAGCGAGAGTGAGACAGTGTGTGAGGAGCGAGAGTGAGACAGTGTGTGAGGAGAGAGTGAGACAGAGTGTGAGGAGAGAGTGAGACAGTGTGTGAGGAGAGAGTGAGACAGTGTGTGAGGAGAGCGAGAGACAGTGAGTGAGGAGAGAGTGAGACAGTGTGTGAGGAGAGAGTGAGACAGTGTGTGAGGAGAGAATGAGACAGTGTGTGAGGAGAGAGAGAGACAGGGTGTGAGGAGAGAGAGAGACATTGTGTGAGGAAAGAGTGAGACAGAGTGTGAAGGGAGAGTGAGACAGTGTGTGAGGAGCGAGAGTGAGACAGTGTGTGAGGAGAGAGTGAGACAGTGTGTGAGGAGAGAGTGAGACAGTGTGTGAGGAGAGAGAGAGACAGTGAGTGAGGAGAGAGTGAGACAGTGTGTGAGGAGACAGTGAGACAGTGTGTGAGGAGAGAGAGAGTGAGACAGTGTGTGAGGAGAGAGAGTGAGACAGTGTGTGAGGAGAGATTGAGACAGTGTGTGAGGAGAGAGTGAGACAGTGTGTGAGGAGACAGTGAGACAGTGCATGAGGGGAGAGAGAGAGACAGTGTGTGAGGAGAGAGAGTGAGACAGTGTGTGAGGAGAGAGTGAGACAGTGTGTGAGGAGGGAGTGAGACAGTGTGTGAGGAGAGAGTGAGACAGTGTGTGAGGAGAGAGAGAGACAGGGTGTGAGGAGAGAGAGAGACATTGTGTGAGGAAAGAGTGAGACAGAGTGTGAAGGGAGAGTGAGACAGTGTGTGAGGAGCGAGAGTGAGACAGTGTGTGAGGAGAGAGTGAGACAGTGTGTGAGGAGAGAGTGAGACAGTGTGTGAGGAGAGAGAGAGACAGTGAGTGAGGAGAGAGTGAGACAGTGTGTGAGGAGACAGTGAGACAGTGTGTGAGGAGAGAGAGAGTGAGACAGTGTGTGAGGAGAGAGAGTGAGACAGTGTGTGAGGAGAGATTGAGACAGTGTGTGAGGAGAGAGTGAGACAGTGTGTGAGGAGACAGTGAGACAGTGCATGAGGGGAGAGAGAGAGACAGTGTGTGAGGAGAGAGAGTGAGACAGTGTGTGAGGAGAGAGTGAGACAGTGTGTGAGGAGAGAGTGAGACGGTGTGTGAGGAGAGATTGAGACAGTGTGTGAGGAGAGAGAGTGAGACAGTGTGTGAGGAGAGAGTGAGACAGTGTGTGAGGGGAGAGAGTAAGACAGTGTGTGAGGAGAGAGTGAGACAGTGTGTAAGGAGAGAGTGAGACAGTGTGAGAGGAGAGAGTGAGGCAGTGTGTGAGGGGAGAGTGAGATAGTGTGAGAGGAGAGAGAGTGAGACAGTGTGTGATGAGAGAGTGAGACAGTGTGTGAGGAGAGAGTGAGACAGTGTGTGCGGAGCGAGTAAGACAGTTTGTGAGGAGAGAGTGAGACAGTGTGTGAGGAGAGAGTGTGAGACAGTGTGTGAGGAGAGAGTGAGACAGTGTGTGAGGAGAGAGTGAGACAGTGTGTGAGGAGAGAGTGAGACAGTGTGAGAAGAGAGAGAGTGAGACAGTGTGTGAGGAGACAGTGAGACAGTGTGTGAGGAGAGAGTGAGACAGTGTGTGAGGAGAGAGTGAGACAGTGTGTGAAGAGAGAGAGTGAGACAGAGTGTGAGGAGAGAGTGAGACAGTGTGTGAGGAGAGAGTGAGACAGTGTGTGAGGAGAGAGTGAGACGGTGTCTGAGGAGAGAGAGACAGTGTGTGAGGAGAGTGTGAGACGGTGTGTGAGGGGAGAGTGAGACAATGTGTGAGGAGAGAGAGTGAGACAATGTGTGAGGAGAGAGTGAGACAGTGTGTGAGGAGAGAGTGAGACAGTGTGTGAGGTGAGAGTGAGACAGTGTGTGAGGAGAGAGTGAGACAGTGTGTGAGGAGAGAGTGAGACAGTGTGTGAGGAGAGAGACAGACAGTGTGTGTGGAGAGAGTGAGACAGTGTGTGAGCAGAGAGAGTGAGACAGTAGGTGAGGAGAGAGAGTGAGACAGTGAGTGAGCAGAGAGAGTGAGACATTAGGTGAGGAGAGAGAGTGAGACAGTGTGTGAGGAGAGAGTGAGACAGTGTGTGAGGAGAGAGACAGACAGTGTGTGTGGAGAGAGTGAGACAGTGTGTGAGCAGAGAGTGAGACAGTGGGCGAGGACAGAGAGTGAGACAGTGTGGGACGAGAGAGTGAGACAGTGTGTGAGCGGAGAGTGAGACAGTGTGTGAGGAGAGAGTGAGACAGTGTGTGAGGGGAGAGTGAGACAGTGTGTGAGGAGAGAGTGAGAGTGTGTGAGGAGAGAGAGAGACAGTGTGCGAGGAGAGAGTGAGACAGTGTGCGATGAGAGAGTGAGACAGTGTGTGAGGAGAGAGTGAGACAGTGTGTGAGGAGAGAGTGAGACAGTGTGTGAGGAGAGCGAGAGTGAGACAGTGTGTGAGGAGTTAGTGAGACAGTGTGTGAGGAGAGAGTGAGACAGTGTGTGAGGAGAAAGTGAGACGGTGTGTGAGGAGAGAGAGACAGTGAGTGAGGAGAGTGTGAGACAGTGTGTGAGGGGAGAGTGAGACAGTGTGTGAGGAGAGACAGTGAGACAGTGTGTGAGGAGAGAGTTAGACAGTGTGTGAGGAGAGAGTGAGACAGTGTGTGAGGAGAGAGTGAGACAGTGTGTAAGGTGAGAGTGAGACAGTGTGTGAGGAGAGAGTGAGACAGTGTGCGAGGAGAGAGTGAGACAGTGTGTGAGGAGAGAGTGAGACAGTGTGTGAGGTGAGAGGGAGAGACAGTGTGTGAGGAGAGAGTGAGACAGTATGTGAGGGGAGAGAGTGAGACAGTCAGTGAGGAGAGAGAGTGAGACAGTGTGTGAGGAGAGAGTGAGACAGTGTGTGAGGAGAGAGAGACAGTGTGTGAGGAGAGAGTGAGACAGTGTGTGAGGAGAGAGTGAGACAGTGTGTGAGGAGAGATTGAGACAGTGTGTGAGGAGAGAGAGAGACAGGGTGGGAGGAGAGAGAGAGACATTGTGTGAGGAGAGAGTGAGACAGTGTGGGAGGAGAGAGTGAGACAGTGTGTGAGGGGAGAGTGAGACAGTGTGTGAGGAGAGAGAGTGAGACTGTGTGTGAGGAGAGAGTGAGACAGTGTGTGAGGAGAGTGTGAGACAGTATGTGAGGGGAGAGAGTGAGACAGTGAGTGAGCAGAGAGAGTGAGACAGTAGGTGAGGAGAGAGAGTGAGACAGTGTGTGAGGAGAGAGTGAGACAGTGTGTGAGGAGAGAGACAGACAGTGTGTGTGGAGAGAGTGAGACAGTGTGTGAGCAGAGAGTGAGACAGTGGGCGAGGACAGAGAGTGAGACAGTGTGGGACGAGAGAGTGAGACAGTGTGTGAGCGGAGAGTGAGACAGTGTGTGAGGAGAGAGTGAGAGTGTGTGAGGAGAGAGAGAGACAGTGTGCGAGGAGAGAGTGAGACAGTGTGCGATGAGAGAGTGAGAGTGTGTGAGGAGAGAGTGAGACAGTGTGTGAGGAGAGAGTGAGACAGTGTGTGAGGAGAGGGAGAGTGAGACAGTGTGTGAGGAGTTAGTGAGACAGTGTGTGAGGAGAGAGTGAGACAGTGAGTGAGGAGAGAGTGAGACAGTGTGGGAGGAGACAGTGAGACAGTGTGTGAGGAGAGAGAGATTGAGACAGTGTGTGAGGAGAGAGAGTGAGACAGTTTGTGAGGAGAGAGTGAGGCAGTTTGTGAGGGGAGAGAGTGAGACAGTGTGGGAGGAGAGAGTGAGACAGTGTGTGAGGAGAGAGTGAGACAGTGTGTGAGGAGAGAGTGAGACAGTGTGTGAGGAGAGAGTGAGACAGTGTGTGAGGAGAGAGACAGACAGTGTGTGTGGAGAGAGTGAGACAGTGTGTGAGCAGAGAGAGTGAGACAGTAGGTGAGGAGAGAGAGTGAGACAGTGAGTGAGCAGAGAGAGTGAGACATTAGGTGAGGAGAGAGAGTGAGACAGTGTGTGAGGAGAGAGTGAGACAGTGTGTGAGGAGAGAGACAGACAGTGTGTGTGGAGAGAGTGAGACAGTGTGTGAGCAGAGAGTGAGACAGTGGGCGAGGACAGAGAGTGAGACAGTGTGGGACGAGAGAGTGAGACAGTGTGTGAGCGGAGAGTGAGACAGTGTGTGAGGAGAGAGTGAGACAGTGTGTGAGGGGAGAGTGAGACAGTGTGTGAGGAGAGAGTGAGAGTGTGTGAGGAGAGAGAGAGACAGTGTGCGAGGAGAGAGTGAGACAGTGTGCGATGAGAGAGTGAGACAGTGTGTGAGGAGAGAGTGAGACAGTGTGTGAGGAGAGAGTGAGACAGTGTGTGAGGAGAGCGAGAGTGAGACAGTGTGTGAGGAGTTAGTGAGACAGTGTGTGAGGAGAGAGTGAGACAGTGTGTGAGGAGAAAGTGAGACGGTGTGTGAGGAGAGAGAGACAGTGTGTGAGGAGAGTGTGAGACAGTGTGTGAGGGGAGAGTGAGACAGTGTGTGAGGAGAGACAGTGAGACAGTGTGTGAGGAGAGAGTTAGACAGTGTGTGAGGAGAGAGTGAGACAGTGTGTGAGGAGAGAGAGAGACAGTTTGCGAGGAGAGAGTGAGACAGTGTGTGAGGAGAGAGTGAGACAGTGTGTGAGGTGAGAGGGAGAGACAATGTGTGAGGAGAGAGAGAGACAGTGTGTGAGGAGAGAGAGTGAGACAGTGGGCGAGGAAAGAGAGTGAGACAGTGTGTGAGGAGAGAGCGAGACAGTGTGTGAGCGGAGAGTGAGACAGTGTGTGAGGAGAGAGTGAGACAGTGTGTGAGGGGAGAGTGAGACAGTGTGTGAGGAGAGAGTGAGACAGTGTGCGAGGAGAGAGTGAGACAGTGTGTGAGGAGAGAGTGAGACAGTGTGTGAGGTGAGAGGGAGAGACAGTGTGTGAGGAGAGAGTGAGACAGTATGTGAGGGCAGAGAGTGAGACAGTCAGTGAGGAGAGAGAGTGAGACAGTGTGTGAGGAGAGAGTGAGACAGTGTGTGAGGAGAGAGAGACAGTGTGTGAGGAGAGAGTGAGACAGTGTGTGAGGAGAGAGTGAGACAGTGTGTGAGGAGAGATTGAGACAGTGTGTGAGGAGAGAGAGAGACAGGGTGGGAGGAGAGAGAGAGACATTGTGTGAGGAGAGAGTGAGACAGTGTGGGAGGAGAGAGTGAGACAGTGTGTGAGGGGAGAGTGAGACAGTGTGTGAGGAGAGAGAGTGAGACTGTGTGTGAGGAGAGAGTGAGACAGTGTGTGAGGAGAGAGTGAGACAGTATGTGAGGGGAGAGAGTGAGACAGTGAGTGAGCAGAGAGAGTGAGACAGTAGGTGAGGAGAGAGAGTGAGACAGTGTGTGAGGAGAGAGTGAGACAGTGTGTGAGGAGAGAGACAGACAGTGTGTGTGGAGAGAGTGAGACAGTGTGTGAGCAGAGAGTGAGACAGTGGGCGAGGACAGAGAGTGAGACAGTGTGGGACGAGAGAGTGAGACAGTGTGTGAGCGGAGAGTGAGACAGTGTGTGAGGAGAGAGTGAGAGTGTGTGAGGAGAGAGAGAGACAGTGTGCGAGGAGAGAGTGAGACAGTGTGCGATGAGAGAGTGAGACAGTGTGTGAGGAGAGAGTGAGACAGTGTGTGAGGAGAGAGTGAGACAGTGTGTGAGGAGAGCGAGAGTGAGACAGTGTGTGAGGAGTTAGTGAGACAGTGTGTGAGGAGAGAGTGAGACAGTGTGTGAGGAGAGAGTGAGACAGTGTGTGAGGAGAGAGAGATACAGTGAGTGAGGAGAGAGTGAGACAGTGTGGGAGGAGACAGTGAGACAGTGTGTGAGGAGAGAGAGAGTGAGACAGTGTGTGAGGAGAGAGAGTGAGACAGTTTGTGAGGAGAGAGTGAGGCAGTTTGTGAGGGGAGAGAGTGAGACAGTGTGGGAGGAGAGAGTGAGACAGTGTGTGAGGAGAGAGTGAGACGGTGTGTGAGGAGAAAGTGAGACGGTGTGTGAGGAGAGAGAGACAGTGTGTGAGGAGAGTGTGAGACAATGTGTGAGGGGAGATTGAGACAGTGTGTGAGGAGAGAGTGAGACAGTGTGTGAGGAGAGAGTGAGACAGTGTGTGAGGAGAGAGTGAGACAGTGTGTGAGGAGAGAGTGAGACAGTGTGTGAGGAGTTAGTGAGACAGTGTGTGAGGAGAGAGAGAGACAGTGAGTGAGGAGAGAGTGAGACAGTGAGACAGTGTGGGAGGAGACAGTGAGACAGTGTGTGAGGAGAGAGAGAGTGAGACAGTGTGTGAGGAGAGAGAGTGAGACAGTTTGTGAGGAGAGAGTGAGGCAGTTTGTGAGGGGTGAGAGTGAGACAGTGTGGGAGGAGAGAGTGAGACAGTGTGTGAGGAGAGAGTGAGACAGTGTGTGAGCAGAAAGTGAGACGGTGTGTGAGGAGAGAGAGACAGTGTGTGAGGAGAGTGTGAGATAGTGTGTGAGGGGAGAGTGAGACAGTGTGTGAGGAGAGAGAGTGAGACAGTGTGTGAGGAGAGAGTGAGACAGTGTGTGAGGAGAGAGTGAGACAGTGTGTGAGGAGAGAGTGAGACAGTGTGTGAGGAGAGAGTGAGACAGTGTGTGAGGAGAGATTGAGACAGTGTGTGAGGAGAGAGTGAGACAGTGTGTGAGGAGAGAGTGAGACAGTGTGTGAGGGGAGAGAGTAAGACAGTGTGTGAGGAGAGAGTGAGACAGTGTGTAAGGAGAGAGTGAGACAGTGTGTGAGGAGAGAGTGAGGCAGTGTGTGAGGGGAGAGTGAGATAGTGTGAGAGGAGAGAGAGTGAGACAGTGTGTGAGGAGAGATTGAGACAGTGTGTGAGGAGAGAGAGTGAGACAGTGTGTGAGGAGATAGTGAGACAGTGTGTGAGGGGAGAGAGTGAGACAGTGTGTGAGGAGAGAGTGAGACAGTGTGTGAGGAGAGAGTGAGACAGTGTGTGAGGAGTTAGTGAGACAGTGTGTGAGGAGAGAGTGAGACAGTGTGTGAGGAGAGAGTGAGACAGTGTGTGAGGAGAGAGAGAGACAGTGAGTGAGGAGAGAGTGAGACAGTGAGACAGTGTGGGAGGAGACAGTGAGACAGTGTGTGAGGAGAGAGAGAGTGAGACAGTGTGTGAGGAGAGAGAGTGAGACAGTTTGTGAGGAGAGAGTGAGGCAGTTTGTGAGGGGTGAGAGTGAGACAGTGTGGGAGGAGAGAGTGAGACAGTGTGTGAGGAGAGAGTGAGACAGTGTGTGAGCAGAAAGTGAGACGGTGTGTGAGGAGAGAGAGACAGTGTGTGAGGAGAGTGTGAGATAGTGTGTGAGGGGAGAGTGAGACAGTGTGTGAGGAGAGAGAGTGAGACAGTGTGTGAGGAGAGAGTGAGACAGTGTGTGAGGAGAGAGTGAGACAGTGTGTGAGGAGAGAGTGAGACAGTGTGTGAGGAGAGAGTGAGACAGTGTGTGAGGAGAGATTGAGACAGTGTGTGAGGAGAGAGTGAGACAGTGTGTGAGGAGAGAGTGAGACAGTGTGTGAGGGGAGAGAGTAAGACAGTGTGTGAGGAGAGAGTGAGACAGTGTGTAAGGAGAGAATGAGACAGTGTGTGAGGAGAGAGTGAGGCAGTGTGTGAGGGGAGAGTGAGATAGTGTGAGAGGAGAGAGAGTGAGACAGTGTGTGATGAGAGAGTGAGACAGTGTGTGAGGAGAGAGTGAGACAGTGTGTGAGGAGCGAGTAAGACAGTTTGTGAGGAGAGAGTGAGACAGTGTGTGAGGAGAGAGTGTGAGACAGTGTGTGAGGAGAGAGTGAGACAGTGTGTGAGGAGAGAGTGAGACAGTGTGTGAGGAGAGAGTGAGACAGTGTGAGAAGAGAGAGAGTGAGACAGTGTGTGAGGAGACAGTGAGACAGTGTGTGAGGAGAGAGTGAGACAGTGTGTGAGGAGAGAGTGAGACAGTGTGTGAGGAGAGAGAGTGAGACAGTGTGTGAAGAGAGAGTGAGACAGTGTGTGAGAGAGAGTGAGACAGTGTGTGAGGAGAGCGAGAGTGAGACAGTGTGTGAGGAGTTAGTGAGACAGTGTGTGAGGAGAGAGTGAGACAGTGTGTGAGGAGAAAGTGAGACGGTGTGTGAGGAGAGAGAGACAGTGTGTGAGGAGAGTGTGAGACAGTGTGTGAGGGGAGAGTGAGACAGTGTGTGAGGAGAGACAGTGAGACAGTGTGTGAGGAGAGAGTTAGACAGTGTGTGAGGAGAGAGTGAGACAGTGTGTGAGGAGAGAGAGAGACAGTGTGCGAGGAGAGAGTGGGACAGTGTGTGAGGAGAGAGTGAGACAGTGTGTGAGGTGAGAGGGAGAGACAGTGTGTGAGGAGAGAGAGAGACAGTGTGTGAGGAGAGAGAGTGAGACAGTGGGCGAGGAAAGAGAGTGAGACAGTGTGTGAGGAGAGAGCGAGACAGTGTGTGAGCGGAGAGTGAGACAGTGTGTGAGGAGAGAGTGAGACAGTGTGTGAGGGGAGAGTGAGACAGTGTGTGAGGAGAGAGTGAGTCAGTGTGCGAGGAGAGAGTGAGACAGTGTGTGAGGAGAGAGTGAGACAGTGTGTGAGGTGAGAGGGAGAGACAGTGTGTGAGGAGAGAGTGAGACAGTATGTGAGGGGAGAGAGTGAGACAGTCAGTGAGGAGAGAGAGTGAGACAGTGTGTGAGGAGAGAGTGAGACAGTGTGTGAGGAGAGAGAGACAGTGTGTGAGGAGAGAGTGAGACAGTGTGTGAGGAGAGAGTGAGACAGTGTGTGAGGAGAGATTGAGACAGTGTGTGAGGAGAGAGAGAGACAGGGTGGGAGGAGAGAGAGAGACATTGTGTGAGGAGAGAGTGAGACAGTGTGGGAGGAGAGAGTGAGACAGTGTGTGAGGGGAGAGTGAGACAGTGTGTGAGGAGAGAGAGTGAGATTGTGTGTGAGGAGAGAGTGAGACAGTGTGTGAGGAGAGAGTGAGACAGTATGTGAGGGGAGAGAGTGAGACAGTGAGTGAGCAGAGAGAGTGAGACAGTTGGTGAGGAGAGAGAGTGAGACAGTGTGTGAGGAGAGAGTGAGACAGTGTGTGAGGAGAGAGACAGACAGTGTGTGTGGAGAGAGTGAGACAGTGTGTGAGCAGAGAGTGAGACAGTGGGCGAGGACAGAGAGTTAGACAGTGTGGGACGAGAGAGTGAGACAGTGTGTGAGCGGAGAGTGAGACAGTGTGTGAGGAGAGAGTGAGAGTGTGTGAGGAGAGAGTGAGACAGTGTGCGAGGAGAGAGTGAGACAGTGTGCGATGAGAGAGTGAGACAGTGTGTGAGGAGAGAGTGAGACAGTGTGTGAGGAGAGAGTGAGACAGTGTGTGAGGAGAGCGAGAGTGAGACAGTGTGTGAGGAGAGAGTGAGACAGTGTGTGAGGAGAGAGAGAGACAGTGAGTGAGGAGAGAGTGAGACAGTGTGGGAGGAGACAGTGAGACAGTGTGTGAGGAGAGAGAGAGTGAGACAGTGTGTGAGGAGAGAGAGTGAGACAGTTTGTGAGGAGAGAGTGAGGCAGTTTGTGAGGGGAGAGAGTGAGACAGTGTGGGAGGAGAGAGTGAGACAGTGTGTGAGGAGAGAGTGAGACGGTGTGTGAGGAGAAAGTGAGACGGTGTGTGAGGAGAGAGAGACAGTGTGTGAGGAGAGTGTGAGACAGTTTGTGAGGGGAGATTGAGACAGTGTGTGAGGAGAGAGTGAGACAGTGTGTGAGGAGAGAGTGAGACAGTGTGTGAGGAGAGCGAGAGTGAGACAGTGTGTGAGGAGAGAGTGAGACAGTGTGTGAGGAGAGAGAGAGACAGTGTGTGAGGAGAGAGTGAGACAGTGTGTGAGGAGAGAGTGAGACAGTGTGTGAGGAGAGAGTGAGACAGTGTGTGAGGAGAGAGTGAGACAGTGTGTGAGGAGAGATTGAGACAGTGTGTGAGGAGAGAGAGTGAGACAGTGTGTGAGGAGAGAGTGAGACAGTGTGTGAGGGGAGAGAGTGAGACAGTGTGTGAGGAGAGAGTGAGACAGTGTGTGAGGAGAGAGTGAGACAGTGTGTGAGGAGAGCGAGAGTGAGACAGTGTGTGAGGAGTTAGTGAGACAGTGTGTGAGGAGAGAGTGAGACAGTGTGAGGGGAGAGTGAGACAGTGTGTGAGGAGAGAGAGAGACAGTGAGTGAGGAGAGAGTGAGACAGTGAGACAGTGTGGGAGGAGACAGTGAGACAGTGTGTGAGGAGAGAGAGAGTGAGACAGTGTGTGAGGAGAGAGAGTGAGACAGTATGTGAGGAGAGAGTGAGGCAGTTTGTGAGGGGTGAGAGTGAGACAGTGTGGGAGGAGAGAGTGAGACAGTGTGTGAGGAGAGAGTGAGACAGTGTGTGAGCAGAAAGTGAGACGGTGTGTGAGGAGAGAGAGACAGTGTGTGAGGAGAGTGTGAGATAGTG
Organism: Scyliorhinus torazame; assembly: GCF_047496885.1. Taxonomy (NCBI): domain Eukaryota; kingdom Metazoa; phylum Chordata; class Chondrichthyes; order Carcharhiniformes; family Scyliorhinidae; genus Scyliorhinus; species Scyliorhinus torazame. The sequence continues at coordinate 1,746,997 of NW_027307767.1, forward strand.
TGTGAGGGGAGAGTGAGACAGTGTGTGAGGAGAGAGAGTGAGACAGTGTGTGAGGAGAGAGTGAGACAGTGTGTGAGGAGAGAGTGAGACAGTGTGTGAGGAGAGAGTGAGACAGTGTGTGAGGAGAGAGTGAGACAGTATGTGAGGAGAGATTGAGACAGTGTGTGAGGAGAGAGTGAGACAGTGTGTGAGGAGAGAGTGAGACAGTGTGTGAGGGGAGAGAGTAAGACAGTGTGTGAGGAGAGAGTGAGACAGTGTGTAAGGAGAGAGTGAGACAGTGTGTGAGGAGAGAGTGAGGCAGTGTGTGAGGGGAGAGTGAGATAGTGTGAGAGGAGAGAGAGTGAGACAGTGTGTGATGAGAGAGAGAGAGACATTGTGTGAGGAGAGAGTGAGACAGTGTGTGAGGAGAGAGTGAGACAGTGTGTGAGGAGAGAGTGAGACAGTGTGTGAGGAGAGAGTGAGACAGTGTGTGAGGAGAGAGTGAGACAGTGTGTGAGGAGCGAGTAAGACAGTTTGTGAGGAGAGAGTGAGACAGTGTGTGAGGAGAGAGTGTGAGACAGTGTGTGAGGAGAGAGTGAGACAGTGTGTGAGGAGAGAGTGAGACAGTGTGTGAGGAGAGAGTGAGACAGTGTGAGAAGAGAGAGAGTGAGACAGTGTGTGAGGAGACAGTGAGACAGTGTGTGAGGAGAGAGTGAGACAGTGTGTGAGGAGAGAGTGAGACAGTGTGTGAGGGGAGAGAGTGAGACAGTGTGTGAGGAGAGAGAGTGAGACAGTGTGTGAGGAGACAGTGAGACAGTGTGTGAGGAGAGAGTGAGACAGTGTGTGAGGAGAGAGAGAGACAGTTTGCGAGGAGAGAGTGAGACAGTGTGTGAGGAGAGAGTGAGACAGTGTGTGAGGTGAGAGGGAGAGACAATGTGTGAGGAGAGAGAGAGACAGTGTGTGAGGAGAGAGAGTGAGACAGTGGGCGAGGAAAGAGAGTGAGACAGTGTGTGAGGAGAGAGCGAGACAGTGTGTGAGCGGAGAGTGAGACAGTGTGTGAGGAGAGAGTGAGACAGTGTGTGAGGGGAGAGTGAGACAGTGTGTGAGGAGAGAGTGAGACAGTGTGCGAGGAGAGAGTGAGACAGTGTGTGAGGAGAGAGTGAGACAGTGTGTGAGGTGAGAGGGAGAGACAGTGTGTGAGGAGAGAGTGAGACAGTATGTGAGGGCAGAGAGTGAGACAGTCAGTGAGGAGAGAGAGTGAGACAGTGTGTGAGGAGAGAGTGAGACAGTGTGTGAGGAGAGAGAGACAGTGTGTGAGGAGAGAGTGAGACAGTGTGTGAGGAGAGAGTGAGACAGTGTGTGAGGAGAGATTGAGACAGTGTGTGAGGAGAGAGAGAGACAGGGTGGGAGGAGAGAGAGAGACATTGTGTGAGGAGAGAGTGAGACAGTGTGGGAGGAGAGAGTGAGACAGTGTGTGAGGGGAGAGTGAGACAGTGTGTGAGGAGAGAGAGTGAGACTGTGTGTGAGGAGAGAGTGAGACAGTGTGTGAGGAGAGAGTGAGACAGTATGTGAGGGGAGAGAGTGAGACAGTGAGTGAGCAGAGAGAGTGAGACAGTAGGTGAGGAGAGAGAGTGAGACAGTGTGTGAGGAGAGAGTGAGACAGTGTGTGAGGAGAGAGACAGACAGTGTGTGTGGAGAGAGTGAGACAGTGTGTGAGCAGAGAGTGAGACAGTGGGCGAGGACAGAGAGTGAGACAGTGTGGGACGAGAGAGTGAGACAGTGTGTGAGCGGAGAGTGAGACAGTGTGTGAGGAGAGAGTGAGAGTGTGTGAGGAGAGAGAGAGACAGTGTGCGAGGAGAGAGTGAGACAGTGTGCGATGAGAGAGTGAGACAGTGTGTGAGGAGAGAGTGAGACAGTGTGTGAGGAGAGAGTGAGACAGTGTGTGAGGAGAGCGAGAGTGAGACAGTGTGTGAGGAGTTAGTGAGACAGTGTGTGAGGAGAGAGTGAGACAGTGTGTGAGGAGAGAGTGAGACAGTGTGTGAGGAGAGAGAGATACAGTGAGTGAGGAGAGAGTGAGACAGTGTGGGAGGAGACAGTGAGACAGTGTGTGAGGAGAGAGAGAGTGAGACAGTGTGTGAGGAGAGAGAGTGAGACAGTTTGTGAGGAGAGAGTGAGGCAGTTTGTGAGGGGAGAGAGTGAGACAGTGTGGGAGGAGAGAGTGAGACAGTGTGTGAGGAGAGAGTGAGACGGTGTGTGAGGAGAAAGTGAGACGGTGTGTGAGGAGAGAGAGACAGTGTGTGAGGAGAGTGTGAGACAGTGTGTGAGGGGAGATTGAGACAGTGTGTGAGGAGAGAGTGAGACAGTGTGTGAGGAGAGAGTGAGACAGTGTGTGAGGAGAGAGTGAGACAGTGTGTGAGGAGAGAGTGAGACAGTGTGTGAGGAGAGATTGAGACAGTGTGTGAGGAGAGAGAGTGAGACAGTGTGTGAGGAGATAGTGAGACAGTGTGTGAGGGGAGAGAGTGAGACAGTGTGTGAGGAGAGAGTGAGACAGTGTGTGAGGAGAGAGTGAGACAGTGTGTGAGGAGTTAGTGAGACAGTGTGTGAGGAGAGAGTGAGACAGTGTGTGAGGAGAGAGTGAGACAGTGTGTGAGGAGAGAGAGAGACAGTGAGTGAGGAGAGAGTGAGACAGTGAGACAGTGTGGGAGGAGACAGTGAGACAGTGTGTGAGGAGAGAGAGAGTGAGACAGTGTGTGAGGAGAGAGAGTGAGACAGTTTGTGAGGAGAGAGTGAGGCAGTTTGTGAGGGGTGAGAGTGAGACAGTGTGGGAGGAGAGAGTGAGACAGTGTGTGAGGAGAGAGTGAGACAGTGTGTGAGCAGAAAGTGAGACGGTGTGTGAGGAGAGAGAGACAGTGTGTGAGGAGAGTGTGAGATAGTGTGTGAGGGGAGAGTGAGACAGTGTGTGAGGAGAGAGAGTGAGACAGTGTGTGAGGAGAGAGTGAGACAGTGTGTGAGGAGAGAGTGAGACAGTGTGTGAGGAGAGAGTGAGACAGTGTGTGAGGAGAGAGTGAGACAGTGTGTGAGGAGAGATTGAGACAGTGTGTGAGGAGAGAGTGAGACAGTGTGTGAGGAGAGAGTGAGACAGTGTGTGAGGGGAGAGAGTAAGACAGTGTGTGAGGAGAGAGTGAGACAGTGTGTGAGGAGAGAGTGAGGCAGTGTGTGAGGGGAGAGTGAGATAGTGTGAGAGGAGAGAGAGTGAGACAGTGTGTGATGAGAGAGTGAGACAGTGTGTGAGGAGAGAGTGAGACAGTGTGTGAGGAGCGAGTAAGACAGTTTGTGAGGAGAGAGTGAGACAGTGTGTGAGGAGAGAGTGTGAGACAGTGTGTGAGGAGAGAGTGAGACAGTGTGTGAGGAGAGAGTGAGACAGTGTGTGAGGAGAGAGTGAGACAGTGTGAGAAGAGAGAGAGTGAGACAGTGTGTGAGGAGACAGTGAGACAGTGTGTGAGGAGAGAGTGAGACAGTGTGTGAGGAGAGAGTGAGACAGTGTGTAAGGAGAGAGTGAGACAGTGTGTGAGGAGAGAGTGAGGCAGTGTGTGAGGGGAGAGTGAGATAGTGTGAGAGGAGAGAGAGTGAGACAGTGTGTGATGAGAGAGTGAGACAGTGTGTGAGGAGAGAGTGAGACAGTGTGTGAGGAGCGAGTAAGACAGTTTGTGAGGAGAGAGTGAGACAGTGTGTGAGGAGAGAGTGTGAGACAGTGTGTGAGGAGAGAGTGAGACAGTGTGTGAGGAGAGAGTGAGACAGTGTGTGAGGAGAGAGTGAGACAGTGTGAGAAGAGAGAGAGTGAGACAGTGTGTGAGGAGACAGTGAGACAGTGTGTGAGGAGAGAGTGAGACAGTGTGTGAGGAGAGAGTGAGACAGTGTGTGAGGAGAGAGAGTGAGACAGTGTGTGAAGAGAGAGTGAGACAGTGTGTGAGAGAGAGTGAGACAGTGTGTGAGGAGAGCGAGAGTGAGACAGTGTGTGAGGAGTTAGTGAGACAGTGTGTGAGGAGAGAGTGAGACAGTGTGTGAGGAGAAAGTGAGACGGTGTGTGAGGAGAGAGAGACAGTGTGTGAGGAGAGTGTGAGACAGTGTGTGAGGGGAGAGTGAGACAGTGTGTGAGGAGAGACAGTGAGACAGTGTGTGAGGAGAGAGTTAGACAGTGTGTGAGGAGAGAGTGAGACAGTGAGTGAGGAGAGAGTGAGACAGTGTGGGAGGAGACAGTGAGACAGTGTGTGAGGAGAGAGAGATTGAGACAGTGTGTGAGGAGAGAGAGTGAGACAGTTTGTGAGGAGAGAGTGAGGCAGTTTGTGAGGGGAGAGAGTGAGACAGTGTGGGAGGAGAGAGTGAGACAGTGTGTGAGGAGAGAGTGAGACAGTGTGTGAGGAGAGAGTGAGACAGTGTGTGAGGAGAGAGTGAGACAGTGTGTGAGGAGAGAGACAGACAGTGTGTGTGGAGAGAGTGAGACAGTGTGTGAGCAGAGAGAGTGAGACAGTAGGTGAGGAGAGAGAGTGAGACAGTGAGTGAGCAGAGAGAGTGAGACATTAGGTGAGGAGAGAGAGTGAGACAGTGTGTGAGGAGAGAGTGAGACAGTGTGTGAGGAGAGAGACAGACAGTGTGTGTGGAGAGAGTGAGACAGTGTGTGAGCAGAGAGTGAGACAGTGGGCGAGGACAGAGAGTGAGACAGTGTGGGACGAGAGAGTGAGACAGTGTGTGAGCGGAGAGTGAGACAGTGTGTGAGGAGAGAGTGAGACAGTGTGTGAGGGGAGAGTGAGACAGTGTGTGAGGAGAGAGTGAGAGTGTGTGAGGAGAGAGAGAGACAGTGTGCGAGGAGAGAGTGAGACAGTGTGCGATGAGAGAGTGAGACAGTGTGTGAGGAGAGAGTGAGACAGTGTGTGAGGAGAGAGTGAGACAGTGTGTGAGGAGAGCGAGAGTGAGACAGTGTGTGAGGAGTTAGTGAGACAGTGTGTGAGGAGAGAGTGAGACAGTGTGTGAGGAGAAAGTGAGACGGTGTGTGAGGAGAGAGAGACAGTGTGTGAGGAGAGTGTGAGACAGTGTGTGAGGGGAGAGTGAGACAGTGTGTGAGGAGAGACAGTGAGACAGTGTGTGAGGAGAGAGTTAGACAGTGTGTGAGGAGAGAGTGAGACAGTGTGTGAGGAGAGAGAGAGACAGTTTGCGAGGAGAGAGTGAGACAGTGTGTGAGGAGAGAGTGAGACAGTGTGTGAGGTGAGAGGGAGAGACAATGTGTGAGGAGAGAGAGAGACAGTGTGTGAGGAGAGAGAGTGAGACAGTGGGCGAGGAAAGAGAGTGAGACAGTGTGTGAGGAGAGAGCGAGACAGTGTGTGAGCGGAGAGTGAGACAGTGTGTGAGGAGAGAGTGAGACAGTGTGTGAGGGGAGAGTGAGACAGTGTGTGAGGAGAGAGTGAGACAGTGTGCGAGGAGAGAGTGAGACAGTGTGTGAGGAGAGAGTGAGACAGTGTGTGAGGTGAGAGGGAGAGACAGTGTGTGAGGAGAGAGTGAGACAGTATGTGAGGGCAGAGAGTGAGACAGTCAGTGAGGAGAGAGAGTGAGACAGTGTGTGAGGAGAGAGTGAGACAGTGTGTGAGGAGAGAGAGACAGTGTGTGAGGAGAGAGTGAGACAGTGTGTGAGGAGAGAGTGAGACAGTGTGTGAGGAGAGATTGAGACAGTGTGTGAGGAGAGAGAGAGACAGGGTGGGAGGAGAGAGAGAGACATTGTGTGAGGAGAGAGTGAGACAGTGTGGGAGGAGAGAGTGAGACAGTGTGTGAGGGGAGAGTGAGACAGTGTGTGAGGAGAGAGAGTGAGACTGTGTGTGAGGAGAGAGTGAGACAGTGTGTGAGGAGAGAGTGAGACAGTATGTGAGGGGAGAGAGTGAGACAGTGAGTGAGCAGAGAGAGTGAGACAGTAGGTGAGGAGAGAGAGTGAGACAGTGTGTGAGGAGAGAGTGAGACAGTGTGTGAGGAGAGAGACAGACAGTGTGTGTGGAGAGAGTGAGACAGTGTGTGAGCAGAGAGTGAGACAGTGGGCGAGGACAGAGAGTGAGACAGTGTGGGACGAGAGAGTGAGACAGTGTGTGAGCGGAGAGTGAGACAGTGTGTGAGGAGAGAGTGAGAGTGTGTGAGGAGAGAGAGAGACAGTGTGCGAGGAGAGAGTGAGACAGTGTGCGATGAGAGAGTGAGACAGTGTGTGAGGAGAGAGTGAGACAGTGTGTGAGGAGAGAGTGAGACAGTGTGTGAGGAGAGCGAGAGTGAGACAGTGTGTGAGGAGTTAGTGAGACAGTGTGTGAGGAGAGAGTGAGACAGTGTGTGAGGAGAGAGTGAGACAGTGTGTGAGGAGAGAGAGATACAGTGAGTGAGGAGAGAGTGAGACAGTGTGGGAGGAGACAGTGAGACAGTGTGTGAGGAGAGAGAGAGTGAGACAGTGTGTGAGGAGAGAGAGTGAGACAGTTTGTGAGGAGAGAGTGAGGCAGTTTGTGAGGGGAGAGAGTGAGACAGTGTGGGAGGAGAGAGTGAGACAGTGTGTGAGGAGAGAGTGAGACGGTGTGTGAGGAGAAAGTGAGACGGTGTGTGAGGAGAGAGAGACAGTGTGTGAGGAGAGTGTGAGACAATGTGTGAGGGGAGATTGAGACAGTGTGTGAGGAGAGAGTGAGACAGTGTGTGAGGAGAGAGTGAGACAGTGTGTGAGGAGAGAGTGAGACAGTGTGTGAGGAGAGAGTGAGACAGTGTGTGAGGAGTTAGTGAGACAGTGTGTGAGGAGAGAGAGAGACAGTGAGTGAGGAGAGAGTGAGACAGTGAGACAGTGTGGGAGGAGACAGTGAGACAGTGTGTGAGGAGAGAGAGAGTGAGACAGTGTGTGAGGAGAGAGAGTGAGACAGTTTGTGAGGAGAGAGTGAGGCAGTTTGTGAGGGGTGAGAGTGAGACAGTGTGGGAGGAGAGAGTGAGACAGTGTGTGAGGAGAGAGTGAGACAGTGTGTGAGCAGAAAGTGAGACGGTGTGTGAGGAGAGAGAGACAGTGTGTGAGGAGAGTGTGAGATAGTGTGTGAGGGGAGAGTGAGACAGTGTGTGAGGAGAGAGAGTGAGACAGTGTGTGAGGAGAGAGTGAGACAGTGTGTGAGGAGAGAGTGAGACAGTGTGTGAGGAGAGAGTGAGACAGTGTGTGAGGAGAGAGTGAGACAGTGTGTGAGGAGAGATTGAGACAGTGTGTGAGGAGAGAGTGAGACAGTGTGTGAGGAGAGAGTGAGACAGTGTGTGAGGGGAGAGAGTAAGACAGTGTGTGAGGAGAGAGTGAGACAGTGTGTAAGGAGAGAGTGAGACAGTGTGTGAGGAGAGAGTGAGGCAGTGTGTGAGGGGAGAGTGAGATAGTGTGAGAGGAGAGAGAGTGAGACAGTGTGTGAGGAGAGATTGAGACAGTGTGTGAGGAGAGAGAGTGAGACAGTGTGTGAGGAGATAGTGAGACAGTGTGTGAGGGGAGAGAGTGAGACAGTGTGTGAGGAGAGAGTGAGACAGTGTGTGAGGAGAGAGTGAGACAGTGTGTGAGGAGTTAGTGAGACAGTGTGTGAGGAGAGAGTGAGACAGTGTGTGAGGAGAGAGTGAGACAGTGTGTGAGGAGAGAGAGAGACAGTGAGTGAGGAGAGAGTGAGACAGTGAGACAGTGTGGGAGGAGACAGTGAGACAGTGTGTGAGGAGAGAGAGAGTGAGACAGTGTGTGAGGAGAGAGAGTGAGACAGTTTGTGAGGAGAGAGTGAGGCAGTTTGTGAGGGGTGAGAGTGAGACAGTGTGGGAGGAGAGAGTGAGACAGTGTGTGAGGAGAGAGTGAGACAGTGTGTGAGCAGAAAGTGAGACGGTGTGTGAGGAGAGAGAGACAGTGTGTGAGGAGAGTGTGAGATAGTGTGTGAGGGGAGAGTGAGACAGTGTGTGAGGAGAGAGAGTGAGACAGTGTGTGAGGAGAGAGTGAGACAGTGTGTGAGGAGAGAGTGAGACAGTGTGTGAGGAGAGAGTGAGACAGTGTGTGAGGAGAGAGTGAGACAGTGTGTGAGGAGAGATTGAGACAGTGTGTGAGGAGAGAGTGAGACAGTGTGTGAGGAGAGAGTGAGACAGTGTGTGAGGGGAGAGAGTAAGACAGTGTGTGAGGAGAGAGTGAGACAGTGTGTAAGGAGAGAATGAGACAGTGTGTGAGGAGAGAGTGAGGCAGTGTGTGAGGGGAGAGTGAGATAGTGTGAGAGGAGAGAGAGTGAGACAGTGTGTGATGAGAGAGTGAGACAGTGTGTGAGGAGAGAGTGAGACAGTGTGTGAGGAGCGAGTAAGACAGTTTGTGAGGAGAGAGTGAGACAGTGTGTGAGGAGAGAGTGTGAGACAGTGTGTGAGGAGAGAGTGAGACAGTGTGTGAGGAGAGAGTGAGACAGTGTGTGAGGAGAGAGTGAGACAGTGTGAGAAGAGAGAGAGTGAGACAGTGTGTGAGGAGACAGTGAGACAGTGTGTGAGGAGAGAGTGAGACAGTGTGTGAGGAGAGAGTGAGACAGTGTGTGAGGAGAGAGAGTGAGACAGTGTGTGAAGAGAGAGTGAGACAGTGTGTGAGAGAGAGTGAGACAGTGTGTGAGGAGAGCGAGAGTGAGACAGTGTGTGAGGAGTTAGTGAGACAGTGTGTGAGGAGAGAGTGAGACAGTGTGTGAGGAGAAAGTGAGACGGTGTGTGAGGAGAGAGAGACAGTGTGTGAGGAGAGTGTGAGACAGTGTGTGAGGGGAGAGTGAGACAGTGTGTGAGGAGAGACAGTGAGACAGTGTGTGAGGAGAGAGTTAGACAGTGTGTGAGGAGAGAGTGAGACAGTGTGTGAGGAGAGAGAGAGACAGTGTGCGAGGAGAGAGTGGGACAGTGTGTGAGGAGAGAGTGAGACAGTGTGTGAGGTGAGAGGGAGAGACAGTGTGTGAGGAGAGAGAGAGACAGTGTGTGAGGAGAGAGAGTGAGACAGTGGGCGAGGAAAGAGAGTGAGACAGTGTGTGAGGAGAGAGCGAGACAGTGTGTGAGCGGAGAGTGAGACAGTGTGTGAGGAGAGAGTGAGACAGTGTGTGAGGGGAGAGTGAGACAGTGTGTGAGGAGAGAGTGAGTCAGTGTGCGAGGAGAGAGTGAGACAGTGTGTGAGGAGAGAGTGAGACAGTGTGTGAGGTGAGAGGGAGAGACAGTGTGTGAGGAGAGAGTGAGACAGTATGTGAGGGGAGAGAGTGAGACAGTCAGTGAGGAGAGAGAGTGAGACAGTGTGTGAGGAGAGAGTGAGACAGTGTGTGAGGAGAGAGAGACAGTGTGTGAGGAGAGAGTGAGACAGTGTGTGAGGAGAGAGTGAGACAGTGTGTGAGGAGAGATTGAGACAGTGTGTGAGGAGAGAGAGAGACAGGGTGGGAGGAGAGAGAGAGACATTGTGTGAGGAGAGAGTGAGACAGTGTGGGAGGAGAGAGTGAGACAGTGTGTGAGGGGAGAGTGAGACAGTGTGTGAGGAGAGAGAGTGAGATTGTGTGTGAGGAGAGAGTGAGACAGTGTGTGAGGAGAGAGTGAGACAGTATGTGAGGGGAGAGAGTGAGACAGTGAGTGAGCAGAGAGAGTGAGACAGTTGGTGAGGAGAGAGAGTGAGACAGTGTGTGAGGAGAGAGTGAGACAGTGTGTGAGGAGAGAGACAGACAGTGTGTGTGGAGAGAGTGAGACAGTGTGTGAGCAGAGAGTGAGACAGTGGGCGAGGACAGAGAGTTAGACAGTGTGGGACGAGAGAGTGAGACAGTGTGTGAGCGGAGAGTGAGACAGTGTGTGAGGAGAGAGTGAGAGTGTGTGAGGAGAGAGTGAGACAGTGTGCGAGGAGAGAGTGAGACAGTGTGCGATGAGAGAGTGAGACAGTGTGTGAGGAGAGAGTGAGACAGTGTGTGAGGAGAGAGTGAGACAGTGTGTGAGGAGAGCGAGAGTGAGACAGTGTGTGAGGAGAGAGTGAGACAGTGTGTGAGGAGAGAGAGAGACAGTGAGTGAGGAGAGAGTGAGACAGTGTGGGAGGAGACAGTGAGACAGTGTGTGAGGAGAGAGAGAGTGAGACAGTGTGTGAGGAGAGAGAGTGAGACAGTTTGTGAGGAGAGAGTGAGGCAGTTTGTGAGGGGAGAGAGTGAGACAGTGTGGGAGGAGAGAGTGAGACAGTGTGTGAGGAGAGAGTGAGACGGTGTGTGAGGAGAAAGTGAGACGGTGTGTGAGGAGAGAGAGACAGTGTGTGAGGAGAGTGTGAGACAGTTTGTGAGGGGAGATTGAGACAGTGTGTGAGGAGAGAGTGAGACAGTGTGTGAGGAGAGAGTGAGACAGTGTGTGAGGAGAGCGAGAGTGAGACAGTGTGTGAGGAGAGAGTGAGACAGTGTGTGAGGAGAGAGAGAGACAGTGTGTGAGGAGAGAGTGAGACAGTGTGTGAGGAGAGAGTGAGACAGTGTGTGAGGAGAGAGTGAGACAGTGTGTGAGGAGAGAGTGAGACAGTGTGTGAGGAGAGATTGAGACAGTGTGTGAGGAGAGAGAGTGAGACAGTGTGTGAGGAGAGAGTGAGACAGTGTGTGAGGGGAGAGAGTGAGACAGTGTGTGAGGAGAGAGTGAGACAGTGTGTGAGGAGAGAGTGAGACAGTGTGTGAGGAGAGCGAGAGTGAGACAGTGTGTGAGGAGTTAGTGAGACAGTGTGTGAGGAGAGAGTGAGACAGTGTGAGGGGAGAGTGAGACAGTGTGTGAGGAGAGAGAGAGACAGTGAGTGAGGAGAGAGTGAGACAGTGAGACAGTGTGGGAGGAGACAGTGAGACAGTGTGTGAGGAGAGAGAGAGTGAGACAGTGTGTGAGGAGAGAGAGTGAGACAGTATGTGAGGAGAGAGTGAGGCAGTTTGTGAGGGGTGAGAGTGAGACAGTGTGGGAGGAGAGAGTGAGACAGTGTGTGAGGAGAGAGTGAGACAGTGTGTGAGCAGAAAGTGAGACGGTGTGTGAGGAGAGAGAGACAGTGTGTGAGGAGAGTGTGAGATAGTGTGTGAGGGGAGAGTGAGACAGTGTGTGAGGAGAGAGAGTGAGACAGTGTGTGAGGAGAGAGTGAGACAGTGTGTGAGGAGAGAGTGAGACAGTGTGTGAGGAGAGAGTGAGACAGTGTGTGAGGAGAGAGTGAGACAGTATGTGAGGAGAGATTGAGACAGTGTGTGAGGAGAGAGTGAGACAGTGTGTGAGGAGAGAGTGAGACAGTGTGTGAGGGGAGAGAGTAAGACAGTGTGTGAGGAGAGAGTGAGACAGTGTGTAAGGAGAGAGTGAGACAGTGTGTGAGGAGAGAGTGAGGCAGTGTGTGAGGGGAGAGTGAGATAGTGTGAGAGGAGAGAGAGTGAGACAGTGTGTGATGAGAGAGAGAGAGACATTGTGTGAGGAGAGAGTGAGACAGTGTGTGAGGAGAGAGTGAGACAGTGTGTGAGGAGAGAGTGAGACAGTGTGTGAGGAGAGAGTGAGACAGTGTGTGAGGAGAGAGTGAGACAGTGTGTGAGGAGCGAGTAAGACAGTTTGTGAGGAGAGAGTGAGACAGTGTGTGAGGAGAGAGTGTGAGACAGTGTGTGAGGAGAGAGTGAGACAGTGTGTGAGGAGAGAGTGAGACAGTGTGTGAGGAGAGAGTGAGACAGTGTGAGAAGAGAGAGAGTGAGACAGTGTGTGAGGAGACAGTGAGACAGTGTGTGAGGAGAGAGTGAGACAGTGTGTGAGGAGAGAGTGAGACAGTGTGTGAGGGGAGAGAGTGAGACAGTGTGTGAGGAGAGAGAGTGAGACAGTGTGTGAGGAGACAGTGAGACAGTGTGTGAGGAGAGAGTGAGACAGTGTGTGAGGAGAGAGAGAGACAGTTTGCGAGGAGAGAGTGAGACAGTGTGTGAGGAGAGAGTGAGACAGTGTGTGAGGTGAGAGGGAGAGACAATGTGTGAGGAGAGAGAGAGACAGTGTGTGAGGAGAGAGAGTGAGACAGTGGGCGAGGAAAGAGAGTGAGACAGTGTGTGAGGAGAGAGCGAGACAGTGTGTGAGCGGAGAGTGAGACAGTGTGTGAGGAGAGAGTGAGACAGTGTGTGAGGGGAGAGTGAGACAGTGTGTGAGGAGAGAGTGAGACAGTGTGCGAGGAGAGAGTGAGACAGTGTGTGAGGAGAGAGTGAGACAGTGTGTGAGGTGAGAGGGAGAGACAGTGTGTGAGGAGAGAGTGAGACAGTATGTGAGGGCAGAGAGTGAGACAGTCAGTGAGGAGAGAGAGTGAGACAGTGTGTGAGGAGAGAGTGAGACAGTGTGTGAGGAGAGAGAGACAGTGTGTGAGGAGAGAGTGAGACAGTGTGTGAGGAGAGAGTGAGACAGTGTGTGAGGAGAGATTGAGACAGTGTGTGAGGAGAGAGAGAGACAGGGTGGGAGGAGAGAGAGAGACATTGTGTGAGGAGAGAGTGAGACAGTGTGGGAGGAGAGAGTGAGACAGTGTGTGAGGGGAGAGTGAGACAGTGTGTGAGGAGAGAGAGTGAGACTGTGTGTGAGGAGAGAGTGAGACAGTGTGTGAGGAGAGAGTGAGACAGTATGTGAGGGGAGAGAGTGAGACAGTGAGTGAGCAGAGAGAGTGAGACAGTAGGTGAGGAGAGAGAGTGAGACAGTGTGTGAGGAGAGAGTGAGACAGTGTGTGAGGAGAGAGACAGACAGTGTGTGTGGAGAGAGTGAGACAGTGTGTGAGCAGAGAGTGAGACAGTGGGCGAGGACAGAGAGTGAGACAGTGTGGGACGAGAGAGTGAGACAGTGTGTGAGCGGAGAGTGAGACAGTGTGTGAGGAGAGAGTGAGAGTGTGTGAGGAGAGAGAGAGACAGTGTGCGAGGAGAGAGTGAGACAGTGTGCGATGAGAGAGTGAGACAGTGTGTGAGGAGAGAGTGAGACAGTGTGTGAGGAGAGAGTGAGACAGTGTGTGAGGAGAGCGAGAGTGAGACAGTGTGTGAGGAGTTAGTGAGACAGTGTGTGAGGAGAGAGTGAGACAGTGTGTGAGGAGAGAGTGAGACAGTGTGTGAGGAGAGAGAGATACAGTGAGTGAGGAGAGAGTGAGACAGTGTGGGAGGAGACAGTGAGACAGTGTGTGAGGAGAGAGAGAGTGAGACAGTGTGTGAGGAGAGAGAGTGAGACAGTTTGTGAGGAGAGAGTGAGGCAGTTTGTGAGGGGAGAGAGTGAGACAGTGTGGGAGGAGAGAGTGAGACAGTGTGTGAGGAGAGAGTGAGACGGTGTGTGAGGAGAAAGTGAGACGGTGTGTGAGGAGAGAGAGACAGTGTGTGAGGAGAGTGTGAGACAGTGTGTGAGGGGAGATTGAGACAGTGTGTGAGGAGAGAGTGAGACAGTGTGTGAGGAGAGAGTGAGACAGTGTGTGAGGAGAGAGTGAGACAGTGTGTGAGGAGAGAGTGAGACAGTGTGTGAGGAGAGATTGAGACAGTGTGTGAGGAGAGAGAGTGAGACAGTGTGTGAGGAGATAGTGAGACAGTGTGTGAGGGGAGAGAGTGAGACAGTGTGTGAGGAGAGAGTGAGACAGTGTGTGAGGAGAGAGTGAGACAGTGTGTGAGGAGTTAGTGAGACAGTGTGTGAGGAGAGAGTGAGACAGTGTGTGAGGAGAGAGTGAGACAGTGTGTGAGGAGAGAGAGAGACAGTGAGTGAGGAGAGAGTGAGACAGTGAGACAGTGTGGGAGGAGACAGTGAGACAGTGTGTGAGGAGAGAGAGAGTGAGACAGTGTGTGAGGAGAGAGAGTGAGACAGTTTGTGAGGAGAGAGTGAGGCAGTTTGTGAGGGGTGAGAGTGAGACAGTGTGGGAGGAGAGAGTGAGACAGTGTGTGAGGAGAGAGTGAGACAGTGTGTGAGCAGAAAGTGAGACGGTGTGTGAGGAGAGAGAGACAGTGTGTGAGGAGAGTGTGAGATAGTGTGTGAGGGGAGAGTGAGACAGTGTGTGAGGAGAGAGAGTGAGACAGTGTGTGAGGAGAGAGTGAGACAGTGTGTGAGGAGAGAGTGAGACAGTGTGTGAGGAGAGAGTGAGACAGTGTGTGAGGAGAGAGTGAGACAGTGTGTGAGGAGAGATTGAGACAGTGTGTGAGGAGAGAGTGAGACAGTGTGTGAGGAGAGAGTGAGACAGTGTGTGAGGGGAGAGAGTAAGACAGTGTGTGAGGAGAGAGTGAGACAGTGTGTGAGGAGAGAGTGAGGCAGTGTGTGAGGGGAGAGTGAGATAGTGTGAGAGGAGAGAGAGTGAGACAGTGTGTGATGAGAGAGTGAGACAGTGTGTGAGGAGAGAGTGAGACAGTGTGTGAGGAGCGAGTAAGACAGTTTGTGAGGAGAGAGTGAGACAGTGTGTGAGGAGAGAGTGTGAGACAGTGTGTGAGGAGAGAGTGAGACAGTGTGTGAGGAGAGAGTGAGACAGTGTGTGAGGAGAGAGTGAGACAGTGTGAGAAGAGAGAGAGTGAGACAGTGTGTGAGGAGACAGTGAGACAGTGTGTGAGGAGAGAGTGAGACAGTGTGTGAGGAGAGAGTGAGACAGTGTGTAAGGAGAGAGTGAGACAGTGTGTGAGGAGAGAGTGAGGCAGTGTGTGAGGGGAGAGTGAGATAGTGTGAGAGGAGAGAGAGTGAGACAGTGTGTGATGAGAGAGTGAGACAGTGTGTGAGGAGAGAGTGAGACAGTGTGTGAGGAGCGAGTAAGACAGTTTGTGAGGAGAGAGTGAGACAGTGTGTGAGGAGAGAGTGTGAGACAGTGTGTGAGGAGAGAGTGAGACAGTGTGTGAGGAGAGAGTGAGACAGTGTGTGAGGAGAGAGTGAGACAGTGTGAGAAGAGAGAGAGTGAGACAGTGTGTGAGGAGACAGTGAGACAGTGTGTGAGGAGAGAGTGAGACAGTGTGTGAGGAGAGAGTGAGACAGTGTGTGAGGAGAGAGAGTGAGACAGTGTGTGAAGAGAGAGTGAGACAGTGTGTGAGAGAGAGTGAGACAGTGTGTGAGGAGAGCGAGAGTGAGACAGTGTGTGAGGAGTTAGTGAGACAGTGTGTGAGGAGAGAGTGAGACAGTGTGTGAGGAGAAAGTGAGACGGTGTGTGAGGAGAGAGAGACAGTGTGTGAGGAGAGTGTGAGACAGTGTGTGAGGGGAGAGTGAGACAGTGTGTGAGGAGAGACAGTGAGACAGTGTGTGAGGAGAGAGTTAGACAGTGTGTGAGGAGAGAGTGAGACAGTGTGTGAGGAGAGAGAGAGACAGTGTGCGAGGAGAGAGTGGGACAGTGTGTGAGGAGAGAGTGAGACAGTGTGTGAGGTGAGAGGGAGAGACAGTGTGTGAGGAGAGAGAGAGACAGTGTGTGAGGAGAGAGAGTGAGACAGTGGGCGAGGAAAGAGAGTGAGACAGTGTGTGAGGAGAGAGCGAGACAGTGTGTGAGCGGAGAGTGAGACAGTGTGTGAGGAGAGAGTGAGACAGTGTGTGAGGGGAGAGTGAGACAGTGTGTGAGGAGAGAGTGAGTCAGTGTGCGAGGAGAGAGTGAGACAGTGTGTGAGGAGAGAGTGAGACAGTGTGTGAGGTGAGAGGGAGAGACAGTGTGTGAGGAGAGAGTGAGACAGTATGTGAGGGGAGAGAGTGAGACAGTCAGTGAGGAGAGAGAGTGAGACAGTGTGTGAGGAGAGAGTGAGACAGTGTGTGAGGAGAGAGAGACAGTGTGTGAGGAGAGAGTGAGACAGTGTGTGAGGAGAGAGTGAGACAGTGTGTGAGGAGAGATTGAGACAGTGTGTGAGGAGAGAGAGAGACAGGGTGGGAGGAGAGAGAGAGACATTGTGTGAGGAGAGAGTGAGACAGTGTGGGAGGAGAGAGTGAGACAGTGTGTGAGGGGAGAGTGAGACAGTGTGTGAGGAGAGAGAGTGAGATTGTGTGTGAGGAGAGAGTGAGACAGTGTGTGAGGAGAGAGTGAGACAGTATGTGAGGGGAGAGAGTGAGACAGTGAGTGAGCAGAGAGAGTGAGACAGTTGGTGAGGAGAGAGAGTGAGACAGTGTGTGAGGAGAGAGTGAGACAGTGTGTGAGGAGAGAGACAGACAGTGTGTGTGGAGAGAGTGAGACAGTGTGTGAGCAGAGAGTGAGACAGTGGGCGAGGACAGAGAGTGAGACAGTGTGGGACGAGAGAGTGAGACAGTGTGTGAGCGGAGAGTGAGACAGTGTGTGAGGAGAGAGTGAGAGTGTGTGAGGAGAGAGAGAGACAGTGTGCGAGGAGAGAGTGAGACAGTGTGCGATGAGAGAGTGAGACAGTGTGTGAGGAGAGAGTGAGACAGTGTGTGAGGAGAGAGTGAGACAGTGTGTGAGGAGAGCGAGAGTGAGACAGTGTGTGAGGAGAGAGTGAGACAGTGTGTGAGGAGAGAGAGAGACAGTGAGTGAGGAGAGAGTGAGACAGTGTGGGAGGAGACAGTGAGACAGTGTGTGAGGAGAGAGAGAGTGAGACAGTGTGTGAGGAGAGAGAGTGAGACAGTTTGTGAGGAGAGAGTGAGGCAGTTTGTGAGGGGAGAGAGTGAGACAGTGTGGGAGGAGAGAGTGAGACAGTGTGTGAGGAGAGAGTGAGACGGTGTGTGAGGAGAAAGTGAGACGGTGTGTGAGGAGAGAGAGACAGTGTGTGAGGAGAGTGTGAGACAGTGTGTGAGGGGAGATTGAGACAGTGTGTGAGGAGAGAGTGAGACAGTGTGTGAGGAGAGAGTGAGACAGTGTGTGAGGAGAGCGAGAGTGAGACAGTGTGTGAGGAGAGAGTGAGACAGTGTGTGAGGAGAGAGAGACAGTGTGTGAGGAGAGAGTGAGACAGTGTGTGAGGAGAGAGTGAGACAGTGTGTGAGGAGAGAGTGAGACAGTGTGTGAGGAGAGAGTGAGACAGTGTGTGAGGAGAGATTGAGACAGTGTGTGAGGAGAGAGAGTGAGACAGTGTGTGAGGAGAGAGTGAGACAGTGTGTGAGGGGAGAGAGTGAGACAGTGTGTGAGGAGAGAGTGAGACAGTGTGTGAGGAGAGAGTGAGACAGTGTGTGAGGAGAGCGAGAGTGAGACAGTGTGTGAGGAGTTAGTGAGACAGTGTGTGAGGAGAGAGTGAGACAGTGTGAGGGGAGAGTGAGACAGTGTGTGAGGAGAGAGAGAGACAGTGAGTGAGGAGAGAGTGAGACAGTGAGACAGTGTGGGAGGAGACAGTGAGACAGTGTGTGAGGAGAGAGAGAGTGAGACAGTGTGTGAGGAGAGAGAGTGAGACAGTATGTGAGGAGAGAGTGAGGCAGTTTGTGAGGGGTGAGAGTGAGACAGTGTGGGAGGAGAGAGTGAGACAGTGTGTGAGGAGAGAGTGAGACAGTGTGTGAGCAGAAAGTGAGACGGTGTGTGAGGAGAGAGAGACAGTGTGTGAGGAGAGTGTGAGATAGTGTGTGAGGGGAGAGTGAGACAGTGTGTGAGGAGAGAGAGTGAGACAGTGTGTGAGGAGAGAGTGAGACAGTGTGTGAGGAGAGAGTGAGACAGTGTGTGAGGAGAGAGTGAGACAGTGTGTGAGGAGAGAGTGAGACAGTATGTGAGGAGAGATTGAGACAGTGTGTGAGGAGAGAGTGAGACAGTGTGTGAGGAGAGAGTGAGACAGTGTGTGAGGGGAGAGAGTAAGACAGTGTGTGAGGAGAGAGTGAGACAGTGTGTAAGGAGAGAGTGAGACAGTGTGTGAGGAGAGAGTGAGGCAGTGTGTGAGGGGAGAGTGAGATAGTGTGAGAGGAGAGAGAGTGAGACAGTGTGTGATGAGAGAGTGAGACAGTGTGTGAGGAGAGAGTGAGACAGTGTGTGAGGAGCGAGTAAGACAGTTTGTGAGGAGAGAGTGAGACAGTGTGTGAGGAGAGAGTGTGAGACAGTGTGTGAGGAGAGAGTGAGACAGTGTGTGAGGAGAGAGTGAGACAGTGTGTGAGGAGAGAGTGAGACAGTGTGAGAAGAGAGAGAGTGAGACAGTGTGTGAGGAGACAGTGAGACAGTGTGTGAGGAGAGAGTGAGACAGTGTGTGAGGAGAGAGTGAGACAGTGTGTGAGGGGAGAGAGTGAGACAGTGTGTGAGGAGAGAGAGTGAGACAGTGTGTGAGGAGACAGTGAGACAGTGTGTGAGGAGAGAGTGAGACAGTGTGTGAGGAGAGAGTGAGACAGTGTGTGAGGAGAGTGTGAGACAGTGTGTGAGGAGAGAGAGTGAGACAGTGTGTGAAGAGAGAGTGAGACAGTGTGTGAGGGGAGAGAGTGAGACAGTGTGTGAGGAGAGAGTGAGACAGTGTGTGAGGAGAGAGTGAAACAGTGTGTGAGGAGAGCGAGAGTGGGACAGTGTGTGCGGAGTTAGTGAGACAGTGTGTGAGGAGAGAGTGAGACAGTGTGTGAGGAGAGAGTGAGACAGTGTGTGAGGAGAGAGAGAGACAGTGAGTGAGGAGAGAGTGAGACAGTGTGGGAGGAGACAGTGAGACAGTGTGTGAGGAGAGAGAGAGTGAGACAGTGTGTGAGGGGAGAGAGTGAGACAGTGTGGGAGGAGAGAGTGAGACAGTGTGTGAGGAGAGAGTGAGACGGTGTGTGAGGAGAAAGTGAGACGGTGTGTGAGGAGAGAGAGACAGTGTGTGAGGAGAGTGTGAGACAGTGTGTGAGGGGAGATTGAGACAGTGTGTGAGGAGAGAGAGTGAGACAGTGTGTGAGGAGAGAGTGAGACAGTGTGTGAGGAGAGAGTGAGACAGTGTGTGAGGAGAGAGTGAGACAGTGTGTGAGGAGAGAGTGAGACAGTGTGTGAGGAGAGATTGAGACAGTGTGTGAGGAGAGAGAGTGAGACAGTGTGTGAGGAGAGAGTGAGACAGTGTGTGAGGGGAGAGAGTGAGACAGTGTGTGAGGAGAGAGTGAGACAGTGTGTGAGGAGAGAGTGAGACAGTGTGTGAGGAGAGCGAGAGTGAGACAGTGTGTGAGGAGTTAGTGAGACAGTGTGTGAGGAGAGAGTGAGACAGTGTGAGGGGAGAGTGAGACAGTGTGTGAGGAGAGAGAGAGACAGTGAGTGAGGAGAGAGTGAGACAGTGAGACAGTGTGGGAGGAGACAGTGAGACAGTGTGTGAGGAGAGAGAGAGTGAGACAGTGTGTGAGGAGAGAGAGTGAGACAGTTTGTGAGGAGAGAGTGAGGCAGTTTGTGAGGGGTGAGAGTGAGACAGTGTGGGAGGAGAGAGTGAGACAGTGTGTGAGGAGAGAGTGAGACAGTGTGTGAGCAGAAAGTGAGACGGTGTGTGAGGAGAGAGAGACAGTGTGTGAGGAGAGTGTGAGATAGTGTGTGAGGGGAGAGTGAGACAGTGTGTGAGGAGAGAGAGTGAGACAGTGTGTGAGGAGAGAGTGAGACAGTGTGTGAGGAGAGAGTGAGACAGTGTGTGAGGAGAGAGTGAGACAGTGTGTGAGGAGAGAGTGAGACAGTATGTGAGGAGAGATTGAGACAGTGTGTGAGGAGAGAGTGAGACAGTGTGTGAGGAGAGAGTGAGACAGTGTGTGAGGAGAGAGTGAGACAGTGTGTGAGGAGAGAGTGAGGCAGTGTGTGAGGGGAGAGTGAGATAGTGTAAGAGGAGAGAGAGTGAGACAGTGTGTGATGAGAGAGTGAGACAGTGTGTGAGGAGAGAGTGAGACAGTGTGTGAGGAGCGAGTAAGACAGTTTGTGAGGAGAGAGTGAGACAGTGTGTGAGGAGAGAGTGTGAGACAGTGTGTGAGGAGAGAGTGAGACAGTGTGTGAGGAGAGAGTGAGACAGTGTGTGAGGAGAGAGTGAGACAGTGTGAGAAGAGAGAGAGTGAGACAGTGTGTGAGGAGACAGTGAGACAGTGTGTGAGGAGAGAGTGAGACAGTGTGTGAGGAGAGAGTGAGACAGTGTGTGAGGGGAGAGAGTGAGACAGTGTGTGAGGAGAGAGAGTGAGACAGTGTGTGAGGAGACAGTGAGACAGTGTGTGAGGGGAGAGAGTGAGACAGTGTGTGAGGGGAGAGAGTGAGACAGTGTGTGAGGAGAGAGAGAGAGACAGTGTGTGAGGAGAGAGTGAGACAGTGTGTGAGGAGAGAGTGAGACAGTGTGTGAGGAGAGAGTGAGACAGTGTGTGAGGAGAGTGTGAGACAGTGTGTGAGGAGAGAGAGTGAGACAGTGTGTGAAGAGAGAGTGAGACAGTGTGTGAGGGGAGAGAGTGAGACAGTGTGTGAGGAGAGAGTGAGACAGTGTGTGAGGAGAGAGTGAAACAGTGTGTGAGGAGAGCGAGAGTGGGACAGTGTGTGCGGAGTTAGTGAGACAGTGTGTGAGGAGAGAGTGAGACAGTGTGTGAGGAGAGAGTGAGACAGTGTGTGAGGAGAGAGAGAGACAGTGAGTGAGGAGAGAGTGAGACAGTGTGGGAGGAGACAGTGAGACAGTGTGTGAGGAGAGAGAGAGTGAGACAGTGTGTGAGGGGAGAGAGTGAGACAGTGTGGGAGGAGAGAGTGAGACAGTGTGTGAGGAGAGAGTGAGACGGTGTGTGAGGAGAAAGTGAGACGGTGTGTGAGGAGAGAGAGACAGTGTGTGAGGAGAGTGTGAGACAGTGTGTGAGTGGAGATTGAGACAGTGTGTGAGGAGAGAGAGTGAGACAGTGTGTGAGGAGAGAGTGAGACAGTGTGTGAGGAGAGAGTGAGACAGTGTGTGAGGAGAGAGTGAGACAGTGTGTGAGGAGAGAGTGAGACAGTGTGTGAGGAGAGAGTGAGACAGTGTGTGAGGGGAGAGAGTGAGACAGTGTGTGAGGAGAGAGAGTGAGACAGTGTGTGAGGAGACAGTGAGACAGTGTGTGAGGGGAGAGAGTGAGACAGTGTGTGAGGAGAGAGTGAGACAGTGTGTGAGGAGAGAGTGAGACAGTGTGTGAGGAGAGAGTGAGACAGTGTGTGAGGAGAGAGTGAGACAGTGTGTGAGGAGAGAGTGAGACAGTGTGTGAGGGGAGAGTGTGAGATAGTGTGTGAGGGGAGAGTGAGACAGTGTGTGAGGAGAGAGAGTGAGACAGTGTGTGAGGAGAGAGTGAGACAGTGTGTGAGGAGAGAGTGAGACAGTGTGTGAGGAGAGAGTGAGACAGTGTGTGAGGAGAGAGTGAGACAGTATGTGAGGAGAGATTGAGACAGTGTGTGAGGAGAGAGTGAGACAGTGTGTGAGGAGAGAGTGAGACAGTGTGTGAGGAGAGAGTGAGACAGTGTGTGAGGAGAGAGTGAGGCAGTGTGTGAGGGGAGAGTGAGATAGTGTAAGAGGAGAGAGAGTGAGACAGTGTGTGATGAGAGAGTGAGACAGTGTGTGAGGAGAGAGTGAGACAGTGTGTGAGGAGCGAGTAAGACAGTTTGTGAGGAGAGAGTGAGACAGTGTGTGAGGAGAGAGTGTGAGACAGTGTGTGAGGAGAGAGTGAGACAGTGTGTGAGGAGAGAGTGAGACAGTGTGTGAGGAGAGAGTGAGACAGTGTGAGAAGAGAGAGAGTGAGACAGTGTGTGAGGAGACAGTGAGACAGTGTGTGAGGAGAGAGTGAGACAGTGTGTGAGGAGAGAGTGAGACAGTGTGTGAGGGGAGAGAGTGAGACAGTGTGTGAGGAGAGAGAGTGAGACAGTGTGTGAGGAGACAGTGAGACAGTGTGTGAGGGGAGAGAGTGAGACAGTGTGTGAGGGGAGAGAGTGAGACAGTGTGTGAGGAGAGAGAGAGAGACAGTGTGTGAGGAGAGAGTGAGACAGTGTGTGAGGAGAGAGTGAGACAGTGTGTGAGGAGAGAGTGAGACAGTGTGTGAGGAGAGTGTGAGACAGTGTGTGAGGAGAGAGAGTGAGACAGTGTGTGAAGAGAGAGTGAGACAGTGTGTGAGGGGAGAGAGTGAGACAGTGTGTGAGGAGAGAGTGAGACAGTGTGTGAGGAGAGAGTGAAACAGTGTGTGAGGAGAGCGAGAGTGGGACAGTGTGTGCGGAGTTAGTGAGACAGTGTGTGAGGAGAGAGTGAGACAGTGTGTGAGGAGAGAGTGAGACAGTGTGTGAGGAGAGAGAGAGACAGTGAGTGAGGAGAGAGTGAGACAGTGTGGGAGGAGACAGTGAGACAGTGTGTGAGGAGAGAGAGAGTGAGACAGTGTGTGAGGGGAGAGAGTGAGACAGTGTGGGAGGAGAGAGTGAGACAGTGTGTGAGGAGAGAGTGAGACGGTGTGTGAGGAGAAAGTGAGACGGTGTGTGAGGAGAGAGAGAGTGTGTGAGGAGAGTGTGAGACAGTGTGTGAGGGGAGATTGAGACAGTGTGTGAGGAGAGAGAGTGAGACAGTGTGTGAGGAGAGAGTGAGACAGTGTGTGAGGAGAGAGTGAGACAGTGTGTGAGGAGAGAGTGAGACAGTGTGTGAGGAGAGAGTGAGACAGTGTGTGAGGAGAGATTGAGACAGTGTGTGAGGAGAGAGAGTGAGACAGTGTGTGAGGAGAGAGTGAGACAGTGTGTGAGGGGAGAGAGTGAGACAGTGTGTGAGGAGAGAGTGAGACAGTGTGTGAGGAGAGAGTGAGACAGTGTGTGAGGAGAGCGAGAGTGAGACAGTGTGTGAGGAGTTAGTGAGACAGTGTGTGAGGAGAGAGTGAGACAGTGTGAGGGGAGAGTGAGACAGTGTGTGAGGAGAGAGAGAGACAGTGAGTGAGGAGAGAGTGAGACAGTGAGACAGTGTGGGAGGAGACAGTGAGACAGTGTGTGAGGAGAGAGAGAGTGAGACAGTGTGTGAGGAGAGAGAGTGAGACAGTTTGTGAGGAGAGAGTGAGGCAGTTTGTGAGGGGTGAGAGTGAGACAGTGTGGGAGGAGAGAGTGAGACAGTGTGTGAGGAGAGAGTGAGACAGTGTGTGAGCAGAAAGTGAGACGGTGTGTGAGGAGAGAGAGACAGTGTGTGAGGAGAGTATGAGATAGTGTGTGAGGGGAGAGTGAGACAGTGTGTGAGGAGAGAGAGTGAGACAGTGTGTGAGGAGAGAGTGAGACAGTGTGTGAGGAGAGAGTGAGACAGTGTGTGAGGAGAGAGTGAGACAGTGTGTGAGGAGAGAGTGAGACAGTATGTGAGGAGAGATTGAGACAGTGTGTGAGGAGAGAGTGAGACAGTGTGTGAGGAGAGAGTGAGACAGTGTGTGAGGGGAGAGAGTAAGACAGTGTGTGAGGAGAGAGTGAGACAGTGTGTAAGGAGAGAGTGAGACAGTGTGTGAGGAGAGAGTGAGGCAGTGTGTGAGGGGAGAGTGAGATAGTGTGAGAGGAGAGAGAGTGAGACAGTGTGTGATGAGAGAGTGAGACAGTGTGTGAGGAGAGAGTGAGACAGTGTGTGAGGAGCGAGTAAGACAGTTTGTGAGGAGAGAGTGAGACAGTGTGTGAGGAGAGAGTGTGAGACAGTGTGTGAGGAGAGAGTGAGACAGTGTGTGAGGAGAGAGTGAGACAGTGTGTGAGGAGAGAGTGAGACAGTGTGAGAAGAGAGAGAGTGAGACAGTGTGTGAGGAGACAGTGAGACAGTGTGTGAGGAGAGAGTGAGACAGTGTGTGAGGAGAGAGTGAGACAGTGTGTGAGGGGAGAGAGTGAGACAGTGTGTGAGGAGAGAGAGTGAGACAGTGTGTGAGGAGACAGTGAGACAGTGTGTGAGGAGAGAGTGAGACAGTGTGTGAGGAGAGAGTGAGACAGTGTGTGAGGAGAGTGTGAGACAGTGTGAGGAGAGAGAGTGAGACAGTGTGTGAAGAGAGAGTGAGACAGTGTGTGAGGGGAGAGAGTGAGACAGTGTGTGAGGAGAGAGTGAGACAGTGTGTGAGGAGAGAGTGAAACAGTGTGTGAGGAGAGCGAGAGTGGGACAGTGTGTGCGGAGTTAGTGAGACAGTGTGTGAGGAGAGAGTGAGACAGTGTGTGAGGAGAGAGTGAGACAGTGTGTGAGGAGAGAGAGAGACAGTGAGTGAGGAGAGAGTGAGACAGTGTGGGAGGAGACAGTGAGACAGTGTGTGAGGAGAGAGAGAGTGAGACAGTGTGTGAGGAGAGAGAGTGAGACAGTTTGTGAGGAGAGAGTGAGGCAGTTTGTGAGGGGAGAGAGTGAGACAGTGTGGGAGGAGAGAGTGAGACACTGTGTGAGGAGAGAGTGAGACAGTGTGTGAGGAGAAAGTGAGACGGTGTGTGAGGAGAGAGAGACAGTGTGTGAGGAGAGTGTGAGACAGTGTGTGAGGGGAGAGTGAGACAGTGTGTGAGGAGAGAGTGAGACAGTGTGTGAGGAGAGAGTGAGACAGTGTGTGAGGAGAGATTGAGACAGTGTGTGAGGAGAGAGAGTGAGACAGTGTGTGAGGAGAGAGTGAGACAGTGTGTGAGGGGAGAGAGTAAGACAGTGTGTGAGGAGAGAGTGAGACAGTGTGTAAGGAGAGAGTGAGACAGTGTGAGAGGAGAGAGTGAGGCAGTGTGTGAGGGGAGAGTGAGATAGTGTGAGAGGAGAGAGAGTGAGACAGTGTGTGATGAGAGAGTGAGACAGTGTGTGAGGAGAGAGTGAGACAGTGTGTGCGGAGCGAGTAAGACAGTTTGTGAGGAGAGAGTGAGACAGTGAGTGAGGAGAGAGTGTGAGACAGTGTGTGAGGAGAGAGTGAGACAGTGTGTGAGGAGAGAGTGAGACAGTGTGTGAGGAGAGAGTGAGACAGTGTGTGAGGAGAGAGTGAGACAGTGTGAGAAGAGAGAGAGTGAGACAGTGTGTGAGGAGACAGTGAGACAGTGTGTGAGGAGAGAGTGAGACAGTGTGTGAGGAGAGAGTGAGACAGTGTGTGAAGAGAGAGAGTGAGACAGAGTGTGAGGAGAGAGTGAGACAGTGTGTGAGGAGAGAGTGAGACAGTGTGTGAGGAGAGAGTGAGACGGTGTCTGAGGAGAGAGAGACAGTGTGTGAGGAGAGTGTGAGACGGTGTGTGAGGGGAGAGTGAGACAATGTGTGAGGAGAGAGAGTGAGACAATGTGTGAGGAGAGAGTGAGACAGTGTGTGAGGAGAGAGTGAGACAGTGTGTAAGGTGAGAGTGAGACAGTGTGTGAGGAGAGAGTGAGACAGTGTGTGAGGAGAGAGTGAGACAGTGTGTGAGGAGAGAGACAGACAGTGTGTGTGGAGAGAGTGAGACAGTGTGTGAGCAGAGAGAGTGAGACAGTAGGTGAGGAGAGAGAGTGAGACAGTGAGTGAGCAGAGAGAGTGAGACAGTAGGTGAGGAGAGAGAGTGAGACAGTGTGTGAGGAGAGAGTGAGACAGTGTGTGAGGAGAGAGACAGACAGTGTGTGTGGAGAGAGTGAGACAGTGTGTGAGCAGAGAGTGAGACAGTGTGCGAGGACAGAGAGTGAGACAGTGTGGGACGAGAGAGTGAGACAGTGTGTGAGCGGAGAGTGAGACAGTGTGTGAGGAGAGAGTGAGACAGTGTGTGAGGGGAGAGTGAGACAGTGTGTGAGGAGAGAGTGAGAGTGTGTGAGGAGAGAGAGAGACAGTGTGCGAGGAGAGAGTGAGACAGTGTGCGATGAGAGAGTGAGACAGTGTGTGAGGAGAGAGTGAGACAGTGTGTGAGGAGAGAGTGAGACAGTGTGTGAGGAGAGCGAGAGTGAGACAGTGTGTGAGGAGTTAGTGAGACAGTGTGTGAGGAGAGAGTGAGACAGTGTGTGAGGAGAGAGTGAGACAGTGTGTGAGGAGAGAGAGAGACAGTGAGTGAGGAGAGAGTGAGACAGTGTGGGAGGAGACAGTGAGACAGTGTGTGAGGAGAGAGAGAGTGAGACAGTGTGTGAGGAGAGAGAGTGAGACAGTTTGTGAGGAGAGAGTGAGGCAGTTTGTGAGGGGAGAGAGTGAGACAGTGTGGGAGGAGAGAGTGAGACAGTGTGTGAGGAGAGAGTGAGACGGTGTGTGAGGAGAAAGTGAGACGGTGTGTGAGGAGAGAGAGACAGTGTGTGAGGAGAGTGTGAGACAGTGTGTGAGGGGAGATTGAGACAGTGTGTGAGGAGAGAGAGTGAGACAGTGTGTGTGGAGAGAGTGAGACAGTGTGTGAGGAGAGAGTGAGACAGTGTGTGAGGAGAGAGTGAGACAGTGTGTGAGGAGAGAGTGAGACAGTGTGTGAGGAGAGATTGAGACAGTGTGTGAGGAGAGAGAGTGAGACAGTGTGTGAGGAGAGAGTGAGACAGTGTGTGAGGGGAGAGAGTGAGACAGTGTGTGAGGAGAGAGTGAGACAGTGTGTGAGGAGAGAGTGAGACAGTGTGTGAGGAGAGCGAGAGTGAGACAGTGTGTGAGGAGTTAGTGAGACAGTGTGTGAGGAGAGAGTAAGACAGTGTGTGAGGAGAGAGTGAGACAGTGTGTGAGGAGAGAGAGAGAGAGTGAGTGAGGAGAGAGTGAGACAGTGAGACAGTGTGGGAGGAGACAGTGAGACAGTGTGTGAGGAGAGAGAGAGTGAGACAGTGTGTGAGGAGAGAGAGTGAGACAGTTTGTGAGGAGAGAGTGAGGCAGTTTGTGAGGGGTGAGAGTGAGACAGTGTGGGAGGAGAGAGTGAGACAGTGTGTGAGGAGAGAGTGAGACAGTGTGTGAGGAGAAAGTGAGACGGTGTGTGAGGAGAGAGAGACAGTGTGTGAGGAGAGTGTGAGACAGTGTGTGAGGGGAGAGTGAGACAGTGTGTGAGGAGAGAGAGTGAGACAGTGTGTGAGGAGAGAGTGAGACAGTGTGTGAGGAGAGAGTGAGACAGTGTGTGAGGAGAGAGTGAGACAGTGTGTGAGGAGAGAGTGAGACAGTGTGTGAGGAGAGATTGAGACAGTGTGTGAGGAGAGAGGGAGACAGTGTGTGAGGAGAGAGTGAGACAGTGTGTGAGGGGAGAGAGTAAGACAGTGTGTGAGGAGAGAGTGAGACAGTGTGTAAGGAGAGAGTGAGACAGTGTGTGAGGAGAGAGTGAGGCAGTGTGTGAGGGTAGAGTGAGATAGTGTGAGAGGAGAGAGAGTGAGACAGTGTGTGATGAGAGAGTGAGACAGTGTGTGAGGAGAGAGTGAGACAGTGTGTGAGGAGCGAGTAAGACAGTTTGTGAGGAGAGAGTGAGACAGTGTGTGAGGAGAGAGTGTGAGACAGTGTGTGAGGAGAGAGTGAGACAGTGTGTGAGGAGAGAGTGAGACAGTGTGTGAGGAGAGAGTGAGACAGTGTGAGAAGAGAGAGAGTGAGACAGTGTGTGAGGAGACAGTGAGACAGTGTGTGAGGAGAGAGTGAGACAGTGTGTGAGGAGAGAGTGAGGCAGTGTGTGAGGAGAGAGAGTGAGACAGTGTGTGAAGAGAGAGTGAGACAGTGTGTGAGGGGAGAGAGTGAGACAGTGTGTGAGGAGAGAGTGAGACAGTGTGTGAGGAGAGAGTGAAACAGTGTGTGAGGAGAGCGAGAGTGAGACAGTGTGTGCGGAGTTAGTGAGACAGTGTGTGAGGAGAGAGTGAGACAGTGTGTGAGGAGAGAGTGAGACAGTGTGTGAGGAGAGAGAGAGACAGTGAGTGAGGAGAGAGTGAGACAGTGTGGGAGGAGACAGTGAGACAGTGTGTGAGGAGAGAGAGAGTGAGACAGTGTGTGAGGAGAGAGAGTGAGACAGTTTGTGAGGAGAGAGTGAGGCAGTTTGTGAGGGGAGAGAGTGAGACAGTGTGGGAGGAGAGAGTGAGACAGTGTGTGAGGAGAGAGTGAGACAGTGTGTGAGGAGAAAGTGAGACGGTGTGTGAGGAGAGAGAGACAGTGTGTGAGGAGAGTGTGAGACAGTGTGTGAGGGGAGAGTGAGACAGTGTGTGAGGAGAGAGTGAGACAGTGTGTGAGGAGAGAGTGAGACAGTGTGTGAGGAGAGATTGAGACAGTGTGTGAGGAGAGAGAGTGAGACAGTGTGTGAGGAGAGAGTGAGACAGTGTGTGAGGGGAGAGAGTAAGACAGTGTGTGAGGAGAGAGTGAGACAGTGTGTAAGGAGAGAGTGAGACAGTGTGAGAGGAGAGAGTGAGGCAGTGTCTGAGGGGAGAGTGAGATAGTGTGAGAGGAGAGAGAGTGAGACAGTGTATGATGAGAGAGTGAGACAGTGTGTGAGGAGAGAGTGAGACAGTGTGTGCGGAGCGAGTAAGACAGTTTGTGAGGAGAGAGTGAGACAGTGTGTGAGGAGAGAGTGTGAGACAGTGTGTGAGGAGAGAGTGAGACAGTGTGTGAGGAGAGAGTGAGACAGTGTGTGAGGAGAGAGTGAGACAGTGTGAGAAGAGAGAGAGTGAGACAGTGTGTGAGGAGACAGTGAGACAGTGTGTGAGGAGAGAGTGAGACAGTGTGTGAGGAGAGAGTGAGACAGTGTGTGAAGAGAGAGAGTGAGACAGTGTGTGAGGAGAGAGTGAGACAGTGTGTGAGGAGAGAGTGAGACAGTGTGTGAGGAGAGAGTGAGACGGTGTCTGAGGAGAGAGAGACAGTGTGTGAGGAGAGTGTGAGACAGTGTCTGAGGGGAGAGTGAGACAATGTGTGAGGAGAGAGAGTGAGACAATGTGTGAGGAGAGAGTGAGACAGTGTGAGAAGAGAGAGAGTGAGACAGTGTGTGAGGAGACAGTGAGACAGTGTGTGAGGAGAGAGTGAGACAGTGTGTAAGGTTAGAGTGAGACAGTGTGTGAGGAGAGAGTGAGACAGTGTGTGAGGAGAGAGTGAGACAGTGTGTGAGGAGAGATAGTGAAACAGTGTGTGAGGAGAGACAGTGAGACAGTGTGTGAGGAGAGAGTTAGACAGTGTGTGAGGAGAGAGTGAGACAGTGTGTGAGGAGAGAGAGAGACAGTGTGTGAGGAGAGAGAGTGAGTCAGTGGGCGAGGAAAGAGAGTGAGACAGTGTGTGAGGAGAGAGCGAGACAGTGTGTGAGCGGAGAGTGAGACAGTGTGTGAGGAGAGAGTGAGACAGTGTGTGAGGGGAGAGTGAGACAGTGTGTGAGGAGAGAGTGAGACAGTGTGCGAGGAGAGAGTGAGACAGTGTGCGAGGAGAGAGTGACACAGTGTGTGAGGAGAGAGTGAGACAGTGTGTGAGGTGAGAGGGAGAGACAGTGTGTGAGGAGAGAGTGAGACAGTATGTGAGGGGAGAGAGTGAGACAGTCAGTGAGGAGAGAGAGTGAGACAGTGTGTGAGGAGAGAGTGAGACAGTGTGTGAGGAGAGAGAGACAGTGTGTGAGGAGAGAGTGAGACAGTGTGTGAGGAGAGAGTGAGACAGTGTGTGAGGAGAGATTGAGACAGTGTGTGAGGAGAGAGAGAGACAGGGTGGGAGGAGAGAGAGAGACATTGTGTGAGGAGAGAGTGAGACAGTGTGGGAGGAGAGAGTGAGACAGTGTGTGAGGGGAGAGTGAGACAGTGTGTGAGGAGAGAGAGTGAGACTGTGTGTGAGGAGAGAGTGAGACAGTGTGTGAGGAGAGAGAGAGAGAGACAGTGTGTGAGGAGAGAGTGAGACAGTATGTGAGGGGAGAGAGTGAGACAGTGAGTGAGCAGAGAGAGTGAGACAGTAGGTGAGGAGAGATAGTGAGACAGTGTGTGAGGAGAGAGTGAGACAGTGTGTGAGGAGAGAGACAGACAGTGTGTGTGGTGAGAGTGAGACAGTGTGTGAGCAGAGAGTGAGACAGTGGGCGAGGACAGAGAGTGAGACAGTGTGGGACGAGAGAGTGAGACAGTGTGTGAGCGGAGAGTGAGACAGTGTGTGAGGAGAGAGTGAGACAGTGTGTGAGGGGAGAGTGAGACAGTGTGTGAGGAGAGAGTGAGAGTGTGTGAGGAGAGAGAGAGACAGTGTGCGAGGAGAGAGTGAGACAGTGTGCGATGAGAGAGTGAGACAGTGTGTGAGGAGAGAGTGAGAAAGTGTGTGAGGAGAGAGTGAGACAGTGTGTGAGGGGAGAGAGTGAGACAGTGTGTGAGGAGTTAGTGAGACAGTGTGTGAGGAGAGAGTGAGACAGTGTGTGAGGAGAGAGTGAGACAGTGTGTGAGGAGAGAGAGAGACAGTGAGTGAGGAGAGAGTGAGACAGTGTGGGAGGAGACAGTGAGACAGTGTGTGAGGAGAGAGAGAGTGAGACAGTTTGTGAGGAGAGAGAGTGAGACAGTTTGTGAGGAGAGAGTGAGGCAGTTTGTGAGGGGAGAGAGTGAGACAGTGTGGGAGGAGAGAGTGAGACAGTGTGTGAGGAGAGAGTGAGACAGTGTGTGAGGAGAAAGTGAGACGGTGTGTGAGGAGAGAGAGACAGTGTGTGAGGAGAGTGTGAGACAGTGTGTGAGGGGAGAGTGAGACAGTGTGTGAGGAGAGAGAGTGAGACAGTGTGTGAGGAGAGAGTGAGACAGTGTGTGAGGAGAGAGTGAGACAGTGTGTGAGGAGAGAGTGAGACAGTGTGTGAGGGGAGAGAGTGAGACAGTGTGTGAGGAGAGAGAGTGAGACAGTGTGTGAGGAGACAGTGAGACAGTGTGTGAGGAGAGAGTGAGACAGTGTGTGAGGAGAGAGTGAGACAGTGTGTGAGGAGAGTGTGAGACAGTGTGTGAGGAGAGAGAGTGAGACAGTGTGTGAAGAGAGAGTGAGACAGTGTGTGAGGGGAGAGAGTGAGACAGTGTGTGAGGAGAGAGTGAGACAGTGTGTGAGGAGAGAGTGAAACAGTGTGTGAGGAGAGCGAGAGTGGGACAGTGTGTGCGGAGTTAGTGAGACAGTGTGTGAGGAGAGAGTGAGACAGTGTGTGAGGAGAGAGTGAGACAGTGTGTGAGGAGAGAGAGAGACAGTGAGTGAGGAGAGAGTGAGACAGTGTGGGAGGAGACAGTGAGACAGTGTGTGAGGAGAGAGAGAGTGAGACAGTGTGTGAGGGGAGAGAGTGAGACAGTGTGGGAGGAGAGAGTGAGACAGTGTGTGAGGAGAGAGTGAGACGGTGTGTGAGGAGAAAGTGAGACGGTGTGTGAGGAGAGAGAGACAGTGTGTGAGGAGAGTGTGAGACAGTGTGTGAGGGGAGATTGAGACAGTGTGTGAGGAGAGAGAGTGAGACAGTGTGTGAGGAGAGAGTGAGACAGTGTGTGAGGAGAGAGTGAGACAGTGTGTGAGGAGAGAGTGAGACAGTGTGTGAGGAGAGAGTGAGACAGTGTGTGAGGAGAGATTGAGACAGTGTGTGAGGAGAGAGAGTGAGACAGTGTGTGAGGAGAGAGTGAGACAGTGTGTGAGGGGAGAGAGTGAGACAGTGTGTGAGGAGAGAGTGAGACAGTGTGTGAGGAGAGAGTGAGACAGTGTGTGAGGAGAGCGAGAGTGAGACAGTGTGTGAGGAGTTAGTGAGACAGTGTGTGAGGAGAGAGTGAGACAGTGTGAGGGGAGAGTGAGACAGTGTGTGAGGAGAGAGAGAGACAGTGAGTGAGGAGAGAGTGAGACAGTGAGACAGTGTGGGAGGAGACAGTGAGACAGTGTGTGAGGAGAGAGAGAGTGAGACAGTGTGTGAGGAGAGAGAGTGAGACAGTTTGTGAGGAGAGAGTGAGGCAGTTTGTGAGGGGTGAGAGTGAGACAGTGTGGGAGGAGAGAGTGAGACAGTGTGTGAGGAGAGAGTGAGACAGTGTGTGAGCAGAAAGTGAGACGGTGTGTGAGGAGAGAGAGACAGTGTGTGAGGAGAGTGTGAGATAGTGTGTGAGGGGAGAGTGAGACAGTGTGTGAGGAGAGAGTGAGACAGTGTGTGAGGAGAGAGTGAGACAGTGTGTGAGGAGAGAGTGAGACAGTGTGTGAGGAGAGAGTGAGACAGTGTGTGAGGAGAGAGTGAGACAGTGTGTGAGGAGAGAGTGAGACAGTGTGTGAGGAGAGAGTGAGACAGTGTGTGAGGAGAGAGTGAGACAGTGTGTGAGGAGAGAGTGAGACAGTATGTGAGGAGAGATTGAGACAGTGTGTGAGGAGAGAGTGAGACAGTGTGTGAGGAGAGAGTGAGACAGTGTGTGAGGGGAGAGAGTAAGACAGTGTGTGAGGAGAGAGTGAGACAGTGTGTAAGGAGAGAGTGAGACAGTGTGTGAGGAGAGAGTGAGGCAGTGTGTGAGGGGAGAGTGAGATAGTGTAAGAGGAGAGAGAGTGAGACAGTGTGTGATGAGAGAGTGAGACAGTGTGTGAGGAGAGAGTGAGACAGTGTGTGAGGAGCGAGTAAGACAGTTTGTGAAGAGAGAGTGAGACAGTGTGTGAGGAGAGAGTGTGAGACAGTGTGTGAGGAGAGAGTGAGACAGTGTGTGAGGAGAGAGTGAGACAGTGTGTGAGGAGAGAGTGAGACAGTGTGAGAAGAGAGAGAGTGAGACAGTGTGTGAGGAGACAGTGAGACAGTGTGTGAGGAGAGAGTGAGACAGTGTGTGAGGAGACAGTGAGACAGTGTGTGAGGGGAGAGAGTGAGACAGTGTGTGAGGGGAGAGAGTGAGACAGTGTGTGAGGAGAGAGAGAGAGACAGTGTGTGAGGAGAGAGTGAGACAGTGTGTGAGGAGAGAGTGAGACAGTGTGTGAGGAGAGAGTGAGACAGTGTGTGAGGAGAGTGTGAGACAGTGTGTGAGGAGAGAGAGTGAGACAGTGTGTGAAGAGAGAGTGAGACAGTGTGTGAGGGGAGAGAGTGAGACAGTGTGTGAGGAGAGAGTGAGACAGTGTGTGAGGAGAGAGTGAAACAGTGTGTGAGGAGAGCGAGAGTGGGACAGTGTGTGCGGAGTTAGTGAGACAGTGTGTGAGGAGAGAGTGAGACAGTGTGTGAGGAGAGAGTGAGACAGTGTGTGAGGAGAGAGAGAGACAGTGAGTGAGGAGAGAGTGAGACAGTGTGGGAGGAGACAGTGAGACAGTGTGTGAGGAGAGAGAGAGTGAGACAGTGTGTGAGGGGAGAGAGTGAGACAGTGTGGGAGGAGAGAGTGAGACAGTGTGTGAGGAGAGAGTGAGACGGTGTGTGAGGAGAAAGTGAGACGGTGTGTGAGGAGAGAGAGACAGTGTGTGAGGAGAGTGTGAGACAGTGTGTGAGGGGAGATTGAGACAGTGTGTGAGGAGAGAGAGTGAGACAGTGTGTGAGGAGAGAGTGAGACAGTGTGTGAGGAGAGAGTGAGACAGTGTGTGAGGAGAGAGTGAGACAGTGTGTGAGGAGAGAGTGAGACAGTGTGTGAGGAGAGATTGAGACAGTGTGTGAGGAGAGAGAGTGAGACAGTGTGTGAGGAGAGAGTGAGACAGTGTGTGAGGGGAGAGAGTGAGACAGTGTGTGAGGAGAGAGTGAGACAGTGTGTGAGGAGAGAGTGAGACAGTGTGTGAGGAGAGCGAGAGTGAGGCAGTGTGTGAGGAGTTAGTGAGACAGTGTGTGAGGAGAGAGTGAGACAGTGTGAGGGGAGAGTGAGACAGTGTGTGAGGAGAGAGAGAGACAGTGAGTGAGGAGAGAGTGAGACAGTGAGACAGTGTGGGAGGAGACAGTGAGACAGTGTGTGAGGAGAGAGAGAGTGAGACAGTGTGTGAGGAGAGAGAGTGAGACAGTTTGTGAGGAGAGAGTGAGGCAGTTTGTGAGGGGTGAGAGTGAGACAGTGTGGGAGGAGAGAGTGAGACAGTGTGTGAGGAGAGAGTGAGACAGTGTGTGAGCAGAAAGTGAGACGGTGTGTGAGGAGAGAGAGACAGTGTGTGAGGAGAGTGTGAGATAGTGTGTGAGGGGAGAGTGAGACAGTGTGTGAGGAGAGAGAGTGAGACAGTGTGTGAGGAGAGAGTGAGACAGTGTGTGAGGAGAGAGTGAGACAGTGTGTGAGGAGAGAGTGAGACAGTGTGTGAGGAGAGAGTGAGACAGTATGTGAGGAGAGATTGAGACAGTGTGTGAGGAGAGAGTGAGACAGTGTGTGAGGAGAGAGTGAGACAGTGTGTGAGGGGAGAGAGTAAGACAGTGTGTGAGGAGAGAGTGAGACAGTGTGTAAGGAGAGAGTGAGACAGTGTGTGAGGAGAGAGTGAGGCAGTGTGTGAGGGGAGAGTGAGATAGTGTGAGAGGAGAGAGAGTGAGACAGTGTGTGATGAGAGAGTGAGACAGTGTGTGAGGAGAGAGTGAGACAGTGTGTGAGGAGCGAGTAAGACAGTTTGTGAGGAGAGAGTGAGACAGTGTGTGAGGAGAGAGTGTGAGACAGTGTGTGAGGAGAGAGTGAGACAGTGTGTGAGGAGAGAGTGAGACAGTGTGTGAGGAGAGAGTGAGACAGTGTGAGAAGAGAGAGAGTGAGACAGTGTGTGAGGAGACAGTGAGACAGTGTGTGAGGAGAGAGTGAGACAGTGTGTGAGGAGAGAGTGAGACAGTGTGTGAGGGGAGAGAGTGAGACAGTGTGTGAGGAGAGAGAGTGAGACAGTGTGTGAGGAGACAGTGAGACAGTGTGTGAGGAGAGAGTGAGACAGTGTGTGAGGAGAGAGTGAGACAGTGTGTGAGGAGAGTGTGAGACAGTGTGTGAGGAGAGAGAGTGAGACAGTGTGTGAAGAGAGAGTTAGACAGTGTGTGAGGGGAGAGAGTGAGACAGTGTGTGAGGAGAGAGTGAGACAGTGTGTGAGGAGAGAGTGAAACAGTGTGTGAGGAGAGCGAGAGTGGGACAGTGTGTGCGGAGTTAGTGAGACAGTGTGTGAGGAGAGAGTGAGACAGTGTGTGAGGAGAGAGTGAGACAGTGTGTGAGGAGAGAGAGAGACAGTGAGTGAGGAGAGAGTGAGACAGTGTGGGAGGAGACAGTGAGACAGTGTGTGAGGAGAGAGAGAGTGAGACAGTGTGTGAGGAGAGAGAGTGAGACAGTTTGTGAGGAGAGAGTGAGGCAGTTTGTGAGGGGAGAGAGTGAGACAGTGTGGGAGGAGAGAGTGAGACACTGTGTGAGGAGAGAGTGAGACAGTGTGTGAGGAGAAAGTGAGACGGTGTGTGAGGAGAGAGAGACAGTGTGTGAGGAGAGTGTGAGACAGTGTGTGAGGGGAGAGTGAGACAGTGTGTGAGGAGAGAGTGAGACAGTGTGTGAGGAGAGAGTGAGACAGTGTGTGAGGAGAGATTGAGACAGTGTGTGAGGAGAGAGAGTGAGACAGTGTGTGAGGAGAGAGTGAGACAGTGTGTGAGGGGAGAGAGTAAGACAGTGTGTGAGGAGAGAGTGAGACAGTGTGTAAGGAGAGAGTGAGACAGTGTGAGAGGAGAGAGTGAGGCAGTGTGTGAGGGGAGAGTGAGATAGTGTGAGAGGAGAGAGAGTGAGACAGTGTGTGATGAGAGAGTGAGACAGTGTGTGAGGAGAGAGTGAGACAGTGTGTGCGGAGCGAGTAAGACAGTTTGTGAGGAGAGAGTGAGACAGTGAGTGAGGAGAGAGTGTGAGACAGTGTGTGAGGAGAGAGTGAGACAGTGTGTGAGGAGAGAGTGAGACAGTGTGTGAGGAGAGAGTGAGACAGTGTGTGAGGAGAGAGTGAGACAGTGTGAGAAGAGAGAGAGTGAGACAGTGTGTGAGGAGACAGTGAGACAGTGTGTGAGGAGAGAGTGAGACAGTGTGTGAGGAGAGAGTGAGACAGTGTGTGAAGAGAGAGAGTGAGACAGAGTGTGAGGAGAGAGTGAGACAGTGTGTGAGGAGAGAGTGAGACAGTGTGTGAGGAGAGAGTGAGACGGTGTCTGAGGAGAGAGAGACAGTGTGTGAGGAGAGTGTGAGACGGTGTGTGAGGGGAGAGTGAGACAATGTGTGAGGAGAGAGAGTGAGACAATGTGTGAGGAGAGAGTGAGACAGTGTGTGAGGAGAGAGTGAGACAGTGTGTAAGGTGAGAGTGAGACAGTGTGTGAGGAGAGAGTGAGACAGTGTGTGAGGAGAGAGTGAGACAGTGTGTGAGGAGAGAGACAGACAGTGTGTGTGGAGAGAGTGAGACAGTGTGTGAGCAGAGAGAGTGAGACAGTAGGTGAGGAGAGAGAGTGAGACAGTGAGTGAGCAGAGAGAGTGAGACAGTAGGTGAGGAGAGAGAGTGAGACAGTGTGTGAGGAGAGAGTGAGACAGTGTGTGAGGAGAGAGACAGACAGTGTGTGTGGAGAGAGTGAGACAGTGTGTGAGCAGAGAGTGAGACAGTGTGTGAGGAGAGAGTGAGAGTGTGTGAGGAGAGAGAGAGACAGTGTGCGAGGAGAGAGTGAGACAGTGTGCGATGAGAGAGTGAGACAGTGTGTGAGCGGAGAGTGAGACAGTGTGTGAGGAGAGAGTGAG
The DNA here is from genome assembly GCF_047496885.1 of Scyliorhinus torazame. Classification (NCBI taxonomy): domain Eukaryota; kingdom Metazoa; phylum Chordata; class Chondrichthyes; order Carcharhiniformes; family Scyliorhinidae; genus Scyliorhinus; species Scyliorhinus torazame. The sequence continues at coordinate 1,783,133 of NW_027307767.1, forward strand.
ACAGTGTGTGAGGGGAGAGTGAGACAGTGTGTGAGGAGAGAGTGAGAGTGTGTGAGGAGAGAGAGAGACAGTGTGCGAGGAGAGAGTGAGACAGTGTGCGATGAGAGAGTGAGACAGTGTGTGAGGAGAGAGTGAGACAGTGTGTGAGGAGAGAGTGAGACAGTGTGTGAGGAGAGCGAGAGTGAGACAGTGTGTGAGGAGTTAGTGAGACAGTGTGTGAGGAGAGAGTGAGACAGTGTGTGAGGAGAGAGTGAGACAGTGTGTGAGGAGAGAGAGAGACAGTGAGTGAGGAGAGAGTGAGACAGTGTGGGAGGAGACAGTGAGACAGTGTGTGAGGAGAGAGAGAGTGAGACAGTGTGTGAGGAGAGAGAGTGAGACAGTTTGTGAGGAGAGAGTGAGGCAGTTTGTGAGGGGAGAGAGTGAGACAGTGTGGGAGGAGAGAGTGAGACAGTGTGTGAGGAGAGAGTGAGACGGTGTGTGAGGAGAAAGTGAGACGGTGTGTGAGGAGAGAGAGACAGTGTGTGAGGAGAGTGTGAGACAGTGTGTGAGGGGAGATTGAGACAGTGTGTGAGGAGAGAGAGTGAGACAGTGTGTGTGGAGAGAGTGAGACAGTGTGTGAGGAGAGAGTGAGACAGTGTGTGAGGAGAGAGTGAGACAGTGTGTGAGGAGAGAGTGAGACAGTGTGTGAGGAGAGATTGAGACAGTGTGTGAGGAGAGAGAGTGAGACAGTGTGTGAGGAGAGAGTGAGACAGTGTGTGAGGGGAGAGAGTGAGACAGTGTGTGAGGAGAGAGTGAGACAGTGTGTGAGGAGAGAGTGAGACAGTGTGTGAGGAGAGCGAGAGTGAGACAGTGTGTGAGGAGTTAGTGAGACAGTGTGTGAGGAGAGAGTAAGACAGTGTGTGAGGAGAGAGTGAGACAGTGTGTGAGGAGAGAGAGAGAGAGTGAGTGAGGAGAGAGTGAGACAGTGAGACAGTGTGGGAGGAGACAGTGAGACAGTGTGTGAGGAGAGAGAGAGTGAGACAGTGTGTGAGGAGAGAGAGTGAGACAGTTTGTGAGGAGAGAGTGAGGCAGTTTGTGAGGGGTGAGAGTGAGACAGTGTGGGAGGAGAGAGTGAGACAGTGTGTGAGGAGAGAGTGAGACAGTGTGTGAGGAGAAAGTGAGACGGTGTGTGAGGAGAGAGAGACAGTGTGTGAGGAGAGTGTGAGACAGTGTGTGAGGGGAGAGTGAGACAGTGTGTGAGGAGAGAGAGTGAGACAGTGTGTGAGGAGAGAGTGAGACAGTGTGTGAGGAGAGAGTGAGACAGTGTGTGAGGAGAGAGTGAGACAGTGTGTGAGGAGAGAGTGAGACAGTGTGTGAGGAGAGATTGAGACAGTGTGTGAGGAGAGAGGGAGACAGTGTGTGAGGAGAGAGTGAGACAGTGTGTGAGGGGAGAGAGTAAGACAGTGTGTGAGGAGAGAGTGAGACAGTGTGTAAGGAGAGAGTGAGACAGTGTGTGAGGAGAGAGTGAGGCAGTGTGTGAGGGTAGAGTGAGATAGTGTGAGAGGAGAGAGAGTGAGACAGTGTGTGATGAGAGAGTGAGACAGTGTGTGAGGAGAGAGTGAGACAGTGTGTGAGGAGCGAGTAAGACAGTTTGTGAGGAGAGAGTGAGACAGTGTGTGAGGAGAGAGTGTGAGACAGTGTGTGAGGAGAGAGTGAGACAGTGTGTGAGGAGAGAGTGAGACAGTGTGTGAGGAGAGAGTGAGACAGTGTGAGAAGAGAGAGAGTGAGACAGTGTGTGAGGAGACAGTGAGACAGTGTGTGAGGAGAGAGTGAGACAGTGTGTGAGGAGAGAGTGAGGCAGTGTGTGAGGAGAGAGAGTGAGACAGTGTGTGAAGAGAGAGTGAGACAGTGTGTGAGGGGAGAGAGTGAGACAGTGTGTGAGGAGAGAGTGAGACAGTGTGTGAGGAGAGAGTGAAACAGTGTGTGAGGAGAGCGAGAGTGAGACAGTGTGTGCGGAGTTAGTGAGACAGTGTGTGAGGAGAGAGTGAGACAGTGTGTGAGGAGAGAGTGAGACAGTGTGTGAGGAGAGAGAGAGACAGTGAGTGAGGAGAGAGTGAGACAGTGTGGGAGGAGACAGTGAGACAGTGTGTGAGGAGAGAGAGAGTGAGACAGTGTGTGAGGAGAGAGAGTGAGACAGTTTGTGAGGAGAGAGTGAGGCAGTTTGTGAGGGGAGAGAGTGAGACAGTGTGGGAGGAGAGAGTGAGACAGTGTGTGAGGAGAGAGTGAGACAGTGTGTGAGGAGAAAGTGAGACGGTGTGTGAGGAGAGAGAGACAGTGTGTGAGGAGAGTGTGAGACAGTGTGTGAGGGGAGAGTGAGACAGTGTGTGAGGAGAGAGTGAGACAGTGTGTGAGGAGAGAGTGAGACAGTGTGTGAGGAGAGATTGAGACAGTGTGTGAGGAGAGAGAGTGAGACAGTGTGTGAGGAGAGAGTGAGACAGTGTGTGAGGGGAGAGAGTAAGACAGTGTGTGAGGAGAGAGTGAGACAGTGTGTAAGGAGAGAGTGAGACAGTGTGAGAGGAGAGAGTGAGGCAGTGTGTGAGGGGAGAGTGAGATAGTGTGAGAGGAGAGAGAGTGAGACAGTGTATGATGAGAGAGTGAGACAGTGTGTGAGGAGAGAGTGAGACAGTGTGTGCGGAGCGAGTAAGACAGTTTGTGAGGAGAGAGTGAGACAGTGTGTGAGGAGAGAGTGTGAGACAGTGTGTGAGGAGAGAGTGAGACAGTGTGTGAGGAGAGAGTGAGACAGTGTGTGAGGAGAGAGTGAGACAGTGTGAGAAGAGAGAGAGTGAGACAGTGTGTGAGGAGACAGTGAGACAGTGTGTGAGGAGAGAGTGAGACAGTGTGTGAGGAGAGAGTGAGACAGTGTGTGAAGAGAGAGAGTGAGACAGTGTGTGAGGAGAGAGTGAGACAGTGTGTGAGGAGAGAGTGAGACAGTGTGTGAGGAGAGAGTGAGACGGTGTCTGAGGAGAGAGAGACAGTGTGTGAGGAGAGTGTGAGACAGTGTCTGAGGGGAGAGTGAGACAATGTGTGAGGAGAGAGAGTGAGACAATGTGTGAGGAGAGAGTGAGACAGTGTGAGAAGAGAGAGAGTGAGACAGTGTGTGAGGAGACAGTGAGACAGTGTGTGAGGAGAGAGTGAGACAGTGTGTAAGGTTAGAGTGAGACAGTGTGTGAGGAGAGAGTGAGACAGTGTGTGAGGAGAGAGTGAGACAGTGTGTGAGGAGAGATAGTGAAACAGTGTGTGAGGAGAGACAGTGAGACAGTGTGTGAGGAGAGAGTTAGACAGTGTGTGAGGAGAGAGTGAGACAGTGTGTGAGGAGAGAGAGAGACAGTGTGTGAGGAGAGAGAGTGAGTCAGTGGGCGAGGAAAGAGAGTGAGACAGTGTGTGAGGAGAGAGCGAGACAGTGTGTGAGCGGAGAGTGAGACAGTGTGTGAGGAGAGAGTGAGACAGTGTGTGAGGGGAGAGTGAGACAGTGTGTGAGGAGAGAGTGAGACAGTGTGCGAGGAGAGAGTGAGACAGTGTGCGAGGAGAGAGTGACACAGTGTGTGAGGAGAGAGTGAGACAGTGTGTGAGGTGAGAGGGAGAGACAGTGTGTGAGGAGAGAGTGAGACAGTATGTGAGGGGAGAGAGTGAGACAGTCAGTGAGGAGAGAGAGTGAGACAGTGTGTGAGGAGAGAGTGAGACAGTGTGTGAGGAGAGAGAGACAGTGTGTGAGGAGAGAGTGAGACAGTGTGTGAGGAGAGAGTGAGACAGTGTGTGAGGAGAGATTGAGACAGTGTGTGAGGAGAGAGAGAGACAGGGTGGGAGGAGAGAGAGAGACATTGTGTGAGGAGAGAGTGAGACAGTGTGGGAGGAGAGAGTGAGACAGTGTGTGAGGGGAGAGTGAGACAGTGTGTGAGGAGAGAGAGTGAGACTGTGTGTGAGGAGAGAGTGAGACAGTGTGTGAGGAGAGAGAGAGAGAGACAGTGTGTGAGGAGAGAGTGAGACAGTATGTGAGGGGAGAGAGTGAGACAGTGAGTGAGCAGAGAGAGTGAGACAGTAGGTGAGGAGAGATAGTGAGACAGTGTGTGAGGAGAGAGTGAGACAGTGTGTGAGGAGAGAGACAGACAGTGTGTGTGGTGAGAGTGAGACAGTGTGTGAGCAGAGAGTGAGACAGTGGGCGAGGACAGAGAGTGAGACAGTGTGGGACGAGAGAGTGAGACAGTGTGTGAGCGGAGAGTGAGACAGTGTGTGAGGAGAGAGTGAGACAGTGTGTGAGGGGAGAGTGAGACAGTGTGTGAGGAGAGAGTGAGAGTGTGTGAGGAGAGAGAGAGACAGTGTGCGAGGAGAGAGTGAGACAGTGTGCGATGAGAGAGTGAGACAGTGTGTGAGGAGAGAGTGAGAAAGTGTGTGAGGAGAGAGTGAGACAGTGTGTGAGGGGAGAGAGTGAGACAGTGTGTGAGGAGTTAGTGAGACAGTGTGTGAGGAGAGAGTGAGACAGTGTGTGAGGAGAGAGTGAGACAGTGTGTGAGGAGAGAGAGAGACAGTGAGTGAGGAGAGAGTGAGACAGTGTGGGAGGAGACAGTGAGACAGTGTGTGAGGAGAGAGAGAGTGAGACAGTTTGTGAGGAGAGAGAGTGAGACAGTTTGTGAGGAGAGAGTGAGGCAGTTTGTGAGGGGAGAGAGTGAGACAGTGTGGGAGGAGAGAGTGAGACAGTGTGTGAGGAGAGAGTGAGACAGTGTGTGAGGAGAAAGTGAGACGGTGTGTGAGGAGAGAGAGACAGTGTGTGAGGAGAGTGTGAGACAGTGTGTGAGGGGAGAGTGAGACAGTGTGTGAGGAGAGAGAGTGAGACAGTGTGTGAGGAGAGAGTGAGACAGTGTGTGAGGAGAGAGAGAGACAGTGTGTGAGGAGAGAGTGAGACAGTGTGTGAGGAGAGAGTGAGACAGTGTGTGAGGAGAGAGTGAGACAGTGTGTGAGCAGAGAGTGAGACAGTGGGCGAGGACAGAGAGTGAGACAGTGTGGGACGAGAGAGTGAGACAGTGTGTGAGCGGAGAGTGAGACAGTGTGTGAGGAGAGAGTGAGACAGTGTGTGAGGGGAGAGTGAGACAGTGTGTGAGGAGAGAGTGAGAGTGTGTGAGGAGAGAGAGAGACAGTGTGCGAGGAGAGAGTGAGACAGTGTGCGATGAGAGAGTGAGACAGTGTGTGAGGAGAGAGTGAGACAGTGTGTGAGGAGAGAGTGAGACAGTGTGTGAGGAGAGCGAGAGTGAGACAGTGTGTGAGGAGTTAGTGAGACAGTGTGTGAGGAGAGAGTGAGACAGTGTGTGAGGAGAGAGTGAGACAGTGTGGGAGGAGACAGTGAGACAGTGTGTGAGGAGAGAGAGAGTGAGACAGTGTGTGAGGAGAGAGAGTGAGACAGTTTGTGAGGAGGGAGTGAGGCAGTTTGTGAGGGGAGAGAGTGAGACAGTGTGGGAGGAGAGAGTGAGACAGTGTGTGAGGAGAGAGTGAGACGGTGTGTGAGGAGAAAGTGAGACGGTGTGTGAGGAGAGAGAGACAGTGTGTGAGGAGAGTGTGAGACAGTGTGTGAGGGGAGATTGAGACAGTGTGTGAGGAGAGAGAGTGAGACAGTGTGTGTGGAGAGAGTGAGACAGTGTGTGAGGAGAGAGTGAGACAGTGTGTGAGGAGAGAGTGAGACAGTGTGTGAGGAGAGAGTGAGACAGTGTGTGAGGAGAGATTGAGACAGTGTGTGAGGAGAGAGAGTGAGACAGTGTGTGAGGAGAGAGTGAGACAGTGTGTGAGGGGAGAGAGTGAGACAGTGTGTGAGGAGAGAGTGAGACAGTGTGTGAGGAGAGAGTGAGACAGTGTGTGAGGAGAGCGAGAGTGAGACAGTGTGTGAGGAGTTAGTGAGACAGTGTGTGAGGAGAGAGTAAGACAGTGTGTGAGGAGAGAGTGAGACAGTGTGTGAGGAGAGAGAGAGAGAGAGTGAGTGAGGAGAGAGTGAGACAGTGAGACAGTGTGGGAGGAGACAGTGAGACAATGTGTGAGGAGAGAGAGAGTGAGACAGTGTGTGAGGAGAGAGAGTGAGACAGTTTGTGAGGAGAGAGTGAGGCAGTTTGTGAGGGGTGAGAGTGAGACAGTGTGGGAGGAGAGAGTGAGACAGTGTGTGAGGAGAGAGTGAGACAGTGTGTGAGGAGAAAGTGAGACGGTGTGTGAGGAGAGAGAGACAGTGTGTGAGGAGAGTGTGAGACAGTGTGTGAGGGGAGAGTGAGACAGTGTGTGAGGAGAGAGAGTGAGACAGTGTGTGAGGAGAGAGTGAGACAGTGTGTGAGGAGAGAGTGAGACAGTGTGTGAGGAGAGAGTGAGACAGTGTGTGAGGAGAGAGTGAGACAGTGTGTGAGGAGAGATTGAGACAGTGTGTGAGGAGAGAGGGAGACAGTGTGTGAAGAGAGAGTGAGACATTGTGTGAGGGGAGAGAGTAAGACAGTGTGTGAGGAGAGAGTGAGACAGTGTGTAAGGAGAGAGTGAGACAGTGTGTGAGGAGAGAGTGAGGCAGTGTGTGAGGGTAGAGTGAGATAGTGTGAGAGGAGAGAGAGTGAGACAGTGTGTGATGAGAGAGTGAGACAGTGTGTGAGGAGAGAGTGAGACAGTGTGTGAGGAGCGAGTAAGACAGTTTGTGAGGAGAGAGTGAGACAGTGTGTGAGGAGAGAGTGTGAGACAGTGTGTGAGGAGAGAGTGAGACAGTGTGTGAGGAGAGAGTGAGACAGTGTGTGAGGAGAGAGTGAGACAGTGTGAGAAGAGAGAGAGTGAGACAGTGTGTGAGGAGACAGTGAGACAGTGTGTGAGGAGAGAGTGAGACAGTGTGTGAGGAGAGAGTGAGACAGTGTGTGAGGAGAGAGAGTGAGACAGTGTGTGAAGAGAGAGTGAGACAGTGTGTGAGGGGAGAGAGTGAGACAGTGTGTGAGGAGAGAGTGAGACAGTGTGTGAGGAGAGAGTGAAACAGTGTGTGAGGAGAGCGAGAGTGAGACAGTGTGTGCGGAGTTAGTGAGACAGTGTGTGAGGAGAGAGTGAGACAGTGTGTGAGGAGAGAGTGAGACAGTGTGTGAGGAGAGAGAGAGACAGTGAGTGAGGAGAGAGTGAGACAGTGTGGGAGGAGACAGTGAGACAGTGTGTGAGGAGAGAGAGAGTGAGACAGTGTGTGAGGGGAGAGTGAGACAGTGTGTGAGGAGAGAGTGAGACAGTGTGTGAGGAGAGAGTGAGACAGTGTGTGAGGAGAGATTGAGACAGTGTGTGAGGAGAGAGAGTGAGACAGTGTGTGAGGAGAGAGTGAGACAGTGTGTGAGGGGAGAGAGTAAGTCAGTGTGTGAGGAGAGAGTGAGACAGTGTGTAAGGAGAGAGTGAGACAGTGTGAGAGGAGAGAGTGAGGCAGTGTGTGAGGGGAGAGTGAGATAGTGTGAGAGGAGAGAGAGTGAGACAGTGTATGATGAGAGAGTGAGACAGTGTGTGAGGAGAGAGTGAGACAGTGTGTGCGGAGCGAGTAAGACAGTTTGTGAGGAGAGAGTGAGACAGTGTGTGAGGAGAGAGTGTGAGACAGTGTGTGAGGAGAGAGTGAGACAGTGTGTGAGGAGAGAGTGAGACAGTGTGTGAGGAGAGAGTGAGACAGTGTGAGAAGAGAGAGAGTGAGACAGTGTGTGAGGAGACAGTGAGACAGTGTGTGAGGAGAGAGTGAGACAGTGTGTGAGGAGAGAGTGAGACAGTGTGTGAAGAGAGAGAGTGAGACAGTGTGTGAGGAGAGAGTGAGACAGTGTGTGAGGAGAGAGTGAGACAGTGTGTGAGGAGAGAGTGAGACGGTGTCTGAGGAGAGAGAGACAGTGTGTGAGGAGAGTGTGAGACAGTATCTGAGGGGAGAGTGAGACAATGTGTGAGGAGAGAGAGTGAGACAATGTGTGAGGAGAGAGTGAGACAGTGTGAGAAGAGAGAGAGTGAGACAGTGTGTGAGGAGACAGTGAGACAGTGTGTGAGGAGAGAGTAAGACAGCGTGTGAGGAGAGAGTGAGACAGTGTGTGAGGAGAGAGAGTGAGACAGTGTGTGAGAGAGTGAGACAGTGTGTGAGGGGAGAGAGTGAGACAGTGAGAGGAGAGAGTGAGACAGTATGTGAGGAGAGAGTGAGACAGTGTGTGAGGAGAGAGAGAGAGACAGTCTGTGGGGAGAGAGTGAGACAGTGTGAAAGGAGAGAGTAAGACAGTGTGTGAGGAGAGAGAGTGAGACAGTGTGTGAGGGGAGAGAGTGAGACAGTGTGTGAGGGGAGAGAGTGAGACAGTGTGTGAGGAGAGATTGAGACAGTGTGTGAGGAGAGAGAGTGAGACAGTGTGTGAGGAGAGAGTGAGACAGTGTGTGAGGGGAGAGAGTGAGACAGTGTGTGAGGAGAGAGTGAGACAGTGTGTGAGGAGAGAGTGAGACAGTGTGTGAGGAGAGCGAGAGTGAGACAGTGTGTGAGGAGTTAGTGAGACAGTGTGTGAGGAGAGAGTAAGACAGTGTGTGAGGAGAGAGTGAGACAGTGTGTGAGGAGAGAGAGAGAGAGAGTGAGTGAGGAGAGAGTGAGACAGTGAGACAGTGTGGGAGGAGACAGTGAGACAATGTGTGAGGAGAGAGAGAGTGAGACAGTGTGTGAGGAGAGAGAGTGAGACAGTTTGTGAGGAGAGAGTGAGGCAGTTTGTGAGGGGTGAGAGTGAGACAGTGTGGGAGGAGAGAGTGAGACAGTGTGTGAGGAGAGAGTGAGACAGTGTGTGAGGAGAAAGTGAGACGGTGTGTGAGGAGAGAGAGACAGTGTGTGAGGAGAGTGTGAGACAGTGTGTGAGGGGAGAGTGAGACAGTGTGTGAGGAGAGAGAGTGAGACAGTGTGTGAGGAGAGAGTGAGACAGTGTGTGAGGAGAGAGTGAGACAGTGTGTGAGGAGAGAGTGAGACAGTGTGTGAGGAGAGAGTGAGACAGTGTGTGAGGAGAGATTGAGACAGTGTGTGAGGGGAGAGAGTAAGACAGTGTGTGAGGAGAGAGTGAGACAGTGTGTAAGGAGAGAGTGAGACAGTGTGTGAGGAGAGAGTGAGGCAGTGTGTGAGGGTAGAGTGAGATAGTGTGAGAGGAGAGAGAGTGAGACAGTGTGTGATGAGAGAGTGAGACAGTGTGTGAGGAGCGAGTAAGACAGTTTGTGAGGAGAGAGTGAGACAGTGTGTGAGGAGAGAGTGTGAGACAGTGTGTGAGGAGAGAGTGAGACAGTGTGTGAGGAGAGAGTGAGACAGTGTGTGAGGAGAGAGTGAGACAGTGTGAGAAGAGAGAGAGTGAGACAGTGTGTGAGGAGACAGTGAGACAGTGTGTGAGGAGAGAGTGAGACAGTGTGTGAGGAGAGAGTGAGACAGTGTGTGAGGAGAGAGAGTGAGACAGTGTGTGAAGAGAGAGTGAGACAGTGTGTGAGGGGAGAGAGTGAGACAGTGTGTGAGGAGAGAGTGAGACAGTGTGTGAGGAGAGAGTGAAACAGTGTGTGAGGAGAGCGAGAGTGAGACAGTGTGTGCGGAGTTAGTGAGACAGTGTGTGAGGAGAGAGTGAGACAGTGTGTGAGGAGAGAGTGAGACAGTGTGTGAGGAGAGAGAGAGACAGTGAGTGAGGAGAGAGTGAGACAGTGTGGGAGGAGACAGTGAGACAGTGTGTGAGGAGAGAGAGAGTGAGACAGTGTGTGAGGAGAGAGAGTGAGACAGTTTGTGAGGAGAGAGTGAGGCAGTTTGTGAGGGGAGAGAGTGAGACAGTGTGGGAGGAGAGAGTGAGACAGTGTGTGAGGAGAGAGTGAGACAGTGTGTGAGGAGAAAGTGAGACGGTGTGTGAGGAGAGAGAGACAGTGTGTGAGGAGAGTGTGAGACAGTGTGTGAGGGGAGAGTGAGACAGTGTGTGAGGAGAGAGAGTGAGACAGTGTGTGAGGAGAGAGTGAGACAGTGTGTGAGGAGAGATTGAGACAGTGTGTGAGGAGAGATAGTGAGACAGTGTGTGAGGAGAGAGTGAGACAGTGTGTGAGGGGAGAGAGTAAGACAGTGTGTGAGGAGAGAGTGAGACAGTGTGTAAGGAGAGAGTGAGACAGTGTGAGAGGAGAGAGTGAGGCAGTGTGTGAGGGGAGAGTGATAGTGTGAGAGGAGAGAGAGTGAGACAGTGTATGATGAGAGAGTGAGACAGTGTGTGAGGAGAGAGTGAGACAGTGTGTGCGGAGCGAGTAAGACAGTTTGTGAGGAGAGAGTGAGACAGTGTGTGAGGAGAGAGTGTGAGACAGTGTGTGAGGAGAGAGTGAGACAGTGTGTGAGGAGAGAGTGAGACAGTGTGTGAGGAGAGAGTGAGACAGTGTGAGAAGAGAGAGAGTGAGACAGTGTGTGAGGAGACAGTGAGACAGTGTGTGAGGAGAGAGTGAGACAGTGTGTGAGGAGAGAGTGAGACAGTGTGTGAGGTGAGAGGGAGAGACAGTGTGTGAGGAGAGAGTGAGACAGTATGTGAGGGGAGAGAGTGAGACAGTCAGTGAGGAGAGAGAGTGAGACAGTGTGTGAGGAGAGAGTGAGACAGTGTGTGAGGAGAGAGAGACAGTGTGTGAGGAGAGAGTGAGACAGTGTGTGAGGAGAGAGTGAGACAGTGTGTGAGGAGAGATTGAGACAGTGTGTGAGGAGAGAGAGAGACAGGGTGGGAGGAGAGAGAGAGACATTGTGTGAGGAGAGAGTGAGACAGTGTGGGAGGAGAGAGTGAGACAGTGTGTGAGGGGAGAGTGAGACAGTGTGTGAGGTGAGAGAGTGAGACTGTGTGTGAGGAGAGAGTGAGACAGTGTGTGATAGAGAGAGAGAGACAGTGTGTGAGGAGAGAGTGAGACAGTATGTGAGGGGAGAGAGTGAGACAGTGAGTGAGCAGAGAGAGTGAGACAGTAGGTGAGGAGAGATAGTGAGACAGTGTGTGAGGAGAGAGTGAGACAGTGTGTGAGGAGAGAGACAGACAGTGTGTGTGGTGAGAGTGAGACAGTGTGTGAGCAGAGAGTGAGACAGTGGGCGAGGACAGAGAGTGAGACAGTGTGGGACGAGAGAGTGAGACAGTGTGTGAGCGGAGAGTGAGACAGTGTGTGAGGAGAGAGTGAGACAGTGTGTGAGGGGAGAGTGAGACAGTGTGTGAGGAGAGAGTGAGAGTGTGTGAGGAGAGAGAGAGACAGTGTGCGAGGAGAGAGTGAGACAGTGTGCGATGAGAGAGTGAGACAGTGTGTGAGGAGAGAGTGAGAAAGTGTGTGAGGAGAGAGTGAGACAGTGTGTGAGGGGAGAGAGTGAGACAGTGTGTGAGGAGTTAGTGAGACAGTGTGTGAGGAGAGAGTGAGACAGTGTGTGAGGAGAGAGTGAGACAGTGTGTGAGGAGAGAGAGAGACAGTGAGTGAGGAGAGAGTGAGACAGTGTGGGAGGAGACAGTGAGACAGTGTGTGAGGAGAGAGAGAGTGAGACAGTTTGTGAGGAGAGAGAGTGAGACAGTTTGTGAGGAGAGAGTGAGGCAGTTTGTGAGGGGAGAGAGTGAGACAGTGTGGGAGGAGAGAGTGAGACAGTGTGTGAGGAGAGAGTGAGACAGTGTGTGAGGAGAAAGTGAGACGGTGTGTGAGGAGAGAGAGACAGTGTGTGAGGAGAGTGTGAGACAGTGTGTGAGGGGAGAGTGAGACAGTGTGTGAGGAGAGAGAGTGAGACAGTGTGTGAGGAGAGAGTGAGACAGTGTGTGAGGAGAGAGAGAGACAGTGTGTGAGGAGAGAGTGAGACAGTGTGTGAGGAGAGAGTGAGACAGTGTGTGAGGAGAGAGTGAGACAGTGTGTGAGGAGAAAGTGAGACGGTGTGTGAGGAGAGAGAGACAGTGTGTGAGGAGAGTGTGAGACAGTGTGTGAGGGGAGAGTGAGACAGTGTGTGAGGAGAGAGAGTGAGACAGTGTGTGAGGAGAGAGTGAGACAGTGTGTGAGGAGAGAGTGAGACAGTGTGTGAGGAGAGAGTGAGACAGTGTGTGAGGAGAGAGTGAGACAGTGTGTGAGGAGAGATTGAGACAGTGTGTGAGGAGAGAGAGTGAGACAGTGTGTGAGGAGGAAGTGAGACAGTGTGTGAGGGGAGAGAGTGAGACAGTGTGTGAGGAGAGAGTGAGACAGTTTGTGAGGAGAGAGAGAGACAGTGAGTGAGGAGAGAGTGAGACAGTGTGGGAGGAGACAGTGAGACAGTGTGTGAGGAGAGAGAGAGTGAGACAGTGTGTGAGGAGAGAGAGTGAGACAGTTTGTGAGGAGAGAGTGAGGCAGTTTGTGAGGGGTGAGAGTGAGACAGTGTGGGAGGAGAGAGTGAGACAGTGTGTGAGGAGAGAGTGAGACAGTGTGTGAGGAGAAAGTGAGACGGTGTGTGAGGAGAGAGAGACAGTGTGTCAGGAGAGTGTGAGACAGTGTCTGAGGGGAGAGTGAGACAGTGTGTGAGGAGAGAGAGTGAGACAGTGTGTGAGGAGAGAGTGAGACAGTGTGTGAGGAGAGAGTGAGACAGTGTGTGAGGAGAGAGTGAGACAGTGTGTGAGGAGAGAGTGAGACAGTGTGTGAGGAGAGATTGAGACAGTGTGTGAGGAGAGAGAGTGAGACAGTGTGTGAGGAGAGAGTGAGACAGTGTGTGAGGGGAGAGAGTAAGACAGTGTGTGAGGAGAGAGTGAGACAGTGTGTAAGGAGAGAGTGAGACAGTGTGTGAGGAGAAAGTGAGGCAGTGTGTGAGGGGAGAGTGAGACAGTGTGTGAGGAGCGAGTAAGACAGTTTGTGAGGAGAGAGTGAGACAGTGTGTGAGGAGAGAATGTGAGACAGTGTGTGAGGAGAGAGTGAGACAGTGTGTGAGGAGAGAGTGAGACAGTGTGTGAGGAGAGAGTGAGACAGTGTAAGAAGAGAGAGGGTGAGACAGTGTGTGAGGAGACAGTGAGACAGTGTGTGAGGAGAGAGTGAGACAGTGTGTGAGGAGAGAGTGAGACAGTGTGTGAGGAGAGAGAGTGAGACAGTGTGTGAGGAGAGAGTGAGACAGTGTGTGAGGGGAGAGAGTGAGACAGTGTGTGAGGAGAGAGTGAGACAGTGTGTGAGGAGAGCGAGAGTGAGACAGTGTGTGAGGAGTTACTGAGACAGTGTGTGAGGAGAGAGTGAGACAGTGTGTGAGGAGAGAGTGAGACAGTGTGTGAGGAGAGAGAGAGACAGTGAGTGAGGAGAGTGTGAGACAGTGTGGGAGGAGACAGTGAGACAGTGTGTGAGGAGAGAGAGAGTGAGACAGTGTGTGAGGAGAGAGAGTGAGACAGTTTGTGAGGAGAGAGTGAGGCAGTTTGTGAGGGGAGAGAGTGAGACAGTGTGGGAGGAGAGAGTGAGACAGTGAGTGAGGAGAGAGTGAGACAGTGTGTGAGGAGAAAGTGAGACGGTGTGTGAGGAGAGAGAGACAGTGTGTGAGGAGAGTGTGAGACAGTGTGTGAGGGGAGAGTGAGACAGTGTGTGAGGAGAGAGAGTGAGACAGTGTGTGAGGAGAGAGTGAGACAGTGTGTGAGGAGAGAGTGAGACAGTGTGTGAGGAGAGAGTGAGACAGTGTGTGAGGAGAGAGTGAGACAGTGTGTGAGGAGAGATTGAGACAGTGTGTGAGGAGAGAGAGTGAGACAGTGTGTGAGGAGAGAGTGAGACAGTGTGTGAGGGGAGAGAGTAAGACAGTGTGTGAGGAGAGAGTGAGACAGTGTGTAAGGAGAGAGTGAGACAGTGTGAGAGGAGAGAGTGAGGCAGTGTGTGAGGTGAGAGTGAGATAGTGTGAGAGGAGAGAGAGTGAGACAGTGTGTGATGAGAGAGTGAGACAGTGTGTGAGGAGAGAGTGAGACAGTGTGTGAGGAGCGAGTAAGACAGTTTGTGAGGAGAGAGTGAGACAGTGTGTGAGGAGAGAGAGTGAGACAGTGTGTGAGGAGAGACTGAGACAGTGTGTGAGGAGAGAGTGAGACAGTGTGAGAAGAGAGAGAGTGAGACAGTGTGTGAGGAGGGAGTGAGGCAGTTTGTGAGGGGAGAGAGTGAGACAGTGTGGGAGGAGAGAGTGAGACAGTGTGTGAGGAGAGAGTGAGACGGTGTGTGAGGAGAAAGTGAGACGGTGTGTGAGGAGAGAGAGACAGTGTGTGAGGAGAGTGTGAGACAGTGTGTGAGGGGAGATTGAGACAGTGTGTGAGGAGAGAGAGTGAGACAGTGTGTGTGGAGAGAGTGAGACAGTGTGTGAGGAGAGAGTGAGACAGTGTGTGAGGAGAGAGTGAGACAGTGTGTGAGGAGAGAGTGAGACAGTGTGTGAGGAGAGATTGAGACAGTGTGTGAGGAGAGAGAGTGAGACAGTGTGTGAGGAGAGAGTGAGACAGTGTGTGAGGGGAGAGAGTGAGACAGTGTGTGAGGAGAGAGTGAGACAGTGTGTGAGGAGAGAGTGAGACAGTGTGTGAGGAGAGCGAGAGTGAGACAGTGTGTGAGGAGTTAGTGAGACAGTGTGTGAGGAGAGAGTAAGACAGTGTGTGAGGAGAGAGTGAGACAGTGTGTGAGGAGAGAGAGAGAGAGAGTGAGTGAGGAGAGAGTGAGACAGTGAGACAGTGTGGGAGGAGACAGTGAGACAATGTGTGAGGAGAGAGAGAGTGAGACAGTGTGTGAGGAGAGAGAGTGAGACAGTTTGTGAGGAGAGAGTGAGGCAGTTTGTGAGGGGTGAGAGTGAGACAGTGTGGGAGGAGAGAGTGAGACAGTGTGTGAGGAGAGAGTGAGACAGTGTGTGAGGAGAAAGTGAGACGGTGTGTGAGGAGAGAGAGACAGTGTGTGAGGAGAGTGTGAGACAGTGTGTGAGGGGAGAGTGAGACAGTGTGTGAGGAGAGAGAGTGAGACAGTGTGTGAGGAGAGAGTGAGACAGTGTGTGAGGAGAGAGTGAGACAGTGTGTGAGGAGAGAGTGAGACAGTGTGTGAGGAGAGAGTGAGACAGTGTGTGAGGAGAGATTGAGACAGTGTGTGAGGAGAGAGGGAGACAGTGTGTGAAGAGAGAGTGAGACATTGTGTGAGGGGAGAGAGTAAGACAGTGTGTGAGGAGAGAGTGAGACAGTGTGTAAGGAGAGAGTGAGACAGTGTGTGAGGAGAGAGTGAGGCAGTGTGTGAGGGTAGAGTGAGATAGTGTGAGAGGAGAGAGAGTGAGACAGTGTGTGATGAGAGAGTGAGACAGTGTGTGAGGAGAGAGTGAGACAGTGTGTGAGGAGCGAGTAAGACAGTTTGTGAGGAGAGAGTGAGACAGTGTGTGAGGAGAGAGTGTGAGACAGTGTGTGAGGAGAGAGTGAGACAGTGTGTGAGGAGAGAGTGAGACAGTGTGTGAGGAGAGAGTGAGACAGTGTGAGAAGAGAGAGAGTGAGACAGTGTGTGAGGAGACAGTGAGACAGTGTGTGAGGAGAGAGTGAGACAGTGTGTGAGGAGAGAGTGAGACAGTGTGTGAGGAGAGAGAGTGAGACAGTGTGTGAAGAGAGAGTGAGACAGTGTGTGAGGGGAGAGAGTGAGACAGTGTGTGAGGAGAGAGTGAGACAGTGTGTGAGGAGAGAGTGAAACAGTGTGTGAGGAGAGCGAGAGTGAGACAGTGTGTGCGGAGTTAGTGAGACAGTGTGTGAGGAGAGAGTGAGACAGTGTGTGAGGAGAGAGTGAGACAGTGTGTGAGGAGAGAGAGAGACAGTGAGTGAGGAGAGAGTGAGACAGTGTGGGAGGAGACAGTGAGACAGTGTGTGAGGAGAGAGAGAGTGAGACAGTGTGTGAGGAGAGAGAGTGAGACAGTTTGTGAGGAGAGAGTGAGGCAGTTTGTGAGGGGAGAGAGTGAGACAGTGTGGGAGGAGAGAGTGAGACAGTGTGTGAGGAGAGAGTGAGACAGTGTGTGAGGAGAAAGTGAGACGGTGTGTGAGGAGAGAGAGACAGTGTGTGAGGAGAGTGTGAGACAGTGTGTAAGGGGAGAGTGAGACAGTGTGTGAGGAGAGAGTGAGACAGTGTGTGAGGAGAGAGTGAGACAGTGTGTGAGGAGAGATTGAGACAGTGTGTGAGGAGAGAGAGTGAGACAGTGTGTGAGGAGAGAGTGAGACAGTGTGTGAGGGGAGAGAGTAAGTCAGTGTGTGAGGAGAGAGTGAGACAGTGTGTAAGGAGAGAGTGAGACAGTGTGAGAGGAGAGAGTGAGGCAGTGTGTGAGGGGAGAGTGAGATAGTGTGAGAGGAGAGAGAGTGAGACAGTGTATGATGAGAGAGTGAGACAGTGTGTGAGGAGAGAGTGAGACAGTGTGTGCGGAGCGAGTAAGACAGTTTGTGAGGAGAGAGTGAGACAGTGTGTGAGGAGAGAGTGTGAGACAGTGTGTGAGGAGAGAGTGAGACAGTGTGTGAGGAGAGAGTGAGACAGTGTGTGAGGAGAGAGTGAGACAGTGTGAGAAGAGAGAGAGTGAGACAGTGTGTGAGGAGACAGTGAGACAGTGTGTGAGGAGAGAGTGAGACAGTGTGTGAGGAGAGAGTGAGACAGTGTGTGAAGAGAGAGAGTGAGACAGTGTGTGAGGAGAGAGTGAGACAGTGTGTGAGGAGAGAGTGAGACAGTGTGTGAGGAGAGAGTGAGACGGTGTCTGAGGAGAGAGAGACAGTGTGTGAGGAGAGTGTGAGACAGTGTCTGAGGGGAGAGTGAGACAATGTGTGAGGAGAGAGAGTGAGACAATGTGTGAGGAGAGAGTGAGACAGTGTGAGAAGAGAGAGAGTGAGACAGTGTGTGAGGAGACAGTGAGACAGTGTGTGAGGAGAGAGTAAGACAGCGTGTGAGGAGAGAGTGAGACAGTGTGTGAGGAGAGAGAGTGAGACAGTGTGTGAGAGAGTGAGACAGTGTGTGAGGGGAGAGAGTGAGACAGTGAGAGGAGAGAGTGAGACAGTATGTGAGGAGAGAGTGAGACAGTGTGTGAGGAGAGAGAGAGAGACAGTCTGTGGGGAGAGAGTGAGACAGTGTGAAAGGAGAGAGTAAGACAGTGTGTGAGGAGAGAGAGTGAGACAGTGTGTGAGGGGAGAGAGTGAGACAGTGTGTGAGGGGAGAGAGTGAGACAGTGTGTGAGGAGAGATTGAGACAGTGTGTGAGGAGAGAGAGTGAGACAGTGTGTGAGGAGAGAGTGAGACAGTGTGTGAGGGGAGAGAGTGAGACAGTGTGTGAGGAGAGAGTGAGACAGTGTGTGAGGAGAGAGTGAGACAGTGTGTGAGGAGAGCGAGAGTGAGACAGTGTGTGAGGAGTTAGTGAGACAGTGTGTGAGGAGAGAGTAAGACAGTGTGTGAGGAGAGAGTGAGACAGTGTGTGAGGAGAGAGAGAGAGAGAGTGAGTGAGGAGAGAGTGAGACAGTGAGACAGTGTGGGAGGAGACAGTGAGACAATGTGTGAGGAGAGAGAGAGTGAGACAGTGTGTGAGGAGAGAGAGTGAGACAGTTTGTGAGGAGAGAGTGAGGCAGTTTGTGAGGGGTGAGAGTGAGACAGTGTGGGAGGAGAGAGTGAGACAGTGTGTGAGGAGAGAGTGAGACAGTGTGTGAGGAGAAAGTGAGACGGTGTGTGAGGAGAGAGAGACAGTGTGTGAGGAGAGTGTGAGACAGTGTGTGAGGGGAGAGTGAGACAGTGTGTGAGGAGAGAGAGTGAGACAGTGTGTGAGGAGAGAGTGAGACAGTGTGTGAGGAGAGAGTGAGACAGTGTGTGAGGAGAGAGTGAGACAGTGTGTGAGGAGAGAGTGAGACAGTGTGTGAGGAGAGAGTGAGACAGTGTGAGAAGAGAGAGAGTGAGACAGTGTGTGAGGAGACAGTGAGACAGTGTGTGAGGAGAGAGTGAGACAGTGTGTGAGGAGAGAGTGAGACAGTGTGTGAGGAGAGAGAGTGAGACAGTGTGTGAAGAGAGAGTGAGACAGTGTGTGAGGGGAGAGAGTGAGACAGTGTGTGAGGAGAGAGTGAGACAGTGTGTGAGGAGAGAGTGAAACAGTGTGTGAGGAGAGCGAGAGTGAGACAGTGTGTGCGGAGTTAGTGAGACAGTGTGTGAGGAGAGAGTGAGACAGTGTGTGAGGAGAGAGTGAGACAGTGTGTGAGGAGAGAGAGAGACAGTGAGTGAGGAGAGAGTGAGACAGTGTGGGAGGAGACAGTGAGACAGTGTGTGAGGAGAGAGAGAGTGAGACAGTGTGTGAGGAGAGAGAGTGAGACAGTTTGTGAGGAGAGAGTGAGGCAGTTTGTGAGGGGAGAGAGTGAGACAGTGTGGGAGGAGAGAGTGAGACAGTGTGTGAGGAGAGAGTGAGACAGTGTGTGAGGAGAAAGTGAGACGGTGTGTGAGGAGAGAGAGACAGTGTGTGAGGAGAGTGTGAGACAGTGTGTAAGGGGAGAGTGAGACAGTGTGTGAGGAGAGAGTGAGACAGTGTGTGAGGAGAGAGTGAGACAGTGTGTGAGGAGAGATTGAGACAGTGTGTGAGGAGAGAGAGTGAGACAGTGTGTGAGGAGAGAGTGAGACAGTGTGTGAGGGGAGAGAGTAAGTCAGTGTGTGAGGAGAGAGTGAGACAGTGTGTAAGGAGAGAGTGAGACAGTGTGAGAGGAGAGAGTGAGGCAGTGTGTGAGGGGAGAGTGAGATAGTGTGAGAGGAGAGAGAGTGAGACAGTGTATGATGAGAGAGTGAGACAGTGTGTGAGGAGAGAGTGAGACAGTGTGTGCGGAGCGAGTAAGACAGTTTGTGAGGAGAGAGTGAGACAGTGTGTGAGGAGAGAGTGTGAGACAGTGTGTGAGGAGAGAGTGAGACAGTGTGTGAGGAGAGAGTGAGACAGTGTGTGAGGAGAGAGTGAGACAGTGTGAGAAGAGAGAGAGTGAGACAGTGTGTGAGGAGACAGTGAGACAGTGTGTGAGGAGAGAGTGAGACAGTGTGTGAGGAGAGAGTGAGACAGTGTGTGAAGAGAGAGAGTGAGACAGTGTGTGAGGAGAGAGTGAGACAGTGTGTGAGGAGAGAGTGAGACAGTGTGTGAGGAGAGAGTGAGACGGTGTCTGAGGAGAGAGAGACAGTGTGTGAGGAGAGTGTGAGACAGTGTCTGAGGGGAGAGTGAGACAATGTGTGAGGAGAGAGAGTGAGACAATGTGTGAGGAGAGAGTGAGACAGTGTGAGAAGAGAGAGAGTGAGACAGTGTGTGAGGAGACAGTGAGACAGTGTGTGAGGAGAGAGTAAGACAGCGTGTGAGGAGAGAGTGAGACAGTGTGTGAGGAGAGAGAGTGAGACAGTGTGTGAGAGAGTGAGACAGTGTGTGAGGGGAGAGAGTGAGACAGTGAGAGGAGAGAGTGAGACAGTATGTGAGGAGAGAGTGAGACAGTGTGTGAGGAGAGAGAGAGAGACAGTCTGTGGGGAGAGAGTGAGACAGTGTGAAAGGAGAGAGTAAGACAGTGTGTGAGGAGAGAGAGTGAGACAGTGTGTGAGGGGAGAGAGTGAGACAGTGTGTGAGGGGAGAGAGTGAGACAGTGTGTGAGGAGAGATTGAGACAGTGTGTGAGGAGAGAGAGTGAGACAGTGTGTGAGGAGAGAGTGAGACAGTGTGTGAGGGGAGAGAGTGAGACAGTGTGTGAGGAGAGAGTGAGACAGTGTGTGAGGAGAGAGTGAGACAGTGTGTGAGGAGAGCGAGAGTGAGACAGTGTGTGAGGAGTTAGTGAGACAGTGTGTGAGGAGAGAGTAAGACAGTGTGTGAGGAGAGAGTGAGACAGTGTGTGAGGAGAGAGAGAGAGAGAGTGAGTGAGGAGAGAGTGAGACAGTGAGACAGTGTGGGAGGAGACAGTGAGACAATGTGTGAGGAGAGAGAGAGTGAGACAGTGTGTGAGGAGAGAGAGTGAGACAGTTTGTGAGGAGAGAGTGAGGCAGTTTGTGAGGGGTGAGAGTGAGACAGTGTGGGAGGAGAGAGTGAGACAGTGTGTGAGGAGAGAGTGAGACAGTGTGTGAGGAGAAAGTGAGACGGTGTGTGAGGAGAGAGAGACAGTGTGTGAGGAGAGTGTGAGACAGTGTGTGAGGGGAGAGTGAGACAGTGTGTGAGGAGAGAGAGTGAGACAGTGTGTGAGGAGAGAGTGAGACAGTGTGTGAGGAGAGAGTGAGACAGTGTGTGAGGAGAGAGTGAGACAGTGTGTGAGGAGAGAGTGAGACAGTGTGTGAGGAGAGATTGAGACAGTGTGTGAGGAGAGAGGGAGACAGTGTGTGAAGAGAGAGTGAGACAGTGTGTGAGGGGAGAGAGTAAGACAGTGTGTGAGGAGAGAGTGAGACAGTGTGTAAGGAGAGAGTGAGACAGTGTGTGAGGAGAGAGTGAGGCAGTGTGTGAGGGTAGAGTGAGATAGTGTGAGAGGAGAGAGAGTGAGACAGTGTGTGATGAGAGAGTGAGACAGTGTGTGAGGAGCGAGTAAGACAGTTTGTGAGGAGAGAGTGAGACAGTGTGTGAGGAGAGAGTGTGAGACAGTGTGTGAGGAGAGAGTGAGACAGTGTGTGAGGAGAGAGTGAGACAGTGTGTGAGGAGAGAGTGAGACAGTGTGAGAAGAGAGAGAGTGAGACAGTGTGTGAGGAGACAGTGAGACAGTGTGTGAGGAGAGAGTGAGACAGTGTGTGAGGAGAGAGTGAGACAGTGTGTGAGGAGAGAGAGTGAGACAGTGTGTGAAGAGAGAGTGAGACAGTGTGTGAGGGGAGAGAGTGAGACAGTGTGTGAGGAGAGAGTGAGACAGTGTGTGAGGAGAGAGTGAAACAGTGTGTGAGGAGAGCGAGAGTGAGACAGTGTGTGCGGAGTTAGTGAGACAGTGTGTGAGGAGAGAGTGAGACAGTGTGTGAGGAGAGAGTGAGACAGTGTGTGAGGAGAGAGAGAGACAGTGAGTGAGGAGAGAGTGAGACAGTGTGGGAGGAGACAGTGAGACAGTGTGTGAGGAGAGAGAGAGTGGGACAGTGTGTGAGGAGAGAGAGTGAGACAGTTTGTGAGGAGAGAGTGAGGCAGTTTGTGAGGGGAGAGAGTGAGACAGTGTGGGAGGAGAGAGTGAGACAGTGTGTGAGGAGAGAGTGAGACAGTGTGTGAGGAGAAAGTGAGACGGTGTGTGAGGAGAGAGAGACAGTGTGTGAGGAGAGTGTGAGACAGTGTGTGAGGGGAGAGTGAGACAGTGTGTGAGGAGAGAGAGTGAGACAGTGTGTGAGGAGAGAGTGAGACAGTGTGTGAGGAGAGATTGAGACAGTGTGTGAGGAGAGATAGTGAGACAGTGTGTGAGGAGAGAGTGAGACAGTGTGTGAGGGGAGAGAGTAAGACAGTGTGTGAGGAGAGAGTGAGACAGTGTGTAAGGAGAGAGTGAGACAGTGTGAGAGGAGAGAGTGAGGCAGTGTGTGAGGGGAGAGTGAGATAGTGTGAGAGGAGAGAGAGTGAGACAGTGTATGATGAGAGAGTGAGACAGTGTGTGAGGAGAGAGTGAGACAGTGTGTGCGGAGCGAGTAAGACAGTTTGTGAGGAGAGTGTGAGACAGTGTGTGAGGAGAGAGTGAGACAGTGTGTGAGGAGAGAGTGAGACAGTGTGTGAGGAGAGAGTGAGACAGTGTGAGAAGAGAGAGAGTGAGACAGTGTGTGAGGAGACAGTGAGACAGTGTGTGAGGAGAGAGTGAGACAGTGTGTGAGGAGAGAGTGAGACAGTGTGTGAGGTGAGAGGGAGAGACAGTGTGTGAGGAGAGAGTGAGACAGTATGTGAGGGGAGAGAGTGAGACAGTCAGTGAGGAGAGAGAGTGAGACAGTGTGTGAGGAGAGAGTGAGACAGTGTGAGAGGAGAGAGAGACAGTGTGTGAGGAGAGAGTGAGACAGTGTGTGAGGAGAGAGTGAGACAGTGTGTGAGGAGAGATTGAGACAGTGTGTGAGGAGAGAGAGAGACAGGGTGGGAGGAGAGAGAGAGACATTGTGTGAGGAGAGAGTGAGACAGTGTGGGAGGAGAGAGTGAGACAGTGTGTGAGGGGAGAGTGAGACAGTGTGTGAGGAGAGAGAGTGAGACTGTGTGTGAGGAGAGAGTGAGACAGTGTGTGAGGAGAGAGAGAGAGAGACAGTGTGTGAGGAGAGAGTGAGACAGTATGTGAGGGGAGAGAGTGAGACAGTGAGTGAGCAGAGAGAGTGAGACAGTAGGTGAGGAGAGATAGTGAGACAGTGTGTGAGGAGAGAGTGAGACAGTGTGTGAGGAGAGAGACAGACAGTGTGTGTGGTGAGAGTGAGACAGTGTGTGAGCAGAGAGTGAGACAGTGGGCGAGGACAGAGAGTGAGACAGTGTGGGACGAGAGAGTGAGACAGTGTGTGAGCGGAGAGTGAGACAGTGTGTGAGGAGAGAGTGAGACAGTGTGTGAGGGGAGAGTGAGACAGTGTGTGAGGAGAGAGTGAGAGTGTGTGAGGAGAGAGAGAGACAGTGTGCGAGGAGAGAGTGAGACAGTGTGCGATGAGAGAGTGAGACAGTGTGTGAGGAGAGAGTGAGAAAGTGTGTGAGGAGAGAGTGAGACAGTGTGTGAGGGGAGAGAGTGAGACAGTGTGTGAGGAGTTAGTGAGACAGTGTGTGAGGAGAGAGTGAGACAGTGTGTGAGGAGAGAGTGAGACAGTGTGTGAGGAGAGAGAGAGACAGTGAGTGAGGAGAGAGTGAGACAGTGTGGGAGGAGACAGTGAGACAGTGTGTGAGGAGAGAGAGAGTGAGACAGTTTGTGAGGAGAGAGAGTGAGACAGTTTGTGAGGAGAGAGTGAGGCAGTTTGTGAGGGGAGAGAGTGAGACAGTGTGGGAGGAGAGAGTGAGACAGTGTGTGAGGAGAGAGTGAGACAGTGTGTGAGGAGAAAGTGAGACGGTGTGTGAGGAGAGAGAGACAGTGTGTGAGGAGAGTGTGAGACAGTGTGTGAGGGGAGAGTGAGACAGTGTGTGAGGAGAGAGAGTGAGACAGTGTGTGAGGAGAGAGTGAGACAGTGTGTGAGGAGAGAGAGAGACAGTGTGTGAGGAGAGAGTGAGACAGTGTGTGAGGAGAGAGTGAGACAGTGTGTGAGGAGAGAGTGAGACAGTGTGTGAGGAGAAAGTGAGACGGTGTGTGAGGAGAGAGAGACAGTGTGTGAGGAGAGTGTGAGACAGTGTGTGAGGGGAGAGTGAGACAGTGTGTGAGGAGAGAGAGTGAGACAGTGTGTGAGGAGAGAGTGAGACAGTGTGTGAGGAGAGAGTGAGACAGTGTGTGAGGAGAGAGTGAGACAGTGTGTGAGGAGAGAGTGAGACAGTGTGTGAGGAGAGATTGAGACAGTGTGTGAGGAGAGAGAGTGAGACAGTGTGTGAGGAGGAAGTGAGACAGTGTGTGAGGGGAGAGAGTGAGACAGTGTGTGAGGAGAGAGTGAGACAGTTTGTGAGGAGAGAGAGAGACAGTGAGTGAGGAGAGAGTGAGACAGTGTGGGAGGAGACAGTGAGACAGTGTGTGAGGAGAGAGAGAGTGAGACAGTGTGTGAGGAGAGAGAGTGAGACAGTTTGTGAGGAGAGAGTGAGGCAGTTTGTGAGGGGTGAGAGTGAGACAGTGTGGGAGGAGAGAGTGAGACAGTGTGTGAGGAGAGAGTGAGACAGTGTGTGAGGAGAAAGTGAGGCAGTGTGTGAGGGGAGAGTGAGACAGTGTGTGAGGAGCGAGTAAGACAGTTTGTGAGGAGAGAGTGAGACAGTGTGTGAGGAGAGAATGTGAGACAGTGTGTGAGGAGAGAGTGAGACAGTGTGTGAGGAGACAGTGAGACAGTGTGTGAGGAGAGAGTGAGACAGTGTGTGAGGAGAGAGTGAGACAGTGTGTGAGGAGAGAGAGTGAGACAGTGTGTGAGGAGAGAGTGAGACAGTGTGTGAGGGGAGAGAGTGAGACAGTGTGTGAGGAGAGAGTGAGACAGTGTGTGAGGAGAGCGAGAGTGAGACAGTGTGTGAGGAGTTACTGAGACAGTGTGTGAGGAGAGAGTGAGACAGTGTGTGAGGAGAGAGTGAGACAGTGTGTGAGGAGAGAGAGAGACAGTGAGTGAGGAGAGTGTGAGACAGTGTGGGAGGAGACAGTGAGACAGTGTGTGAGGAGAGAGAGAGTGAGACAGTGTGTGAGGAGAGAGAGTGAGACAGTTTGTGAGGAGAGAGTGAGACAGTGTGTGAGGGGAGAGAGTAAGACAGTGTGTGAGGAGAGAGTGAGACAGTGTGTAAGGAGAGAGTGAGACAGTGTGAGAGGAGAGAGTGAGGCAGTGTGTGAGGTGAGAGTGAGATAGTGTGAGAGGAGAGAGAGTGAGACAGTGTGTGATGAGAGAGTGAGACAGTGTGTGAGGAGAGAGTGAGACAGTGTGTGAGGAGCGAGTAAGACAGTTTGTGAGGAGAGAGTGAGACAGTGTGTGAGGAGAGAGAGTGAGACAGTGTGTGAGGAGAGACTGAGACAGTGTGTGAGGAGAGAGTGAGACAGTGTGAGAAGAGAGAGAGTGAGACAGTGTGTGAGGAGACAGTGAGACAGTGTGTGAGGAGAGAGTGAGACAGTGTGTGAGGAGAGAGTG
Source organism: Scyliorhinus torazame (assembly GCF_047496885.1). Lineage (NCBI taxonomy): Eukaryota > Metazoa > Chordata > Chondrichthyes > Carcharhiniformes > Scyliorhinidae > Scyliorhinus > Scyliorhinus torazame. The sequence continues at coordinate 1,807,707 of NW_027307767.1, forward strand.
AGACAGTGTGTGAGGAGAGAGAGTGAGACAGTGTGTGAGGAGAGAGTGAGACAGTGTGTGAGGAGAGAGTGAGACAGTGTGTGAGGAGAGAGTGAGACGGTGTCTGAGGAGAGAGAGACAGTGTGTGAGGAGAGTGTGAGACAGTGTGTGAGGGGAGAGTGAGACAATGTGTGAGGAGAGAGAGTGAGACAATGTGTGAGGAGAGAGTGAGACAGTGTGTGAGGAGAGAGTGAGACAGTGTGTAAGGTGAGAGTGAGACAGTGTGTGAGGAGAGAGTGAGACAGTGTGTGAGGAGAGAGTGAGACAGTGTGTGAGGAGAGAGAGTGAAACAGTGTGTGAGGAGATAGTGAGACAGTGTGTGAGTGGAGAGAGTGAGACAGTGTGTGAGGAGAGAGTGAGACAGTGTGTGAGGAGAGAGTGAGACAGTGTGTGAGGAGAGAGGGAGACAGTGTGTGAGGAGAGAGAGTGAGACAGTGTGTGAGGAGAGAGAGAGTGAGACAGTGTGTGAGGGGAGAGAGTGAGGCAGTGTGTGAGGGGAGAGAGTGAGACAGTGAGTGAGGAGAGAGTGAGACAGTGTGTGAGGAGAGAGTGAGACAGTGTGTGATGGGAGAGTGAGACAGTGTGTGAGGAGAGAGAGTGAGACAGTGTGTGACGAGAGAATGAGACAGTGTGTGAGGAGAGAGAGAGCGACAGTGTGTGAGGAGAGAGAGTGAGACAGTGTGTGAGGATAGAGTGAGACAGTGTGTGAGGAGAGCGAGAGTGAGACAGTGTGTGAGGAGTTAGTGAGGCAGTTTGTGAGGGGTGAGAGTGAGACAGTGTGGGAGGAGAGAGTGAGACAGTGTGTGAGGAGAGAGTGAGACAGTGTGTGAGGAGAAAGTGAGACGGTGTGTGAGGAGAGAGAGACAGTGTGTCAGGAGAGTGTGAGACAGTGTGTGAGGGGAGAGTGAGACAGTGTGTGAGGAGAGAGAGTGAGACAGTGTGTGAGGAGAGAGTGAGACAGTGTGTGAGGAGAGAGTGAGACAGTGTGTGAGGAGAGAGTGAGACAGTGTGTGAGGAGAGAGTGAGACAGTGTGTGAGGAGAGATTGAGACAGTGTGTGAGGAGAGAGAGTGAGACAGTGTGTGAGGAGAGAGTGAGACAGTGTGTGAGGGGAGAGAGTAAGACAGTGTGTGAGGAGAGAGTGAGACAGTGTGTAAGGAGAGAGTGAGACAGTGTGTGAGGAGAGAGTGAGGCAGTGTGTGAGGGGAGAGTGAGACAGTGTGTGAGGAGCGAGTAAGACAGTTTGTGAGGAGAGAGTGAGACAGTGTGTGAGGAGAGAATGTGAGACAGTGTGTGAGGAGAGAGTGAGACAGTGTGTGAGGAGAGAGTGAGACAGTGTGTGAGGAGAGAGTGAGACAGTGTGTGAGGAGAGAGTGAGACAGTGTGTGAGGAGACAGTGAGACAGTGTGTGAGGAGAGAGTGAGACAGTGTGTGAGGAGAGAGAGTGAGACAGTGTGTGAGGAGAGAGTGAGACAGTGTGTGAGGAGAGAGTGAGACAGTGTGTGAGGAGAGAGTGAGACAGTGTGTGAGGAGAGAGAGTGAGACAGTGTGTGAGGAGAGAGAGTGAGACAGTGTGTGAGGAGAGAGTGAGACAGTGTGTGAGGGGAGAGAGTGAGACAGTGTGTGAGGAGAGAGTGAGACAGTGTGTGAGGAGAGAGTGAGACAGTGTGTGAGGAGAGAGAGTGAGACAGTGTGTGAGGAGAGAGTGAGACAGTGTGTGAGGAGAGAGAGTGAGACAGTGTGTGAGGAGAGAGTGAGACAGTGTGTGAGGGGAGAGAGTGAGACAGTGTGTGAGGAGAGAGTGAGACAGTGTGTGAGGGGAGAGAGTGAGACAGTGTGTGAGGAGAGAGTGAGACAGTGTGTGAGGAGAGCGAGAGTGAGACAGTGTGTGAGGAGTTAGTGAGACAGTGTGTGAGGAGAGAGTGAGACAGTGTGTGAGGAGAGAGTGAGACAGTGTGTGAGGAGAGAGAGAGACAGTGTGTGAGGAGAGAGAGTGAGACAGTGTGTGAGGAGAGAGTGAGACAGTGTGTGAGGGGAGAGAGTGAGACAGTGTGTGAGGAGAGAGTGAGACAGTGTGTGAGGAGAGAGAGTGAGACAGTGTGTGAGGAGAGAGTGAGACAGTGTGTGAGGGGAGAGAGTGAGACAGTGTGTGAGGAGAGAGTGAGACAGTGTGTGAGGAGAGCGAGAGTGAGACAGTGTGTGAGGAGTTAGTGAGACAGTGTGTGAGGAGAGAGTGAGACAGTGTGTGAGGAGAGAGTGAGACAGTGTGTGAGGAGAGAGTGAGACAGTGTGTGAGGAGAGAGAGTGAGACAGTGTGTGAGGAGAGAGTGAGACAGTGTGTGAGGGGAGAGAGTGAGACAGTGTGTGAGGAGAGAGTGAGACAGTGTGTGAGGAGAGCGAGAGTGAGACAGTGTGTGAGGAGTTAGTGAGACAGTGTGTGAGGAGAGAGTGAGACAGTGTGTGAGGAGAGAGTGAGACAGTGTGTGAGGAGAGAGAGAGACAGTGAGTGAGGAGAGAGTGAGACAGTGTGGGAGGAGACAGTGAGACAGTGTGTGAGGAGAGAGAGAGTGAGACAGTGTGTGAGGAGAGAGAGTGAGACAGTTTGTGAGGAGAGAGTGAGGCAGTTTGTGAGGGGAGAGAGTGAGACAGTGTGGGAGGAGAGAGTGAGACAGTGTGTGAGGAGAGAGTGAGACAGTGTGTGAGGGGAAAGTGAGACGGTGTGTGAGGAGAGAGAGACAGTGTGTGAGGAGAGTGTGAGACAGTGTGTGAGGGGAGAGTGAGACAGTGTGTGAGGAGAGAGAGTGAGACAGTGTGTGAGGAGAGAGTGAGACAGTGTGTGAGGAGAGAGTGAGACAGTGTGTGAGGAGAGAGTGAGACAGTGTGTGAGGAGAGAGTGAGACAGTGTGTGAGGAGAGATTGAGACAGTGTGTGAGGAGAGAGAGTGAGACAGTGTGTGAGGAGAGAGTGAGACAGTGTGTGAGGGGAGAGAGTAAGACAGTGTGTGAGGAGAGAGTGAGACAGTGTGTAAGGAGAGAGTGAGACAGTGTGAGAGGAGAGAGTGAGGCAGTGTGTGAGGTGAGAGTGAGATAGTGTGAGAGGAGAGAGAGTGAGACAGTGTGTGATGAGAGAGTGAGACAGTGTGTGAGGAGAGAGTGAGACAGTGTGTGAGGAGCGAGTAAGACAGTTTGTGAGGAGAGAGTGAGACAGTGTGTGAGGAGAGAGAGTGAGACAGTGTGTGAGGAGAGAGTGAGACAGTGTGTGAGGAGAGAGTGAGACAGTGTGTGAGGAGAGAGTGAGACAGTGTGTGAGGAGAGAGGGAGACAGTGTGTGAGGAGAGAGAGTGAGACAGTGTGTGAGGAGAGAGAGAGTGAGACAGTGTGTGAGGGGAGAGAGTGAGGCAGTGTGTGAGGGGAGAGAGTGAGACAGTGAGTGAGGAGAGAGTGAGACAGTGTGTGAGGAGAGAGTGAGACAGTGTGTGATGGGAGAGTGAGACAGTGTGTGAGGAGAGAGAGTGAGACAGTGTGTGACGAGAGAATGAGACAGTGTGTGAGGAGAGAGAGAGCGACAGTGTGTGAGGAGAGAGAGTGAGACAGTGTGTGAGGATAGAGTGAGACAGTGTGTGAGGAGAGCGAGAGTGAGACAGTGTGTGAGGAGTTAGTGAGGCAGTTTGTGAGGGGTGAGAGTGAGACAGTGTGGGAGGAGAGAGTGAGACAGTGTGTGAGGAGAGAGTGAGACAGTGTGTGAGGAGAAAGTGAGACGGTGTGTGAGGAGAGAGAGACAGTGTGTCAGGAGAGTGTGAGACAGTGTGTGAGGGGAGAGTGAGACAGTGTGTGAGGAGAGAGAGTGAGACAGTGTGTGAGGAGAGAGTGAGACAGTGTGTGAGGAGAGAGTGAGACAGTGTGTGAGGAGAGAGTGAGACAGTGTGTGAGGAGAGAGTGAGACAGTGTGTGAGGAGAGATTGAGACAGTGTGTGAGGAGAGAGAGTGAGACAGTGTGTGAGGAGAGAGTGAGACAGTGTGTGAGGGGAGAGAGTAAGACAGTGTGTGAGGAGAGAGTGAGACAGTGTGTAAGGAGAGAGTGAGACAGTGTGTGAGGAGAGAGTGAGGCAGTGTGTGAGGGGAGAGTGAGACAGTGTGTGAGGAGCGAGTAAGACAGTTTGTGAGGAGAGAGTGAGACAGTGTGTGAGGAGAGAATGTGAGACAGTGTGTGAGGAGAGAGTGAGACAGTGTGTGAGGAGAGAGTGAGACAGTGTGTGAGGAGAGAGTGAGACAGTGTGTGAGGAGAGAGTGAGACAGTGTGTGAGGAGAGAGTGAGACAGTGTGTGAGGAGACAGTGAGACAGTGTGTGAGGAGAGAGTGAGACAGTGTGTGAGGAGAGAGAGTGAGACAGTGTGTGAGGAGAGAGTGAGACAGTGTGTGAGGAGAGAGTGAGACAGTGTGTGAGGAGAGAGTGAGACAGTGTGTGAGGAGAGAGAGTGAGACAGTGTGTGAGGAGAGAGAGTGAGACAGTGTGTGAGGAGAGAGTGAGACAGTGTGTGAGGGGAGAGAGTGAGACAGTGTGTGAGGAGAGAGTGAGACAGTGTGTGAGGAGAGAGTGAGACAGTGTGTGAGGAGAGAGAGTGAGACAGTGTGTGAGGAGAGAGTGAGACAGTGTGTGAGGAGAGAGAGTGAGACAGTGTGTGAGGAGAGAGTGAGACAGTGTGTGAGGGGAGAGAGTGAGACAGTGTGTGAGGAGAGAGTGAGACAGTGTGTGAGGGGAGAGAGTGAGACAGTGTGTGAGGAGAGAGTGAGACAGTGTGTGAGGAGAGCGAGAGTGAGACAGTGTGTGAGGAGTTAGTGAGACAGTGTGTGAGGAGAGAGTGAGACAGTGTGTGAGGAGAGAGTGAGACAGTGTGTGAGGAGAGAGAGAGACAGTGTGTGAGGAGAGAGAGTGAGACAGTGTGTGAGGAGAGAGTGAGACAGTGTGTGAGGGGAGAGAGTGAGACAGTGTGTGAGGAGAGAGTGAGACAGTGTGTGAGGAGAGAGAGTGAGACAGTGTGTGAGGAGAGAGTGAGACAGTGTGTGAGGGGAGAGAGTGAGACAGTGTGTGAGGAGAGAGTGAGACAGTGTGTGAGGAGAGCGAGAGTGAGACAGTGTGTGAGGAGTTAGTGAGACAGTGTGTGAGGAGAGAGTGAGACAGTGTGTGAGGAGAGAGTGAGACAGTGTGTGAGGAGAGAGTGAGACAGTGTGTGAGGAGAGAGAGTGAGACAGTGTGTGAGGAGAGAGTGAGACAGTGTGTGAGGGGAGAGAGTGAGACAGTGTGTGAGGAGAGAGTGAGACAGTGTGTGAGGAGAGCGAGAGTGAGACAGTGTGTGAGGAGTTAGTGAGACAGTGTGTGAGGAGAGAGTGAGACAGTGTGTGAGGAGAGAGTGAGACAGTGTGTGAGGAGAGAGAGAGACAGTGAGTGAGGAGAGAGTGAGACAGTGTGGGAGGAGACAGTGAGACAGTGTGTGAGGAGAGAGAGAGTGAGACAGTGTGTGAGGAGAGAGAGTGAGACAGTTTGTGAGGAGAGAGTGAGGCAGTTTGTGAGGGGAGAGAGTGAGACAGTGTGGGAGGAGAGAGTGAGACAGTGTGTGAGGAGAGAGTGAGACAGTGTGTGAGGAGAAAGTGAGACGGTGTGTGAGGAGAGAGAGACAGTGTGTGAGGAGAGTGTGAGACAGTGTGTGAGGGGAGAGTGAGACAGTGTGTGAGGAGAGAGAGTGAGACAGTGTGTGAGGAGAGAGTGAGACAGTGTGTGAGGAGAGAGTGAGACAGTGTGTGAGGAGAGAGTGAGACAGTGTGTGAGGAGAGAGTGAGACAGTGTGTGAGGAGAGATTGAGACAGTGTGTGAGGAGAGAGAGTGAGACAGTGTGTGAGGAGAGAGTGAGACAGTGTGTGAGGGGAGAGAGTAAGACAGTGTGTGAGGAGAGAGTGAGACAGTGTGTAAGGAGAGAGTGAGACAGTGTGAGAGGAGAGAGTGAGGCAGTGTGTGAGGTGAGAGTGAGATAGTGTGAGAGGAGAGAGAGTGAGACAGTGTGTGATGAGAGAGTGAGACAGTGTGTGAGGAGAGAGTGAGACAGTGTGTGAGGAGCGAGTAAGACAGTTTGTGAGGAGAGAGTGAGACAGTGTGTGAGGAGAGAGAGTGAGACAGTGTGTGAGGAGAGAGTGAGACAGTGTGTGAGGAGAGAGTGAGACAGTGTGAGAAGAGAGAGAGTGAGACAGTGTGTGAGGAGACAGTGAGACAGTGTGTGAGGAGAGAGTGAGACAGTGTGTGAGGAGAGAGTGAGACAGTGTGTGAGGAGAGAGAGTGAGACAGTGTGTGAGGAGAGAGTGAGACAGTGTGTGAGGAGAGAGTGAGACAGTGTGTGAGGAGAGAGTGAGACGGTGTCTGAGGAGAGAGAGACAGTGTGTGAGGAGAGTGTGAGACAGTGTGTGAGGGGAGAGTGAGACAATGTGTGAGGAGAGAGAGTGAGACAGTGTGTGAGGAGAGAGTGAGACAGTGTGTAAGGTGAGAGTGAGACAGTGTGTGAGGAGAGAGTGAGACAGTGTGTGAGGAGAGAGTGAGACAGTGTGTGAGGAGAGAGAGTGAAACAGTGTGTGAGAAGAGAGTGAGACAGTGTGTGAGTGGAGAGAGTGAGACAGTGTGTGAGGAGAGAGTGAGACAGTGTGTGAGGAGAGAGTGAGACAGTGTGTGAGGAGAGAGGGAGACAGTGTGTGAGGAGAGAGAGTGAGACAGTGTGTGAGGAGAGAGAGAGTGAGACAGTGTGTGAGGGGAGAGAGTGAGGCAGTGTGTGAGGGGAGAGAGTGAGACAGTGAGTGAGGAGAGAGTGAGACAGTGTGTGAGGAGAGAGTGAGACAGTGTGTGATGGGAGAGTGAGACAGTGTGTGAGGAGAGAGAGTGAGACAGTGTGTGACGAGAGAATGAGACAGTGTGTGAGGAGAGAGAGAGCGACAGTGTGTGAGGAGAGAGAGTGAGACAGTGTGTGAGGATAGAGTGAGACAGTGTGTGAGGAGAGCGAGAGTGAGACAGTGTGTGAGGAGTTAGTGAGACAGTGTGTGAGGAGAGAGTGAGACAGTGTGTGAGGAGAGAGTGAGACAGTGTGTGAGGAGAGAGAGAGACAGTGAGTGAGGAGAGAGTGAGACAGTGTGGGAGGAGACAGTGAGACAGTGTGTGAGGAGAGAGAGAGTGAGACAGTGTGTGAGGAGAGAGAGTGAGACAGTTTGTGAGGAGAGAGTGAGGCAGTTTGTGAGGGGAGAGAGTGAGACAGTGTGGGAGGAGAGAGTGAGACAGTGTGTGAGGAGAGAGTGAGACAGTGTGTGAGGAGAAAGTGAGACGGTGTGTGAGGAGAGAGAGACAGTGTGTGAGGAGAGTGTGAGACAGTGTGTGAGGGGAGAGTGAGACAGTGTGTGAGGAGAGAGAGTGAGACAGTGTGTGAGGAGAGAGTGAGACAGTGTGTGAGGAGAGAGTGAGACAGTGTGTGAGGAGAGAGTGAGACAGTGTGTAAGGAGAGAGTGAGACAGTGTGAGAGGAGAGAGTGAGGCAGTGTGTGAGGTGAGAGTGAGATAGTGTGAGAGGAGAGAGAGTGAGACAGTGTGTGATGAGAGAGTGAGACAGTGTGTGAGGAGAGAGTGAGACAGTGTGTGAGGAGCGAGTAAGACAGTTTGTGAGGAGAGAGTGAGACAGTGTGTGAGGAGAGAGAGTGAGACAGTGTGTGAGGAGAGAGTGAGACAGTGTGTGAGGAGAGAGTGAGACAGTGTGAGAAGAGAGAGAGTGAGACAGTGTGTGAGGAGACAGTGAGACAGTGTGTGAGGAGAGAGTGAGACAGTGTGTGAGGAGAGAGTGAGACAGTGTGTGAGGAGAGAGAGTGAGACAGTGTTTGAGGAGAGAGTGAGACAGTGTGTGAGGAGAGAGTGAGACAGTGTGTGAGGAGAGAGTGAGACGGTGTCTGAGGAGAGAGAGACAGTGTGTGAGGAGAGTGTGAGACAGTGTGTGAGGGGAGAGTGAGACAATGTGTGAGGAGAGAGAGTGAGACAATGTGTGAGGAGAGAGTGAGACAGTGTGTGAGGAGAGAGTGAGACAGTGTGTAAGGTGAGAGTGAGACAGTGTGTGAGGAGAGAGTGAGACAGTGTGTGAGGAGAGAGTGAGACAGTGTGTGAGTGGAGAGAGTGAGACAGTGTGTGAGGAGAGAGTGAGACAGTGTGTGAGGAGAGAGTGAGACAGTGTGTGAGGAGAGAGGGAGACAGTGTGTGAGGAGAGAGAGTGAGACAGTGTGTGAGGAGAGAGTGAGACAGTGTGTGAGGGGAGAGAGTGAGGCAGTGTGTGAGGGGAGAGAGTGAGACAGTGAGTGAGGAGAGAGTGAGACAGTGTGTGAGGAGAGAGTGAGACAGTGTGTGATGGGAGAGTGAGACAGTGTGTGAGGAGAGAGAGTGAGACAGTGTGTGACGAGAGAATGAGACAGTGTGTGAGGAGAGAGAGAGCGACAGTGTGTGAGGAGAGAGAGTGAGACAGTGTGTGAGGATAGAGTGAGACAGTGTGTGAGGAGAGAGAGTGAGACAGTGTGTGACGAGAGAGTGACACAGTGTGTGAGGAGTGAGTGAGACAGTGTGTGAGGAGAAAGTGAGACAGTGTGTGAGGAGAGAATGAGACAGTGTGTGAGGAGAGAGTGAGACAGTGTGTGAGGAGAGATAGAGTGAGACAGTGTGTGAGGAGAGAGAGTGAGACAGTGTGTGAGGAGAGAGAGTGAGACAGTGTGTGAGGAGAGAGTGAGACAGTGTGTGAGGAGAGAGTGAGACAGTGTGTGTGAGGAGACAGTGAGACAGTTTGTGAGTAGAGAGTGAGACAGTGTGAGGAGAGAGAGTGAGACAGTGTGTGAGGAGAGAGAGTGAGACAGTGTGTGAGGAGAGAGTGAGACAGTGTGTGAAGAGAGAGTGAGACAGTGTGTGAGGAGAGAGAGAGTGAGAAAGTGTGTGAGGGGAGAGAGTGAGACAGTGTGAGGAGAGAGAGTGAGACAGTGTGTGAGGCGCGAGAGTGAGACAGTGTGTGAGGAGAGAGTGTGACAGTGTGTGAGGGGAGAGAGTGAGACAGTGTGAGAGGAGAGAGTGAGACAGTGTGTGAGGAGAGAGAGACAGTGTTTGAGGAGAGAGAGAGACAGTGTGTGAGGGGAGAGTGAGACAGTGTGTGAGGAGAGAGAGTGAGACAGTGTGTGAGGAGAGAGTGAGACAGTGTGTGAGGAGAGAGTGAGACAGTGTGTGAGGAGAGAGTGAGACAGTATGTGAGGAGAGAGTGAGGCAGTGTGTGAGGAGAGAGAGTGAGACAGTGTGTGAGGAGAGAGTGAGACAGTGTGTGAGGGGAGAGAGTGAGACAGTCTGTGAGGAGAGAGTGAGACAGTGTGTGAGGAGAGAGTGAGACAGTGTGTGAGGAGAGAGAGTGAGACAGTGTGTGAGGAGAGAGAGAGTGAGACAGTGTGTGAGGGGAGAGAGTGAGGCAGTGTGTGAGGGGAGAGATTGAGACAGTGTGTGAGGAGAGAGTGAGACAGTGTGTGAGGAGAGAGTGAGACAGTGTGTGATGGGAGAGTGAGACAGTGTGTGAGGAGAGAGAGTGAGACAGTGTGTGACGAGAGAGTGAGACCGAGTGTGAGGAGAGAGAGAGCGACAGTGTGTGAGGAGAGAGAGTGAGACAGTGTGTGACGAGAGAGTGACACAGTGTGTGAGGAGTGAGTGAGACAGTGTGTGAGGAGAAAGTGAGACAGTGTGTGAGGAGAGAATGAGACAGTGTGTGAGGAGAGAGTGAGACAGTGTGTGAGGAGAGATAGAGTGAGACAGTGTGTGAGGAGAGAGAGTGAGACAGTGTGTGAGGAGAGAGAGTGAGACAGTGTGTGAGGAGAGAGTGAGACAGTGTGTGAGGAGAGAGTGAGACAGTGTGTGTGAGGAGACAGTGAGACAGTTTGTGAGTAGAGAGTGAGACAGTGTGTGAGGAGAGAGAGTGAGACAGTGTGTGAGGAGAGAGAGTGAGACAGTGTGTGAGGAGAGAGTGAGACAGTGTGTGAGGAGAGAGTGAGACAGTGTGTGAGGAGAGAGAGAGTGAGAAAGTGTGTGAGGGGAGAGAGTGAGACAGTGTGAGGAGAGAGAGTGAGACAGTGTGTGAGGCGCGAGAGTGAGACAGTGTGTGAGGAGAGAGTGTGACAGTGTGTGAGGGGAGAGAGTGAGACAGTGTGAGAGGAGAGAGTGAGACATAGTGTGAGGAGAGAGAGACAGTGTTTGAGGAGAGAGAGAGACAGTGTGTGAGGGGAGAGTGAGACAGTGTGTGAGGAGAGAGAGTGAGACAGTGTGTGAGGAGAGAGTGAGACAGTGTGTGAGGAGAGAGTGAGACAGTGTGTGAGGAGAGAGTGAGACAGTATGTGAGGAGAGAGTGAGGCAGTGTGTGAGGTGAGCGAGTGAGACAGTGTGTGAGGAGAGAGTGAGACAGTGTGTGAGGGGAGAGAGTGAGAAAGTCTGTGAGGAGAGAGTGAGACAGTGTGTGAGGAGAGAGTGAGACAGTGTGTGAGGAGAGAGAGTGAGACAGTGTGTGAGGAGAGAGAGAGTGAGACAGTGTGTGAGGGGAGAGAGTGAGGCAGTGTGTGAGGGGAGAGATTGAGACAGTGAGTGAGGAGAGAGTGAGACAGTGTGTGAGGAGAGAGTGAGACAGTGTGTGATGGGAGAGTGAGACAGTGTGTGAGGAGAGAGAGTGAGACAGTGTGTGACGAGAGAGTGAGACAGAGTGTGAGGAGAGAGAGAGCGACAGTGTGTGAGGAGAGAGAGTGAGACAGTGTGTGAGGCGAGAGTGAGACAGTGTGTGAGGAGAGAGTGAGACAGTGTGTGAGGAGAGAGTGAGACAGTGTGAGAAGAGAGAGAGTGAGACAGTGTGTGAGGAGACAGTGAGACAGTGAGTGAGGAGAGAGTGAGACAGTGTGTGAGGAGAGAGTGAGACAGTGTGTGAGGAGAGAGAGTGAGACAGTGTGTGAGGAGAGAGTGAGACAGTGTGTGAGGAGAGAGTGAGACAGTGTGTGAGGAGAGAGTGAGACGGTGTCTGAGGAGAGAGAGACAGTGTGTGAGGAGAGTGTGAGACAGTGTGTGAGGGGAGAGTGAGACAATGTGTGAGGAGAGAGAGTGAGACAATGTGTGAGGAGCGAGTGAGACAGTGTGTGATGAGAGAGTGAGACAGTGTGTAAGGTGAGAGTGAGACAGTGTGTGAGGAGAGAGTGAGACAGTGTGTGAGGAGAGAGTGAGACAGTGTGTGAGGAGAGAGAGTGAAACAGTGTGTGAGGAGAGAGTGAGACAGTGTGTGAGTGGAGAGAGTGAGACAGTGTTTGAGGAGAGAGTGAGACAGTGTGTGAGGAGAGAGTGAGACAGTGTGTGAGGAGAGAGGGAGACAGTGTGTGAGGAGAGAGAGTGAGACAGTGTGTGAGGAGAGAGAGAGTGAGACAGTGTGTGAGGGGAGAGAGTGAGGCAGTGTGTGAGGGGAGAGAGTGAGACAGTGAGTGAGGAGAGAGTGAGACAGTGTGTGAGGAGAGAGTGAGACAGTGTGTGATGGGAGAGTGAGACAGTGTGTGAGGAGAGAGAGTGAGACAGTGTGTGACGAGAGAATGAGACAGTGTGTGAGGAGAGAGAGAGCGACAGTGTGTGAGGAGAGAGAGTGAGACAGTGTGTGAGGATAGAGTGAGACAGTGTGTGAGGAGAGAGAGTGAGACAGTGTGTGACGAGAGAGTGACACAGTGTGTGAGGAGTGAGTGAGACAGTGTGTGAGGAGAAAGTGAGACAGTGTGTGAGGAGAGAATGAGACAGTGTGTGAGGAGAGAGTGAGACAGTGTGTGAGGAGAGATAGAGTGAGACAGTGTGTGAGGAGAGAGAGTGAGACAGTGTGTGAGGAGAGAGAGTGAGACAGTGTGTGAGGAGAGAGTGAGACAGTGTGTGAGGAGAGAGTGAGACAGTGTGTGTGAGGAGACAGTGAGACAGTTTGTGAGTAGAGAGTGAGACAGTGTGTGAGGAGAGAGAGTGAGACAGTGTGTGAGGAGAGAGAGTGAGACAGTGTGTGAGGAAAGAGTGAGACAGTGTGTGAGGAGAGAGTGAGACAGTGTGTGAGGAGAGAGAGAGTGAGAAAGTGTGTGAGGGGAGAGAGTGAGACAGTGTGAGGAGAGAGAGTGAGACAGTGTGTGAGGCGCGAGAGTGAGACAGTGTGTGAGGAGAGAGTGTGACAGTGTGTGAGGGGAGAGAGTGAGACAGTGTGAGAGGAGAGAGTGAGACAGTGTGTGAGGAGAGAATGTGAGACAGTGTGTGAGGAGAGAGTGAGACAGTGTGTGAGGAGAGAGTGAGACAGTGTGTGAGGAGAGAGTGAGACAGTGTGAGAAGAGAGAGGGTGAGACAGTGTGTGAGGAGACAGTGAGACAGTGTGTGAGGAGAGAGTGAGACAGTGTGTGAGGAGAGAGTGAGACAGTGTGTGAGGAGAGAGAGTGAGACAGTGTGTGAGGAGAGAGTGAGACAGTGTGTGAGGGGAGAGAGTGAGACAGTGTGTGAGGAGAGAGTGAGACAGTGTGTGAGGAGAGCGAGAGTGAGACAGTGTGTGAGGAGTTAGTGAGACAGTGTGTGAGGAGAGAGTGAGACAGTGTGTGAGGAGAGAGTGAGACAGTGTGTGAGGAGAGAGAGAGACAGTGAGTGAGGAGAGAGTGAGACAGTGTGGGAGGAGACAGTGAGACAGTGTGTGAGGAGAGAGAGAGTGAGACAGTGTGTGAGGAGAGAGAGTGAGACAGTTTGTGAGGAGAGAGTGAGGCAGTTTGTGAGGGGAGAGAGTGAGACAGTGTGGGAGGAGAGAGTGAGACAGTGTGTGAGGAGAGAGTGAGACAGTGTGTGAGGAGAAAGTGAGACGGTGTGTGAGGAGAGAGAGACAGTGTGTGAGGAGAGTGTGAGACAGTGTGTGAGGGGAGAGTGAGACAGTGTGTGAGGAGAGAGAGTGAGACAGTGTGTGAGGAGAGAGTGAGACAGTGTGTGAGGAGAGAGTGAGACAGTGTGTGAGGAGAGAGTGAGACAGTGTGTGAGGAGAGAGTGAGACAGTGTGTGAGGAGAGATTGAGACAGTGTGTGAGGAGAGAGAGTGAGACAGTGTGTGAGGAGAGAGTGAGACAGTGTGTGAGGGGAGAGAGTAAGACAGTGTGTGAGGAGAGAGTGAGACAGTGTGTAAGGAGAGAGTGAGACAGTGTGAGAGGAGAGAGTGAGGCAGTGTGTGAGGTGAGAGTGAGATAGTGTGAGAGGAGAGAGAGTGAGACAGTGTGTGATGAGAGAGTGAGACAGTGTGTGAGGAGAGAGTGAGACAGTGTGTGAGGAGCGAGTAAGACAGTTTGTGAGGAGAGAGTGAGACAGTGTGTGAGGAGAGAGAGTGAGACAGTGTGTGAGGAGAGAGTGAGACAGTGTGTGAGGAGAGAGTGAGACAGTGTGAGAAGAGAGAGAGTGAGACAGTGTGTGAGGAGACAGTGAGACAGTGTGTGAGGAGAGAGTGAGACAGTGTGTGAGGAGAGAGTGAGACAGTGTGTGAGGAGAGTGAGTGAGACAGTGTGTGAGGAGAGAGTGAGACAGTGTGTGAGGAGAGAGTGAGACAGTGTGTGAGGAGAGAGTGAGACGGTGTCTGAGGAGAGAGAGACAGTGTGAGGAGAGTGTGAGACAGTGTGTGAGGGGAGAGTGAGACAATGTGTGAGGAGAGAGAGTGAGACAGTGTGTGAGGAGAGAGTGAGACAGTGTGTAAGGTGAGAGTGAGACAGTGTGTGAGGAGAGAGTGAGACAGTGTGTGAGGAGAGAGTGAGACAGTGTGTGAGTGGAGAGAGTGAGACAGTGTGTGAGGAGAGAGTGAGACAGTGTGTGAGGAGAGAGTGAGACAGTGTGTGAGGAGAGAGGGAGACAGTGTGTGAGGAGAGAGAGTGAGACAGTGTGTGAGGTGAGAGAGAGTGAGACAGTGTGTGAGGGGAGAGAGTGAGGCAGTGTGTGAGGGGAGAGAGTGAGACAGTGAGTGAGGAGAGAGTGAGACAGTGTGTGAGGAGAGAGTGAGACAGTGTGTGATGGGAGAGTGAGACAGTGTGTGAGGAGAGAGAGTGAGACAGTGTGTGACGAGAGAATGAGACAGTGTGTGAGGAGAGAGAGAGCGACAGTGTGTGAGGAGAGAGAGTGAGACAGTGTGTGAGGATAGAGTGAGACAGTGTGTGAGGAGAGAGAGTGAGACAGTGTGTGACGAGAGAGTGACACAGTGTGTGAGGAGTGAGTGAGACAGTGTGTGAGGAGAAAGTGAGACAGTGTGTGAGGAGAGAATGAGACAGTGTGTGAGGAGAGAGTGAGACAGTGTGTGAGGAGAGATAGAGTGAGACAGTGTGTGAGGAGAGAGAGTGAGACAGTGTGTGAGGAGAGAGAGTGAGACAGTGTGTGAGGAGAGAGTGAGACAGTGTGTGAGGAGAGAGTGAGACAGTGTGTGTGAGGAGACAGTGAGACAGTTTGTGAGTAGAGAGTGAGACAGTGTGAGGAGAGAGAGTGAGACAGTGTGTGAGGAGAGAGAGTGAGACAGTGTGTGAGGAGAGAGTGAGACAGTGTGTGAAGAGAGAGTGAGACAGTGTGTGAGGAGAGAGAGAGTGAGAAAGTGTGTGAGGGGAGAGAGTGAGACAGTGTGAGGAGAGAGAGTGAGACAGTGTGTGAGGCGCGAGAGTGAGACAGTGTGTGAGGAGAGAGTGTGACAGTGTGTGAGCGGAGAGAGTGAGACAGTGTGAGAGGAGAGAGTGAGACAGTGTGTGAGGAGAGAGAGACAGTGTTTGAGGAGAGAGAGAGACAGTGTGTGAGGGGAGAGTGAGACAGTGTGTGAGGAGAGAGAGTGAGACAGTGTGTGAGGAGAGAGTGAGACAGTGTGTGAGGAGAGAGTGAGACAGTGTGTGAGGAGAGAGTGAGACAGTATGTGAGGAGAGAGTGAGGCAGTGTGTGAGGAGAGAGAGTGAGAGAGTGTGTGAGGAGAGAGTGAGACAGTGTGTGAGGGGAGAGAGTGAGACAGTCTGTGAGGAGAGAGTGAGACAGTGTGTGAGGAGAGAGTGAGACAGTGTGTGAGGAGAGAGAGTGAGACAGTGTGTGAGGAGAGAGAGAGTGAGACAGTGTGTGAGGGGAGAGAGTGAGGCAGTGTGTGAGGGGAGAGATTGAGACAGTGAGTGAGGAGAGAGTGAGACAGTGTGTGAGGAGAGAGTGAGACAGTGTGTGATGGGAGAGTGAGACAGTGTGTGAGGAGAGAGAGTGAGACAGTGTGTGACGAGAGAGTGAGACAGAGTGTGAGGAGAGAGAGAGCGACAGTGTGTGAGGAGAGAGAGTGAGACAGTGTGTGACGAGAGAGTGACACAGTGTGTGAGGAGTGAGTGAGACAGTGTGTGAGGAGAAAGTGAGACAGTGTGTGAGGAGAGAATGAGACAGTGTGTGAGGAGAGAGTGAGACAGTGTGTGAGGAGAGATAGAGTGAGACAGTGTGTGAGGAGAGAGAGTGAGACAGTGTGTGAGGAGAGAGAGTGAGACAGTGTGTGAGGAGAGAGTGAGACAGTGTGTGAGGAGAGAGTGAGACAGTGTGTGTGAGGAGACAGTGAGACAGTTTGTGAGTAGAGAGTGAGACAGTGTGTGAGGAGAGAGAGTGAGACAGTGTGTGAGGAGAGAGAGTGAGACAGTGTGTGAGGAGAGAGTGAGACAGTGTGTGAGGAGAGAGTGAGACAGTGTGTGAGGAGAGAGAGAGTGAGAAAGTGTGTGAGGGGAGAGAGTGAGACAGTGTGAGGAGAGAGAGTGAGACAGTGTGTGAGGCGCGAGAGTGAGACAGTGTGTGAGGAGAGAGTGTGACAGTGTGTGAGGGGAGAGAGTGAGACAGTGTGAGAGGAGAGAGTGAGACAGAGTGTGAGGAGAGAGAGACAGTGTTTGAGGAGAGAGAGAGACAGTGTGTGAGGGGAGAGTGAGACAGTGTGTGAGGAGAGAGAGTGAGACAGTGTGTGAGGAGAGAGTGAGACAGTGTGTGAGGAGAGAGTGAGACAGTGTGTGAGGAGAGAGTGAGACAGTATGTGAGGAGAGAGTGAGGCAGTGTGTGAGGTGAGCGAGTGAGACAGTGTGTGAGGAGAGAGTGAGACAGTGTGTGAGGGGAGAGAGTGAGACAGTCTGTGAGGAGAGAGAATGAGACAGTGTGTGAGGAGAGAGTGAGACAGTGTGTGAGGAGAGAGAGTGAGACAGTGTGTGAGGAGAGAGAGAGTGAGACAGTGTGTGAGGGGAGAGAGTGAGGCAGTGTGTGAGGGGAGAGATTGAGACAGTGAGTGAGGAGAGAGTGAGACAGTGTGTGAGGAGAGAGTGAGACAGTGTGTGATGGGAGAGTGAGACAGTGTGTGAGGAGAGAGAGTGAGACAGTGTGTGACGAGAGAGTGAGACAGAGTGTGAGGAGAGAGAGAGCGACAGTGTGTGAGGAGAGAGAGTGAGACAGTGTGTGAGGCGAGAGTGAGACAGTGTGTGAGGAGAGAGTGAGACAGTGTGTGAAGAGAGAGTGAGACAGTGTGAGAAGAGAGAGAGTGAGACAGTGTGTGAGGAGACAGTGAGACAGTGAGTGAGGAGAGAGTGAGACAGTGTGTGAGGAGAGAGTGAGACAGTGTGTGAGGAGAGAGAGTGAGACAGTGTGTGAGGAGAGAGTGAGACAGTGTGTGAGGAGAGAGTGAGACAGTGTGTGAGGAGAGAGTTAGACGGTGTCTGAGGAGAGAGAGACAGTGTGTGAGGAGAGTGTGAGACAGTGTGTGAGGGGAGAGTGAGACAATGTGTGAGGAGAGAGAGTGAGACAATGTGTGAGGAGCGAGTGAGACAGTGTGTGAGGAGAGAGTGAGACAGTGTGTAAGGTGAAAGTGAGACAGTGTGTGAGGAGAGAGTGAGACAGTGTGTGAGGAGAGAGTGAGACAGTGTGTGAGGAGAGAGAGTGAAACAGTGTGTGAGGAGAGAGTGAGACAGTGTGTGAGTGGAGAGAGTGAGACAGTGTGTGAGGAGAGAGTGAGACAGTGTGTGAGGAGAGAGTGAGACAGTGTGTGAGGAGAGAGGGAGACAGTGTGTGAGGAGAGAGAGTGAGACAGTGTGTGAGGAGAGAGAGAGTGAGACAGTGTGTGAGGGGAGAGAGTGAGGCAGTGTGTGAGGGGAGAGAGTGAGACAGTGAGTGAGGAGAGAGTGAGACAGTGTGTGAGGAGAGAGTGAGACAGTGTGTGATGGGAGAGTGAGACAGTGTGTGAGGAGAGAGAGTGAGACAGTGTGTGACGAGAGAATGAGACAGTGTGTGAGGAGAGAGAGAGCGACAGTGTGTGAGGAGAGAGAGTGAGACAGTGTGTGAGGATAGAGTGAGACAGTGTGTGAGGAGAGAGAGTGAGACAGTGTGTGACGAGAGAGTGACACAGTGTGTGAGGAGTGAGTGAGACAGTGTGTGAGGAGAAAGTGAGACAGTGTGTGAGGAGAGAATGAGACAGTGTGTGAGGAGAGAGTGAGACAGTGTGTGAGGAGAGATAGAGTGAGACAGTGTGTGAGGAGAGAGAGTGAGACAGTGTGTGAGGAGAGAGAGTGAGACAGTGTGTGAGGAGAGAGTGAGACAGTGTGTGAGGAGAGAGTGAGACAGTGTGTGTGAGGAGACAGTGAGACAGTTTGTGAGTAGAGAGTGAGACAGTGTGTGAGGAGAGAGAGTGAGACAGTGTGTGAGGAGAGAGAGTGAGACAGTGTGTGAGGAGAGAGTGAGACAGTGTGTGAGGAGAGAGTGAGACAGTGTGTGAGGAGAGAGAGAGTGAGAAAGTGTGTGAGGGGAGAGAGTGAGACAGTGTGAGGAGAGAGAGTGAGACAGTGTGTGAGGCGCGAGAGTGAGACAGTGTGTGAGGAGAGAGTGTGACAGTGTGTGAGGGGAGAGAGTGAGACAGTGTGAGAGGAGAGAGTGAGACAGTGTGTGAGGAGAGAGAGACAGTGTTTGAGGAGAGAGAGAGACAGTGTGTGAGGGGAGAGTGAGACAATGTGTGAGGAGAGAGAGTGAGACAGTGTGTGAGGAGAGAGTGAGACAGTGTGTGAGGAGAGAGTGAGACTGTGTGAGGAGAGAGTGAGACAGTATGTGAGGAGAGAGTGAGGCAGTGTGTGAGGAGAGAGAGTGAGACAGTGTGTGAGGAGAGAGTGAGACAGTGTGTGAGGGGAGAGAGTGAGACAGTCTGTGAGGAGAGAGTGAGACAGTGTGTGAGGAGAGAGTGAGACAGTGTGTGAGGAGAGAGAGTGAGACAGTGTGTGAGGAGAGAGAGAGTGAGACAGTGTGTGAGGGGAGAGAGTGAGGCAGTGTGTGAGGTGAGAGATTGAGACAGTGAGTGAGGAGAGAGTGAGACAGTGTGTGAGGAGAGAGTGAGACAGTGTGTGATGGGAGAGTGAGACAGTGTGTGAGGAGAGAGAGTGAGACAGTGTGTGACGAGAGAGTGAGACAGAGTGTGAGGAGAGAGAGAGCGACAGTGTGTGAGGAGAGAGAGTGAGACAGTGTGTGACGAGAGAGTGACACAGTGTGTGAGGAGTGAGTGAGACAGTGTGTGAGGAGAAAGTGAGACAGTGTGTGAGGAGAGAATGAGACAGTGTGTGAGGAGAGAGTGAGACAGTGTGTGAGGAGAGATAGAGTGAGACAGTGTGTGAGGAGAGAGAGTGAGACAGTGTGTGAGGAGAGAGAGTGAGACAGTGTGTAAGGAGAGAGTGAGACAGTGTGTGAGGAGAGAGTGAGACAGTGTGTGTGAGGAGACAGTGAGACAGTGTGTGAGGAGAGAGAGAGTGAGAAAGTGTGTGAGGGGAGAGAGTGAGACAGTGTGAGGAGAGAGAGTGAGACAGTGTGTGACGAGAGAGTGAGACAGAGTGTGAGGAGAGAGAGAGCGACATTGTGTGAGGAGAGAGAGTGAGACAGTGTATGAGGCGAGAGTGAGACAGTGTGTGAGGAGAGAGAGTGAGACAGTGTGTGAGGAGAGAGAGTGAGACAGTGTGTGAGGAGAGAGAGTGAGACAGTGTGTGACGAGAGAGTGAGACAGTGTGTGAGGAGAGAGAGTGAGACAGTGTGTGACGAGAGACTGAGACAGTGTGTGAGGAGTGAGTGAGACAGTGTGTGAGGAGAGAGTGAGACAGTGTGTGAGGAGAGAGTGAGACAGTGTGTGAGGAGAGAATGAGACAGTGTGTGAGGAGAGAGTGAGACAGTGTGTGAGGAGAGATAGAGTGACACAGTGTGTGAGGAGTGAGAGCGAGACAGTGTGTGAGGAGAGAGTGAGACATGGTGTGAGGAGAGAGTGAGACAGTGTGTGAGGAGAGAGTGAGACAGTGTGTGTGAGGAGGCAGTGAGCCAGTGTGTGAGGAGAGAGTGAGACAGTGTGCGAGGAGAGAGAGTGAGACAGTGTGTGAGGAGAGAGAGTGAGACAGTGCGTGAGGAGAGAGTGAGACAGTGTGTGAGGAGAGAGTGAGACAGTGCGTGAGGAGAGAGAGAGTGAGACAGTGTGTGAGGGGAGAGAGTGAGACAGTGTGAGGAGAGAGAATGAGACAGTGAGTGAGGAGCGAGAGTGAGACAGTGTGTGAGGAGAGAGTGAGACAGTGTGTGAGGGGAGAGTGAGACAGTGTGTGAGGAGAGAGTGAGACAGTGTGTGAGGAGAGAGTGAGACAGTGTGTGAGGAGAGAGTGAGACAGTGTGTGAGGAGAGAGAGTGAGACAGTGTGTGAGGAGAGAGTGAGACAGTGTGTGAGGTGAGAGAGTAAGACAGTGTGTGAGGAGAGAGTGAGACAGTGTGTAAGGAGAGAGTGAGACAGTGTGTGAGGAGAGAGTGAGACAGTGTGTGAGGGGAGAGTGAGATAGTGTGAGAGAACAAACAAAGAACAAAGAACAAAGAAATGTACAGCACAGGAACAGGCCCTTCGGCCCTCCAAGCCCGTGCCGACCATACTGCCCGACTAAACTACAATCTTCTACACTTCCTGGGTCCGTATCCTTCTATTCCCATCCTATTCATATATTTGTAAAGATGCCCCTTAAATGTCCCTATCGTCCCTGCCTCCACTACCTCCTCCGGTAGTGAGTTCCAGGCACCCACTACCCTCTGCGTAAAAAACTTGCCTCGTACATCTACTCTAAACTTTGCCCCTCTCACCTTAAACCTATGCCCCCTAGTAATTGACCCCTCTACCCTGGGGAAAAGCCTCTGACTATCCACTCTGTCTATGCCCCTCATAATTTTGTATACCTCTATCAGGTCGCCCCTCAACCTCCTTCGTTCCAGTGAGAACAAACCGAGTTTATTCAATCGCTCCTCATAGCTTATGCCCTCCATACCAGGCAACATTCTGGTAAATCTCTTCTGCACCCTCTCTAAAGCCTCCACATCCTTCTGGTAGTGTGGCGACCAGAATTGAACACTATACTCCAAGTGTGGCCTAACTAAGGTTCTATACAGCTGCAACATGACTTGCCAATTCTTATACTCAATGCCCCGGCCAATGAAGGCAAGCATGCCGTATGCCTTCTTGACTACCTTCTCCACCTGTGTAGCCCCTTTCAGTGATCTGTGGACCTGTACTCCTAGATCTCTTTGACTTTCAATACTCTTGAGGGTTCTACCATTCACTGTATATTCCCTACCTGCATTAGCCCTTCCAAAATGCATTACCTCACATTTGTCCAGGTTAAACTCCATCTGCCATCTCACCGCCCAAGTCTCCAGACAATCTAAATCCTGCTGTATCCTCAGACAGTCCTCATCGCTATCCGCAATTCCACCAACCTTTGTGTCGTCTGCAAACTTACTAATCAGACCAGTTACATTTTCCTCCAAATCATTTATATATACTACAAAGAGCAAAGGTCCCAGCACTGATCCCTGTGGAACACCACTGGTCACAGCCCTCCAATTAGAAAAGCATCCCTCCATTGCTACCCTCTGCCTTCTATGGCCTAGCCAGTTCTGTATCCACCTTGCCAGTTCACCCCTGATCCCGTGTGACTTCACCTTTTGTACTAGTCTACCATGAGGGACCTTGTCAAAGGCCTTACTGAAGTCCATATAGACAACATCTACTGCCCTACCTGCATCAATCATCTTAGTGACCTCCTCGAAAAACTCTATCAAGTTAGTGAGACACGACCTCCCCTTCACAAAACCGTGCTGCCTCTCACTAATACGTCCATTTGCTTCCAAATGGGAGTAGATCCTGTCTCGAAGAATTCTCTCCAGTAATTTCCCTACCACTGAAGTAAGGCTCACCGGCCTGTAGTTCCCGGGATTATCCCTGCCACCCTTCTTAAACAGAGGAACAACATTGGCTATTCTCCAGTCCTCCGGGACATCCCCTGAAGACAGCGAGGATCCAAAGATTTCTGTCAAGGCCTCAGCAATTTCCTCTCCAGCCTCCTTCAGTATTCTGGGGTAGATCCCATCCGGCCCTGGGGACTTATCTACCTTAATATTTTTTAAGACACCCAACACCTCGTCTTTTTGGATCACAATGTGACCCAGGCTATCTACACCCCCTTCTCCAGACTCAACATCTACCAATTCCTTCTCTTTGGTGAATACTGATGCAAAGTATTCATTTAGTACCTCGCCCATTTCCTCTGGCTCCACACATAGATTCCCTTGCCTATCCTTCAGTGGGCCAACCCTTTCCCTGGCTACCCTCTTGCTTTTTATGTAAGTGTAAAAAGCCTTGGGATTTTCCTTAACCCTATTTGCCAATGACTTTTCATGACCCCTTCTAGCCCTCCTGACTCCTTGCTTAAGTTCCTTCCTACTTTCCTTATATGCCACACAGGCTTCGTCTGTTCCCAGCCTTTTAGCCCTGACAAATGCCTCCTTTTTCTTTTTGACGAGGCCTACAATATCACTCGTCATCCAAGGTTCCCGAAAATTGCCGTATTTATCTTTCTTCCTCACAGGAACATGCCTGTCCTGTATTCCTTTCAACTGACACTTGAAAGCCTCCCACATGTCAGATGTTGATTTGCCCTCAAACATCCGCCCCCAATCTATGTTCTTCAGTTCCCGCCTAATATTGTTATAATTAGCCTTCCCCCAGTTTAGCACATTCATCCTCGGACCACTCTTATCCTTGTCCACCAGTACTTTAAAACTTACTGAATTGTGGTCACTGTTACCGAAATGCTCCCCTACTGAAACATCTACCACCTGGCCGGGCTCATTCCCCAATACCAGGTCCAGTACCGCCCCTTCCCTAGTTGGACTGTTTACATATTGTTTTAAGAAGCCCTCCTGGATGCTCCTTACAAACTCTGCCCCGTCTAAGCCCCTGGCACTAAGTGAGTCCCAGTCAATATTGGGGAAGTTGAAGTCTCCCATCACCACAACCCTGTTGTTTTTACTCTTTTCCAAAATCTGTCTACCTATCTGCTCCTCTATCTCCCGCTGGCTGTTGGGAGGCCTGTAGTATACCCCCAACATTGTGACTGCACCCTTCTTATTCCTGATCTCTACCCATATAGCCTCACTGCCCTCTGAGGTGTCCTCTCGCTGTATAGCTGTGATACTCTCCTGAACAAGTAGCGCCACTCCGCCTCCCCTTTTACATCCCCCTCTATCCCGCCTGAAACATCTAAATCCTGGAACGTTTAGCTGCCAATCCTGCCCTTCCCTCAACCAGGTCTCTGTAATGGCAACAACATCATAGTTCCAAGTAGTAATCCAAGCTCTAAGTTCATCTGCCTTACCCGTAATGCTCCTTGCATTAAAACATATGCACTTCAGGCCACCAGACCCGCTGTGTTCAGCAACTTCTCCCCGTCTGCGCTGCCTCAGAGCCACACTGTCCCTATTCCCTAGTTCTCCCTCAATGCTCTCACCTTCTGACCTATTGCTCCCGTGCCCACCCCCCTGCCATACTAGTTTAAACCCTCCCGTGTGACACTAGCAAACCTCGCGGCCAGGATATTTATGCCTCTCCGGTTTAGATGCAACCCATCCATCTTATACAGGTCACACCTGCCCCGGAAGAGCTCCCAGTGGTCCAGATAACAGAAACCCTCCCTCCTACACCAGCTGTTTAGCCACGTGTTTGTCTGCTCTATCTTCCTATTTCTAGCCTCACTGGCACGTGGCACAGGGAGTAATCCCGAGATTACAACCCTCGAGGTCCTGTCTTTTAACTTTCTGCCTAGCTCCCTGAACTCCTGCTGCAGGACCTCATGCCCCTTCCTGCCTATGTCGTTAGTACCAATATGTACAACGACCTCTGCCTGTTTGCCCTCCCCCTTCAGGATTCCCTCTACCCGTTCGGAGACATCCTGGACCCTGGCACCAGGGAGGCAACATACCATCCTGGAGTCTCTTTCACGTCCACAGAAGCGCCTGTCTGTGCCCCTGACTATAGAGTCCCCTATAACTATTACTCTTCTGCGCTTTGACCCTCCCTTCTGAACATCAGAGCCAGCCGTGGTGCCACTGCTCTGGCTGCTGCTGTTTTCCCCTGATAGGCTATCCCCCCCGACAGTATCCAAAGGGGTATATCTGTTCGAGAGGGGGACAACCACAGGGGATTCCTGCACTGACTGCCTGCCCTTTCTGGTGGTCACCCATTTCTCTGCCTGCACCTTGGGTGTGACCACACTTACATAACTGCGATCTATGACGCTTTCCGCCACCTGCATGCTCCTAAGTGCATCCAATTGCTGCTCCAACCGAACCATGCGGTCTGTGAGGAGCTGCAGTTGGGTGCACTTTCTGCAGATGAAGCCATCCGGGACGCTGGAAGCCTCCCGGACCTGCCACATCTCACAGGAGAGAGAGTGAGACAGTGTGTGAGGAGAGAGTGAGACAGTGTGTGAGGAGAGAGTGAGACAGTGTGTGAGGAGCGAGTGAGACAGTTTGTGAGGAGAGAGTGAGACAGTGTGTGTGGAGAGAGAGTGAGACAGTGTGTGAGGAGAGAGTGAGACAGTGTGTGAGGAGAGAGTGAGACAGTGTGTGAGGAGAGAGTGAGACAGTGTGTGAGGAGAGAGTGAGACAGTGTGTGAGGAGAGAGTGAGACAGTATGTGAGGAGAGAGTGAGACAGTGTGTGAGGAGAGAGAGTGAGACAGTGTGTGAGGAGAGAGTGAGACAGTGTGTGAGGGGAGAGAGTGAGACAGTCTGTGAGGAGAGAGTGAGACAGTGTGTGAGGAGAGAGAGTGAGACAGTGTGTGAGGAGAGAGAGACTGAGACAGTGTGTGAGGGGAGAGAGTGAGGCAGTGTGTGAGGGGAGAGATTGAGACAGTGAGTGAGGAGAGAGTGAGACAGTGTGTGAGGAGAGAGTGAGACAGTGTGTGATGGGAGAGTGAGACAGAGTGTGAGGAGAGAGAGAGCGACAGTGTGTGAGGAGAGAGAGTGAGACAGTGTGTGAGGCGAGAGTAAGACAGTGTGTGAGGAGAGAGAGTGAGACATTGTGTGACGAGAGACTGAGACAGTGTGTGAGGAGTGAGTGAGACAGTGTGTGAGGAGAGAGTGAGACAGTGTGTGAGGAGAGAGTGAGACAGTGTGTGAGGAGAGAATGAGACAGTGTGTGAGGAGAGAGTGAGACAGTGTGTGAGGAGAGATAGAGTGAGACAGTGTGTGAGGAGTGAGAGCGAGACAGTGTGTGAGGAGAGAGAGTGAGACAGTGTGTGAGGAGAGAGTGAGACAGTGTGTGAGGAGAGATTGAGACATGGTGTGAGGAGAGAGTGAGACAGTGTGTGAGGAGAGAGTGAGACAGTGTGTGTGAGGAGGCAGTGAGACAGTGTGTGAGGAGAGAGTGAGACAGTGTGCGAGGAGAGAGAGTGAGACAGTGTGTGAGGAGAGAGAGTGAGACAGTGCGTGAGGAGAGAGTGAGACAGTGTGTGAGGAGAGAGTGAGACAGTGCGTGAGGAGAGAGAGAGTGAGACAGTGTGTGAGGGGAGAGAGTGAGACAGTGTGAGGAGAGAGAATGAGACAGTGTGTGAGGAGCGAGAGTGAGACAGTGTGTGAGGAGAGAGTGAGACAGTGTGTGAGGGGAGAGTGAGACAGTGTGTGAGGAGAGAGTGAGACAGTGTGTGAGGAGAGAGTGAGACAGTGTGTGAGGAGAGAGTGAGACAGTGTTTGAGGAGAGAGAGTGAGACAGTGTGTGAGGAGAGAGTGAGACAGTGTGTGAGGTGAGAGAGTAAGACAGTGTGTGAGGAGAGAGTGAGACAGTGTGTAAGGAGAGAGTGAGACAGTGTGTGAGGAGAGAGTGAGACAGTGTGTGAGGGGAGAGTGAGATAGTGTGAGAGGAGAGAGAGTGAGACAGTGTGTGAGGAGAGATTGAGACAGTGTGTGAGGAGAGAGTGAGACAGTGTGTGAGGAGAGAGTGAGACAGTGTGTGAGGAGCGAGTGAGACAGTTTGTGAGGAGAGAGTGAGACAGTGTGTGTGGAGAGAGAGTGAGACAGTGTGTGAGGAGAGAGTGAGACAGTGTGTGAGGAGAGAGTGAGACAGTGTGTGAGGAGAGAGTGAGACAGTGTGAGAAGAGAGAGAGTGAGACAGTGTGTGAGGAGACAGTGAGACAGTGTGTGAGGAGAGAGTGAGACAGTGTGTGAGGAAAGAGTGAGACAGTGTGTGAGGAGAGAGAGTGAGACAGTGTGTGAGGAGAGAGAGTGAGACAGTGTGTGAGGAGAGAGTGAGACAGTGTGTGAGGGGAGAGAGTGAGACAGTGTGAGGAGAGAGAGTGAGACAGTGTGTGAGGAGCGAGAGTGAGACAGTGTGTGAGGAGAGAGTGTGACAGTGTGTGAGGGGAGAGAGTGAGACAGTGTGAGAGAAGAGAGTGAGACAGTGTGTGAGGAGAGAGTGAGGCAGTGTGTGAGGGGAGAGAGTGAAACAGTGTGGGAGGAGAGAGTGAGACAGTGTGTGAGGAGAGAGTGAGACAGTGTGTGAGGAGAGAGTGAGACAGTGTGTGAGGAGAGAGTGAGACAGTGAGTGTGGAGAGAGTGAGGCAGTGTGTGAGGGGAGAGTGAGACAGTGTGTGAGGAGTGAGTGAGATAGTGTGTGAGGAGAGAGTGAAACAGTGTGTGAGGAGAGAGTGAGACAGTGTGTGAGGAGACAGTGAGACAGTGTGTGAGGGGAGAGTGAGACAGTGTGTGAGGAGAGAGTGAGACAGTGTGTGAGGAGAGAGTGAGACAGTGTGTGAGGAGAGAGTGAGACAGTGTGTGAGGAGAGAGAGTGAGACAGTGTGTGAGGAGAGAGTGAGACAGTGTGTGAGGAGAGAGTGAGACAGTGTGTGAAGAGAGAGAGAGTGAGACAGTGTGTGAGGGGAGAGAGTGAGACAGTGTGTGAGGAGCGAGAGTGAGAAGTGTGTGAGGAGAGAGTGAGACAGTGTGTGAGGAGAGAGTGAGACAGTGTGTGAGGAGAGCGAGTGAGACAGTGTGTGAGGAGAGAGAGAAACAGCGAGTGAGGAGAGTGAGACAGTGTGTGAGGAGACAGTGAGACAGTGTGTGAGGAGAGAGAGAGTGAGACAGTGTGTGAGGAGCGAGAGTGAGACAGTGTGGGAGGAGAGAGTGAGACAGTGTGTGAGGAGTGAGTGAGACAGTGTGTGAGTAGGGAGTGAGACAGTGTGTGAGGAGAGAGAGTGGCAGTGAGTGAGGAGAGAGTGAGACAGTGTGTGAGGAGACAGTGAGACAGTGTGTGAGGAGAGATAGAGTGAGACAGTGTGTGAGGAGTGAGAGTGAGACAGTGTGTGAGGAGAGAGAGTGAGACAGTGTGTGAGGAGAGAGTGAGACAGTGTGTGAGGAGAGAGTGAGACACGGTGTGAGGATAGAGTGAGACAGCGTGTGAGGAGAGAGTGAGACAGTGTGTGTGAGGAGACAGTGAGACAGTGTGTGAGGAGAGAGTGAGACAGTATGTGAGGAGAGAGAGTGAGACAGTGTGTGAGGAGAGAGAGTGAGACAGTGTGTGAGGAGAGAGTGAGACAGTGTGTGAGGGGAGAGAGTGAGACAGTGTGAGAGGAGAGAGTGAGACAGTATGTGAGGAGCGAGAGTGAGACAGTGTGTGAGGAGAGAGTGAGACAGTGTGTGAGGAGAGAGTGAGACAGTGTGTGAGGAGAGAGTGAGACAGTGTGTGAGGGGAGAGAGTGAGACAGTGTGAGAGGAGAGAGTGAGACAGTATGTGAGGAGCGAGAGTGAGACAGTGTGTGAGGAGAGAGTGAGACAGTGTGTGAGGGGAGAGAGTGAGACAGTGTGAGAGGAGAGAGTGAGACAGTATGTGAGGAGAGAGAGTGAGACAGTGTGAGAGGAGAGAGTGAGACAGTATGTGAGGAGAGAGTGAGACACTGTGTGAGGGGAGAGTGAGACAGTGTGTGAGGAGAGAGTGAGACAGTGTGTGAGTTGAGAGTGAGACAGTGAGTGAGGAGAGAGTGATGCAGTGTGTGAGGGGAGAGAGTGAGACAGTGTGGGAGGAGAGAGTAAGACAGTGTGTGAGGAGAGAGTGAGACAGTGTGTGAGGAGAGAGTGAGACAGTGTGTGAGGAGTGAGTGAGACAGTGTGTGAGGAGAGAGTGAGGCAGTGTGTGAGGGGATAGAGTGAGACAGTGTGGGAGGAGGGAGTGAGACAGTGTGTGAGGAGAGAGTGAGACAGTGTGTGAGGGGAGAGTGAGACAGTGTGTGAGGAGAGAGTGAGATAGTGTGCGAGGAGAGAGTGAAACAGTGTGTGAGGAGAGAGTGAGACAGTGTGTGAGGAGAGAGTGAGACAGTGTGTGAGGAGAGAGAGACAGTGTGTGAGGAGAGAGTGAGACAGTGTGTGAGGAGACAGTGAGACAGTGTGTGAGGGGAGAGTGAGACAGTGTGTGAGGAGAGAGTGAGACAGTGTGTGAGGAGGGACAGGAATGGATGTTGCAGGGTCCGGGGTTTAAGTGTTTTAGTAAGCTCAGAGAAGGAGGCAAAAGAGGGGGAGGTGTGGCGCTGCTAGTCAAGAGCAGTATTACGGTGGCGGAGAGGATGCTAGATGGGGACTCTTCTTCCGAGGTAGTATTGGCTGAAGTTAGAAACAGGAAAGGAGAGGTCACCCTGTTGGGAGTTTTTTATAGGCCTCCTAATAGTTCTAGGGATGTAGAGGAAAGGATGGTGAAGATGATTCTGGATATGAGCGAAAGTAACAGGGTAGTTATTATGGGAGACTTTAACTTTCCAAATATTGACTGGAAAATATATAGTTCGAGTCCAATAGATGGGTCGTTTTTTGTACAGTGTGTGCAGGTGGGTTTCCTGAAACAATATGTTGACAGGCCAACAAGAGGCGAGGCCACGTTGGATTTGGTTTTGGGTAATGAACCAGGCCAGGTGTTGGATTTGGAGGTAGGAGAGCACTTTGGGGACAGTGACCACAATTCGGTGACGTTTACGTTAATGATGGAAAGGGATAAGTATACACCGCAGGGCAAGAGTTATAGCTGGGGGAAGGGCAATTATGATGCCATTAGACGTGACTTGGGGGGGGGATAAGGTGAAGAAGTAGGCTGCAAGTGTTGGGCACACTGGATAAGTGGGGCTTGTTCAAGGATCAGCTACTGCGTGTTCTTGATAAGTATGTACCGGTCAGACAGGGAGGAAGGCGTCGAGCGAGGGAACCGTGGTTTACCAGGGAAGTGGAATCTCTTGTTAAGAGGAAGAAGAAGGCCTATGTGAAGATGAAGTGTGAAGTTTCGGTTGGGGCGATGGATAGTTACAAGGTAGCGAGGAAGGATCTAAAGAGAGAGCTAAGACGAGCAAGGAGGGGACATGAGAAGTATTTGGCAGGAAGGATCAAGGAAAACCCAAAAGCTTTCTATAGGTATGTCAGGAATAAGCGAATGACTAGGGAAAGAGTAGGACCAGTCAAGGACAGGGATGGGAAATTGTGTGTGGAGTCTGAAGAGATAGGCGAGATACTAAATGAATATTTTTCGTCAGTATTCACTCAGGAAAAAGATAATGTTGTGGAGGAGAATGCTGAGCCCCAGGCGAATAGAATAGATGGCATTGAGGTACGTAGGGAAGAGGTGTTGGCAATTCTGGACAGGCTGAAAATAGATAAGTCCCCGGGACCTGATGGGATTTATCCTAGGATTCTATGGGAGGCCAGGGAAGAGATTGCTGGACCTTTGGCTTTGATTTTTATGTCATCATTGGCTACAGGAATAGTGCCAGAGGACTGGAGGACAGCAAATGTGGTCCCTTTGTTCAAAAAGGGGAGCAGAGACAACCCCGGCAACTATAGACCGGTGAGCCTCACGTCTGTAGTGGGTAAAGTCTTGGAGGGGATTATAAGGGACAAGATTTATAATCATCTAGATAGGAATAATATGATCAGGGATAGTCAGCATGGCTTTGTGAAGGGTAGGTCATGCCTCACATACCTTATTGAGTTCTTTGAGAAGGTGACTGAACAGGTAGACGAGGGTAGAGCAGTTGATGTGGTGTATATGGATCTCAGCAAAGCGTTTGATAAGGTTCCCCACGGTAGGCTATTGCAAAAAATACGGAGGCTGGGGATTGAGGGTGATTTAGAGATGTGGATCAGAAATTGGCTAGCTGAAAGAAGACAGAGGGTGGTGGTTGATGGGAAATGTTCAGAATGGAGTACAGTCACAAGTGGAGTACCACAAGGATCTGTTCTGGGGCCGTTGCTGTTTGTCATTTTTATCAATGACCTAGAGGAAGGCACATTAGGGTGGGTGAGTAAATTTGCAGACGATACTAAAGTCGGTGGTGTTGTCGATAGTGTGGAAGGATGTAGCAGGTTACAGAGGGATATAGATAAGCTGCAGAGCTGGGCTGAGAGGTGGCAAATGGAGTTTAATGTAGAGAAGTGTGAGGTGATTCACTTTGGAAGGAATAACAGGAATGCGGAATATTTGGCTAATGGTAAAGTTCTTGAAAGTGTGGCTGAGCAGAGGGATCTAGGTGTCCATGTACATAGATCCCTGAAAGTTGCCACCCAGGTTGATAGGGTTGTGAAGAAGGCCTATAGAGTGTTGGCCTTTATTGGTAGAGGGATTGAGTTCCGGAGTCGGGAGGTCATGTTGCAGCTGTACAGAACTCTGGTCCGGCCGCATTTGGAGTATTGCGTACAGTTCTGGTCACCGCATTATAGGAAGGACGTGGAGGCTTTGGAGCGGGTGCAGAGGAGATTTACCAGGATGTTGCCTGGTATGGAGGGAAAATCTTATGAGGAAAGGCTGACGGACTTGAGGTTGTTTTCGTTGGAGAGAAGAAGGTTAAGAGGGGACTTAATAGAGGCATACAAAATGATCAGGGGGTTGGATAGGGTGGACAGTGAGAGCCTTCTCCCGCGGATGGATATGGCTGGCACGAGGGGACATAACTTTAAACTGAGGGGTAATAGATATAGGACAGAGGTCAGAGGTAGGTTCTTTACGCAAAGAGTAGTGAGGCCGTGGAATGCCCTACCTGCTACAGTAGTGAACTCCCCAACATTGAGGGCATTTAAAAGTTTATTGGATAAACATATGGATGATAATGGCATAGTGTAGGTTAGATGGCTTTTGTTTCGGTGCAACATCGTGGGCCGAAGGGCCTGTACTGCGCTGTATTGTTCTATGTTCTATGTTCTAGAGTGAAATAGTGTGTGAGGAGAGAGAGAGACAGTGTGTGAGAAGAGAGAGAGTGAGACAGTGTGTGAGGAGAGAGTGAGACAGTGTGTGAGGAGAGAGTGAGAAAGTGTGTGAAGAGAGAGAGAGTGAGTCAGTGTGTGAGGCGAGAGAGTGAGACAGTGTGTGAGGAGCGAGAGTGAGAAGTGTGTGAGGAGAGAGTGAGACAGTGTGTGAGGAGAGAGTGAGACAGTGTGTGAGGAGAGCGAGTGAGACAGTGTGTGAGGAGAGAGTGAGACAGTGTGTGAGGAGAGAGTAGGACAGTGTGTGAGGAGAGAGTGAGACAGTGTGTGAGGAGAGAGAGAAACAGCGAGTGAGGAGAGAGTGAGACAGTGTGTGAGGAGACAGTGAGACAGTGTGTGAGGAGAGAGAGAGTGAGACAGTGTGTGAGGAGCGAGAGTGAGACAGTGTGTGAGGAGAGAGTGAGACAGTGTGTGAGGAGAGAGTGAGACAGTGTGTGAGGAGAGAGTGAGACAGTGTGTGAGGAGAGTGAGAGGCAGTGAGTGAGGAGAGAGTGAGACAGTGTGTGAGGAGACAGTGAGACAGTGTGCGAGGAGAGAGAGAGTGAGACAGTGTGTGAGGAGAGAGAGTGAGACAGTGTGTGAGGAGAATGTGAGACAGTGTGTGAGGAGACAGTGAGACAGTGTATGAGGGGAGAGAGAGAGACAGTGTGTGAGGAGAGAGAGTGAAACAGTGTGTGAGGAGAGAGTGAGACAGTGTGTGAGGAGAGAGTGAGACAGTGTGTGAGGAGAGAGTGAGACAGTGTGTGAGGAGAGAGTGAAACAGTGTGGGAGGAGAGAGAGAGACTGGGTGTGAGGAGAGAGAGAGAGACATTGTGTGAGGAGAGAGTGAGACAGAGTGTGAGGGGAGAGTGTGACAGTGTGTGAGAAGAGAGAGTGAGGCAGTGTGTGAGGAGAGAGAGAGACATTGTGTGAGGAGAGAGAGAGAGACAGTGTGTGAGGAGAGAGTGAGACAGTATGTGAGGGGAGAGAGTGACACAGTGTGTGAGGAGAGAGAGTGAGACAGTGAGTGAGGAGAGAGTGAGACAGTGTGCGAGGAGAGAGTGAGACAGTGTTTGAGGAGATAGAGAGACAGTGAGTGAGGAGAGAGTGAGACAGTGTGTGAGGAGACAGTGAGACAGTGTGTGAGGAGAGAGAGAGTGAGACAGTGTGTGAAGAGAGAGAGTGAGACAGTGTGTGAGGAGAGAGTGAGACAGTGTGTGAGGAGAGAGTGAGACAGTGTGTGAGGAGAGAGAGAGACAGGGTGTGAGGAGAGAGAGAGACATTGTGTGAGGAAAGAGTGAGACAGAGTGTGAAGGGAGAGTGAGACAGTGTGTGAGGAGCGAGAGTGAGAGAGTGTGTGAGGAGAGAGTGAGACAGTGTGTGAGGAGCGAGTGAGACAGTGTGTGAGGAGAGAGAGAGACAGTGAGTGAGGAGAGAGTGAGACAGTGTGTGAGGAGACAGTGAGACAGTGTGTGAGGAGAGAGAGAGTGAGACAGTGTGTGAGGAGACAGTGAGACAGTGTATGAGGGGAGAGAGAGAGAGACAGTGTGTGAGGAGAGAGAGTGAGACAGTGTGTGAGGAGAGAGTGAGAAAGTGTGTGAGGAGGGAGTGAGACAGTGTGTGAGGAGAGAGTGAGACAGTGTGTGAGGAGAGAGTGAGACAGTGTGTGAGGAGAGAGAAAGACAGGGTGTGAGGAGAGAGAGAGACATTGTGTGAGGAGAGAGTGAGACAGTGTGTGAGAAGAGAGAATGAGACAGTGTTTGAGGAGAGAGAGTGAGACAGTGTGTGAGGAGAGAGTGAGACAGTGTGCGAGGAGAGAGTGAGAAATTGTGTGAGGAGAGAGAGAGACAGTGAGTGAGGAGAGAGTGAGACAGTGTGTGAGGAGACAGTGAGACAGTGTGTGAGGAAAGAAAGAGTGAGACAGTGTGTGAGGAGAGAGAGTGAGACAGTGTGTGAGGAGAGAGTGAGACAGTGAGTGAGGAGAGAGAGAGACAGTGTGTGAGGAGAGAGAGTGAGACAGTGTGTGAGGAGACAGTGAGACAGTGTGTGAGGAAAGAGAGAGTGAGACAGTGTGTGAGGAGAGAGAGTGAGACAGTGTGTGAGGAGAGAGTGAGACAGTGTGTGAGGAGAGAGTGAGACTGTGTGAGGAGAGAGTGAGACAGTGTGTGAGGAGAGAGTGAGACTGTGTGAGGAGAGAGAGAGACAGGATGTGAGGAACAAAGAACAAAGAACAAAGAAATGTACAGCACAGGAACAGGCCCTTCGGCCCTCCAAGCCCGTGCCGACCATGCTGCCCGACTAAACTACAATCTTCTACACTTCCTGGGTCCGTATCCTTCTATTCCCATCCTATTCATATATTTGTCAAGATGCCCCTTAAATGTCCCTGTCGTCCCTGCTTCCACCACCTCCTCCGGTAGTGAGTTCCAGGCACCCACTACCCTCTGCGTAAAAAACTTGCCTCGTACATCTACTCTAAACCTTGCCCCTCTCACCTTAAACCTATGCCCCCTAGTAATTGACCCCTCTACCCTGGGGAAAAGCCTCTGACTATCCACTCTGTCTATGCCCCTCATAATTTTGTATACCTCTATCAGGTCTCCCCTCAACCTCCTTCGTTCCAGTGAGAACAAACAGAGTTTATTCAATCGCTCCTCATAGCTTATGCCCTCCATACCAGGCAACATTCTGGTAAATCTCTTCTGCACCCTCTCTAAAGCCTCCACATCCTTCTGGTAGTGTGGCGACCAGAATTGAACACTATACTCCAAGTGTGGCCTAACTAAGGTTCTATACAGCTGCAACATGACTTGCCAATTCTTATACTCAATGCCCCGGCCAATGCAGGCAAGCATGCCGTATGCCTTCTTGACTACCTTCTCCACCTGTGTTGCCCCTTTCAATGACCTGTGGACCTGTACTCCTAGATCTCTTTGACTTTCAATACTCTTGAGGGTTCTACCATTCACTGTATATTCCCTACCTGCATTAGCCCTTCCAAAATGCATTACCTCACATTTGTCCGGATTAAACTCCATCTGCCATCTCTCCGCCCAAGTCTCCAGACAATCTAAATCCTGCTGTATCCTCAGACAGTCCTCATCGCTATCCGCAATTCCACCAACCTTTGTGTCGTCTGCAAACTTACCAATCAGACCAATTACATTTTCCTCCAAATCATTTATATATACTACAAAGAGCAAAGGTCCCAGCACTGATCCCTGTGGAACACCACTGGTCACAGCCCTCCAATTAGAAAAGCATCCCTCCATTGCTACCCTCTGCCTTCTATGGCCTAGCCAGTTCTGTATCCACCTTGTCAGTTCACCCCTGATCCCGTGTGACTTCACCTTTTGTACTAGTCTACCATGAGGGACCTTGTCAAAGGCCTTACTGAAGTCCATATAGACAACATCTACTGCCCTACCTGCATCAATCATCTTAGTGACTTCCTCGAAAAACTCTATCAAGTTAGTGAGACACGACCTCCCCTTCACAAAACCGTGCTGCCTCTCACTAATACGTCCATTTGCTTCCAAATGGGAGTAGATCCTGTCTCGAAGAATTCTCTCCAGTAATTTCCCTACCACTGAAGTAAGGCTCACCGGCCTGTAGTTCCCGGGATTATCCTTGCTACCCTTCTTAAACAGAGGAACAACATTGGCTATTCTCCAGTCCTCCGGGACATCCCCTGAAGACAGCGAGGATCCAAAGATTTCTGTCAAGGCCTCAGCAATTTCCTCTCCAGCCTTCTTCAGTATTCTGGGGTAGATCCCATCAGGCCCTGGGGACTTATCTACCTTAATATTTTTTAAGACACCCAACACCTCGTCTTTTTGGATGACAATGTGACCCAGGCTATCTACACCCCCTTCTCCAGACTCAACATCTACCAATTCCTTCTCTTTGGTGAATACTGATGCAAAGTATTCATTTAGTACCTCGCCCATTTCCTCTGGCTCCACACATAGATTCCCTTGCCTATCCTTCAGTGGGCCAACCCTTTCCCTGGCTACCCTCTTGCTTTTTATGTACGTGGACAGGAGAGAGAGAGACATTGTGTGAGGAGAGAGTGAGACAGAGTGTGAGGGGAGAGTGAGACAGTGTGTGAGAAGAGAGTGAGACAGTGTGTGAGGAGAGAGTGAGACAGTGTGTGAGGAGAGAGTGAGACAGTGTGTGAGGAGAGAGTGAGACAGTATGTGAGGAGAGAGTGAGACAGTGTGTGAGGAGAGAGTGAGACCGTGTGTGAGGAGAGAGTGAGACAGTGTGTGAAGAGAGAGAGAGTGAGACAGTGTGTGAGGTGAGAGAGTGAGACAGTGTGTGAGGAGCGAGAGTGAGAAGTGTGTGAGGAGAGAGTGAGACAGTGTGTGAGGAGAGCGAGGGAGACAGTGTGTGAGGTGAGAGTGAGACAGTGTGTGAGGAGAGAGTAGGACAGTGTGTGAGGAGAGAGTGAGACAGTGTGTGAGGAGAGAGAGAAACAGCGAGTGAGGAGAGAGTGAGACAGTGTGTGAGGAGACAGTGAGACAGTGTGTGAGGAGAGAGAGAGTGAGACAGTGTGTGAGGAGCGAGAGTGAGACAGTGTGTGAGGAGAGAGTGAGACAGTGTGTGAGGAGAGAGTGAGACAGTGTGTGAGGAGAGAGTGAGACAGTGTGTGAGGAGAGAGTGAGACAGTGTGTGTGAGGAGACAGTGAGACAGTGTGTGAGGAGAGAGTGAGACAGTATGTGAGGAGAGAGAGTGAGACAGTGTGTGAGGAGTGAGAGTGAGACAGTGTGTGAGGAGCGAGAGTGAGACAGTGTGTGAGGAGAGAGTGAGACAGTGTGTGAGGAGAGAGTGAGACACGGTGTGAGGAGAGGGTGAGGCAGTGTGTGAGGAGAGAGTGAGACAGTGTGTGTGAGGAGACAGTGAGACAGTGTGTGAGGAGAGAGTGAGACAGTATGTGAGGAGAGAGAGTGAGACAGTGTGTGAGGAGAGAGAGTGAGACAGTGTGTGAGGAGAGAGTGAGACAGTGTGTGAGGAGAGAGTGAGACAGTGTGTGAGGAGAGAGAGAGGCAGTGAGTGAGGAGAGTGAGACAGTGTGTGAGGAGACAGTGAGACAGTGTGTGAGGAGAGATAGAGTGAGACAGTGTGTGAGGAGTGAGAGTGAGACAGTGTGTGAGGAGAGAGAGTGAGACAGTGTGTGAGGAGAGAGTGAGACAGTGTGTGAGGAGAGAGTGAGACACGGTGTGAGGAGAGAGTGAGGCAGTGTGTGAGGAGAGAGTGAGACAGTGTGTGTGTGAGGAGACAGTGAGACAGTGTGTGAGGAGAGAGTGAGACAGTATGTGAGGAGAGAGAGTGAGACAGTGTGTGAGGAGAGAGAGTGAGACAGTGTGTGAGGAGAGAGTGAGACAGTGTGTGAGGAGAGAGTGAGACAGTGTGTGAGGAGAGAGAGAGTGAGACAGTGTGTGAGGGGAGAGAGTGAGACAGTGTGAGGAGAGAGAGTGAGACAGTTTGTGAGGAGCGAGAGTGAGACAGTGTGTGAGGAGAGAGTGAGACAGTGTGTGAGGGGAGAGAGTGAGACAGTGTGAGAGGAGAGAGTGAGACAGTATGTGAGGAGAGAGAGTGAGACAGTGTGAGAGGAGAGAGTGAGACAGTATGTGAGGAGAGAGTGAGACACTGTGTGAGGGGAGAGTGAGACAGTGTGTGAGGAGAGAGTGAGACAGTGTGTGAGGAGAGAGTGAGACAGTGTGTGAGGAGAGAGTGTGACAGTGTGTGAGGGGAGAGTGAGACAGTGTGTGAGGAGAGAGTGAGATAGTGTGTGAGGAGACAGTGAGACAGTGTGTGAGGGGAGAGTGAGACAGTGTGTGAGGAGAGAGTGAGACAGTGTGTGAGGAGAGAGAGAGACAGAGTGTGAGGAGAGAGTGAGACAGTGTATGAGGAGAGAGTGAGACAGTGTGTGAAGAGAGAGAGAGTGAGACAGTGTGTAAGGAGAGAGTGAGTCAGTGTGTGAGGAAAGAGTGAGATAGTGTGTGAGGAGAGAGTGAGACAGTGTGTGAGGAGAGAGAGTGAGACAGTGTGTGAGGAGAGAGTGAGACAGTGTATGAGGAGAGAGTGAGACAGTGTGTGAAGAGAGAGAGAGTGAGTCAGTGTGTGAGGCGAGAGAGTGAGACAGTGTGTGAGGAGCGAGAGTGAGAAGTGTGTGAGGAGAGAGTGAGACAGTGTGTGAGGAGAGAGTGAGACAGTATGTGAGGAGAGCGAGTGAGACAGTGTGTGAGGAGAGAGTGAGACAGTGTGTGAGGAGAGAGTAGGACAGTGTGTGAGGAGAGAGTGAGACAGTGTGTGAGGAGAGAGAGAAACAGCGAGTGAGGAGAGAGTGAGACAGTGTGTGAGGAGACAGTGAGACAGTGTGTGAGGAGAGAGAGAGTGAGACAGTGTGTGAGGAGCGAGAGTGAGACAGTGTGTGAGGAGAGAGTGAGACAGTGTCTGAGGAGAGAGTGAGACAGTGTGTGAGGAGAGAGTGAGACAGTGTGTGAGGAGAGAGAGAGGCAGTGAGTGAGGAGAGTGTGAGACAGTGTGTGAGGAGACAGTGAGACAGTGTGTGAGGAGAGAGAGAGTGAGACAGTGTGTGAGGAGAGAGAGTGAGACAGTGTGTGAGGAGAGAGTGAGACAGTGTGTGAGGAGAGAGTGAGACAGTGTATGAGGGGAGAGAGAGAGACAGTGTGTGAGGAGAGAGAGTGAGACAGTGTGTGAGGAGAGAGTGAGACAGTGTGTGAGGAGAGAGTGAGACAGTGTGTGAGGAGAGAGTGAGACAGTGTGTGAGGAGAGAGAGAGAGACATTGTGTGAGGAGAGAGTGAGACAGAGTGTGAGGGGAGAGTGAGACAGTGTGTGAGAAGAGAGAGTGAGGCAGTGTGTGAGGAGAGAGAGAGACATTGTGTGAGGAGAGAGAGAGACAGTGTGTGAGGAGAGAGTGAGACAGTATGTGAGGGGAGAGAGTGAGACAGTGAGTGAGGAGAGAGTGAGACAGTGTGCGAGGAGAGAGTGAGACAGTGTTTGAGGAGAGAGAGAGACAGTGAGTGAGGAGAGAGTGAGACAGTGTTTGAGGAGACAGTGAGACAGTGTGTGAGGAGAGAGACAGTGAGAGAGTGTGTGAAGAGAGAGTGTGAGACAGTGTGTGAGGAGACAGTGAGACAGTGTGTGAGGGGAGAGTGAGACAGTGTGTGAGGAGAGAGTGAGACAGTGTGTGAGGAGAGAGTGAGATAGTGTGTGAGGAGAGAGTGAGACAGTGTGTGAGGAGAGAGAGTGAGACAGTGTGTGAGGAGAGAGTGAGACAGTGTGTGAGGAGAGAGTGAGACAGTGTGTGAAGAGAGAGAGAGTGAGTCAGTGTGTGAGGCGAGAGAGTGAGACAGTGTTTGAGGAGCGAGAGTGAGAAGTGTGTGAGGAGAGAGTGAGACAGTGTGTGAGGAGAGAGTGAGACAGTGTGTGAGGAGAGCGAGTGAGACAGTGTGTGAGGAGAGAGTGAGACAGTGTGTGAGGAGAGAGTAGGACAGTGTGTGAGGAGAGAGTGAGACAGTGTGTGAGGAGAGAGAGAAACAGCGAGTGAGGTGAGAGTGAGACAGTGTGTGAGGAGACAGTGAGACGGTGTGTGAGGAGAGAGAGAGTGAGACAGTGTGTGAGGAGCGAGAGTGAGACAGGGTGTGAGGAGAGAGTGAGACAGTGTGTGAGGAGAGAGTGAGACAGTGTGTGAGGAGAGAGTGAGACAGTGTGTGAGGAGAGAGAGAGGCAGTGAGTGAGGAGAGAGTGAGACAGTGTGTGAGGAGACAGTGAGACAGTGTGTGAGGAGAGAGAGAGTGAGACAGTGTGTGAGGAGAGAGAGTGAGACAGTGTGTGAGGAGAGAGTGAGACAGTGTGTGAGGAGACAGTGAGACAGTGTATGAGGGGAGAGAGAGAGACAGTGTGTGAGGAGAGAGAGTGAGACAGTGTGTGAGGAGAGAGTGAGACAGTGTGTGAGGAGAGAGTGAGGCAGTGTGTGAGGAGAGAGTGAGACAGTGTGTGAGGAGAGAGTGAAACAGTGTGTGAGGAGAGAGAGAGACAGGGTGTGAGGAGAGAGAGAGACATTGTGTGAGGAGAGAGTGAGGCAGTGTGTGAGGAGAGAGTGAGACAGTGTGTGAGGAGAGAGTGAAACAGTGTGTGAGGAGAGAGAGAGACAGGGTGTGAGGAGAGAGAGAGAGACATTGTGCGAGGAGAGAGTGAGACAGTGTTTGAGGAGAGAGAGAGACAGTGAGTGAGGAGATAGTGAGACAGTGTGTGAGGAGACAGTGAGACAGTGTGTGAGGGGAGAGTGAGACAGTGTGAGGAGAGAGTGAGTCAGTGTGTGAGGAGAGAGTGAGATAGTGTGTGAGGAGAGAGTGAGACAGTGTGTGAGGAGAGAGAGTGAGACAGTGTGTGAGGAGAGAGTGAGACAGTGTGTGAGGAGAGAGTGAGACAGTGTGTGAAGAGAGAGAGAGTGAGTCAGTGTGTGAGGCGAGAGAGTGAGACAGTGTTTGAGGAGCGAGAGTGAAAAGTGTGTGAGGAGAGAGTGAGACAGTGTGTGAGGAGAGAGTGAGACAGTGTGTGAGGAGAGCGAGTGAGACAGTGTGTGAGGAGAGAGTGAGACAGTGTGTGAGGAGAGAGTGAGACAGTGTGTGAGGAGAGAGAGAAACAGCGAGTGAGGAGAGAGTGAGACAGTGTGTGAGGAGAGAGAGAGTGAGACAGTGTGTGAGGAGAGAGTGAGACAGTGTGTGAGGAGAGAGTGAGACAGTGTGTGAGGAGAGAGAGAGGCAGTGAGTGAGGAGAGAATGAGACAGTGTGTGAGGAGACAGTGAGACAGTGTGCGAGGAGAGAGTGAGACAGTGTGTGAGGAGAGAGTGAGACAGTGTGTGAGGAGAGAGTGAGACAGTGTGTGAGGAGAGCGAGTGAGACAGTGTGTGAGGAGAGAGTGAGACAGTGTGTCAGGAGAGAGTGAGACAGTGTGTGAGGAGAGAGAGAAACAGCGAGTGAGGAGAGAGTGAGACAGTGTGTGAGGAGAGAGAGAGTGAGACAGTGTGTGAGGAGCGAGAGTGAGACAGTGTGTGCGGAGAGAGTGAGACAGTGTGTGAGGAGAGAGTGAGACAGTGTGTGAGGAGAGAGTGAGACAGTGTGTGAGGAGAGAGAGAGGCAGTGAGTGAGGAGAGAATGAGACAGTGTATGAGGAGACAGTGAGACAGTGTGCGAGGAGAGAGTGAGACAGTGTGTGAGGAGACAGTGAGACAGTGTATGAGGGGAGAGAGAGAGACAATGTGTGAGGAGAGAGAGTGAGACAGTGTGTGAGGAGTGATTGAGAAAGTGTGTGAGGAGAGAGTGAGGCAGTGTGTGAGGGGATAGAGTGAGACAGTGTGGGAGGAGAGAGTGAGACAGTGTGTGAGGAGAGAGTGAGACAGTGTGTGAGGGGAGAGTGAGACAGTGTGTGAGGAGAGAGTGAGATAGTGTGTGAGGAGAGAGTGAAACAGTGTGTGAGGAGAGAGTGAGACAGTGTGTGAGGAGACAGTGAGACAGTGTGTGAGGGGAGAGTGAGACAGTGTGTGAGGAGAGAGTGAGACAGTGTGTGAGGAGAGAGAGAGACAGAGTGTGAGGAGAGAGTGAGACAGTGTATGAGGAGAGAGTGAGACAGTGTGTGAAGAGAGAGAGAGTGAGACAGTGTGTAAGGAGAGAGTGAGTCAGTGTGTGAGGAAAGAGTGAGATAGTGTGTGAGGAGAGAGTGAGACAGTGTGTGAGGAGAGAGAGTGAGACAGTGTGTGAGGAGAGAGTGAGACAGTGTATGAGGAGAGAGTGAGACAGTGTGTGAAGAGAGTGAGAGTGAGTCAGTGTGTGAGGCGAGAGAGTGAGACAGTGTGTGAGGAGAGAGAGTGAGACAGTGTGTGAGGAGAGAGTGAGACAGTGTATGAGGAGAGAGTGAGACAGTGTGTGAAGAGAGTGAGAGTGAGGCAGTGTGTGAGGAGAGAGTGAGACAGTGTGTGTGTGAGGAGACAGTGAGACAGTGTGTGAGGAGAGAGTGAGACAGTATGTGAGGAGAGAGAGTGAGACAGTGTGTGAGGAGAGAGAGTGAGACAGTGTGTGAGGAGAGAGTGAGACAGTGTGTGAGGAGAGAGTGAGACAGTGTGTGAGGAGAGAGAGAGTGAGACAGTGTGTGAGGGGAGAGAGTGAGACAGTGTGAGGAGAGAGAGTGAGACAGTTTGTGAGGAGCGAGAGTGAGACAGTGTGTGAGGAGAGAGTGAGACAGTGTGTGAGGGGAGAGAGTGAGACAGTGTGAGAGGAGAGAGTGAGACAGTATGTGAGGAGAGAGAGTGAGACAGTGTGAGAGGAGAGAGTGAGACAGTATGTGAGGAGAGAGTGAGACACTGTGTGAGGGGAGAGTGAGACAGTGTGTGAGGAGAGAGTGAGACAGTGTGTGAGGAGAGAGTGAGACAGTGTGTGAGGAGAGAGTGTGACAGTGTGTGAGGGGAGAGTGAGACAGTGTGTGAGGAGAGAGTGAGATAGTGTGTGAGGAGACAGTGAGACAGTGTGTGAGGGGAGAGTGAGACAGTGTGTGAGGAGAGAGTGAGACAGTGTGTGAGGAGAGAGAGAGACAGAGTGTGAGGAGAGAGTGAGACAGTGTATGAGGAGAGAGTGAGACAGTGTGTGAAGAGAGAGAGAGTGAGACAGTGTGTAAGGAGAGAGTGAGTCAGTGTGTGAGGAAAGAGTGAGATAGTGTGTGAGGAGAGAGTGAGACAGTGTGTGAGGAGAGAGAGTGAGACAGTGTGTGAGGAGAGAGTGAGACAGTGTATGAGGAGAGAGTGAGACAGTGTGTGAAGAGAGAGAGAGTGAGTCAGTGTGTGAGGCGAGAGAGTGAGACAGTGTGTGAGGAGCGAGAGTGAGAAGTGTGTGAGGAGAGAGTGAGACAGTGTGTGAGGAGAGAGTGAGACAGTATGTGAGGAGAGCGAGTGAGACAGTGTGTGAGGAGAGAGTGAGACAGTGTGTGAGGAGAGAGTAGGACAGTGTGTGAGGAGAGAGTGAGACAGTGTGTGAGGAGAGAGAGAAACAGCGAGTGAGGAGAGAGTGAGACAGTGTGTGAGGAGACAGTGAGACAGTGTGTGAGGAGAGAGAGAGTGAGACAGTGTGTGAGGAGCGAGAGTGAGACAGTGTGTGAGGAGAGAGTGAGACAGTGTCTGAGGAGAGAGTGAGACAGTGTGTGAGGAGAGAGTGAGACAGTGTGTGAGGAGAGAGAGAGGCAGTGAGTGAGGAGAGTGTGAGACAGTGTGTGAGGAGACAGTGAGACAGTGTGTGAGGAGAGAGAGAGTGAGACAGTGTGTGAGGAGAGAGAGTGAGACAGTGTGTGAGGAGAGAGTGAGACAGTGTGTGAGGAGACAGTGAGACAGTGTATGAGGGGAGAGAGAGAGACAGTGTGTGAGGAGAGAGAGTGAGACAGTGTGTGAGGAGAGAGTGAGACAGTGTGTGAGGAGAGAGTGAGACAGTGTGTGAGGAGAGAGTGAGACAGTGTGTGAGGAGAGAGAGAGAGACATTGTGTGAGGAGAGAGTGAGACAGAGTGTGAGGGGAGAGTGAGACAGTGTGTGAGAAGAGAGAGTGAGGCAGTGTGTGAGGAGAGAGAGAGACATTGTGTGAGGAGAGAGAGAGACAGTGTGTGAGGAGAGAGTGAGACAGTATGTGAGGGGAGAGAGTGAGACAGTGAGTGAGGAGAGAGTGAGACAGTGTGCGAGGAGAGAGTGAGACAGTGTTTGAGGAGAGAGAGAGACAGTGAGTGAGGAGAGAGTGAGACAGTGTTTGAGGAGACAGTGAGACAGTGTGTGAGGAGAGAGACAGTGAGAGAGTGTGTGAAGAGAGAGTGTGAGACAGTGTGTGAGGAGACAGTGAGACAGTGTGTGAGGGGAGAGTGAGACAGTGTGTGAGGAGAGAGTGAGACAGTGTGTGAGGAGAGAGTGAGATAGTGTGTGAGGAGAGAGTGAGACAGTGTGTGAGGAGAGAGAGTGAGACAGTGTGTGAGGAGAGAGTGAGACAGTGTGTGAGGAGAGAGTGAGACAGTGTGTGAAGAGAGAGAGAGTGAGTCAGTGTGTGAGGCGAGAGAGTGAGACAGTGTTTGAGGAGCGAGAGTGAGAAGTGTGTGAGGAGAGAGTGAGACAGTGTGTGAGGAGAGAGTGAGACAGTGTGTGAGGAGAGCGAGTGAGACAGTGTGTGAGGAGAGAGTGAGACAGTGTGTGAGGAGAGAGTAGGACAGTGTGTGAGGAGAGAGTGAGACAGTGTGTGAGGAGAGAGAGAAACAGCGAGTGAGGTGAGAGTGAGACAGTGTGTGAGGAGACAGTGAGACGGTGTGTGAGGAGAGAGAGAGTGAGACAGTGTGTGAGGAGCGAGAGT
This sequence comes from Scyliorhinus torazame, assembly GCF_047496885.1. Lineage (NCBI taxonomy): Eukaryota > Metazoa > Chordata > Chondrichthyes > Carcharhiniformes > Scyliorhinidae > Scyliorhinus > Scyliorhinus torazame. The sequence continues at coordinate 1,850,785 of NW_027307767.1, forward strand.
GAGACAGGGTGTGAGGAGAGAGTGAGACAGTGTGTGAGGAGAGAGTGAGACAGTGTGTGAGGAGAGAGTGAGACAGTGTGTGAGGAGAGAGAGAGGCAGTGAGTGAGGAGAGAGTGAGACAGTGTGTGAGGAGACAGTGAGACAGTGTGTGAGGAGAGAGAGAGTGAGACAGTGTGTGAGGAGAGAGAGTGAGACAGTGTGTGAGGAGAGAGTGAGACAGTGTGTGAGGAGACAGTGAGACAGTGTATGAGGGGAGAGAGAGAGACAGTGTGTGAGGAGAGAGAGTGAGACAGTGTGTGAGGAGAGAGTGAGACAGTGTGTGAGGAGAGAGTGAGGCAGTGTGTGAGGAGAGAGTGAGACAGTGTGTGAGGAGAGAGTGAAACAGTGTGTGAGGAGAGAGAGAGACAGGGTGTGAGGAGAGAGAGAGACATTGTGTGAGGAGAGAGTGAGGCAGTGTGTGAGGAGAGAGTGAGACAGTGTGTGAGGAGAGAGTGAAACAGTGTGTGAGGAGAGAGAGAGACAGGGTGTGAGGAGAGAGAGAGAGACATTGTGCGAGGAGAGAGTGAGACAGTGTTTGAGGAGAGAGAGAGACAGTGAGTGAGGAGATAGTGAGACAGTGTGTGAGGAGAGAGTGAGACAGTGTGTGAGGGGAGAGTGAGACAGTGTGAGGAGAGAGTGAGTCAGTGTGTGAGGAGAGAGTGAGATAGTGTGTGAGGAGAGAGTGAGACAGTGTGTGAGGAGAGAGAGTGAGACAGTGTGTGAGGAGAGAGTGAGACAGTGTGTGAGGAGAGAGTGAGACAGTGTGTGAAGAGAGAGAGAGTGAGTCAGTGTGTGAGGCGAGAGAGTGAGACAGTGTTTGAGGAGCGAGAGTGAAAAGTGTGTGAGGAGAGAGTGAGACAGTGTGTGAGGAGAGAGTGAGACAGTGTGTGAGGAGAGCGAGTGAGACAGTGTGTGAGGAGAGAGTGAGACAGTGTGTGAGGAGAGAGTGAGACAGTGTGTGAGGAGAGAGAGAAACAGCGAGTGAGGAGAGAGTGAGACAGTGTGTGAGGAGAGAGAGAGTGAGACAGTGTGTGAGGAGCGAGAGTGAGACGGTGTGTGCGGAGAGAGTGAGACAGTGTGTGAGGAGAGAGTGAGACAGTGTGTGAGGAGAGAGTGAGACAGTGTGTGAGGAGAGAGAGAGGCAGTGAGTGAGGAGAGAATGAGACAGTGTGTGAGGAGACAGTGAGACAGTGTGCGAGGAGAGAGTGAGACAGTGTGTGAGGAGAGAGTGAGACAGTGTGTGAGGAGAGAGTGAGACAGTGTGTGAGGAGAGCGAGTGAGACAGTGTGTGAGGAGAGAGTGAGACAGTGTGTCAGGAGAGAGTGAGACAGTGTGTGAGGAGAGAGAGAAACAGCGAGTGAGGAGAGAGTGAGACAGTGTGTGAGGAGAGAGAGAGTGAGACAGTGTGTGAGGAGCGAGAGTGAGACAGTGTGTGCGGAGAGAGTGAGACAGTGTGTGAGGAGAGAGTGAGACAGTGTGTGAGGAGAGAGTGAGACAGTGTGTGAGGAGAGAGAGAGGCAGTGAGTGAGGAGAGAATGAGACAGTGTATGAGGAGACAGTGAGACAGTGTGCGAGGAGAGAGTGAGACAGTGTGTGAGGAGACAGTGAGACAGTGTATGAGGGGAGAGAGAGAGACAATGTGTGAGGAGAGAGAGTGAGACAGTGTGTGAGGAGTGATTGAGAAAGTGTGTGAGGAGAGAGTGAGGCAGTGTGTGAGGGGATAGAGTGAGACAGTGTGGGAGGAGAGAGTGAGACAGTGTGTGAGGAGAGAGTGAGACAGTGTGTGAGGGGAGAGTGAGACAGTGTGTGAGGAGAGAGTGAGATAGTGTGTGAGGAGAGAGTGGAACAGTGTGTGAGGAGAGAGTGAGACAGTGTGTGAGGAGACAGTGAGACAGTGTGTGAGGGGAGAGTGAGACAGTGTGTGAGGAGAGAGTGAGACAGTGTGTGAGGAGAGAGAGAGACAGAGTGTGAGGAGAGAGTGAGACAGTGTATGAGGAGAGAGTGAGACAGTGTGTGAAGAGAGAGAGAGTGAGACAGTGTGTAAGGAGAGAGTGAGTCAGTGTGTGAGGAAAGAGTGAGATAGTGTGTGAGGAGAGAGTGAGACAGTGTGTGAGGAGAGAGAGTGAGACAGTGTGTGAGGAGAGAGTGAGACAGTGTATGAGGAGAGAGTGAGACAGTGTGTGAAGAGAGTGAGAGTGAGTCAGTGTGTGAGGCGAGAGAGTGAGACAGTGTGTGAGGAGCGAGAGTGAGAAGTGTGTGAGGAGAGAGTGAGACAGTGTGTGAGGAGAGAGTGAGACAGTATGTGAGGAGAGCGAGTGAGACAGTGTGTGAGGAGAGAGTGAGACAGTGTGTGAGGAGAGAGTAGGACAGTGTGTGATTAGAGAGTGAGACAGTGTGTGAGGAGAGAGAGAAACAGCGAGTGAGGAGAGAGTGAGACAGTGTGTGAGGAGACAGTGAGACAGTGTGTGAGGAGAGAGAGAGTGAGACAGTGTGTGAGGAGCGAGAGTGAGACAGTGTGTGAGGAGAGAGTGAGACAGTGTCTGAGGAGAGAGTGAGACAGTGTGTGAGGAGAGAGTGAGACAGTGTGTGAGGAGAGAGTGAGACAGTGTGTGAGGAGAGAGAGAGGCAGTGAGTGAGGAGAGAATGAGACAGTGTGTGAGGAGACAGTGAGACAGTGTGCGAGGAGAGAGTGAGACAGTGTGTGAGGAGAGAGTGAGACAGTGTGTGAGGAGAGAGTGAGACAGTGTGTGAGGAGAGCGAGTGAGACAGTGTGTGAGGAGAGAGTGAGACAGTGTGTCAGGAGAGAGTGAGACAGTGTGTGAGGAGAGAGAGAAACAGCGAGTGAGGAGAGAGTGAGACAGTGTGTGAGGAGAGAGAGAGTGAGACAGTGTGTGAGGAGCGAGAGTGAGACAGTGTGTGCGGAGAGAGTGAGACAGTGTGTGAGGAGAGAGTGAGACAGTGTGTGAGGAGAGAGTGAGACAGTGTGTGAGGAGAGAGAGAGGCAGTGAGTGAGGAGAGAATGAGACAGTGTATGAGGAGACAGTGAGACAGTGTGCGAGGAGAGAGTGAGACAGTGTGTGAGGAGACAGTGAGACAGTGTATGAGGGGAGAGAGAGAGACAATGTGTGAGGAGAGAGAGTGAGACAGTGTGTGAGGAGTGATTGAGAAAGTGTGTGAGGAGAGAGTGAGGCAGTGTGTGAGGGGATAGAGTGAGACAGTGTGGGAGGAGAGAGTGAGACAGTGTGTGAGGAGAGAGTGAGACAGTGTGTGAGGGGAGAGTGAGACAGTGTGTGAGGAGAGAGTGAGATAGTGTGTGAGGAGAGAGTGAAACAGTGTGTGAGGAGAGAGTGAGACAGTGTGTGAGGAGACAGTGAGACAGTGTGTGAGGGGAGAGTGAGACAGTGTGTGAGGAGAGAGTGAGACAGTGTGTGAGGAGAGAGAGAGACAGAGTGTGAGGAGAGAGTGAGACAGTGTATGAGGAGAGAGTGAGACAGTGTGTGAAGAGAGAGAGAGTGAGACAGTGTGTAAGGAGAGAGTGAGTCAGTGTGTGAGGAAAGAGTGAGATAGTGTGTGAGGAGAGAGTGAGACAGTGTGTGAGGAGAGAGAGTGAGACAGTGTGTGAGGAGAGAGTGAGACAGTGTATGAGGAGAGAGTGAGACAGTGTGTGAAGAGAGTGAGAGTGAGTCAGTGTGTGAGGCGAGAGAGTGAGACAGTGTGTGAGGAGCGAGAGTGAGAAGTGTGTGAGGAGAGAGTGAGACAGTGTGTGAGGAGAGAGTGAGACAGTATGTGAGGAGAGCGAGTGAGACAGTGTGTGAGGAGAGAGTGAGACAGTGTGTGAGGAGAGAGTAGGACAGTGTGTGATTAGAGAGTGAGACAGTGTGTGAGGAGAGAGAGAAACAGCGAGTGAGGAGAGAGTGAGACAGTGTGTGAGGAGACAGTGAGACAGTGTGTGAGGAGAGAGAGAGTGAGACAGTGTGTGAGGAGCGAGAGTGAGACAGTGTGTGAGGAGAGAGTGAGACAGTGTCTGAGGAGAGAGTGAGACAGTGTGTGAGGAGAGAGTGAGACAGTGTGTGAGGAGAGAGAGAGGCAGTGAGTGAGGAGAGTGTGAGACAGTGTGTGAGGAGACAGTGAGACAGTGTGTGAGGAGAGAGAGAGTGAGACAGTGTGTGAGGAGAGAAAGTGAGACAGTGTGTGAGGAGAGAGTGAGACAGTGTGTGAGGAGACAGTGAGACAGTGTATGAGGGGAGAGAGAGAGACTGTGTGTGAGGAGAGAGAGTGAGACAGTGTGTGAGGAGAGAGTGAGACAGTGTGTGAGGAGAGAGTGAGACAGTGTGTGAGGAGAGAGTGAGACAGTGTGTGAGGAGAGAGTGAAACAGTGTGTGAGGAGAGAGAGAGAGACATTGTGTGAGGAGAGAGTGAGACATAGTGTGAGGGGAGAGTGAGACAGTGTGTGAGAAGAGAGAGTGAGGCAGTGTGTGAGGAGAGAGAGAGACATTGTGTGAGGAGAGAGAGAGAGACAGTGTGTGAGGAGAGAGTGAGACAGTATGTGAGGGGAGAGAGTGAGACAGTGAGTGAGGAGAGAGTGAGACAGTGTGCGAGGAGAGAGTGAGACAGTGTTTGAGGAGAGAGAGAGAGAGTGTGTGAGGAGAGAGTGAGACAGTGTGTGAGGAGACAGTGAGACAGTGTGTGAGGAGAGAGAGAGTGAGACAGTGTGTGAGGGGAGAGAGTGAGACAGTGAGTGAGGAGAGAGTGAGACAGTGTTTGAGGAGAGAGAGAGACAGTGAGTGAGGAGAGAGTGAGACAGTGTGTGAGGAGACAGTGAGACAGTGTGTGAGGAGAGAGAGAGTGAGACAGTGTGTGAAGAGAGAGTGTGAGACAGTGTGTGAGGAGACAGTGAGACAGTGTGTGAGGGGAGAGTGAGACAGTGTGTGAGGAGAGAGTGAGACAGTGTGTGAGGAGAGAGTGAGATAGTGTGTGAGGAGAGAGTGAGACAGTGTGTGAGGAGAGAGTGAGACAGTGTGTGAGGAGAGAGTGAGACAGTGTGTGAAGAGAGAGAGAGTGAGTCAGTGTGTGAGGCGAGAGAGTGAGACAGTGTTTGAGGAGCGAGAGTGAGAAGTGTGTGAGGAGAGAGTGAGACAGTGTGTGAGGAGAGAGTGAGACAGTGTGTGAGGAGAGCGAGTGAGACAGTGTGTGAGGAGAGAGTGAGACAGTGTGTGAGGAGAGAGTAGGACAGTGTGTAAGGAGAGAGTGAGACAGTGTGTGAGGAGAGAGAGAAACAGCGAGTGAGGAGAGAGTGAGACAGTGTGTGAGGAGACAGTGAGACAGTGTGTGAGGAGAGCGAGAGTGAGGCAGTGTGTGAGGAGCGAGAGTGAGACAGTGTGTTAGGAGAGAGTGAGACAGTGTGTGAGGAGAGAGTGAGACAGTGTGTGAGGAGAGAGTGAGACAGTGTGTGAGGAGAGAGAGAGGCAGTGAGTGAGTAGAGAGTGAGATAGTGTGTGAGGAGACAGTGAGACAGTGTGTGAGGAGAGAGAGAGTGAGACAGTGTGTGAGGAGAGAGAGTGAGACAGTGTGTGAGGAGAGAGTGAGACAGTGTGTGAGGAGACAGTGAGACAGTGTATGAGGGGAGAGAGAGAGACAGTGTGTGAGGAGAGAGAGTGAGACAGTGTGTGAGGAGAGAGTGAGACAGTGTGTGAGGAGAGAGTGAGGCAGTGTGTGAGGAGAGAGTGAGACAGTGTGTGAGGAGAGAGTGAAACAGTGTGTGAGGAGAGAGAGAGACAGGGTGTGAGGAGAGAGAGAGAGACATTGTGTGAGGAGAGATTGAGACAGAGTGTGAGGGGAGAGTGAGACAGTGTGTGAGAAGAGAGAGTGAGGCAGTGTGTGAGGAGAGAGAGAGACATAGTGTGAGGAGAGAGAGAGAGACAGTGTGTGAGGAGAGAGTGAGACAGTATGTAAGGGGAGAGAGTGAGACAGTATGTGAGGAGAGAGAGTGAGACAGTGAGTGAGGAGAGAGTGAGACAGTGTGCGAGGAGAGAGTGAGACAGTGTTTGAGGAGAGAGAGAGACAGTGAGTGAGGAGAGAGTGAGACAGTGTGTGAGGAGACAGTGAGACAGTGTGTGAGGAGAGAGAGATTGAGACAGTGTGTGAAGAGAGAGTGTGAGACAGTGTGTGAGGAGACAGTGAGACAGTGTGTGAGGGGAGAGTGAGACAGTGTGAGGAGAGAGTGAGTCAGTGTGTGAGGAGAGAGTGAGATAGTGTGTGAGGAGAGAGTGAGACAGTGTGTGAGGAGAGAGAGTGAGACAGTGTGTGAGGAGAGAGTGAGACAGTGTGTGAGGAGAGAGTGAGACAGTGTGTGAAGAGAGAGAGAGTGAGTCAGTGTGTGAGGCGAGAGAGTGAGACAGTGTTTGAGGAGCGAGAGTGAAAAGTGTGTGAGGAGAGAGTGAGACAGTGTGTGAGGAGAGAGTGAGACAGTGTGTGAGGAGAGCGAGTGAGACAGTGTGTGAGGAGAGAGTGAGACAGTGTGTGAGGAGAGAGTAGGACAGTGTGTGAGGAGAGAGTGAGACAGTGTGTGAGGAGAGAGAGAAACAGCGAGTGAGGAGAGAGTGAGACAGTGTGTGAGGAGAGAGAGAGTGAGACAGTGTGTGAGGAGCGAGAGTGAGACAGTGTGTGCGGAGAGAGTGAGACAGTGTGTGAGGAGAGAATGAGACAGTGTGTGAGGAGAGAGTGAGACAGTGTGTGAGGAGAGAGAGAGGCAGTGAGTGAGGAGAGAATGAGACAGTGTGTGAGGAGACAGTGAGACAGTGTGCGAGGAGAGAGTGAGACAGTGTGTGAGGAGACAGTGAGACAGTGTATGAGGGGAGAGAGAGAGACAATGTGTGAGGAGAGAGAGTGAGACAGTGTGTGAGGAGAGAGTGAGACAGTGTGTGAGGAGAGAGTGAGACAGGGTGTGAGGAGAGAGTGAGACAGTGTGTGAGGAGAGAGTAGGACAGTGTGTGAGGAGAGAGTGAGACAGTGTGTGAGGAGAGAGAGAAACAGCGAGTGAGGAGAGAGTGAGACAGTGTGTGAGGAGACAGTGAGACAGTGTGTGAGGAGAGAGAGAGTGAGACAGTGTGTGAGGAGCGAGAGTGAGACAGTGTGTGAGGAGAGAGTGAGAAAGTGTGTGAGGAGAGAGAGAGGCAGTGAGTGAGGAGAGAGTGAGACAGTGTGTGAGGAGACAGTGAGACAGTCTGTGAGGAGAGAGAGAGTGAGACAGTGTGTGAGGAGCGAGAGTGAGACAGTGTGTGAGGAGACATTGAGACAGTGTATGAGGGGAGAGAGAGAGACAGTGTGTGAGGAGAGAGTGAGACAGTGTGTGAGGAGAGCGAGTGAGACAGTGTGTGAGGAGAGAGTGAGACAGTGTGTGAGGAGAGAGTAGGACAGTGTGTGAGGAGAGAGTGAGACAGTGTGTGAGGAGAGAGAGAAACAGCGAGTGAAGAGAGACTGAGACAGTGTGTGAGGAGACAGTGAGTGAGGAGAGAGTGAGACAGTGTGTGAGGAGACAGTGAGACAGTGTGTGAGGAGAGAGAGAGTGAGACAGTGTGTGAGGAGAGAGAGTGAGACAGTGTGTGAGGAGAGAGTGAGACAGTGTGTGAGGAGAGAGTGAGACAGTGTGTGAGGAGACAGTGAAACAGTGTATGAGGGGAGAGAGAGAGACAGTGTGTGAGGAGAGAGAGTGAGACAGTGTGTGAGGAGAGAGTGAGACAGTGTGTGAGGAGGGAGTGAGACAGTGTGTGAGGAGAGGGTGAGACAGTGTGTGAGGAGAGAGTGAGGCAGTGTGTGAGGAGAGAGAAAGACAGGGTGTGAGGAGAGAGAGAGACATTGTGTGAGGAGAGAGTGAGACAGATTGTGAGGGGAGAGTGAGACAGTGTGTGAGAAGAGAGAGTGAGGCAGTGTGTGAGGAGAGAGAGAGACATTGTGTGAGGAGAGAGAGAGAGACAGTGTGTGAGGAGAGAGAGTGAGAGTGTGTGAGGAGAGAGTGAGACAGTATGTGAGGGGAAGAATGAGACAGTGTGTGAGGAGAGAGAGTGAGACAGTGAGTGAGGAGAGAGTGAGACAGTGTGCGAGGAGAGAGTGAGAAATTGTGTGAGGAGAGAGAGAGACAGTGAGTGAGGAGAGAGTGAGACAGTGTGTGAGGAGACAGTAAGACAGTGTGTGAGGAAAGAGAGTGAGACTGTGTGAGGAGAGAGAGTGAGACAGTGTGTGAGGAGAGAGAGTGAGACAGTGTGTGAGGAGAGAGTGAGACAGTGTATGAGGAGAGAGTGAGACAGTGTGTGAAGAGAGTGAGAGTGAGTCAGTGTGTGAGGCGAGAGAGTGAGACAGTGCGTGAGGAGCGAGAGTGAGAAGTGTGTGAGGAGAGAGTGAGACAGTGTGTGAGGAGAGAGTGAGACAGTATGTGAGGAGAGCGAGTGAGACAGTGTGTGAGGAGAGAGTGAGACAGTGTGTGAGGAGAGAGTAGGACAGTGTGTGATTAGAGAGTGAGACAGTGTGTGAGGAGAGAGAGAAACAGCGAGTGAGGAGAGAGTGAGACAGTGTGTGAGGAGACAGTGAGACAGTGTGTGAGGAGAGAGAGAGTGAGACAGTGTGTGAGGAGCGAGAGTGAGACAGTGTGTGAGGAGAGAGTGAGACAGTGTGTGAGGAGAGAGAGTGAGACAGTGTGTGAGGAGAGAGTGAGACAGTGTGTGAGGAGAGAGTGAGACAGTGTGTGAAGAGAGAGAGAGTGAGTCAGTGTGTGAGGGGAGAGAGTGAGACAGTGTTTGAGGAGCGAGAGTGAGAAGTGTGTGAGGAGAGAGTGAGACAGTGTGTGAGGAGAGAGTGAGACAGTGTGTGAGGAGAGCGAGTGAGACAGTGTGTGAGGAGAGAGTGAGACAGTGTGTGAGGAGAGAGTAGGACAGTGTGTAAGGAGAGAGTGAGACAGTGTGTGAGGAGAGAGAGAAACAGCGAGTGAGGAGAGAGTGAGACAGTGTGTGAGGAGACAGTGAGACAGTGTGTGAGGAGAGCGAGTGAGACAGTGTGTGAGGAGAGAGTGAGACAGTGTGTGAGGAGAGAGTAGGACAGTGTGTGAGGAGAGAGTGAGACAGTGTGTGAGGAGAGAGAGAAACAGCGAGTGAGAAGAGAGTGAGACAGTGTGTGAGGAGAGAGAGAGTGAGACAGTGTGTGAGGAGCGAGAGTGAGACAGTGTGTGCGGAGAGAGTGAGACAGTGTGTGAGGAGAGAGTGAGACAGTGTGTGAGGAGAGAGTGAGACAGTGTGTGAGGAGAGAGAGAGGCAGGGAGTGAGGAGAGAATGAGACAGTGTGTGAGGAGACAGTGAGACAGTGTGCGAGGAGAGAGTGAGACAGTGTGTGAGGAGACAGTGAGATAGTGTATGAGGGGAGAGAGAGAGACAATGTGTGAGGAGAGAGAGTGAGACAGTGTGTGAGGAGAGAGTGAGACAGTGTGTGAGGAGAGAGTGAGACAGGGTGTGAGGAGAGAGTTAGACAGTGTGTGAGGAGAGAGTAGGACAGTGTGTGAGGAGAGAGTGAGACAGTGTGTGAGGAGAGAGAGAAACAGCGAGTGAGGAGAGAGTGAGACCGTGTGTGAGGAGACAGTGAGACAGTGTGTGGGGAGAGAGAGAGTGAGACAGTGTGTGAGGAGCGAGAGTGAGACAGTGTGTGAGGAGAGAGTGAGAAAGTGTGTGAGGAGAGAGAGAGGCAGTGTGTGAGGAGACAGTGAAACAGTGTATGAGGGGAGAGAGAGAGACAGTGTGTGAGGAGAGAGAGTGAGACAGTGTGTGAGGAGAGAGTAGGACAGTGTGTGAGGAGAGAGTGAGACAGTGTGTGAGGAGAGAGAGAAACAGCGAGTGAGGAGAGAGTGAGACAGTGTGTGAGGAGAGAGAGAGTGAGACAGTGTGTGAGGAGCGAGAGTGAGACAGTGTGTGCGGAGAGAGTGAGACAGTGTGTGAGGAGAGAATGAGACAGTGTGTGAGGAGAGAGTGAGACAGTGTGTGAGGAGAGAGAGAGGCAGTGAGTGAGGAGAGAATGAGACAGTGTGTGAGGAGACAGTGAGACAGTGTGCGAGGAGAGAGTGAGACAGTGTGTGAGGAGACAGTGAGACAGTGTATGAGGGGAGAGAGAGAGACAATGTGTGAGGAGAGAGAGTGAGACAGTGTGTGAGGAGAGAGTGAGACAGTGTGTGAGGAGAGAGTGAGACAGGGTGTGAGGAGAGAGTGAGACGGTGTGTGAGGAGAGAGTAGGACAGTGTGTGAGGAGAGAGTGAGACAGTGTGTGAGGAGAGAGAGAAACAGCGAGTGAGGAGAGAGTGAGACAGTGTGTGAGGAGACAGTGAGACAGTGTGTGAGGAGAGAGAGAGTGAGACAGTGTGTGAGGAGCGAGAGTGAGACAGTGTGTGAGGAGAGAGTGAGAAAGTGTGTGAGGAGAGAGAGAGGCAGTGAGTGAGGAGAGAGTGAGACAGTGTGTGAGGAGACAGTGAGACAGTCTGTGAGGAGAGAGAGAGTGAGACAGTGTGTGAGGAGCGAGAGTGAGACAGTGTGTGAGGAGACATTGAGACAGTGTATGAGGGGAGAGAGAGAGACAGTGTGTGAGGAGAGAGTGAGACAGTGTGTGAGGAGAGCGAGTGAGACAGTGTGTGAGGAGAGAGTGAGACAGTGTGTGAGGAGAGAGTAGGACAGTGTGTGAGGAGAGAGTGAGACAGTGTGTGAGGAGAGAGAGAAACAGCGAGTGAAGAGAGACTGAGACAGTGTGTGAGGAGACAGTGAGTGAGGAGAGAGTGAGACAGTGTGTGAGGAGACAGTGAGACAGTGTGTGAGGAGAGAGAGAGTGAGACAGTGTGTGAGGAGAGAGAGTGAGACAGTGTGTGAGGAGAGAGTGAGACAGTGTGTGAGGAGACAGTGAAACAGTGTATGAGGGGAGAGAGAGAGACAGTGTGTGAGGAGAGAGAGTGAGACAGTGTGTGAGGAGAGAGTGAGACAGTGTGTGAGGAGGGAGTGAGACAGTGTGTGAGGAGAGGGTGAGACAGTGTGTGAGGAGAGAGTGAGGCAGTGTGTGAGGAGAGAGAAAGACAGGGTGTGAGGAGAGAGACATGGTGTGAGGAGAGAGTGAGACAGATTGTGAGGGGAGAGTGAGACAGTGTGTGAGAAGAGAGAGTGAGGCAGTGTGTGAGGAGAGAGAGAGACATTGTGTGAGGAGAGAGAGAGAGACAGTGTGTGAGGAGAGAGAGTGAGAGTGTGTGAGGAGAGAGTGAGACAGTATGTGAGGGGAGAGAATGAGACAGTGTGTGAGGAGAGAGAGTGAGACAGTGAGTGAGGAGAGAGTGAGACAGTGTGCGAGGAGAGAGTGAGAAATTGTGTGAGGAGAGAGAGAGACAGTGAGTGAGGAGAGAGTGAGACAGTGTGTGAGGAGACAGTAAGACAGTGTGTGAGGAAAGAGAGTGAGACTGTGTGAGGAGAGAGAGTGAGACAGTGTGTGAGGAGAGAGAGTGAGACAGTGTGTGAGGAGAGAGTGAGACAGTGTATGAGGAGAGAGTGAGACAGTGTGTGAAGAGAGTGAGAGTGAGTCAGTGTGTGAGGCGAGAGAGTGAGACAGTGCGTGAGGAGCGAGAGTGAGAAGTGTGTGAGGAGAGAGTGAGACAGTGTGTGAGGAGAGAGTGAGACAGTATGTGAGGAGAGCGAGTGAGACAGTGTGTGAGGAGAGAGTGAGACAGTGTGTGAGGAGAGAGTAGGACAGTGTGTGATTAGAGAGTGAGACAGTGTGTGAGGAGAGAGAGAAACAGCGAGTGAGGAGAGAGTGAGACAGTGTGTGAGGAGACAGTGAGACAGTGTGTGAGGAGAGAGAGAGTGAGACAGTGTGTGAGGAGCGAGAGTGAGACAGTGTGTGAGGAGAGAGTGAGACAGTGTCTGAGGAGAGAGTGAGACAGTGTGTGAGGAGAGAGTGAGACAGTGTGTGAGGAGAGAGAGAGGCAGTGAGTGAGGAGAGTGTGAGACAGTGTGTGAGGAGACAGTGAGACAGTGTGTGAGGAGAGAGAGAGTGAGACAGTGTGTGAGGAGACAGTGAGACAGTGTGTGAGGAGAGAGAGAGTGAGACAGTGTGTGAGGAGCGAGAGTGAGACAGTGTGTGAGGAGAGAGTGAGAAAGTGTGTGAGGAGAGAGAGAGGCAGTGAGTGAGGATAGATTGAGACAGTGTGTGAGGAGACAGTGAGACAGTCTGTGAGGAGAGAGAGAGTGAGACAGTGTGTGAGGAGCGAGAGTGAGACAGTGTGTGAGGAGACATTGAGACAGTGTATGAGGGGAGAGAGAGAGACAGTGTGTGAGGAGAGAGTGAGACAGTGTGTGAGGAGAGCGAGTGAGACAGTGTGTGAGGAGAGAGTGAGACAGTGTGTGAGGAGAGAGTAGGACAGTGTGTGAGGAGAGAGTGAGACAGTGTGTGAGGAGAGAGAGAAACAGCGAGTGAAGAGAGACTGAGACAGTGTGTGAGGAGACAGTGAGTGAGGAGAGAGTGAGACAGTGTGTGAGGAGACAGTGAGACAGTGTGTGAGGAGAGAGAGAGTGAGACAGTGTGTGAGGAGAGAGAGTGAGACAGTGTGTGAGGAGAGAGTGAGACAGTGTGTGAGGAGAGAGTGAGACAGTGTGTGAGGAGACAGTGAAACAGTGTATGAGGGGAGAGAGAGAGACAGTGTGTGAGGAGAGAGAGTGAGACAGTGTGTGAGGAGAGAGTGAGACAGTGTGTGAGGAGGGAGTGAGACAGTGTGTGAGGAGAGGGTGAGACAGTGTGTGAGGAGAGAGTGAGGCAGTGTGTGAGGAGAGAGAAAGACAGGGTGTGAGGAGAGAGAGAGACATTGTGTGAGGAGAGAGTGAGACAGATTGTGAGGGGAGAGTGAGACAGTATGTGAGGGGAGAGAATGAGACAGTGTGTGAGGAGAGAGAGTGAGACAGTGAGTGAGGAGAGAGTGAGACAGTGTGTGAGGAGACAGTGAGACAGTCTGTGAGGAGAGAGAGAGTGAGACAGTGTGTGAGGAGCGAGAGTGAGACAGTGTGTGAGGAGACATTGAGACAGTGTATGAGGGGAGAGAGAGAGACAGTGTGTGAGGAGAGAGTGAGACAGTGTGTGAGGAGAGCGAGTGAGACAGTGTGTGAGGAGAGAGTGAGACAGTGTGTGAGGAGAGAGTAGGACAGTGTGTGAGGAGAGAGTGAGACAGTGTGTGAGGAGAGATAGAAACAGCGAGTGAAGAGAGACTGAGACAGTGTGTGAGGAGACAGTGAGTGAGGAGAGAGTGAGACAGTGTGTGAGGAGACAGTGAGACAGTGTGTGAGGAGAGAGAGAGTGAGACAGTGTGTGAGGAGAGAGAGTGAGACAGTGTGTGAGGAGAGAGTGAGACAGTGTGTGAGGAGAGAGTGAGACAGTGTGTGAGGAGACAGTGAAACAGTGTATGAGGGGAGAGAGAGAGACAGTGTGTGAGGAGAGAGAGTGAGACAGTGTGTGAGGAGAGAGTGAGACAGTGTGTGAGGAGGGAGTGAGACAGTGTGTGAGGAGAGGGTGAGACAGTGTGTGAGGAGAGAGTGAGGCAGTGTGTGAGGAGAGAGAAAGACAGGGTGTGAGGAGAGAGAGAGACATTGTGTGAGGAGAGAGTGAGACAGATTGTGAGGGGAGAGTGAGACAGTATGTGAGGGGAGAGAATGAGACATTGTGTGAGGAGAGAGAGTGAGACAGTGAGTGAGGAGAGAGTGAGACAGTGTGCGAGGAGAGAGTGAGAAATTGTGTGAGGAGAGAGAGAGACAGTGAGTGAGGAGAGAGTGAGACAGTGTGTGAGGAGACAGTAAGACAGTGTGTGAGGAAAGAGAGTGAGACAGTGTGTGAGGAGAGAGAGTGAGACAGTGTGTGAGGAAAGAGTGAGACAGTGTGTGAGGAGAGAATGAGACTGTGTGAGGAGAGAGTGAGACAGTGTGTGAGGAGAGAGAGAGACAGGATGTGAGGAGAGAGAGAGACATTGTGTGAGGAGAGAGTGAGAGAGTGTGAGGGGAGAGTGAGACAGTGTGTGAGAAGAGAGTGAGACAGTGTGTGAGGAGAGAGTGAGACAGTGTGTGAGGAGAGAGAGTGAGACAGTGTGTGAGGAGAGAGTGAGACAGTGTGTGAGGAGAGAGTGAGACAGTGTGTGAAGAGAGAGAGAGTGAGACAGTGTGTGAGGGGAGAGAGTGAGACAGTGTGTGAGGAGCGAGAGTGAGAAGTGTGTGAGGAGAGAGTGAGACAATGTGTGAGGAGAGAGTGAGACAGTGTGTGAGGAGAACGAGTGAGATATTGTGTGAGGAGAGGGTGAGACAGTGTGTGAGGAGAGAGTAGGACAGTGTGTGAGGAGAGAGTGAGGCAGTGTGTGAGGAGAGAGAGAAACAGCGAGTGAGGAGAGAGTGAGACAGTGTGTGAGGAGACAGTGAGACAGTGTGTGAGGAGAGAGAGAGTGAGACAGTGTGTGAGGAGCGAGAGTGAGACAGTGTGTGAGGAGAGAGTGAGGCAGTGTGTGAGGAGAGAGTGAGACAGTGTGTGAGGAGAGAGTGAGACAGTGTGTGAGGAGAGAGAGAGGCAGTGAGTGAGGAGAGAGTGAGACAGTGTGTGAGGAGACAGTGAGACAGTGTGTGAGGAGAGATAGAGTGAGACAGTGTGTGAGGAGTGAGAGTGAGACAGTGTGTGAGGAGAGAGAGTGAGACAGTGTGTGAGGAGAGAGTGAGACAGTGTGTGAGGAGAGAGTGAGACACGGTGTGAGGAGAGAGTGAGACAGTGTGTGAGGAGAGAGTGAGACAGTGTGTGTGAGGAGACAGTGAGACAGTGTGTGAGGAGAGAGTGAGACAGTCTGTGAGGAGAGAGAGAGTGAGACAGTGTGTGAGGAGAGAGAGTGAGACAGTGTGTGAGGAGAGAGTGAGACAGTGTGTGAGGAGAGAGTGAGACAGTGTGTGAGGAGAGAGTGAGATAGTGTGTGAGGAGAGAGTGAGACAGTGTGTGAGGAGAGAGAGTGAGACAGTGTGTGAGGAGAGAGTGAGACAGAGTGTGAGGAGAGAGTGAGACAGTGTGTGAAGAGAGAGAGAGTGAGTCAGTGTGTGAGGCGAGAGAGTGAGACAGTGTTTGAGGAGCGAGAGTGAGAAGTGTGTGAGGAGAGAGTGAGACAGTGTGTGAGGAGAGAGTGAGACAGTGTGTGAGGAGACAGTGAGACAGTGTGTGAGGAGAGATAGAGTGAGACAGTGTGTGAGGAGTGAGAGTGAGACAGTGTGTGAGGAGAGAGAGTGAGACAGTGTGTGAGGAGAGAGTGAGACAGTGTGTGAGGAGAGAGTGAGACACGGTGTGAGGAGAGAGTGAGACAGTGTGTGAGGAGAGAGTGAGACAGTGTGTGTGAGGAGACAGTGAGACAGTGTGTGAGGAGAGAGTGAGACAGTCTGTGAGGAGAGAGAGAGTGAGACAGTGTGTGAGGAGAGAGAGTGAGACAGTGTGTGAGGAGAGAGTGAGACAGTGTGTGAGGAGAGAGTGAGACAGTGTGTGAGGAGAGAGTGAGATAGTGTGTGAGGAGAGAGTGAGACAGTGTGTGAGGAGACAGTGAAACAGTGTATGAGGGGAGAGAGAGAGACAGTGTGTGAGGAGAGAGAGTGAGACAGTGTGTGAGGAGAGAATGAGACAGTGTGTGAGGAGGGAGTGAGACAGTGTGTGAGGAGAGGGTGAGACAGTGTGTGAGGAGAGAGTGAGGCAGTGTGTGAGGAGAGAGAAAGACAGGGTGTGAGGAGAGAGAGAGACATTGTGTGAGGAGAGAGTGAGACAGATTGTGAGGGGAGAGTGAGACAGTATGTGAGGGGAGAGAATGAGACAGTGTGTGAGGAGAGAGAGTGAGACAGTGAGTGAGGAGAGAGTGAGACAGTGTGCGAGGAGAGAGTGAGAAATTGTGTGAGGAGAGAGAGAGACAGTGAGTGAGGAGAGAGTGAGACAGTGTGTGAGGAGACAGTAAGACAGTGTGTGAGGAAAGAGAGTGAGACAGTGTGTGAGGAGAGAGAGTGAGACAGTGTGTGAGGAGAGAGTGAGACAGTGTGTGAGGAGAGAATGAGACTGTGTGAGGAGAGAGTGAGACAGTGTGTGAGGAGAGAGAGAGACAGGATGTGAGGAGAGAGAGAGACATTGTGTGAGGAGAGAGTGAGAGAGTGTGAGGGGAGAGTGAGACAGTGTGTGAGAAGAGAGTGAGACAGTGTGTGAGGAGAGAGTGAGACAGTGTGTGAGGAGAGAGAGTGAGACAGTGTGTGAGGAGAGAGTGAGACAGTGTGTGAGGAGAGAGTGAGACAGTGTGTGAAGAGAGAGAGAGTGAGACAGTGTGTGAGGGGAGAGAGTGAGACAGTGTGTGAGGAGCGAGAGTGAGAAGTGTGTGAGGAGAGAGTGAGACAATGTGTGAGGAGAGAGTGAGACAGTGTGTGAGGAGAACGAGTGAGATATTGTGTGAGGAGAGGGTGAGACAGTGTGTGAGGAGAGAGTAGGACAGTGTGTGAGGAGAGAGTGAGGCAGTGTGTGTGGAGAGAGAGAAACAGCGAGTGAGGAGAGAGTGAGACAGTGTGTGAGGAGACAGTGAGACAGTGTGTGAGGAGAGAGAGAGTGAGACAGTGTGTGAGGAGCGAGAGTGAGACAGTGTGTGAGGAGAGAGTGAGGCAGTGTGTGAGGAGAGAGTGAGACAGTGTGTGAGGAGAGAGTGAGACAGTGTGTGAGGAGTGAGAGAGGCAGTGAGTGAGGAGAGAGTGAGACAGTGTGTGAGGAGACAGTGAGACAGTGTGTGAGGAGAGATAGAGTGAGACAGTGTGTGAGGAGTGAGAGTGAGACAGTGTGTGAGGAGAGAGAGTGAGACAGTGTGTGAGGAGAGAGTGAGACAGTGTGTGAGGAGAGAGTGAGACACGGTGTGAGGAGAGAGTGAGACAGTGTGTGAGGAGAGAGTGAGACAGTGTGTGTGAGGAGACAGTGAGACAGTGTGTGAGGAGAGAGTGAGACAGTCTGTGAGGAGAGAGAGAGTGAGACAGTGTGTGAGGAGAGAGAGTGAGACAGTGTGTGAGGAGAGAGTGAGACAGTGTGTGAGGAGAGAGTGAGACAGTGTGTGAAGAGAGAGAGAGTGAGTCAGTGTGTGAGGCGAGAGAGTGAGACAGTGTTTGAGGAGCGAGAGTGAGAAGTGTGTGAGGAGAGAGTGAGACAGTGTGTGAGGAGAGAGTGAGACAGTGTGTGAGGAGAGCGAGTGAGACAGTGTGTGAGGAGAGAGTGAGACAGTGTGTGAGGAGAGAGTAGGACAGTGTGTGAGGAGAGAGTGAGACAGTGTGTGAGGAGAGAGAGAAACAGCGAGTGAGGAGAGAGTGAGACAGTGTGTGAGGAGACAGTGAGACAGTGTGTGAGGAGAGAGAGAGTGAGACAGTGAGTGAGGAGCGAGAGTTAGACAGTGTGTGAGGAGGGAGTGAGACAGTGTGTGAGGAGAGAGTGAGACAGTGTGTGAGGAGAGAGTGAGACAGTGTGTGAGGAGAGAGAGAGGCAGTGAGTGAGGAGAGAGTGAGACAGTGTGTGAGGAGACAGTGAGACAGTGTGTGAGGAGAGAGAGATTGAGAAAGTGTGTGAGGAGAGAGAGTGAGACAGTGTGTGAGGAGAGAGTGAGACAGTGTGTGAGGAGACAGTGAGACAGTGTATGAGGGGAGAGAGAGAGACAGTGTGTGAGGAGAGAGAGTGAGACAGTGTGTGAGGAGAGAGTGAGACAGTGTGTGAGGAGAGAGTGAGGCAGTGTGTGAGGAGAGAGTGAGACAGTGTGTGAGGAGAGAGTGAAACAGTGTGTGAGGAGAGAGAGAGACAGGGTGTGAGGAGAGAGAGAGAGACATTGTGTGAGGAGAGAGTGAGACAGAGTGTGAGGGGAGAGTGAGACAGTGTGTGGAGAAGAGAGAGTGAGGCAGTGTGTGAGGAGAGAGAGAGACATTGTGTGAGGAGAGAGAGAGAGACAGTGTGTGAGGAGAGAGTGAGACAGTATGTGAGGGGAAAGAGTGAGACAGTGTGTGAGGAGAGAGAGTGAGACAGTGAGTGAGGAGAGAGTGAGACAGTGTGCGAGGAGAGAGTGAGACAGTTTTTGAGGAGAGAGAGCGACAGTGAGTGAGGAGAGAGTGAGACAGTGTGTGAGGAGACAGTGAGACAGTGTGTGAGGAGAGAGAGATTGAGACAGTGTGTGAAGAGAGAGTGTGAGACAGTGTGTGAAGAGAGAGTGTGAGACAGTGTGTGAGGAGACAGTGAGACAGTGTGTGAGGGGAGAGTGAGACAGTGTGTGAGGAGAGAGTGAGTCAGTGTGTGAGGAGAGAGTGAGATAGTGTGTGAGGAGAGAGTGAGACAGTGTGTGAGGAGAGAGAGTGAGACAGTGTGTGAGGAGAGAGTGAGACAGTGTCTGAGGAGAGAGTGAGACAGTGTGTGAAGAGAGAGAGAGTGAGTCAGTGTGTGAGGAGAGAGAGTGAGACAGTGTGTGAGGAGAGAGTGAGACAGTGTGTGAGGAGACAGTGAGACAGTGTATGAGGGGAGAGAGAGAGACAGTGTGTGAGGAGAGAGAGTGAGACAGTGTGTGAGGAGAGAGTGAGACAGTGTGTGAGGAGAGAGTGAGACAGTGTGTGAGGAGAGAGTGAGACAGTGTGTGAGGAGAGAGTGAAACAGTGTGTGATGAGAGAGAGAGATACATTGTGTGAGGAGAGAGTGAGACAGAGTGTGAGGGGAGAGTGAGACAGTGTGTGAGAAGAGAGAGTGAGGCAGTGTGTGAGTAGAGAGAGAGACATTGTGTGAGGAGAGAGAGAGAGACAGTGTGTGAGGAGAGAGTGAGACAGTATGTGAGGGGAGAGAGTGAGACAGTGTGTGAGGAGAGAGAGTGAGACAGTGAGTGAGGAGAGAGTGAGACAGTGTGCGAGGAGAGAGTGAGACAGTGTTTGAGGAGAGAGAGAGACAGTGAGTGAGGAGAGAGTGAGACAGTGTGTGAGGAGACAGTGAGACAGTGTGTGAGGAGAGAGAGAGACAGTGTGTGAGGAGAGAGTGAGACAGTGTGTGAGGAGAGAGTGAGATAGTGTGTGAGGAGAGAGTGAGACAGTGTGTGAAGAGAGAGTGTGTGAGGAGACAGTGAGACAGTGTGTGAGGAGAGAGAGATTGAGACAGTGTGAGGAGAGAGAGTGAGACAGTGAGTGAGGAGAGAGTGAGACAGTGTGTGAGGAGAGAGTGAGATAGTGTGTGAGGAGAGAGTGAGACAGTGTGTGAAGAGACAGTGTGTGAGGAGACAGTGAGACAGTGTGTGAGGAGAGAGAGATTGAGACAGTGTGTGAAGAGAGAGTGTGAGACAGTGTGTGAAGAGAGAGTGTGAGACAGTGTGTGAGGAGACAGTGAGACAGTGTGTGAGGGGAGAGTGAGACAGTGTGTGAGGAGAGAGTGAGTCAGTGTGTGAGGAGAGAGTGAGATAGTGTGTGAGGAGAGAGTGAGACAGTGTGTGAGGAGAGAGAGTGAGACAGTGTGTGAGGAGAGAGTGAGACAGTGTCTGAGGAGAGAGTGAGACAGTGTGTGAAGAGAGAGAGAGTGAGTCAGTGTGTGAGGAGAGAGAGTGAGACAGTGTGTGAGGAGAGAGTGAGACAGTGTGTGAGGAGACAGTGAGACAGTGTATGAGGGGAGAGAGAGAGACAGTGTGTGAGGAGAGAGAGTGAGACAGTGTGTGAGGAGAGAGTGAGACAGTGTGTGAGGAGAGAGTGAGACAGTGTGTGAGGAGAGAGTGAGACAGTGTGTGAGGAGAGAGTGAAACAGTGTGTGATGAGAGAGAGAGATACATTGTGTGAGGAGAGAGTGAGACAGAGTGTGAGGGGAGAGTGAGACAGTGTGTGAGAAGAGAGAGTGAGGCAGTGTGTGAGTAGAGAGAGAGACATTGTGTGAGGAGAGAGAGAGAGACAGTGTGTGAGGAGAGAGTGAGACAGTATGTGAGGGGAGAGAGTGAGACAGTGTGTGAGGAGAGAGAGTGAGACAGTGAGTGAGGAGAGAGTGAGACAGTGTGCGAGGAGAGAGTGAGACAGTGTTTGAGGAGAGAGAGAGACAGTGAGTGAGGAGAGAGTGAGACAGTGTGTGAGGAGACAGTGAGACAGTGTGTGAGGAGAGAGAGAGACAGTGTGTGAGGAGAGAGTGAGACAGTGTGTGAGGAGAGAGTGAGATAGTGTGTGAGGAGAGAGTGAGACAGTGTGTGAAGAGAGAGTGTGAGACAGTGTGTGAGTAGACAGTGAGACAGTGTGTGAGGGGAGAGTGAGACAGTGTGTGAGGAGAGAGTGAGACAGTGTGTGAGGAGAGAGTGAGATAGTGTGTGAGGAGAGAGTGAGACAGTGTGTGAGGAGAGAGAGTGAGACAGTGTGTGAGGAGAGAGTGAGACAGTGTGTGAGGAGAGAGTGAGACAGTGTGTGAAGAGAGAGAGAGTGAGTCAGTGTGTGAGGCGAGAGAGTGAGACAGTGTTTGAGGAGCGAGAGTGAGAAGTGTGTGAGGAGAGAGTGAGACAGTGTGTGAGGAGAGAGTGAGACAGTGTGTGAGGAGAGCGAGTGAGACAGTGTGTGAGGAGAGAGTGAGACAGTGTGTGAGGAGAGAGTAGGACAGTGTGTGAGGAGAGAGTGGGACAGTGTGTGAGGAGAGAGAGAAACAGCGAGTGAGGAGAGAGTGAGACAGTGTGTGAGGAGACAGTGAGACAGTGTGTGAGGAGAGAGAGAGTGAGACAGTGTGTGAGGAGCGAGAGTGAGACAGTGTGTGAGGAGAGAGTGAGACAGTGTGTGAGGAGAGAGTGAGACAGTGTGTGAGGAGAGAGTGAGACAGTGTGTGAGGAGAGAGAGAGGCAGTGAGTGAGGAGAGAGTGAGACAGTGTGTGAGGAGACAGTGAGACAGTGTGTGAGGAGAGAGAGAGTGAGAAAGTGTGTGAGGAGAGAGAGTGAGACAGTGTGTGAGGAGACAGTGAGACAGTGTATGAGGGGAGAGAGAGAGACAGTGTGTGAGGAGAGAGAGTGAGACAGTGTGTGAGGAGAGAGTGAGACAGTGTGTGAGGAGAGAGTGAGGCAGTGTGTGAGGAGAGAGTGAGACAGTGTGTGAGGAGAGAGTGAAACAGTGTGTGAGGAGAGAGAGAGAAAGGGTGTGAGGAGAGAGAGAGAGACATTGTGTGAGGAGAGAGTGAGACAGAGTGTGAGGGGAGAGTGAGACAGTGTGTGGAGAAGGGAGAGTGAGGCAGTGTGTGAGGAGAGAGAGAGACATTGTGTGAGGAGAGAGAGAGAGACAGTGTGTGAGGAGAGAGTGAGACAGTATGTGAGGGGAAAGAGTGAGACAGTGTGTGAGGAGAGAGAGTGAGACAGTGAGTGAGGAGAGAGTGAGACAGTGTGCGAGGAGACAGTGAGACAGTGTGTGAGGGGAGAGTGAGACAGTGTGTGAGGAGACAGTGAGACAGTGTGTGAGGAGAGAGAGATTGAGACAGTGTGTGAAGAGAGAGTGTGAGACAGTGTGTGAGGAGACAGTGAGACAGTGTGTGAGGGGAGAGTGAGACAGTGTGTGAGGAGAGAGTGAGTCAGTGTGTGAGGAGAGAGTGAGATAGTGTGTGAGGAGAGAGTGAGACAGTGTGTGAGGAGAGAGAGTGAGACAGTGTGTGAGGAGAGAGTGAGACAGTGTGTGAGGAGAGAGTGAGACAGTGTGTGAAGAGAGAGAGAGTGAGTCAGTGTGTGAGGCGAGAGAGTGAGACAGTGTTTGAGGAGCGAGAGTGAAAAGTGTGTGAGGAGAGAGTGAGACAGTGTGTGAGGAGAGAGTGAGACAGTGTGTGAGGAGAGCGAGTGAGACAGTGTGTGAGGAGAGAGTGAGACAGTGTGTGAGGAGAGAGTAGGACAGTGTGTGAGGAGAGAGTGAGACAGTGTGTGAGGAGAGAGAGAAACAGCGAGTGAGGAGAGAGTGAGACAGTGTGTGAGGAGAGAGTGAGACAGTGTGTGAGGAGCGAGAGTGAGACAGTGTGTGCGGAGAGAGTGAGACAGTGTGTGAGGAGAGAGTGAGACAGTGTGTGAGGAGAGAGTGAGAGAGTGTGTGAGGAGAGAGAGAGGCAGTGAGTGAGGAGAGAATGAGACAGTGTGTGAGGAGACAGTGAGACAGTGTGCGAGGAGAGAGTGAGACAGTGTGTGAGGAGACAGTGAGACAGTGTATGAGGGGAGAGTGAGAGACAGTGTGTGAGGAGAGAGAGTGAGACAGTGTGTGAGGAGAGAGTGAGACAGTGTGTGAGGAGAGAGTGAGACAGTGTGTGAGGAGAGAGTAGGACAGTGTGTGAGGAGAGAGTGAGACAGTGTGTGAGGAGAGAGAGAAACAGCGAGTGAGGAGAGAGTGAGACAGTGTGTGAGGAGACAGTGAGACAGTGTGTGAGGAGAGAGAGAGTGAGACAGTGTGTGAGGAGCGAGAGTGAGACAGTGAGTGAGGAGAGAGTGACACAGTGTGTGAAGAAACATTGAGACAGTGTGTGAGGAGAGAGTGAGACAGTGTGTGAGGAGCGAGAGTGAGACAGTGTGTGAGGAGACATTGAGACAGTGTATGAGGGGAGAGAGAGAGACAGTGTGTGAGGAGAGAGTGAGACAGTGTGTGAGGAGAGCGAGTGAGACAGTGTGTGAGGAGAGAGTGAGACAGAGTGTGAGGAGAGAGTAGGACAGTGTGTGAGGAGAGAGTGAGACAGTGTGTGAGGAGAGAGAGAGAGACAGTGTGTGAGGAGAGAGTGAGACAGTCTGTGAGGGGAAAGAGTGAGACAGTGTGTGAGGAGAGAGAGTGAGACAGTGAGTGAGGAGAGAGTGAGACAGTGTGCGAGGAGAGAGTGAGACAGTGTTTGAGGAGAGAGAGAGACAGTGAGTGAGGAGAGAGTGAGACAGTGTGTGAGGAGACAGTGAGACAGTGTGTGAGGAGAGAGAGATTGAGACAGTGTGTGAAGAGAGAGTGTGAGACAGTGTGTGAGGAGACAGTGAGACAGTGTGTGAGGGGAGAGTGAGACAGTGTGTGAGGAGAGAGTGAGTCAGTGTGTGAGGAGAGAGTGAGACAGTGTGTGAGGAGAGAGAGTGAGACAGTGTGTGAGGAGAGAGTGAGACAGTGTGTGAGGAGAGAGTGAGACAGTGTGTGAAGAGAGAGAGAGTGAGTCAGTGTGTGAGGCGAGAGAGTGAGACAGTGTTTGAGGAGCGAGAGTGAAAAGTGTGTGAGGAGAGAGTGAGACAGTGTGTGAGGAGAGAGTGAGACAGTGTGTGAGGAGAGCGAGACAGTGTGTGAGGAGAGAGTGAGACAGTGTGTGAGGAGAGAGTAGGACAGTGTGTGAGGAGAGAGTGAGACAGTGTTTGAGGAGAGAGAGAAACAGCGAGTGAGGAGAGAGTGAGACAGTGTGTGAGGAGAGAGAGAGTGAGACAGTGTGTGAGGAGCGAGAGTGAGACAGTGAGTGCGGAGAGAGTGAGACAGTGTGTGAGGAGAGAGTGAGACAGTGTGTGAGGAGAGAGTGAGACAGTGTATGAGGAGACAGTGAGACAGTGTATGAGGGGAGAGAGAGAGACAGTGTGTGAGGAGAGAGAGTGAGACAGTGTGTGAGGAGAGAGTGAGACAGTGTGTGAGGAGAGAGTGAGACAGTGTGTGAGGAGAGAGTGAGACAGTGTGTGAGGAGAGAGTAGGACAGTGTGTGAGGAGAGAGTGAGACAGTGTGTGAGGAGAGAGAGAAACAGCGAGTGAGGAGAGAGTGAGAAAGTGTGTGAGGAGACAGTTATACAGTGTGTGAGGAGAGAGAGAGTGAGACAGTGTGTGAGGAGCGAGAGTGAGACAGTGTGTGAGGAGAGAGTGAGAAAGTGTGTGAGGAGAGAGAGAGACAGTGTGTGAGGAGAGCGAGTGAGACAGTGTGTGAGGAGAGAGTGAGACAGAGTGTGAGGAGAGAGTAGGACAGTGTGTGAGGAGAGAGTGAGACAGTGTGTGAGGAGAGAGAGAAACAGCGAGTGAGGAGAGAGTGAGACAGTGTGTGAGGAGACAGTGAGTGAGGAGAGAGTGAGACAGTGTGTGAGGAGACAGTGAGACAGTGTGTGAGGAGAGAGAGAGTGAGACAGTGTGTGAGGAGAGAGAGTGAGACAGTGTGTGAGGAGAGAGTGAGACAGTGTGTGAGGAGAGAGTGAGACAGTGTGTGAGGAGACAGTGAAACAGTGTATGAGGGGAGAGAGAGAGACATTGTGTGAGGAGAGAGAGTGAGACAGTGTGTGAGGAGAGAGTGAGACAGTGTGTGAGGAGGGAGTGAGACAGTGTGTGAGGAGAGGGTGAGACAGTGTGTGAGGAGAGAGTGAGACAGTGTGTGAGGAGAGAGAAAGACAGGGTGTGAGGAGAGAGAGAGACATTGTGTGAGGAGAGAGTGAGACAGATTGTGAGGGGAGAGTGAGACAGTGTGTGAGAAGAGAGAGTGAGGCAGTGTGTGAGGAGAGAGAGAGACATTGTGTGAGGAGAGAGAGAGAGACAGTGTGTGAGGAGAGAGAGTGAGACAGTGTATGAGGAGAGAGTGAGACAGTATGTGAGGGGAGAGAATGAGACAGTGTGTGAGGAGAGAGAGTGAGACAGTGAGTGAGGAGAGAGTGAGACAGTGTGCGAGGAGAGAGTGAGAAATTGTGTGAGGAGAGAGAGAGACAGTGAGTGAGGAGACAGTGAGACAGTGTGTGAGGAGACAGTGAGACAGTGTGTGAGGAAAGAGAGTGAGACAGTGTGTGAGGAGAGAGAGTGAGACAGTGTGTGAGGAGAGAGTGAGACAGTGTGTGAGGAGAGAATGAGACTGTGTGAGGAGAGAGTGAGACAGTGTGTGAGGAGAGAGAGAGACAGGATGTCAGGAGAGAGAGAGACATTGTGTGAGGAGAGAGTGAGAGAGTGTGAGGGGAGAGTGAGACAGTGTGTGAGAAGAGAGTGAGACAGTGTGTGAGGAGAGAGTGAGACAGTGTGTGAGGAGAGAGAGTGAGACAGTGTGTGAGGAGAGAGTGAGACAGTGTGTGAGGGGAGAGAGTGAGACAGTGTGTGAGGCGAGCGTGAGACAGTGTGTGAAGAGAGAGAGAGTGAGACATTGTGTGAGGGGAGAGAGTGAGACAGTGTGTGAGGAGCGAGAGTGAGAAGTGTGTGAGGAGAGAGTGAGACAGTGTGTGAGGAGAACGAGTGAGATATTGTGTGAGGAGAGGGTGAGACAGTGTGTGAGGAGAGAGTAGGACAGTGTGTGAGGAGAGAGTGAGGCAGTGTGTGAGGAGAGAGAGAAACAGCGAGTGAGGAGAGAGTGAGACAGTGTGTGAGGAGACTGTGTGACAGTGTGTGAGGAGAGAGAGAGTGAGACAGTGTGTGAGGAGCGAGAGTGAGACAGTGTGTGAGGAGAGAGTGAGACAGTGTGTGAGGAGAGAGTGAGACAGTGTGTGAGGAGAGAGTGAGACAGTGTGTGAGGAGAGAGAGAGGCAGTGAGTGAGGAGAAAGTGAGACAGTGTGTGAGGAGAGAGAGTGAGACAGTGTGTGAGGAGAGATAGAGTGAGACAGTGTGTGAGGAGTGAGAGTGAGACAGTGTGTGAGGAGAGAGTGAGACAGTGTGTGAGGAGAGAGTGAGACAGTGTGTGAGGAGAGAGTGAGACACGGTGTGAGGAGAGAGTGAGACAGTGTGTGAGGAGAGAGTGAGACAGTGTGTGTGAGGAGACAGTGAGACAGTGTGTGAGGAGAGAGTGAGACAGTCTGGGAGGAGAGAGAGAGTGAGACAGTGTGTGAGGAGAGAGAGTGAGACAGTGTGTGAGGAGAGAGTGAGACAGTGTGTGAGGAGAGAGTGAGACAGTGTGTGAGGAGAGAGAGAGTGAGACAGTGTGTGAGGGGAGAGAGTGAGACAGTGTGAGGAGAGAGAGTGAGACAGTGTGTGAGGAGCGAGAGTGAGACAGTGTGTGAGGAGAGAGTGAGACAATGTGTGAGGAGAGAGAGTGAGACAGTGTGTGAGGAGAGAGTGAGACAGTATGTGAGGAGAGAGTGAGACAGTGTGTGAGGGGAGAGAGTGAGACAGTGTGAGAGGAGAGAGTGAGACAGTATGTGAGGAGAGAGAGTGAGACAGTGTGAGAGGAGAGAGTGAGACAGTATGTGAGGAGAGAGTGAGACACTGTGTGAGGGGAGAGTGAGACAGTGTGTGAGGAGAGAGTGAGACAGTGTGTGAGGAGAGAGTGAGACCGTGTGTGAGGAGAGAGTGAGACAGTGTGTGAGGAGAGAGAGAGGCAGTGAGTGAGGAGAGAGAGAGACAGTGTGTGAGGGGAGAGAGTGAGACAGTGTGAGGAGAGAGTGAGACAGTGTGTGAGGGGAGAGAGTGAGACAGTGTGAGAGGAGAGAGTGAGACAGTATGTGAGGAGAGAGAGTGAGACAGTGTGAGAGGAGAGAGTGAGACAGTATGTGAGGAGAGAGTGAGACACTGTGTGAGGGGAGAGTGAGACAGTGTGTGAGGAGAGAGTGAGACAGTGTGTGAGGAGAGAGTGAGACCGTGTGTGAGGAGAGAGTGAGACAGTGTGTGAGGAGAGAGAGAGGCAGTGAGTGAGGAGAGAGAGAGAGACAGTGTGTGAGGAGAGAGAGTGAGACAGTGTGTGAGGAGAGAGTGAGACAGTGTGTGAGGAGAGAGTGAGACAGTGTGTGAGGAGAGAGTGAGACAGTGTGTGAGGAGAGAGTGAAACAGTGTGTGAGGAGAGAGAGAGACAGGGTGTGAGGAGAGAGAGAGACATTGTGTGAGGAGAGAGTGAGACAGAGTGTGAGGGGAGAGTGAGACAGTGTGTGAGAAGAGAGAGTGAGGCAGTGTGTGAGGAGAGAGAAAGACATTGTGTGAGGAGAGAGAGTGAGACTGTGTGTGAGGAGAGAGTGAGACAGTGTGTGAGGAGAGAGAGTGAGACAGTGAGTGAGGAGAGAGTGAGACAGTGTGCGAGGAGAGAGTGAGACAGTTTTTGAGGAGAGAGAGAGACAGTGAGTGAGGAGAGAGTGAGACAGTGTGTGAGGAGAGAGTGAGACAGTGTGT
Organism: Scyliorhinus torazame; assembly: GCF_047496885.1. NCBI lineage: Eukaryota > Metazoa > Chordata > Chondrichthyes > Carcharhiniformes > Scyliorhinidae > Scyliorhinus > Scyliorhinus torazame. Next base: position 1,877,882 of record NW_027307767.1, read on the forward strand.
GAGGAGAGAGAGAGTGAGACAGTGTGTGAAGAGAGAGAGTGAGACAGTGTGTGAGAAGAGAGTGAGACAGTGTGTGAGAAGAGAGTGAGACAGTGTGTGAGGAGAGAGAGAGAGACAGGGTGTGAGGAGAGAGAGAGACATTGTGTGAGGAAAGAGTGAGACAGAGTGTGAAGGGAGAGTGAGACAGTGTGGGAGGAGCGAGAGTGAGACAGTGTGTGAGGAGAGAGTGAGACAGTGTGTGAGGAGAGAGTGAGACAGTGTGTGAGGAGAGAGTGAGAGAGTGTGTGAGGAGAGAGAGAGAGACAGTGAGTGAGGAGAGAGTGAGACAGTGTGTGAGGAGACAGTGAGACAGTGTGTGAGGAGAGAGAGAGTGAGACAGTGTGTGAGGAGAGAGAGTGAGACAGTGTGTGAGGAGAGAGTGAGACAGTGTGTGAGGAGAGAGTGAGACAGTGTGCGAGGAGAGAGTGAGACAGTGTGTGAGGAGAGAGAGTCAGACAGTGTGTGAGGAGAGAGTGAGACAGTGTGTGAGGAGAGAGTGAGACAGTGTGTGAGGAGAGAGTGAGACAGTGTGTGTGGAGAGAGAAAGACAGGGTGGGAGGAGAGAGAGAGACATTGTGTGAGGAGAGAGTGAGACAGATTGTGAGGGGAGAGTGAGACAGTGTGTGAGAAGAGAGAGTGAGGCAGTGTGTGAGGAGAGAGAGAGACATTGTGTGAGGAGAGAGAGAGAGACAGTGTGTGAGGAGAGAGTGAGAGAGTATGTGAGGGGAGAGAGAGAGACAGTGTGTGAGGAGAGAGTGAGACAGTATGTGAGGGGAGAGAGTGAGACAGTGTGTGAGGAGATAGAGTGAGACAGTGTGTGAGGAGAGAGTGAGACAGTGTGTGAGGAGAGCGAGTGAGACAGTGTGTGAGGAGAGAGTGAGACAGTGTGTGAGGAGAGAGTAGGACAGTGTGTGAGGAGAGAGTGAGACAGTGTGTGAGGAGAGAGAGAAACAGCGAGTGAAGAGAGACTGAGACAGTGTGTGAGGAGACAGTGAGTGAGGAGAGAGTGAGACAGTGTGTGAGGAGACAGTGAGACAGTGTGTGAGGAGAGAGAGAGTGAGACAGTGTGTGAGGAGAGAGAGTGAGACAGTGTGTGAGGAGAGAGTGAGACAGTGTGTGAGGAGAGAGTGAGACAGTGTGTGAGGAGACAGTGAAACAGTGTATGAGGGGAGAGAGACAGTGTGTGAGGAGAGAGAGTGAGACAGTGTGTGAGGAGAGAGTGAGACAGTGTGTGAGGAGGGAGTGAGACAGTGTGTGAGGAGAGGGTGAGACAGTGTGTGAGGAGAGAGTGAGGCAGTGTGTGAGGAGAGAGAAAGACAGGGTGTGAGGAGAGAGAGAGACATTGTGTGAGGAGAGAGTGAGACAGATTGTGAGGGGAGAGTGAGACAGTGTGTGAGAAGAGAGAGTGAGGCAGTGTGTGAGGAGAGAGAGAGACATTGTGTGAGGAGAGAGTGAGAGAGTGTGAGGGGAGAGTGAGACAGTGTGTGAGAAGAGAGTGAGACAGTGTGTGAGGAGAGAGTGAGACAGTGTGTGAGGAGAGAGAGTGAGACAGTGTGTGAGGAGAGAGTGAGACAATGTGTGAGGAGAGAGTGAGACAGTGTGTGAAGAGAGAGAGAGTGAGACAGTGTGTGAGGGGAGAGAGTGAGACAGTGTGTGAGGAGCGAGAGTGAGAAGTGTGTGAGGAGAGAGTGAGACAATGTGTGAGGAGAGAGTGAGACAGTGTGTGAGGAGAACGAGTGAGATATTGTGTGAGGAGAGGGTGAGACAGTGTGTGAGGAGAGAGTAGGACAGTGTGTGAGGAGAGAGTGAGGCAGTGTGTGAGGAGAGAGAGAAACAGCGAGTGAGGAGAGAGTGAGACAGTGTGTGAGGAGACAGTGAGACAGTGTGTGAGGAGAGAGAGAGTGAGACAGTGTGTGAGGAGCGAGAGTGAGACAGTGTGTGAGGAGAGAGTGAGGCAGTGTGTGAGGAGAGAGTGAGACAGTGTGTGAGGAGAGAGTGAGACAGTGTGTGAGGAGAGAGAGAGGCAGTGAGTGAGGAGAAAGTGAGACAGTGTGTGAGGAGACAGTGAGACAGTGTGTGAGGAGAGAGAGAGTGAGACAGTGTGTGAGGGGAGAGAGTGAGACAGTATGTGAGGAGAGAGTGAGACACTGTGTGAGGTGAGAGTGAGACAGTGTGTGAGGAGAGAGTGAGACAGTGTGTGAGGAGAGAGTGAGACAGTGAGTGAGGAGAGAGTGAGGCAGTGTGTGAGGGGAGAGAGTGAGACAGTGTGGGAGGAGAGAGTGAGACAGTGTGTGAGGAGAGAGTGAGACAGTGTGTGAGGAGAGAGTGAGACAGTGTGTGAGGAGTGATTGAGAAAGTGTGTGAGGAGAGAGTGAGGCAGTGTGTGAGGGGATAGAGTGAGACAGTGTGGGAGGAGAGAGTGAGACAGTGTGTGAGGGGAGAGTGAGACAGTGTGTGAGGAGAGAGTGAGATAGTGTGTGAGGAGAGAGTGAAACAGTGTGTGAGGAGAGAGTGAGACAGTGTGTGAGGAGACAGTGAGACAGTGTGTGAGGGGAGAGTGAGACACTGTGTGAGGAGAGAGTGAGGCAGTGTGTGAGGAGAGAGTGAGACAGTGTGTGAGGAGGGAGTGAGACAGTGTGAGGGGAGAGAGTGAGATAGTGTGTGAGGAGAGAGAGAGAGACAGTGTGTGAGGAAAGAGTGAGATAGTGTGTGAGGAGAGAGTCAGACAGTGTGTGAGGAGAGAGAGTGAGACAGTGTGTGAGGAGAGAGTGAGACAGTGTATGAGGAGAGAGTGAGACAGTGTGTGAAGAGAGAGAGAGTGAGTCAGTGTGTGAGGAGAGAGTGAGACAGTGTGTGAGGAGCGAGAGTGAGAAGTGTGTGAGGAGAGAGTGAGACAGTGTGTGAATAGAGAGTGAGACAGTATGTGAGGAGAACGAGTGAGACAGTGTGTGAGGAGAGAGTGAGACAGTGTGTGAGGAGAGAGTAGGACAGTGTGTGAGGAGAGAGTGAGACAGTGTGTGAGGAGAGAGAGAAACAGCGAGTGAGGAGAGAGTGAGACAGTGTGTGAGGAGACAGTGAGACAGTGTGTGAGGAGAGAGAGAGTGAGACAGTGTGTGAGGAGCGAGAGTGAGACTGTGTGAGGAGAGAGTGAGACAGTGTCTGAGGAGAGAGTGAGACAGTGTGTGAGGAGAGAGTGAGACAGTGTGTGAGGAGAGAGAGAGGCAGTGAGTGAGGAGAGTGTGAGACAGTGTGTGAGGAGACAGTGAGACAGTGTGTGAGGAGAGAGAGAGTGAGACAGTGTGTGAGGAGAGAGAGTGAGACAGTGTGTGAGGAGAGAGTGAGACAGTGTGTGAGGAGACAGTGAGACAGTGTATGAGGGGAGAGAGAGAGACAGTGTGTGAGGAGAGAGAGTGAGACTGTGTGTGAGGAGAGAGTGAGACAGTGTGTGAGGAGAGAGTGAGACAGTGTGTGAGGAGAGAGTGAGACAGTGTGTGAGGAGAGAGTGAAACAGTGTGTGAGGAGAGAGAGAGATACATTGTGTGAGGAGAGAGTGAGACAGAGTGTGAGGGGAGAGTGAGACAGTGTGTGAGAAGAGAGAGTGAGGCAGTGTGTGAGTAGAGAGAGAGACATTGTGTGAGGAGAGAGAGAGAGACAGTGTGTGAGGAGAGAGTGAGACAGTATGTGAGGGGAGAGAGTGAGACAGTGTGTGAGGAGAGAGAGTGAGACAGTGAGTGAGGAGAGAGTGAGACAGTGTGCGAGGAGAGAGTGAGACAGTGTTTGAGGAGAGAGAGAGACAGTGAGTGAGGAGAGAGTGAGACAGTGTGTGAGGAGACAGTGAGACAGTGTGTGAGGAGAGAGAGAGTGAGACAGTGTGTGAAGAGAGAGTGTGAGACAGTGTGTGAGGAGACAGTGAGACAGTGTGTGAGGGGAGAGTGAGACAGTGTGTGAGGAGAGAGTGAGACAGTGTGTGAGGAGAGAGTGAGATAGTGTGTGAGGAGAGAGTGAGACAGTGTGTGAGGAGAGAGAGTGAGACAGTGTGTGAGGAGAGAGTGAGACAGTGTGTGAGGAGAGAGTGAGTCAGTGTGTGAAGAGAGAGAGAGTGAGTCAGTGTGTGAGGCGAGAGAGTGAGACAGTGTTTGAGGAGCGAGAGTGAGAAGTGTGTGAGGAGAGAGTGAGACAGTGTGTGAGGAGAGAGTGAGACAGTGTGTGAGGAGAGCGAGTGAGACAGTGTGTGAGGAGAGAGTGAGACAGTGTGTGAGGAGAGAGTAGGACAGTGTGTGAGGAGAGAGTGAGACAGTGTGTGAGGAGAGAGAGAAACAGCGAGTGAGGAGAGAGTGAGACAGTGTGTGAGGAGACAGTGAGACAGTGTGTGAGGAGAGAGAGAGTGAGACAGTGTGTGAGGAGCGAGAGTGAGACAGTGTGTGAGGAGAGAGTGAGACAGTGTGTGAGGAGAGAGTGAGACAGTGTGTGAGGAGAGAGTGAGACAGTGTGTGAGGAGAGAGAGAGGCAGTGAGTGAGGAGAGAGTGAGACAGTGTGTGAGGAGACAGTGAGACAGTGTGTGAGGAGAGAGAGAGTGAGAAAGTGTGTGAGGAGAGAGAGTGAGACAGTGTGTGAGGAGAGAGTGAGACAGTGTGTGAGGAGACAGTGAGACAGTGTATGAGGGGAGAGAGAGAGACAGTGTGTGAGGAGAGAGAGTGAGACAGTGTGTGAGGAGAGAGTGAGACAGTGTGTGAGGAGAGAGTGAGGCAGTGTGTGAGGAGAGAGTGAGACAGTGTGTGAGGAGAGAGTGAAACAGTGTGTGAGGAGAGAGAGAGACAGGGTGTGAGGAGAGAGAGAGAGACATTGTGTGAGGAGAGAGTGAGACAGAGTGTGAGGGGAGAGTGAGACAGTGTGTGAAGAGAGAGAGAGTGGGACAGTGTGTGAGGAGAGAGAGAGACATTGTGTGAGGAGAGAGAGAGAGACAGTGTGTGAGGAGAGAGTGAGACAGTATGTGAGGGGAAAGAGTGAGACAGTGTGTGAGGAGAGAGTGAGACAGTGTGCGAGGAGAGAGTGAGATAGTGTTTGAGGAGAGAGAGAGACAGTGAGTGAGGAGAGAGTGAGACAGTGTGTGAGGAGACTGTGAGACAGTGTGTGAGGAGAGAGTGAGACAGTGTGTGAGGAGAGAGTAGGACAGTGTGTGAGGAGAGAGTGAGACAGTGTGTGAGGAGAGAGAGAAACAGCGAGTGAGGAGAGAGTGAGACAGTGTGTGAGGAGACAGTGAGACAGTGTGTGAGGAGAGAGAGAGTGAGACAGTGTGTGAGGAGCGAGAGTGAGACTGTGTGAGGAGAGAGTGAGACAGTGTCTGAGGAGAGAGTGAGACAGTGTGTGAGGAGAGAGTGAGACAGTGTGTGAGGAGAGAGAGAGGCAGTGAGTGAGGAGAGTGTGAGACAGTGTGTGAGGAGACAGTGAGACAGTGTGTGAGGAGAGAGAGAGTGAGACAGTGTGTGAGGAGAGAGAGTGAGACAGTGTGTGAGGAGAGAGTGAGACAGTGTGTGAGGAGACAGTGAGACAGTGTATGAGGGGAGAGAGAGAGACAGTGTGTGAGGAGAGAGAGTGAGACAGTGTGTGAGGAGAGAGTGAGACAGTGTGTGAGGAGAGAGTGAGACAGTGTGTGAGGAGAGAGTGAGACAGTGTGTGAGGAGAGAGTGAAACAGTGTGTGAGGAGAGAGTGAGATACATTGTGTGAGGAGAGAGTGAGACAGAGTGTGAGGGGAGAGTGAGACAGTGTGTGAGAAGAGAGAGTGAGGCAGTGTGTGAGTAGAGAGAGAGACATTGTGTGAGGAGAGAGAGAGAGACAGTGTGTGAGGAGAGAGTGAGACAGTATGTGAGGGGAGAGAGTGAGACAGTGTGTGAGGAGAGAGAGTGAGACAGTGAGTGAGGAGAGAGTGAGACAGTGTGCGAGGAGAGAGTGAGACAGTGTTTGAGGAGAGAGAGAGACAGTGAGTGAGGAGAGAGTGAGACAGTGTGTGAGGAGACAGTGAGACAGTGTGTGAGGAGAGATAGAGTGAGACAGTGTGTGAAGAGAGAGTGTGAGACAGTGTGTGAGGAGACAGTAAGACAGTGTGTGAGGGGAGAGTGAGACAGTGTGTGAGGAGAGAGTGAGACAGTGTGTGAGGAGAGAGTGAGATAGTGTGTGAGGAGAGAGTGAGACAGTGTGTGAGGAGAGAGAGTGAGACAGTGTGTGAGGAGAGAGTGAGACAGTGTGTGAGGAGAGAGTGAGACAGTGTGTGAAGAGAGAGAGAGTGAGTCAGTGTGTGAGGCGAGAGAGTGAGACAGTGTTTGAGGAGCGAGAGTGAGAAGTGTGTGAGGAGAGAGTGAGACAGTGTGTGAGGAGAGAGTGAGACAGTGTGTGAGGAGAGCGAGTGAGACAGTGTGTGAGGAGAGAGTGAGACAGTGTGTGAGGAGAGAGTAGGACAGTGTGTGAGGAGAGAGTGAGACAGTGTGTGAGGAGAGAGAGAAACAGCGAGTGAGGAGAGAGTGAGACAGTGTGTGAGGAGACAGTGAGACAGTGTGTGAGGAGAGAGAGAGTGAGACAGTGTGTGAGGAGCGAGAGTGAGACAGTGTGTGAGGAGAGAGTGAGACAGTGTGTGAGGAGAGAGTGAGACAGTGTGTGAGGAGAGAGTGAGACAGTGTGTGAGGAGAGAGAGAGGCAGTGAGTGAGGAGAGAGTGAGACAGTGTGTGAGGAGACAGTGAGACAGTGTGTGAGGAGAGAGAGAGTGAGAAAGTGTGTGAGGAGAGAGAGTGAGACAGTGTGTGAGGAGAGAGTGAGACAGTGTGTGAGGAGACAGTGAGACAGTGTATGAGGGGAGAGAGAGAGACAGTGTGTGAGGAGAGAGAGTGAGACAGTGTGTGAGGAGAGAGTGAGACAGTGTGTGAGGAGAGAGTGAGGCAGTGTGTGAGGAGAGAGTGAGACAGTGTGTGAGGAGAGAGTGAAACAGTGTGTGAGGAGAGAGTGAGACAGTGTGTGAGGAGAGAGAGAGGCAGTGAGTGAGGAGAGAGTGAGACAGTGTGTGAGGAGACAGTGAGACAGTGTGTGAGGAGAGAGAGAGTGAGAAAGTGTGTGAGGAGAGAGAGTGAGACAGTGTGTGAGGAGAGAGTGAGACAGTGTGTGAGGAGACAGTGAGACAGTGTATGAGGGGAGAGAGAGAGACAGTGTGTGAGGAGAGAGAGTGAGACAGTGTGTGAGGAGAGAGTGAGACAGTGTGTGAGGAGAGAGTGAGGCAGTGTATGAGGAGAGAGTGTGACAGTGTGTGAGGAGAGAGTGAAACAGTGTGTGAGGAGAGAGAGAGACAGGGTGTGAGGAGAGAGAGAGAGACATTGTGTGAGGAGAGAGTGAGACAGAGTGTGAGGGGAGAGTGAGACAGTGTGTGGAGAAGAGAGAGTGAGGCAGTGTGTGAGGAGAGAGAGAGACATTGTGTGAGGAGAGAGAGAGAGACAGTGTGTGAGGAGAGAGTGAGACAGTATGTGAGGGGAAAGAGTGAGACAGTGTGTGAGGAGAGAGAGTGAGACAGTGAGTGAGGAGAGAGTGAGACAGTGTGCGAGGAGAGAGTGAGACAGTGTTTGAGGAGAGACAGTGAGTGAGGAGAGAGTGAGACAGTGTGTGAGGAGACAGTGAGACAGTGTGTGAGGAGGGAGTGAGACAGTGTGTGAGGAGAGGGTGAGACAGTGTGTGAGGAGAGAGTGAGGCAGTGTGTGAGGAGAGAGAAAGACAGGGTGTGAGGAGAGAGAGAGACATTGTGTGAGGAGAGAGTGAGACAGATTGTGAGGGGAGAGTGAGACAGTGTGTGAGAAGAGAGAGTGAGGCAGTGTGTGAGGAGAGAGAGAGACATTGTGTGAGGAGAGAGAGAGAGACAGTGTGTGAGGAGAGAGAGTGAGACAGTGTGTGAGGAGAGAGAGTGAGACAGTCAGTGAGGAGAGAGAGTGAGACAGTGTGTGAGGAGAGAGTGAGACAGTGTGTGAGGAGAGAGTAGGACAGTGTGTGAGGAGAGAGTGAGACATTGTGTGAGGAGAGAGAGAGAGACAGTGTGTGAGGAGAGAGAGTGAGACAGTGTGTGAGGAGAGAGTGAGACAGTGTGAGGGGAGAGAATGAGACAGTGTGTGAGGAGAGAGAGTGAGACAGTGAGTGAGGAGAGAGTGAGACAGTGTGCGAGGAGAGAGTGAGAAATTGTGTGAGGAGAGAGAGAGACAGTGAGTGAGGAGAGAGTGAGACAGTGTGTGAGGAGACAGTAAGACAGTGTGTGAGGAAAGAGAGTGAGACAGTGTGTGAGGAGAGAGTGAGACAGTGTGTGAGGAGAGAGTGAGACAGTGTGTGAGGAGAGAATGAGACTGTGTGAGGAGAGAGTGAGACAGTGTGTGAGGAGAGAGAGAGACAGGATGTGAGGAGAGAGAGAGACATTGTGTGAGGAGAGAGTGAGAGAGTGTGAGGGGAGAGTGAGACAGTGTGTGAGAAGAGGGTGAGACAGTGTGTGAGGAGAGAGTGAGACAGTGTGTGAGGAGAGAGAGTGAGACAGTGTGTGAGGAGAGAGTGAGACAGTGTGTGAGGAGAGAGTGAGACAGTGTGTGAAGAGAGAGAGAGTGAGACAGTGTGTGAGGGGAGAGAGTGAGACAGTGTGTGAGGAGCGAGAGTGAGAAGTGTGTGAGGAGAGAGTGAGACAATGTGTGAGGAGAGAGTGAGACAGTGTGTGAGGAGAACGAGTGAGATATTGTGTGAGGAGAGGGTGAGACAGTGTGTGAGGAGAGAGAGTGAGACAGTCAGTGAGGAGAGTGTGAGACAGTGTGTGAGGAGAGAGTGAGACAGTGTGTGAGGAGAGAGTAGGACAGTGTGTGAGGAGAGAGTGAGGCAGTGTGTGAGGAGAGAGAGAAACAGCGAGTGAGGAGAGAGTGAGACAGTGTGTGAGGAGACAGTGAGACAGTGTGTGAGGAGAGAGAGAGACAGTGTGTGAGGAGACAGTGAGACAGTGTGTGAGGAGAGAGAGAGTGAGACAGTGTGTGAGGAGCGAGAGTGAGACAGTGTGTGAGGAGAGAGTGAGACAGTGTGTGAGGAGAGAGTGAGACAGTGTGTGAGGAGAGAGTGAGACAGTGTGTGAGGAGAGAGAGAGGCAGTGAGTGAGGAGAGAGTGAGACAGTGTGTGAGGAGACAGTGAGACAGTGTGTGAGGAGAGAGAGAGTGAGAAAGTGTGTGAGGAGAGAGAGTGAGACAGTGTGTGAGGAGAGAGTGAGACAGTGTGTGAGGAGACAGTGAGACAGTGTATGAGGGGAGAGAGAGAGACAGTGTGTGAGGAGAGAGAGTGAGACAGTGTGTGAGGAGAGAGTGAGACAGTGTGTGAGGAGAGAGTGAGGCAGTGTGTGAGGAGAGAGTGAGACAGTGTGTGAGGAGAGAGTGAAACAGTGTGTGAGGAGAGAGAGAGACAGGGTGTGAGGAGAGAGAGAGAGACATTGTGTGAGGAGAGAGTGAGACAGAGTGTGAGGGGAGAGTGAGACAGTGTGTGGAGAAGAGAGAGTGAGGCAGTGTGTGAGGAGAGAGAGAGACATTGTGTGAGGAGAGAGAGAGAGAGACAGTGTGTGAGGAGAGAGTGAGACAGTATGTGAGGGGAAAGAGTGAGACAGTGTTTGAGGAGAGAGAGACAGTGAGTGAGGAGAGAGTGAGACAGTGTGTGAGGAGACAGTGAGACAGTGTGTGAGGAGAGAGAGATTGAGACAGTGTGTGAAGAGAGAGTGTGAGACAGTGTGTGAGGAGACAGTGAGACAGTGTGTGAGGGGAGAGTGAGACAGTGTGTGAGGAGAGAGTGAGACAGTGTGTGAGGAGAGAGTGAGGCAGTGTATGAGGAGAGAGTGAGACAGTGTGTGAGGAGAGAGTGAAACAGTGTGTGAGGAGAGAGAGAGACAGGGTGTGAGGAGAGAGAGAGAGACATTGTGTGAGGAGAGAGTGAGACAGAGTGTGAGGGGAGAGTGAGACAGTGTGTGGAGAAGAGAGAGTGAGGCAGTGTGTGAGGAGAGAGAGAGACATTGTGTGAGGAGAGAGAGAGAGACAGTGTGTGAGGAGAGAGTGAGACAGTATGTGAGGGGAAAGAGTGAGACAGTGTGTGAGGAGAGAGAGTGAGACAGTGAGTGAGGAGAGAGTGAGACAGTGTGCGAGGAGAGAGTGAGACAGTGTTTGAGGAGAGAGAGACAGTGAGTGAGGAGAGAGTGAGACAGTGTGTGAGGAGACAGTGAGACAGTGTGTGAGGAGGGAGTGAGACAGTGTGTGAGGAGAGGGTGAGACAGTGTGTGAGGAGAGAGTGAGGCAGTGTGTGAGGAGAGAGAAAGACAGGGTGTGAGGAGAGAGAGAGACATTGTGTGAGGAGAGAGTGAGACAGATTGTGAGGGGAGAGTGAGACAGTGTGTGAGAAGAGAGAGTGAGGCAGTGTGTGAGGAGAGAGAGAGACATTGTGTGAGGAGAGAGAGAGAGACAGTGTGTGAGGAGAGAGAGTGAGACAGTGTGTGAGGAGAGAGTGAGACAGTATGTGAGGGGAGAGAATGAGACAGTGTGTGAGGAGAGAGAGTGAGACAGTGAGTGAGGAGAGAGTGAGACAGTGTGCGAGGAGAGAGTGAGAAATTGTGTGAGGAGAGAGAGAGACAGTGAGTGAGGAGAGAGTGAGACATTGTGTGAGGAGACAGTAAGACAGTGTGTGAGGAAAGAGAGTGAGACAGTGTGTGAGGAGAGAGTGAGACAGTGTGTGAGGAGAGAGTGAGACAGTGTGTGAGGAGAGAATGAGACTGTGTGAGGAGAGAGTGAGACAGTGTGTGAGGAGAGAGAGAGACAGGATGTGAGGAGAGAGAGAGACATTGTGTGAGGAGAGAGTGAGAGAGTGTGAGGGGAGAGTGAGACAGTGTGTGAGAAGAGAGTGAGACAGTGTGTGAGGAGAGAGTGAGACAGTGTGTGGGGAGAGAGTGAGACAGTGTGTGAGGAGAGAGTGAGACAGTGTGTGAAGAGAGAGAGAGTGAGACAGTGTGTGAGGGGAGAGAGTGAGACAGTGTGTGAGGAGCGAGAGTGAGAAGTGTGTGAGGAGAGAGTGAGACAATGTGTGAGGAGAGAGTGAGACAGTGTGTGAGGAGAACGAGTGAGATATTGTGTGAGGAGAGGGTGAGACAGTGTGTGAGGAGAGAGAGTGAGACAGTCAGTGAGGAGAGAGAGTGAGACAGTGTGTGAGGAGAGAGTGAGACAGTGTGTGAGGAGAGAGTAGGACAGTGTGTGAGGAGAGAGTGAGACATTGTGTGAGGAGAGAGAGAGAGACAGTGTGTGAGGAGAGAGAGTGAGACAGTGTGTGAGGAGAGAGTGAGACAGTGTGAGGGGAGAGAATGAGACAGTGTGTGAGGAGAGAGAGTGAGACAGTGAGTGAGGAGAGAGTGAGACAGTGTGCGAGGAGAGAGTGAGAAATTGTGTGAGGAGAGAGAGAGACAGTGAGTGAGGAGAGAGTGAGACAGTGTGTGAGGAGACAGTAAGACAGTGTGTGAGGAAAGAGAGTGAGACAGTGTGTGAGGAGAGAGTGAGACAGTGTGTGAGGAGAGAGAGAGTGAGACAGTGTGTGAGGAATGAGAGAGTGAGACAGTGTGTGAGGAGAGAGTGAGACAGTGTGTGAGGAGAGAATGAGACTGTGTGAGGAGAGAGTGAGACAGTGTGTGAGGAGAGAGAGAGACAGGATGTGAGGAGAGAGAGAGACATTGTGTGAGGAGAGAGTGAGAGAGTGTGAGGGGAGAGTGAGACAGTGTGTGAGAAGAGGGTGAGACAGTGTGTGAGGAGAGAGTGAGACAGTGTGTGAGGAGAGAGAGTGAGACAGTGTGTGAGGAGAGAGTGAGACAGTGTGTGAGGAGAGAGTGAGACAGTGTGTGAAGAGAGAGAGAGTGAGACAGTGTGTGAGGGGAGAGAGTGAGACAGTGTGTGAGGAGCGAGAGTGAGAAGTGTGTGAGGAGAGAGTGAGACAATGTGTGAGGAGAGAGTGAGACAGTGTGTGAGGAGAACGAGTGAGATATTGTGTGAGGAGAGGGTGAGACAGTGTGTGAGGAGAGAGAGTGAGACAGTCAGTGAGGAGAGAGAGTGAGACAGTGTGTGAGGAGAGAGTGAGACAGTGTGTGAGGAGAGAGTAGGACAGTGTGTGAGGAGAGAGTGAGGCAGTGTGTGAGGAGAGAGAGAAACAGCGAGTGAGGAGAGAGTGAGACAGTGTGTGAGGAGACAGTGAGACAGTGTGTGAGGGGAGAGAGAGACAGTGTGTGAGGAGACAGTGAGACAGTGTGTGAGGAGAGAGAGAGTGAGACAGTGTGTGAGGAGCGAGAGTGAGACAGTGTGTGAGGAGAGAGTGAGACAGTGTGTGAGGAGAGAGTGAGACAGTGTGTGAGGAGAGAGTGAGACAGTGTGTGAGGAGAGAGAGAGGCAGTGAGTGAGGAGAGAGTGAGACAGTGTGTGAGGAGACAGTGAGACAGTGTGTGAGGAGAGAGAGAGTGAGAAAGTGTGTGAGGAGAGAGAGTGAGACAGTGTGTGAGGAGAGAGTGAGACAGTGTGTGAGGAGACAGTGAGACAGTGTATGAGGGGAGAGAGAGAGACAGTGTGTGAGGAGAGAGAGTGAGACAGTGTGTGAGGAGAGAGTGAGACAGTGTGTGAGGAGAGAGTGAGGCAGTGTGTGAGGAGAGAGTGAGACAGTGTGTGAGGAGAGAGTGAAACAGTGTGTGAGGAGAGAGAGAGACAGGGTGTGAGGAGAGAGAGAGAGACATTGTGTGAGGAGAGAGTGAGACAGAGTGTGAGGGGAGAGTGAGACAGTGTGTGGAGAAGAGAGAGTGAGGCAGTGTGTGAGGAGAGAGAGAGACATTGTGTGAGGAGAGAGAGAGAGACAGTGTGTGAGGAGAGAGTGAGACAGTATGTGAGGGGAAAGAGTGAGACAGTGTTTGAGGAGAGAGAGACAGTGAGTGAGGAGAGAGTGAGACAGTGTGTGAGGAGACAGTGAGACAGTGTGTGAGGAGAGAGAGATTGAGACAGTGTGTGAAGAGAGAGTGTGAGACAGTGTGTGAGGAGACAGTGAGACAGTGTGTGAGGGGAGAGTGAGACAGTGTGTGAGGAGAGAGTGAGTCAGTGTGTGAGGAGAGAGTGAGATAGTGTGTGAGGAGAGAGTGAGACAGTGTGTGAGGAGAGAGAGTGAGACAGTGTGTGAGGAGAGAGTGAGACAGTGTGTGAGGAGAGAGTGAGACAGTGTGTGAAGAGAGAGAGAGTGAGACAGTGTGTGAGGAGAGAGTGAGACAGTGTGTGAGGAGGGAGTGAGACAGTGTGTGAGGAGAGGGTGAGACAGTGTGTGAGGAGAGAGTGAGGCAGTGTGTGAGGAGAGAGAAAGACAGGGTGTGAGGAGAGAGAGAGACATTGTGTGAGGAGAGAGTGAGACAGATTGTGAGGGGAGAGTGAGACAGTGTGTGAGAAGAGAGAGTGAGGCAGTGTGTGAGGAGAGAGAGAGACATTGTGTGAGGAGAGAGAGAGAGACAGTGTGTGAGGAGAGAGAGTGAGACAGTGTGTGAGGAGAGAGTGAGACAGTATGTGAGGGGAGAGAATGAGACAGTGTGTGAGGAGAGAGAGTGAGACAGTGAGTGAGGAGAGAGTGAGACAGTGTGCGAGGAGAGAGTGAGAAATTGTGTGAGGAGAGAGAGAGACAGTGAGTGAGGAGAGAGTGAGACAGTGTGTGAGGAGACAGTAAGACAGTGTGTGAGGAAAGAGAGTGAGACAGTGTGTGAGGAGAGAGTGAGACAGTGTGTGAGGAGAGAGTGAGACAGTGTGTGAGGAGAGAATGAGACTGTGTGAGGAGAGAGTGAGACAGTGTGTGAGGAGAGAGAGAGACAGGATGTGAGGAGAGAGAGAGACATTGTGTGAGGAGAGAGTGAGAGAGTGTGAGGGGAGAGTGAGACAGTGTGTGAGAAGAGAGTGAGACAGTGTGTGAGGAGAGAGTGAGACAGTGTGTGAGGAGAGAGAGTGAGACAGTGTGTGAGGAGAGAGTGAGACAGTGTGTGAGGAGAGAGTGAGACAGTGTGTGAAGAGAGAGAGAGTGAGACAGTGTGTGAGGGGAGAGAGTGAGACAGTGTGTGAGGAGCGAGAGTGAGAAGTGTGTGAGGAGAGAGTGAGACAATGTGTGAGGAGAGAGTGAGACAGTGTGTGAGGAGAACGAGTGAGATATTGTGTGAGGAGAGGGTGAGACAGTGTGTGAGGAGAGAGAGTGAGACAGTCAGTGAGGAGAGAGAGTGAGACAGTGTGTGAGGAGAGAGTGAGACAGTGTGTGAGGAGAGAGTAGGACAGTGTGTGAGGAGAGAGTGAGGCAGTGTGTGAGGAGAGAGAGAAACAGCGAGTGAGGAGAGAGTGAGACAGTGTGTGAGGAGACAGTGAGACAGTGTGTGAGGAGAGAGAGAGACAGTGTGTGAGGAGACAGTGAGACAGTGTGTGAGGAGAGAGAGAGACAGTGTGTGAGGAGACAGTGAGAGAGTATGTGAGGAGAGAGAGAGTGAGACAGTGTGTGAGGAGCGAGAGTGAGACAGTGTGTGAGGAGAGAGTGAGGCAGTGTGTGAGGAGAGAGTGAGACAGTGTGTGAGGAGAGAGTGAGACAGTGTGTGAGGAGAGAGAGAGGCAGTGAGTGAGGAGAAAGTGAGACAGTGTGTGAGGAGACAGTGAGACAGTGTGTGAGGAGAGATAGAGTGAGACAGTGTGTGAGGAGTGAGAGTGAGACAGTGTGTGAGGAGAGAGAGTGAGACAGTGTGTGAGGAGAGAGTGAGACAGTGTGTGAGGAGAGAGTGAGACACGGTGTGAGGAGAGAGTGAGACAGTGTGTGAGGAGAGAGTGAGACAGTGTGTGTGAGGAGACAGTGAGACAGTGTGTGAGGGGAGAGAGTGAGACAGTGTGTGAGGAGAGAGTGAGACAGTCTGTGAGGAGAGAGAGAGTGAGACAGTGTGTGAGGAGAGAGAGTGAGACAGTGTGTGAGGAGAGAGTGAGACAGTGTGTGAGGAGAGAGTGAGACAGTGTGTGAGGAGAGAGTGAGACAGTGTGTGAGGAGAGAGAGAGTGAGACAGTGTGTGAGGGGAGAGAGTGAGACAGTATGTGAGGAGAGAGTGAGACACTGTGTGAGGGGAGAGTGAGACAGTGTGTGAGGAGAGAGTGAGACAGTGTGTGAGGAGAGAGTGAGACAGTGAGTGAGGAGAGAGTGAGGCAGTGTGTGAGGGGAGAGAGTGAGACAGTGTGGGAGGAGAGAGTGAGACAGTGTGTGAGGAGAGAGTGAGACAGTGTGTGAGGAGAGAGTGAGACAGTGTGTGAGGAGTGATTGAGAAAGTGTGTGAGGAGAGAGTGAGGCAGTGTGTGAGGGGATAGAGTGAGACAGTGTGGGAGGAGAGAGTGAGACAGTGTGTGAGGGGAGAGTGAGACAGTGTGTGAGGAGAGAGTGAGATAGTGTGTGAGGAGAGAGTGAAACAGTGTGTGAGGAGAGAGTGAGACAGTGTGTGAGGAGACAGTGAGACAGTGTGGGAGGGGAGAGTGAGACACTGTGTGAGGAGAGAGTGAGACAGTGTGTGAGGAAAGAGTGAGATAGTGTGTGAGGAGAGAGTGAGACAGTGTGTGAGGAGAGAGAGTGAGACAGTGTGTGAGGAGAGAGTGAGACAGTGTATGAGGAGAGAGTGAGACAGTGTGTGAAGAGAGAGAGAGTGAGTCAGTGTGTGAGGAGAGAGTGAGACAGTGTGTGAGGAGCGAGAGTGAGAAATGTGTGAGGAGAGAGTGAGACAGTGTGTGAGGAGAGAGTGAGACAGTATGTGAGGAGAACAGTTAAAAGACAGTGTGTGAGGAGAGAGTGAGACAGTGTGTGAGGAGAGAGTAGGACAGTGTGTGAGGAGAGAGTGAGACAGTGTGTGAGGAGAGAGAGAAACAGCGAGTGAGGAGAGAGTGAGACAGTGTGTGAGGAGACAGTGAGACAGTGTGTGAGGAGAGAGAGAGTGAGACAGTGTGTGAGGAGCGAGAGTGAGACTGTGTGAGGAGAGAGTGAGACAGTGTCTGAGGAGAGAGTGAGACAGTGTGTGAGGAGAGAGTGAGACAGTGTGTGAGGAGAGAGAGAGGCAGTGAGTGAGGAGAGTGTGAGACATTGTGTGAGGAGACAGTGAGACAGTGTGTGAGGAGAGAGAGAGTGAGACAGTGTGTGAGGAGAGAGAGTGTGACAGTGTGTGAGGAGAGAGTGAGACAGTGTGTGAGGATACAGTGAGACAGTGTATGAGGGGAGAGAGAGAGACAGTGTGTGAGGAGAGAGAGTGAGACAGTGTGTGAGGAGAGAGTGAGACAGTGTGTGAGGAGAGAGTGAGACAGTGTGTGAGGAGAGAGTGAGACAGTGTGTGAGGAGAGAGTGAAACAGTGTGTGAGGAGAGAGAGAGATACATTGTGTGAGGAGAGAGTGAGACAGAGTGTGAGGGGAGAGTGAGACAGTGTGTGAGAAGAGAGAGTGAGGCAGTGTGTGAGTAGAGAGAGAGACATTGTGTGAGGAGAGAGAGAGAGACAGTGTGTGAGGAGAGAGTGAGACAGTATGTGAGGGGAGAGAGTGAGACAGTGTGTGAGGAGAGAGAGTGAGACAGTGAGTGAGGAGAGAGTGAGACAGTGTGCGAGGAGAGAGTGAGACAGTGTTTGAGGAGAGAGAGAGACAGTGAGTGAGGAGAGAGTGAGACAGTGTGTGAGGAGACAGTGAGACAGTGTGTGAGGAGAGAGAGAGTGAGACAGTGTGTGAAGAGAGAGTGTGAGACAGTGTGTGAGGAGACAGTGAGACAGTGTGTGAGGGGAGAGTGAGACAGTGTGTGAGGAGAGAGTGAGACAGTGTGTGAGGAGAGAGTGAGATAGTGTGTGAGGAGAGAGTGAGACAGTGTGTGAGGAGAGAGAGTGAGACAGTGTGTGAGGAGAGAGTGAGACAGTGTGTGAGGAGAGAGTGAGACAGTGTGTGAAGAGAGAGAGAGTGAGTCAGTGTGTGAGGCGAGAGAGTGAGACAGTGTTTGAGGAGCGAGAGTGAGAAGTGTGTGAGGAGAGAGTGAGACAGTGTGTGAGGAGAGAGTGAGACAGTGTGTGAGGAGAGCGAGTGAGACAGTGTGTGAGGAGAGAGTGAGACAGTGTGTGAGGAGAGAGTAGGACAGTGTGTGAGGAGAGAGTGAGACAGTGTGTGAGGAGAGAGAGAAACAGCGAGTGAGGAGAGAGTGAGGCAGTGTGTGAGGAGAGAGTGAGACAGTGTGTGAGGAGAGAGTGAGACAGTGTGTGAGGAGAGAGAGAGGCAGTGAGTGAGGAGAAAGTGAGACAGTGTGTGAGGAGACAGTGAGACAGTGTGTGAGGAGAGATAGAGTGAGACAGTGTGTGAGGAGTGAGAGTGAGACAGTGTGTGAGGAGAGAGAGTGAGACAGTGTGTGAGGAGAGAGTGAGACAGTGTGTGAGGAGAGAGTGAGACACGGTGTGAGGAGAGAGTGAGACAGTGTGTGAGGAGAGAGTGAGACAGTGTGTGTGAGGAGACAGTGAGACAGTGTGTGAGGAGAGAGTGAGACAGTCTGTTAGGAGAGAGAGAGTGAGACAGTGTGTGAGGAGAGAGAGTGAGACAGTGTGTGAGGAGAGAGTGAGACAGTGTGTGAGGAGAGAGTGAGACAGTGTGTGAGGAGAGAGAGAGTGAGACAGTGTGTGAGGGGAGAGAGTGAGACAGTATGTGAGGAGAGAGTGAGACACTGTGTGAGGGGAGAGTGAGACAGTGTGTGAGGAGAGAGTGAGACAGTGTGTGAGGAGAGAGTGAGACAGTGAGTGAGGAGAGAGTGAGGCAGTGTGTGAGGGGAGAGAGTGAGACAGTGTGGGAGGAGAGAGTGAGACAGTGTGTGAGGAGAGAGTGAGACAGTGTGTGAGGAGAGAGTGAGACAGTGTGTGAGGAGTGATTGAGAAAGTGTGTGAGGAGAGAGTGAGGCAGTGTGTGAGGGGATAGAGTGAGACAGTGTGGGAGGAGAGAGTGAGACAGTGTGTGAGGGGAGAGTGAGACAGTGTGTGAGGAGAGAGTGAGATAGTGTGTGAGGAGAGAGTGAAACAGTGTGTGAGGAGAGAGTGAGACAGTGTGTGAGGAGACAGTGAGACAGTGTGGGAGGGGAGAGTGAGACACTGTGTGAGGAGAGAGTGAGACAGTGTGTGAGGAAAGAGTGAGATAGTGTGTGAGGAGAGAGTGAGACAGTGTGTGAGGAGAGAGAGTGAGACAGTGTGTGAGGAGAGAGTGAGACAGTGTATGAGGAGAGAGTGAGACAGTGTGTGAAGAGAGAGAGAGTGAGTCAGTGTGTGAGGAGAGAGTGAGACAGTGTGTGACGAGCGAGAGTGAGAAGTGTGTGAGGAGAGAGTGAGAGTGTGTGAGGAGAGAGTGAGACAGTATGTGAGGAGAACGAGTGAGACAGTGTGTGAGGAGAGAGTGAGACAGTGTGTGAGGAGAGAGTAGGACAGTGTGTGAGGAGAGAGTGAGACAGTGTGTGAGGAGAGAGAGAAACAGCGAGTGAGGAGAGAGTGAGACAGTGTGTGAGGAGACAGTGAGACAGTGTGTGAGGAGAGAGAGAGTGAGACAGTGTGTGAGGAGCGAGAGTGAGACTGTGTGAGGAGAGAGTGAGACAGTGTCTGAGGAGAGAGTGAGACAGTGTGTGAGGAGAGAGTGAGACAGTGTGTGAGGAGAGAGAGAGGCAGTGAGTGAGGAGAGTGTGAGACAGTGTGTGAGGAGACAGTGAGACAGTGTGTGAGGAGAGAGAGAGTGAGACAGTGTGTGAGGAGAGAGAGTGTGACAGTGTGTGAGGAGAGAGTGAGACAGTGTGTGAGGATACAGTGAGACAGTGTATGAGGGGAGAGAGAGAGACAGTGTGTGAGGAGAGAGAGTGAGACAGTGTGTGAGGAGAGAGTGAGACAGTGTGTGAGGAGAGAGTGAGACAGTGTGTGAGGAGAGAGTGAGACAGTGTGTGAGGAGAGAGTGAAACAGTGTGTGAGGAGAGAGAGAGATACATTGTGTGAGGAGAGAGTGAGACAGAGTGTGAGGGGAGAGTGAGACAGTGTGTGAGAAGAGAGAGTGAGGCAGTGTGTGAGTAGAGAGAGAGACATTGTGTGAGGAGAGAGAGAGAGACAGTGTGTGAGGAGAGAGTGAGACAGTATGTGAGGGGAGAGAGTGAGACAGTTTGTGAGGAGAGAGAGTGAGACAGTGAGTGAGGAGAGAGTGAGACAGTGTGCGAGGAGAGAGTGAGACAGTGTTTGAGGAGAGAGAGAGACAGTGAGTGAGGAGAGAGTGAGACAGTGTGTGAGGAGACAGTGAGACAGTGTGTGAGGAGAGAGAGAGTGAGACAGTGTGTGAAGAGAGAGTGTGAGACAGTGTGTGAGGAGACAGTGAGACAGTGTGTGAGGGGAGAGTGAGACAGTGTGTGAGGAGAGAGTGAGACAGTGTGTGAGGAGAGAGTGAGATAGTGTGTGAGGAGAGAGTGAGACAGTGTGTGAGGAGAGAGAGTGAGACAGTGTGTGAGGAGAGAGTGAGACAGTGTGTGAGGAGAGAGTGAGACAGTGTGTGAAGAGAGAGAGAGAGTGAGTCAGTGTGTGAGGCGAGAGAGTGAGACCGTGTTTGAGGAGCGAGAGTGAGAAGTGTGTGAGGAGAGAGTGAGACAGTGTGTGAGGAGAGAGTGAGACAGTGTGTGAGGAGAGCGAGTGAGACAGTGTGTGAGGAGAGAGTGAGACAGTGTGTGAGGAGAGAGTAGGACAGTGTGTGAGGAGAGAGTGAGACAGTGTGTGAGGAGAGAGAGAAACAGCGAGTGAGGAGAGAGTGAGGCAGTGTGTGAGGAGAGAGTGAGACAGTGTGTGAGGAGAGAGTGAGACAGTGTGTGAGGAGAGAGAGAGGCAGTGAGTGAGGAGAAAGTGAGACAGTGTGTGAGGAGACAGTGAGACAGTGTGTGAGGAGAGATAGAGTGAGACAGTGTGTGAGGAGTGAGAGTGAGACAGTGTGTGAGGAGAGAGAGTGAGACAGTGTGTGAAGAGAGAGTGAGACAGTGTGTGAGGAGAGAGTGAGACACGGTGTGAGGAGAGAGTGAGACAGTGTGTGAGGAGAGTGAGACAGTGTGTGTGAGGAGACAGTGAGACAGTGTGTGAGGAGAGAGTGAGACAGTCTGTGAGGAGAGAGAGAGTGAGACAGTGTGTGAGGAGAGAGAGTGAGACAGTGTGTGAGGAGAGAGTGAGACAGTGTGTGAGGAGAGAGTGAGACAGTGTGTGAGGAGAGAGAGAGTGAGACAGTGTGTGAGGGGAGAGAGTGAGACAGTATGTGAGGAGAGAGTGAGACACTGTGTGAGGGGAGAGTGAGACAGTGTGTGAGGAGAGAGTGAGACAGTGTGTGAGGAGAGAGTGAGACAGTGAGTGAGGAGAGAGTGAGGCAGTGTGTGAGGGGAGAGAGTGAGACAGTGTGGGAGGAGAGAGTGAGACAGTGTGTGAGGAGAGAGTGAGACAGTGTGTGAGGAGAGAGTGAGACAGTGTGTGAGGAGTGATTGAGAAAGTGTGTGAGGAGAGAGTGAGGCAGTGTGTGAGGGGATAGAGTGAGACAGTGTGGGAGGAGAGAGTGAGACAGTGTGTGAGGGGAGAGTGAGACAGTGTGTGAGGAGAGAGTGAGATAGTGTGTGAGGAGAGAGTGAAACAGTGTGTGAGGAGAGAGTGAGGCAGTGTGTGAGGAGACAGTGAGACAGTGTGGGAGGGGAGAGTGAGACACTGTGTGAGGAGAGAGTGAGACAGTGTGTGAGGAAAGAGTGAGATAGTGTGTGAGGAGAGAGTGAGACAGTGTGTGAGGAGAGAGAGTGAGACAGTGTGTGAGGAGTGAGTGAGACAGTGTATGAGGAGAGAGTGAGACAGTGTGTGAAGAGAGAGAGAGTGAGTCAGTGTGTGAGGAGAGAGTGAGACAGTGTGTGAGGAGCGAGAGTGAGAAGTGTGTGAGGAGAGAGTGAGACAGTGTGTGAGGAGAGAGTGAGACAGTATGTGAGGAGAACGAGTGAGACAGTGTGTGAGGAGAGAGTGAGACAGTGTGTGAGGAGAGAGTAGGACAGTGTGTGAGGAGAGAGTGAGACAGTGTGTGAGGAGAGAGAGAAACAGCGAGTGAGGAGAGAGTGAGACAGTGTGTGAGGAGACAGTGAGACAGTGTGTGAGGAGAGAGAGAGTGAGACAGTGTGTGAGGAGCGAGAGTGAGACTGTGTGAGGAGAGAGTGAGACAGTGTCTGAGGAGAGAGTGAGACAGTGTGTGAGGAGAGAGTGAGACAGTGTGTGAGGAGAGAGAGAGGCAGTGAGTGAGGAGAGTGTGAGACAGTGTGTGAGGAGACAGTGAGACAGTGTGTGAGGAGAGAGAGAGTGAGACAGTGTGTGAGGAGAGAGAGTGAGACAGTGTGTGAGGAGAGAGTGAGACAGTGTGTGAGGAGACAGTGAGACAGTGTATGAGGGGAGAGAGAGAGACAGTGTGTGAGGAGAGAGAGTGAGACAGTGTGTGAGGAGAGAGTGAGACAGTGTGTGAGGAGAGAGTGAGACAGTGTGTGAGGAGAGAGTGAGACAGTGTGTGAGGAGAGAGTGAAACAGTGTGTGAGGAGAGAGAGAGATACATTGTGTGAGGAGAGAGTGAGACAGAGTGTGAGGGGAGAGTGAGACAGTGTGTGAGAAGAGAGAGTGAGGCAGTGTGTGAGTAGAGAGAGAGACATTGTGTGAGGAGAGAGAGAGAGACAGTGTGTGAGGAGAGAGTGAGACAGTATGTGAGGGGAGAGAGTGAGACAGTGTGTGAGGAGAGAGAGTGAGACAGTGAGTGAGGAGAGAGTGAGACAGTGTGCGAGGAGAGAGTGAGACAGTGTTTGAGGAGAGAGAGAGACAGTGAGTGAGGAGAGAGTGAGACAGTGTGTGAGGAGACAGTGAGACAGTGTGTGAGGAGAGAGAGAGTGAGACAGTGTGTGAAGAGAGAGTGTGAGACAGTGTGTGAGGAGACAGTGAGACAGTGTGTGAGGGGAGAGTGAGACAGTGTGTGAGGAGAGAGTGAGATAGTGTGTGAGGAGAGAGTGAGACAGTGTGTGAGGAGAGAGAGTGAGACAGTGTGTGAGGAGAGAGTGAGACAGTGTGTGAGGAGAGAGTGAGACAGTGTGTGAAGAGAGAGAGAGTGAGTCAGTGTGTGAGGCGAGAGAGTGAGACAGTGTTTGAGGAGCGAGAGTGAGAAGTGTGTGAGGAGAGAGTGAGACAGTGTGTGAGGAGAGATTGAGACAGTGTGTGAGGAGAGCGAGTGAGACAGTGTGTGAGGAGAGAGTGAGACAGTGTGTGAGGAGAGTAGGACAGTGTGTGAGGAGAGAGTGAGACAGTGTGTGAGGAGAGAGAGAAACAGCGAGTGAGGAGAGAGTGAGACAGTGTGTGAGGAGACAGTGAGACAGTGTGTGAGGAGCGAGAGTGAGACAGTGTGTGAGGAGAGAGTGAGACAGTGTGTGAGGAGAGAGTGAGACAGTGTGTGAGGAGAGAGTGAGACAGTGTGTGAGGAGAGAGAGAGGCAGTGAGTGAGGAGAGAGTGAGACAGTGTGTGAGGAGACAGTGAGACAGTGTGTGAGGAGAGAGAGAGTGAGAAAGTGTGTGAGGAGAGAGAGTGAGACAGTGTGTGAGGAGAGAGTGAGACAGTGTGTGAGGAGACAGTGAGACAGTGTATGAGGGGAGAGAGAGAGACAGTGTGTGAGGAGAGAGTGAGACAGTGTGTGAGGAGAGAGTGAGGCAGTGTGTGAGGAGAGAGTGAGACAGTGTGTGAGGAGAGAGTGAAACAGTGTGTGAGGAGAGAGAGAGACAGGGTGTGAGGAGAGAGAGAGAGACATTGTGTGAGGAGAGAGTGAGACAGAGTGTGAGGGGAGAGTGAGACAGAGTGTGGAGAAGAGAGAGTGAGGCAGTGTGTGAGGAGAGAGAGAGACATTGTGTGAGGAGAGAGAGAGAGACAGTGTGTGAGGAGAGAGTGAGACAGTAGGTGAGGGGAAAGAGTGAGACAGTGTGTGAGGAGAGAGAGTGAGACAGTGAGTGAGGAGAGAGTGAGACAGTGTGCGAGGAGAGAGTGAGACAGTGAGTGAGGAGAGTGAGACAGTGTGTGACGAGACAGTGAGACAGTGTGTGAGGAGAGAGAGATTGAGACAGTGTGTGAAGAGAGAGTGTGAGACAGTGTGTGAGGAGACAGTGAGACAGTGTGTGAGGGGAGAGTGAGACAGTGTGTGAGGAGAGAGTGAGTCAGTGTGTGAGGAGAGAGTGAGATAGTGTGTGAGGAGAGAGTGAGACAGTGTGTGAGGAGAGAGAGTGAGACAGTGTGTGAGGAGAGAGTGAGACAGTGTGTGAGGAGAGAGTGAGACAGTGTGTGAAGAGAGAGAGAGTGAGTCAGTGTGTGAGGCGAGAGAGTGAGACAGTGTTTGAGGAGCGAGAGTGAAAAGTGTGTGAGGAGATAGTGAGACAGTGTGTGAGGAGAGAGTGAGACAGTGTGTGAGGAGAGCGAGTGAGACAGTGTGTGAGGAGAGAGTGAGACAGTGTGTGAGGAGAGAGTAGGACAGTGTGTGAGGAGAGAGTGAGACAGTGTGTGAGGAGAGAGAGAAACAGCGAGTGAGGAGAGAGTGAGACAGTGTATGAGGAGAGAGAGAGTGAGACAGTGTGTGAGGAGCGAGAGTGAGACAGTGTGTGCGGAGAGAGTGAGACAGTGTGTGAGGAGAGAGTGAGACAGTGTGTGAGGAGAGAGTGAGACAGTGTGTGAGGAGAGAGAGAGGCAGTGAGTGAGGAGAGAATGAGACAGTGTGTGAGGAGACAGTGAGACAGTGTGCGAGGAGAGAGTGAGACAGTGTGTGAGGAGACAGTGAGACAGTGTATGAGGGGAGAGAGAGAGACAGTGTGTGAGGAGAGAGTGTGAGACAGTGTGTGAGGAGAGAGTGAGACAGTGTGTGAGGAGAGAGTGAGACAGTGTGTGAGGAGAGAGTAGGACAGTGTGTGAGGAGAGAGTGAGACAGTGTGTGAGGAGAGAGAGAAACAGCGAGTGAGGAGAGAGTGAGACAGTGTGTGAGGAGACAGTGAGACAGTCTGTGAGGAGAGAGAGAGTGAGACAGTGTGTGAGGAGCGAGAGTGAGACAGTGTGTGAGGAGAGAGTGAGAAAGTGTGTGAGGAGAGAGAGAGGCAGTGAGTGAGGAGAGAGTGAGACAGTGTGTGAGGAGACAGTGAGACAGTGTGTGAGGAGAGAGAGAGTGAGACAGTGTGTGAGGAGCGAGAGTGAGACAGTGTGTGAGGAGACATTGAGACAGTGTATGAGGGGAGAGAGAGAGACAGTGTGTGAGGAGAGAGTGAGACAGTGTGTGAGGAGAGCGAGTGAGACAGAGTGTGAGGAGAGAGTGAGACAGAGTGTGAGGAGAGAGTAGGACAGTGTGTGAGGAGAGAGTGAGACAGTTTGTGAGGAGAGAGAGAGAGACAGTGTGTGAGGAGAGAGTGAGACAGTATGTGAGGGGAAAGAGTGAGACAGTGTGTGAGGAGAGAGAGTGAGACAGTGAGTGAGGAGAGAGTGAGACAGTGTGCGAGGAGAGAGTGAGACAGTGTTTGAGGAGAGAGAGAGACAGTGAGTGAGGAGAGAGTGAGACAGTGTGTGAGGAGACAGTGAGACAGTGTGTGAGGAGAGAGAGATTGAGACAGTGTGTGAAGAGAGAGTGTGAGACAGTGTGTGAGGAGACAGTGAGACAGTGTGTGAGGGGAGAGTGAGACAGTGTGTGAGGAGAGAGTGAGTCAGTGTGTGAGGAGAGAGTGAGGTAGTGTGTGAGGAGAGAGTGAGACAGTGTGTGAGGAGAGAGAGTGAGACTGTGTGTGAGGAGAGAGTGAGACAGTGTGTGAGGAGAGAGTGAGACAGTGTGTGAAGAGAGAGAGAGTGAGTCAGTGTGTGAGGCGAGAGAGTGAGACAGTGTTTGAGGAGCGAGAGTGAAAAGTGTGTGAGGAGAGAGTGAGACAGTGTGTGAGGAGAGAGTGAGACAGTGTGTGAGGAGAGCGAGTGAGACAGTGTGTGAGGAGAGAGTGAGACAGTGTGTGAGGAGAGAGTAGGACAGTGTGTGAGGAGAGAGTGAGACAGTGTTTGAGGAGAGAGAGAAACAGCGAGTGAGGAGAGAGTGAGACAGTGTGTGAGGAGAGAGAGAGTGAGACAGTGTGTGAGGAGTGAGAGTGAGACAGTGTGTGCGGAGAGAGTGAGACAGTGTGTGAGGAGAGAGTGAGACAGTGTGTGAGGAGAGAGTGAGACAGTGTGTGAGGAGAGAGAGAGGCAGTGAGTGAGGAGAGAATGAAACAGTGTGTGAGGAGACAGTGAGACAGTGTGCGAGGAGAGAGTGAGACAGTGTGTGAGGAGACAGTGAGACAGTGTATGAGGGGAGAGAGAGAGACAGTGTGTGAGGAGAGAGAGTGAGACAGTGTGTGAGGAGAGAGTGAGACAGTGTGTGAGGAGAGAGTGAGACAGTGTGTGAGGAGAGAGTGAGACAGTGTGTGAGGAGAGAGTAGGACAGTGTGTGAGGAGAGAGTGAGACAGTGTGTGAGGAGAGAGAGAAACAGCGAGTGAGGAGAGAGTGAGACAGTGTGTGAGGAGACAGTTATACAGTGTGTGAGGAGAGAGAGAGTGAGACAGTGTGTGAGGAGCGAGAGTGAGACAGTGTGTGAGGAGAGAGTGAGAAAGTGTGTGAGGAGAGAGAGAGGCAGTGAGTGAGGAGAGAGTGAGACAGTGTGTGAGGAGACAGTGAGACAGTGTGTGAGGAGAGAGAGAGTGAGACAGTGTGTGAGGAGCGAGAGTGAGACAGTGTGTGAGGAGACATTGAGACAGTGTATGAGGAGAGAGAGAGAGACAGTGTGTGAGGAGAGAGTGAGACAGTGTGTGAGGAGAGCGAGTGAGACAGTGTGTGAGGAGAGAGTGAGACAGAGTGTGAGGAGAGAGTAGGACAGTGTGTGAGGAGAGAGTGAGACAGTGTGTGAGGAGAGAGAGAAACAGCGAGTGAGGAGAGAGTGAGACAGTGTGTGAGGAGACAGTGAGTGAGGAGAGAGTGAGACAGTGAGTGAGGAGACAGTGAGACAGTGTGTGAGGAGAGAGAGAGTGAGACAGTGTGTGAGGAGAGAGAGTGAGACAGTGTGTGAGGAGAGAGTGAGACAGTGTGTGAGGAGAGAGTTAGACAGTGTGTGAGGAGACAGTGAAACAGTGTATGAGGGGAGAGAGAGAGACAGTGTGTGAGGAGAGAGAGTGAGACAGTGTGTGAGGAGAGAGTGAGACAGTGTGTGAGGAGGGAGTGAGACAGTGTGTGAGGAGAGGGTGAGACAGTGTGTGAGGAGAGAGTGAGACAGTGTGTGAGGAGAGAGAAAGACAGGGTGTGAGGAGAGAGAGAGACATTGTGTGAGGAGAGAGTGAGACAGATTGTGAGGGGAGAGTGAGACAGTGTGTGAGAAGAGAGAGTGAGGCAGTGTGTGAGGAGAGAGAGAGACATTGTGTGAGGAGAGAGAGAGAGACAGTGTGTGAGGAGAGAGAGTGAGACAGTGTATGAGGAGAGAGTGAGACAGTATGTGAGGGGAGAGAATGAGACAGTGTGTGAGGAGAGAGAGTGAGACAGTGAGTGAGGAGAGAGTGAGACAGTGTGCGAGGAGAGAGTGAGAAATTGTGTGAGGAGAGAGAGAGACAGTGAGTGAGGAGACAGTGAGACAGTGTGTGAGGAGACAGTGAGACAGTGTGTGAGGAAAGAGAGTGAGACAGTGTGTGAGGAGAGAGAGTGAGACAGTGTGTGAGGAGAGAGTGAGACAGTGTGTGAGGAGAGAATGAGACTGTGTGAGGAGAGAGTGAGACAGTGTGTGAGGAGAGAGAGAGACAGGATGTCAGGAGAGAGAGAGACATTGTGTGAGGAGAGAGTTAGAGAGTGTGAGGGGAGAGTGAGACAGTGTGTGAGAAGAGAGTGAGACAGTGTGTGAGGAGAGAGTGAGACAGTGTGTGAGGGGAGAGAGTGAGACAGTGTGTGAGGAGAGAGTGAGACAGTGTGTGAGGCGAGCGTGAGACAGTGTGTGAAGAGAGAGAGAGTGAGACATTGTGTGAGGGGAGAGAGTGAGACAGTGTGTGAGGAGCGAGAGTGAGAAGTGTGTGAGGAGAGAGTGAGACAATGTGTGAGGAGAGGGTGAGACAGTGTGTGAGGAGAAAGTAGGACAGTGTGTGAGGAGAGAGTGAGGCGGTGTGTGAGGAGAGAGAGAAACAGCGAGTGAGGAGAGAGTGAGACAGAGTGTGAGGAGAGAGTGAGACAGTGTGTGAGGAGAGATAGAGTGAGACAGTGTGTGAGGAGAGAGAGAGTGAGACAGTGAGTGAGGAGAGAGTGAGACAGTGTGTGAGGAGAGAGTGAGACAGTGTGTGAGGAGAGAGAGAGTGAGACAGTGTGTGAGGAGAGATAGAGTGAGACAGTGTGTGAGGAGAGAGAGAGTGAGACAGTGAGTGAGGAGAGAGTGAGACAGTGTGTGAGGAGACAGTGAGACAGTGTGTGAGGAGAGAGAGAGTGAGACAGTGTGTGAGGAGCGAGAGTGAGACAGTGTGTGAGGAGAGAGTGAGACAGTGTGTGAGGAGAGAGTGAGACAGTGTGTGAGGAGAGAGTGAGACAGTGTGTGAGGAGAGAGAGAGGCAGTGAGTGAGGAGAAAGTGAGACAGTGTGTGAGGAGACAGTGAGACAGTGTGTGAGGAGAGATAGAGTGAGACAGTGTGTGAGGAGTGAGAGTGAGACAGTGTGTGAGGAGAGTGTGAGACAGTGTGTGAGGAGAGAGTGAGACAGTGTGTGAGGAGAGAGTGAGACACGGTGTGAGGAGAGAGTGAGACAGTGTGTGAGGAGAGAGTGAGACAGTGTGTGTGAGGAGACAGTGAGACAGTGTGTGAGGAGAGAGTGAGACAGTCTAGGAGGAGAGAGAGAGTGAGACAGTGTGTGAGGAGAGAGAGTGAGACAGTGTGTGAGGAGAGAGTGAGACAGTGTGTGAGGAGAGAGTGAGACAGTGTGTGAGGAGAGAGAGAGTGAGACAGTGTGTGAGGGGAGAGAGTGAGACAGTGTGAGGAGAGAGAGTGAGACAGTGTGTGAGGAGCGAGAGTGAGACAGTGTGTGAGGAGAGAGTGAGAGTGTGTGAGGAGAGAGAGTGAGACAGTGTGTGAGGAGAGAGTGAGACAGTATGTGAGGAGAGAGTGAGACACTGTGTGAGGGGAGAGTGAGACAGTGTGTGAGGAGACAGTGAAACAGTGTATGAGGGGAGAGAGAGAGACAGTGTGTGAGGAGAGAGAGTGAGACAGTGTGTGAGGAGAGAGTGAGACAGTGTGTGAGGAGAGAGAGAGACAGTGTGTGAGGGGAGAGAGTGAGACAGTGTGAGGAGAGAGTGAGACAGTGTGTGAGGGGAGAGAGTGAGACAGTGTGAGAGGAGAGAGTGAGACAGTATGTGAGGAGAGAGAGTGAGACAGTGTGAGAGGAGAGAGTGAGACAGTATGTGAGGAGAGAGTGAGACACTGTGTGAGGGGAGAGTGAGACAGTGTGTGAGGAGAGAGTGAGACAGTGTGTGAGGAGAGAGTGAGACCGTGTGTGAGGAGAGAGTGAGACAGTGTGTGAGGAGAGAGAGAGGCAGTGAGTGAGGAGAGAGAGAGAGACAGTGTGTGAGGAGAGAGAGTGAGACAGTGTGTGAGGAGAGAGTGAGACAGTGTGTGAGGAGAGAGTGAGACAGTGTGTGAGGAGAGAGTGAGACAGTGTGTGAGGAGAGAGTGAAACAGTGTGTGAGGAGAGAGAGAGACAGGGTGTGAGGAGAGAGTGAGACATTGTGTGAGGAGAGAGTGAGACAGAGTGTGAGGGGAGAGTGAGACAGTGTGTGAGAAGAGAGAGTGAGGCAGTGTGTGAGGAGAGAGAGAGACATTGTGTGAGGAGAGAGAGAGAGACAGTGTGTGAGGAGAGAGTGAGACAGTATGTGAGGGGAGAGAGTGAGACAGTGTGTGAGGAGAGAGAGTGAGACAGTGAGTGAGGAGAGAGTGAGACAGTGTGCGAGGAGAGAGTGAGACAGTGTTTGAGGAGAGAGAGAGACAGTGAGTGAGGAGAGAGTGAGACAGTGTGTGAGGAGAGAGTGAGACAGTGTGTGAGGAGAGAGAGAGTGAGACAGTGTGTGAAGAGAGAGAGTGAGACAGTGTGTGAGGAGAGAGTGAGACAGTGTGTGAGAAGAGAGTGAGACAGTGTGTGAGGAGAGAGTGAGACAGTGTGTGAGGAGAGAGAGAGACAGGGTGTGAGGAGAGAGAGAGACATTGTGTGAGGAAAGAGTGAGACAGAGTGTGAAGGGAGAGTGAGACAGTGTGTGAGGAGCGAGAGTGAGACAGTGTGTGAGGAGAGAGTGAGACAGTGTGTGAGGAGAGAGTGAGACAGTGTGTGAGGAGAGAGTGAGACAGTGTGTGAGGAGAGAGAGAGAGACAGTGAGTGAGGAGAGAGTGAGACAGTGTGTGAGGAGACAGTGAGACAGTGTGTGAGGAGAGAGAGAGTGAGACAGTGTGTGAGGAGAGAGAGTGAGACAGTGTGTGAGGAGAGAGTGAGACAGTGTGTGAGGAGAGAGTGAGACAGTGTGCGAGGAGAGAGTGAGACAGTGTGTGAGGAGAGAGAGTCAGACAGTGTGTGAGGAGAGAGTGAGACAGTGTGTGAGGAGAGAGTGAGACAGTGTGTGAGGAGAGAGTGAGACAGTTTGTGAGGAGAGAGTGAGACAGTGTGTGTGGAGAGAGAAAGACAGGGTGGGAGGAGAGAGAGAGACATTGTGTGAGGAGAGAGTGAGACAGATTGTGAGGGGAGAGTGAGACAGTGTGTGAGAAGAGAGAGTGAGGCAGTGTGTGAGGAGAGAGAGAGACATTGTGTGAGGAGAGAGAGAGAGACAGTGTGTGAGGAGAGAGTGAGAGAGTATGAGAGGGGAGAGAGAGAGACAGTGTGTGAGGAGAGAGTGAGACAGTATGTGAGGGGAGAGAGTGAGACAGTGTGTGAGGAGAGAGAGTGAGACAGTGTGTGAGGAGAGAGTGAGACAGTGTGTGAGGAGAGAGAGAGGCAGTGAGTGTGGAGAGAGAGAGAGACAGTGTGTGAGGAGAGAGAGTGAGACAGTGTGTGAGGAGAGAGTGAGACAGTGTGTGTGGAGAGAGAAAGACAGGGTGGGAGGAGAGAGAGAGACATTGTGTGAGGAGAGAGTGAGACAGATTGTGAGGGGAGAGTGAGACAGTGTGTGAGAAGAGAGAGTGAGGCAGTGTGTGAGGAGAGAGAGAGACATTGTGTGAGGAGAGAGAGAGAGACAGTGTGTGAGGAGAGAGTGAGAGAGTATGAGAGGGGAGAGAGAGAGACAGTGTGTGAGGAGAGAGTGAGACAGTATGTGAGGGGAGAGAGTGAGACAGTGTGTGAGGAGAGAGAGTGAGACAGTGTGTGAGGAGAGAGTGAGACAGTGTGTGAGGAGAGAGAGAGGAAGTGAGTGTGGAGAGAGAGAGAGACAGTGTGTGAGGAGAGAGAGTGAGACAGTGTGTGAGGAGAGAGTGAGACAGTGTGTGAGGAGAGAGTGAGACAGTGTGTGAGGAGAGAGTGAGACAGTGTGTGAGGAGAGAGTGAAACAGTGTGTGAGGAGAGAGAGAGACAGGGTGTGAGGAGAGAGTGAGACAGTGTGTGAGGAGACAGTGAGACAGTGTGTGAGGAGAGAGAGAGTGAGACAGTGTGTGAGGAGCGAGAGTGAGACAGTGTGTGAGGAGAGAGTGAGACAGTGTGTGAGGAGAGAGTGAGACAGTGTGTGAGGAGAGAGTGAGACAGTGTGTGAGGAGAGAGAGAGGCAGTGAGTGAGGAGAAAGTGAGACAGTGTGTGAGGAGACAGTGAGACAGTGTGTGAGGAGAGATAGAGTGAGACAGTGTGTGAGGAGTGAGAGTGAGACAGTGTGTGAGGAGAGAGTGAGACAGTGTGTGAGGAGAGAGTGAGACAGTGTGTGAGGAGAGAGTGAGACACGGTGTGAGGAGAGAGTGAGACAGTGTGTGAGGAGAGAGTGAGACAGTGTGTGAGGAGAGAGAGAGTGAGACAGTGTGTGAAGAGAGAGAGTGAGACAGTGTGTGAGGAGAGAGTGAGACAGTGTGTGAGAAGAGAGTGAGACAGTGTGTGAGGAGAGAGTGAGACAGTGTTTGAGGAGAGAGAGAGACAGTGAGTGAGGAGAGAGTGAGACAGTGTGTGAGGGGAGAGAGTGAGACAGTGTGAGGAGAGAGAGTGAGACAGTGTGTGAGGAGCGAGAGTGAGACAGTGTGTGAGGAGAGAGTGAGACAGTGTGTGAGGAGAGAGAGTGAGACAGTGTGTGAGGAGAGAGTGAGACAGTATGTGAGGAGAGAGTGAGACACTGTGTGAGGGGAGAGTGAGACAGTGTGTGAGGAGACAGTGAAACAGTGTATGAGGGGAGAGAGAGAGACAGTGTGTGAGGAGAGAGAGTGAGACAGTGTGTGAGGAGAGAGTGAGACAGTGTGTGAGGAGAGAGAGAGACAGTGTGTGAGGGGAGAGAGTGAGACAGTGTGAGGAGAGAGTGAGACAGTGTGTGAGGGGAGAGAGTGAGACAGTGTGAGAGGAGAGAGTGAGACAGTATGTGAGGAGAGAGAGTGAGACAGTGTGAGAGGAGAGAGTGAGACAGTATGTGAGGAGAGAGTGAGACACTGTGTGAGGGGAGAGTGAGACAGTGTGTGAGGAGAGAGTGAGACAGTGTGTGCGGAGAGAGTGAGACCGTGTGTGAGGAGAGAGTGAGACAGTGTGTGAGTAGAGAGAGAGGCAGTGAGTGAGGAGAGAGAGAGAGACAGTGTGTGAGGAGAGAGAGTGAGACAGTGTGTGAGAAGAGAGAGTGAGGCAGTGTGTGAGGAGAGAGAGAGACATTGTGTGAGGAGAGAGAGAGAGACAGTGTGTGAGGAGAGAGTGAGACAGTATGTGAGGGGAGAGAGTGAGACAGTGTGTGAGGAGAGAGAGTGAGACAGTGAGTGAGGAGAGAGTGAGACAGTGTGCGAGGAGAGAGTGAGACAGTGTTTGAGGAGAGAGAGAGACAGTGAGTGAGGAGAGAGAGAGACATTGTGTGAGGAGAGAGAGAGAGACAGTGTGTGAGGAGAGAGTGAGACAGTATGTGAGGGGAGAGAGTGAGACAGTGTGTGAGGAGAGAGAGTGAGACAGTGAGTGAGGAGACAGTGAGACAGTGTGTGAGGAGAGAGAGAGTGAGACAGTGTGTGAAGAGAGAGTGTGAGACAGTGTGTGAGGAGACAGTGAGACAGTGTGTGAGGGGAGAGTGAGACAGTGTGTGAGGAGAGAGTGAGACAGTGTGTGAGGAGAGAGTGAGATAGTGTGTGAGGAGAGAGTGAGACAGTGTGTGAGGAGAGAGAGTGAGACAATGTGTGAGGAGAGAGTGAGACAGTGTGTGAGGAGAGAGTGAGACAGTGTGTGAAGAGAGAGAGAGTGAGTCAGTGTGTGAGGCGAGAGAGTGAGACAGTGTTTGAGGAGCGAGAGTGAGAAGTGTGTGTGAGGAGAGAGTGAGACAGTGTGTGAGGAGAGAGAGAGACAGTGTGTGAGGAGAGCGAGTGAGACAGTGTATGAGGAGAGAGTGAGACAGTGTGTGAGGAGAGAGTAGGACAGTGTGTGAGGAGAGAGTGAGACAGTGTGTGAGGAGAGAGAGAAACAGCGAGTGAGGAGAGAGTGAGACAGTGTGTGAGGAGACAGTGAGACAGTGTGTGAGGAGAGAGAGAGTGAGACAGTGTGTGAGGAGCGAGAGTGAGACAGTGTGTGAGGAGAGAGTGAGACAGTGTGTGAGGAGAGAGAGAGGCAGTGAGTGAGGAGAGAGTGAGACAGTGTGTGAGGAGAGAGTGAGACAGTGTGTGAGGAGAGAGAGAGGCAGTGAGTGAGGAGAGAGTGAGACAGTGTGTGAGGAGACAGTGAGACAGTGTGTGAGGAGAGAGAGAGTGAGAAAGTGTGTGAGGAGAGAGAGTGAGACAGTGTGTGAGGAGAGAGTGAGACAGTGTGTGAGGAGACAGTGAGACAGTGTATGAGGGGAGAGAGAGAGACAGTGTGTGAGGAGAGAGAGTGAGACAGTGTGTGAGGAGAGAGTGAGACAGTGTGTGAGGAGAGAGTGAGGCAGTGTGTGAGGAGAGAGTGAGACAGTGTGTGAGGAGAGAGTGAAACAGTGTGTGAGGAGAGAGAGAGACAGGGTGTGAGGAGAGAGAGAGAGACATTGTGTGAGGAGAGAGTGAGACAGAGTGTGAGGGGAGAGTGAGACAGTGTGTGGAGAAGAGAGAGTGAGGCAGTGTGTGAGGAGAGAGAGAGACATTGTGTGAGGAGAGAGAGAGAGACAGTGTGTGAGGAGAGAGTGAGACAGTATGTGAGGGGAAAGAGTGAGACAGTGTGTGAGGAGAGAGAGTGAGACAGTGAGTGAGGAGAGAGTGAGACAGTGTGCGAGGAGAGAGTGAGACAGTGTTTGAGGAGAGAGAGAGACAGTGAGTGAGGAGAGAGTGAGACAGTATGTGAGGAGACAGTGAGACAGTGTGTGAGGAGAGAGAGATTGAGACAGTGTGTGAAGAGAGAGTGTGAGACAGTGTGTGAGGAGACAGTGAGACAGTGTGTGAGGGGAGAGTGAGACAGTGTGTGAGGAGAGAGTGAGTCAGTGTGTGAGGAGAGAGTGAGACAGTGTGTGAGGAGAGAGTGAGACAGTGTGTGAGGAGAGAGTAGGACAGTGTGTGAGGAGAGAGTGAGACAGTGTGTGAGGAGAGAGAGAAACAGCGAGTGAGGAGAGAGTGAGACAGTGTGTGAGGAGAGAGAGAGTGAGACAGTGTGTGAGGAGCGAGAGTGAGAGTGTGTGCGGAGAGAGTGAGACAGTGTGTGAGGAGAGAGTGAGACAGTGTGTGAGGAGAGAGTGAGACAGTGTGTGAGGAGAGAGAGAGGCAGTGAGTGAGGAGAGAATGAGACAGTGTGTGAGGAGACAGTGAGACAGTGTGCGAGGAGAGAGTGAGACAGTGTGTGAGGAGACAGTGAGACAGTGTATGAGGGGAGAGAGAGAGACAGTGTGTGAGGAGAGAGAGTGAGACAGTGTGTGAGGAGAGAGAGAGACATTGTGTGAGGAGAGAGAGAGAGACAGTGTGTGAGGAGAGAGAGTGAGACAGTGTATGAGGAGAGAGTGAGACAGTATGTGAGGGGAGAGAATGAGACAGTGTGTGAGGAGAGAGAGTGAGACAGTGAGTGAGGAGAGAGTGAGACAGTGTGCGAGGAGAGAGTGAGAAATTGTGTGAGGAGAGAGAGAGACAGTGAGTGAGGAGACAGTGAGACAGTGTGTGAGGAGACAGTGAGACAGTGTGTGAGGAAAGAGAGTGAGACAGTGTGTGAGGAGAGAGAGTGAGACAGTGTGTGAGGAGAGAGTGAGACAGTGTGTGAGGAGAGAATGAGACTGTGTGAGGAGAGAGTGAGACAGTGTGTGAGGGGAGAGAGAGACAGGATGTCAGGAGAGAGAGAGACATTGTGTGAGGAGAGAGTGAGAGAGTGTGAGGGGAGAGTGAGACAGTGTGTGAGAAGAGAGTGAGACAGTGTGTGAGGAGAGAGTGAGACAGTGTGTGAGGAGAGAGAGTGAGACAGTGTGTGAGGAGAGAGTGAGACAGTGTGTGAGGCGAGCGTGAGACAGTGTGTGAAGAGAGAGAGAGTGAGACATTGTGTGAGGGGAGAGAGTGAGACAGTGTGTGAGGAGCGAGAGTGAGAAGTGTGTGAGGAGAGAGTGAGACAATGTGTGAGGAGAGAGTGAGACAGTGTGTGAGGAGAACGAGTGAGATATTGTGTGAGGAGAGGGTGAGACAGTGTGTGAGGAGAGAGTAGGACAGTGTGTGAGGAGAGAGTGAGGCAGTGTGTGAGGAGAGAGAGAAACAGCGAGTGAGGAGAGAGTGAGACAGTGTGTGAGGAGACAGTGAGACAGTGTGTGAGGAGAGAGAGTGTGAGACAGTGTGTGAGGAGCGAGTGAGACAGTATGTGAGGAGAGAGTGAGACAGTGTGTGAGGAGAGAGTGAGACAGTGTGTGAGGAGAGAGTGAGACAGTGTGTGAGGAGAGAGAGAGGCAGTGAGTGAGGAGAAAGTGAGACAGTGTGTGAGGAGACAGTGAGACAGTGTGTGAGGAGAGATAGAGTGAGACAGTGTGTGAGGAGTGAGAGTGAGACAGTGTGTGAGGAGAGAGTGAGACAGTTTGTGAGGAGAGAGTGAGACAGTGTGTGAGGAGAGAGTGAGAAACGGTGTGAGGAGAGAGTGAGACAGTGTGTGAGGCGAGATTGAGACAGTGTGTGTGAGGAGACAGTGAGACAGTGTGTGAGGAGAGAGTGAGACAGTCTGGGAGGAGAGAGAGAGTGAGACAGTGTGTGAGGAGAGAGAGTGAGACAGTGTGTGAGGAGAGAGTGAGACAGTGTGTGAGGAGAGAGTGAGACAGTGTGTGAGGAGAGAGAGAGTGAGACAGTGTGTGAGGGGAGAGAGTGAGACAGTGTGAGGAGAGAGAGTGAGACAGTGTGTGAGGAGCGAGAGTGAGACAGTGTGTGAGGAGAGAGTGAGACAGTGTGTGAGGAGAGAGAGTGAGACAGTGTGTGAGGAGAGAGTGAGACAGTATGTGAGGAGAGAGTGAGACACTGTGTGAGGGGAGAGTGAGACAGTGTGTGAGGAGACAGTGAAACAGTGTATGAGGGGAGAGAGAGAGACAGTGTGTGAGGAGAGAGAGTGAGACAGTGTGTGAGGAGAGAGTGAGACAGTGTGTGAGGAGAGAGAGAGACAGTGTGTGAGGGGAGAGAGTGAGACAGTGTGAGGAGAGAGTGAGACAGTGTGTGAGGGGAGAGAGTGAGACAGTGTGAGAGGAGAGAGTGAGACAGTATGTGAGGAGAGAGAGTGAGACAGTGTGAGAGGAGAGAGTGAGACAGTATGTGAGGAGAGAGTGAGACACTGTGTGAGGGGAGAGTGAGACAGTGTGTGAGGAGAGAGTGAGACAGTGTGTGAGGAGAGAGTGAGACCGTGTGTGAGGAGAGAGTGAGACAGTGTGTGAGGAGAGAGAGAGGCAGTGAGTGAGGAGAGAGAGAGAGACAGTGTGTGAGGAGAGAGAGTGAGACAGTGTGTGAGGAGAGAGTGAGACAGTGTGTGAGGAGAGAGTGAGACAGTGTGTGAGGAGAGAGTGAGACAGTGTGTGAGGAGAGAGTGAAACAGTGTGTGAGGAGAGAGAGAGACAGGGTGTGAGGAGAGAGAGAGACATTGTGTGAGGAGAGAGTGAGACAGAGTGTGAGGGGAGAGTGAGACAGTGTGTGAGAAGAGAGAGTGAGGCAGTGTGTGAGGAGAGAGAGAGACATTGTGTGAGGATAGAGAGAGAGACAGTGTGTGAGGAGAGAGTGAGACAGTATGTGAGGGGAGAGAGTGAGACAGTGTGTGAGGAGAGAGAGTGAGACAGTGAGTGAGGAGAGAGTGAGACAGTGTGCGAGGTGAGAGTGAGACAGTGTTTGAGGAGAGAGAGAGACAGTGAGTGAGGAGAGAGTGAGACAGTGTGTGAGGAGAGAGTGAGACAGTGTGTGAGGAGAGAGAGAGTGAGACAGTGAGTGAAGAGAGAGAGTGAGACAGTGTGTGAGGAGAGAGTGAGACAGTGTGTGAGAAGAGAGTGAGACAGTGTGTGAGGAGAGAGTGAGACAGTGTGTGAGGAGAGAGAGAGACAGGGTGTGAGGAGAGAGAGAGACATTGTGTGAGGAAAGAGTGAGACAGAGTGTGAAGGGAGAGTGAGACAGTGTGTGAGGAGCGAGAGTGAGACAGTGTGTGAGGAGAGAGTGAGACAGTGTGTGAGGAGAGAGTGAGACAGTGTGTGAGGAGAGAGTGAGACAGTGTGTGAGGAGAGAGAGAGAGACAGTGAGTGAGGAGAGAGTGAGACAGTGTGTGAGGAGACAGTGAGACAGTGTGTGAGGAGAGAGAGAGTGAGACAGTGTGTGAGGAGAGAGAGTGAGACAGTGTGTGAGGAGAGAGTGAGACAGTGTGTGAGGAGAGAGTGAGACAGTGTGCGAGGAGAGAGTGAGACAGTGTGTGAGGAGAGAGAGTCAGACAATGTGTGAGGAGAGAGTGAGACAGTGTGTGAGGAGAGAGTGAGACAGTGTGTGAGGAGAGAGTGAGACAGTGTGTGTGGAGAGAGAAAGACAGGGTGGGAGGAGAGAGAGAGACATTGTGTGAGGAGAGAGTGAGACAGATTGTGAGGGGAGAGTGAGACAGTGTGTGAGAAGAGAGAGTGAGGCAGTGTGTGAGGAGAGAGAGAGACATTGTGTGAGGAGAGAGAGAGAGACAGTGTGTGAGGAGAGAGTGAGAGAGTATGTGAGGGGAGAGAGAGAGACAGTGTGTGAGGAGAGAGTGAGACAGTATGTGAGGGGAGAGAGTGAGACAGTGTGTGAGGAGAGAGAGTGAGACAGTGTGTGAGGAGAGAGTGAGACAGTGTGTGAGGAGAGAGAGAGGCAGTGAGTGAGCATAGAGAGAGAGACAGTGTGTGAGGAGAGAGAGTGAGACAGTGTGTGAGGAGAGAGTGAGACAGTGTGTGAGGAGAGAGTGAGACAGTGTGTGAGGAGAGAGTGAGACAGTGTGTGAGGAGAGAGTGAAACAGTGTGTGAGGAGAGAGAGAGACAGGGTGTGAGGAGAGAGAGAGAGACATTGTGTGAGGAGAGAGTGGGACAGAGTGTGAGGGGAGAGTGAGACAGTGTGTGAGAAGAGAGAGTGAGGCAGTGTGTGAGGAGAGAGATAGTGAGACAGTGTGTGAAGAGAGAGAGTGAGACAGTGTGTGAGGAGAGAGTGAGACAGTGTGTGAGGAGAGAGTGAGACAGTGTGTGAGGAGAGAGTGAGACAGTGTGTGAGGAGAGAGAGAGACAGGGTGTGAGGAGAGAGAGAGACAGTGTGTGAGGAGATAGTGAGACAGTGTGTGAAGAGAGAGAGTGAGACAGTGTGTGAGGAGAGAGTGAGACAGTGTGTGAGGAGAGAGTGAGACAGTGTGTGAGGAGAGAGTGAGACAGTGTGTGAGGAGAGAGTGAGACAGTGTGTGAGGAGAGAGAGAGAGACAGTGAGTGAGGAGAGAGTGAGACAGTGTGTGAGGAGACAGTGAGACAGTGTGTGAGGAGAGAGAGAGTGAGACAGTGTGTGAGGAGAGAGAGTGAGACAGTGTGTGAGGAGAGAGTGAGACAGTGTGTGAGGAGAGAGTGAGACAGTGTGCGAGGAGAGAGTGAGACAGTGTGTGAGGAGAGAGAGTCAGACAGTGTGTGAGGAGAGAGTGAGACAGTGTGTGAGGAGGGAGTGAGACATTGTGTGAGGAGAGAGTAGACAGTGTGTGAGGAGAGAGTGAGACAGTGTGTGAGGAGAGAGAAAGACAGGGTGGGAGGAGAGAGAGAGACATTGTGTGAGGAGAGAGTGAGACAGATTGTGAGGGGAGAGTGAGACAGTGTGTGAGAAGAGAGAGTGAGGCAGTGTGTGAGGAGAGAGAGAGACATTGTGTGAGGAGAGAGAGAGAGACAGTGTGTGAGGAGAGAGTGAGACAGTATGTGAGGAGAGAGAGAGAGACAGTGAGTGAGGAGAGAGTGAGACAGTGTGTGAGGAGACAGTGAGACAGTGTGTGAGGAGAGAGAGAATGAGACAGTGTGTGAGGAGAGAGAGTGAGACAGTGTGTGAGGAGAGAGTGAGACAGTGTGTGAGGAGAGAGTGAGACAGTGTGTGAGGAGAGAGAGAGTGAGACAGTGTGTGAGGAGAGAGAGTGAGACAGTGTGTGAGGAGAGAGTGAGACAGTGTGTGAGGAGAGAGTGAGACAGTGTGCGAGGAGAGAGTGAGACAGTGTGTGAGGAGAGAGTCAGACAGTGTGTGAGGAGAGAGTGAGACAGTGTGTGAGGAGGGAGTGAGACATTGTGTGAGGAGAGAGTGAGACAGTGTGCGAGGAGAGAGTGAGACAGTGTGTGAGGAGAGAGAGTCAGACAGTGTGTGAGGAGAGAGTGAGACAGTGTGTGAGGAGGGAGTGAGACATTGTGTGAGGAGAGAGTGAGACAGTGTGTGAGGAGAGAGTGAGACAGTGTGTGAGGAGAGAGAAAGACAGGGTGGGAGGAGAGAGAGAGACATTGTGTGAGGAGAGAGTGAGACAGATTGTGAGGGGAGAGTGAGACAGTGTGTGAGAAGAGAGAGTGAGGCAGTGTGTGAGGAGAGAGAGAGACATTGTGTGAGGAGAGAGAGAGAGACAGTGTGTGAGGAGAGAGTGAGACAGTATGTGAGGAGAGAGAGAGAGACAGTGAGTGAGGAGAGAGTGAGACAGTGTGTGAGGAGACAGTGAGACAGTGTGTGAGGAGAGAGAGAATGAGACAGTGTGTGAGGAGAGAGAGTGAGACAGTGTGTGAGGAGAGAGTGAGACAGTGTGTGAGGAGAGAGTGAGACAGTGTGTGAGGAGAAAGAGAGTGAGACAGTGTGTGAGGAGAGAGAGTGAGACAGTGTGTGAGGAGAGAGTGAGACAGTGTGTGAGGAGAGAGTGAGACAGTGTGCGAGGAGAGAGTGAGACAGTGTGTGAGGAGAGAGTCAGACAGTGTGTGAGGAGAGAGTGAGACAGTGTGTGAGGAGGGAGTGAGACATTGTGTGAGGAGAGAGAGTGAGACAGTGTGTGAGGAGAGAGTGAGACAGTGTGTGAGGAGAGAGTGAGACAGTGTGTGAGGAGAGAGTGAGACAGTGTGTGAGGAGAGAGAAAGACAGGGTGGGAGGAGAGAGAGAGACATTGTGTGAGGAGAGAGTGAGACAGATTGTGAGGGGAGAGTGAGACAGTGTGTGAGAAGAGAGAGTGAGGCAGTGTGTGAGGAGAGAGAGAGACATTGTGTGAGGAGAGAGAGAGAGACAGTGTGTGAGGAGAGAGTGAGACAGTATGTGAGGGGAGAGAGAGAGACAGTGTGTGAGGAGAGAGTGAGACAGTATGTGAGGGGAGAGAGTGAGACAGTGTGTGAGGAGAGAGAGTGAGACAGTGAGTGAGGAGAGAGTGAGACAGTGTGCGAGGAGAGAGTGAGAAATTGTGTGAGGAGAGAGAGAGACAGTGAGTGAGGAGAGAGTGAGACAGTGTGTGAGGAGACAGTGAGACAGTGTGTGAGGAAAGAGAGAGTGAGACAGTGTGTGAGGAGAGAGAGTGAGACAGTGTGTGAGGAGAGAGTGAGACAGTGAGTGAGGAGAGAGTGAGACTGTGTGAGGAGAGAGTGAGACAGTGTGTGAGGAGAGAGAGAGACAGGATGTGAGGAGAGAGAGAGACATTGTGTGAGAAGAGAGTGAGACAGAGTGTGAGGGGAGAGTGAGACAGTGTGTGAGAAGAGAGAGTGAGGCAGTGTGTGAGGAGAGAGAGAGATATTGTGTGAGGAGAGAGAGTGAGACAGTTTGTGAGGAGAGAGAGAGACAGTGTGTGAGGAGAGAGAGTGAGACAGTGTGTGAGGAGAGAGTGAGACAGTCAGTGAGGAGAGAGAGTGAGACAGTGTGTGAGGAGAGAGAGTGAGACAGTGTGTGAGGAGAGGGAGAAAGTGTGTGAGGAGAGAGAGTGAGACAGTGTGTGAGGAGAGAATGAGACAGTGTGTGAGGAGAGAGAGAGACAGTGTGTGAGGAGAGAGAGTGAGACAGTGTGTGAGGAGAGAGAGTGAGAGAGTGGGCGAGGAAAGAGAGTGAGACTGTGTGAGGAGAGAGTGAGACAGTGTGTGAGCGGAGAGTGAGACAGTGTGTGAGGAGAGAGTGAGACAGTGTGTAAGGGGAGAGTGAGACAGTGTGTGAGGAGAGAATGAGACAGTGTGCGAGGAGAGAGTGAGACAGTGTGCGAGGAGAGAGTGAGACAGTGTGTGAGGAGAGAGTGAGACAGTGTGTGAGGTGAGAGGGAGAGACAGTGTGTGAGGAGAGAGTGAGACAGTATGTGAGGGGAGAGAGTGAGACAGTCAGTGAGGAGAGAGAGTGAGACAGTGTGTGAGGAGAGAGTGAGACAGTGTGTGAGGAGAGAGAGACAGTGTGTGAGGAGAGAGTGAGACAGTGTGTGAGGAGAGAGTGAGACAGTGTGTGAGGAGAGATTGAGACAGTGTGTGAGGAGAGAGAGAGAGACAGGGTGGGAGGAGAGAGAGAGACAGTGTGTGAGGGGAGAGTGAGACAGTGTGGGAGGAGAGAGTGAGACAGTGTGTGAGGGGAGAGTGAGACAGTGTGTGAGGAGAGAGAGTGAGTCTGTGTGTGAGGAGAGAGTGAGACAATGTGTGAGGAGAGAGAGAGAGAGTGTGTGAGGAGAGAGTGAGACAGAATGTGAGGGGAGAGAGTGAGACAGTGAGTGAGGAGAGAGAGTGAGACAGTGAGTGAGGAGAGAGAGTGAGACAGTGTGTGAGGAGAGAGTGAGACAGTGTGTGAGGAGAGAGAGAGACAGTGTGTGAGGAGAGAATGAGACAGTGTGTGAGCATAGAGTGAGACAGTGGGCGAGGACAGAGAGTGAGACAGTGTGTGAGGAGAGAGAGTGAGTCTGTGTGTGAGGAGAGAGTGAGACAATGTGTGAGGAGAGAGAGAGAGAGTGTGTGAGGAGAGAGTGAGACAGAATGTGAGGGGAGAGAGTGAGACAGTGAGTGAGGAGAGAGAGTGAGACAGTGAGTGAGGAGAGAGAGTGAGACAGTGTGTGAGGAGAGAGTGAGACAGTGTGTGAGGAGAGAGAGAGACAGTGTGTGAGGAGAGAATGAGACAGTGTGTGAGCATAGAGTGAGACAGTGTGTGAGGGGAGAGTGAGACAGAGTGTGAGGAGAGAGTGAGACAGTGTGTGAGCAGAGAGTGAGACAGTGTGCGAGGACAGAGAGTGAGACAGTGTGTGAGGAGAGAGTGAGACAGTGTGTGAGGAGAGAGTGAGACAGTGTGTGAGCGGAGAGTGAGACAGTGTGTGAGCAGAGAGTGAGACAGTGTGCGAGGACAGAGAGTGAGACAGTGTGTGAGGAGAGAGTGAGACAGTGTGTGAGCGGAGAGTGAGACAGTGTGTGAGGAGAGAGTGAGACAGTGTGTGAGGGGAGAGTGAGACAGAGTGTGAGGAGAGAGTGAGAGTGTGTGAGGAGAGAGTGAGACAGTGTGCGAGGAGAGAGTGAGACAGTGTGCGATGAGAGAGTGAGACAGTGTGTGAGGAGAGAGAGTGAGACAGTGAGTGAGGAGAGAGTGAGACAGTGTGCGAGGAGAGAGTGAGACAGTGTGTGAGGAGAGAGTGAGACAGTGTGTGAGGAGAGAGTGAGACAGTGTGTGAGGAGAGCGAGAGTGAGACAATGTGTGAGGAGTTAGTGAGACAGTGTGTGAGGAGAGAGAGAGTGAGACAGTGTGTGAGGAGAGAGTGAGACAGTGTGTGAGGAGAGAGTGAGACAGTGTGTGAGGAGAGAGAGAGACAGTGAGTGAGGAGAGAGTGAGACAGTGTGGGAGGAGACAGTGAGACAGTGTGTGAGGAGAGAGAGTGAGACAGTGTGTGAGGAGAGAGAGTGAGACAGTGTGGGAGTAGAGAGTGAGACAGTGTGCGAGGAGAGAGTGAGACAGTGTGTGAGGAGAGAGTGAGACAGTGTGTGAGGAGAGAGAGTGAGACAGTGTGTGAGGAGAGAGTGAGACAGTGTGTAAGGAGAGAGTGAGACAGTGTGTGAGGAGAGAGTGAGACAGTGTGTGAGGAGAGAGTGAGACAGTGTGCGAGGAGAGAGAGAGACAGGGTGTGAGGAGAGAGAGAGACATTGTGTGAGGAGAGAGTGAGACAGAGTGTGAGGGGAGAGTGATCGTGTGTGAGAAGAGAGAGTGAGGCAGTGTGTGAGGAGAGAGAGAGACATTGTGTGAGGAGAGAGAGTGAGACAGTGTGTGAGGAGAGAGAGAGACAGTGTGTGAGGAGAGAGAGTGAGACAGTGTGTGAGGAGAGAGTGAGACAGTGAGTGAGGAGAGAGAGTGTGACAGTGTGTGAGGAGAGAGTGAGACAGTGTGTGAGGAGAGAGAGTGAGGCAGTGTGTGAGGAGAGGGAGACTGTGTGAGGAGAGAGAGGGAGAGACAGTGTGTGAGGAGAGAGTGAGACAGTGTGTAAGGAGAGAGAGAGAGACAGTGTGTGAGGAGAGAGAGTGAGACAGTGTGTGAGGAGAGAGAGAGTGAGACAGTGTGAGGGGAGAGAGTGAGACAGAGTGTGAGGAGAGAGAGAGAGACAGTGTGTGAGGAGAGAGTGAGACAGTGTGTGAGGAGAGAGAGAGACAGTGGGTGAGGAGAGAGAGTGAGACAGTGTGTGAGGAGAGAGAGAGACAGTGGGTTAGGAGAGAGAGTGAGACAGTGTGTGAGGAGAGAATGAGACAGTGTGTGAGGAGAGAGAGAGACAGTGTGTGAGGAGAGAGTGAGACAGTGTGTGAGGAGAGAGAGTGAGACAGTGGGCGAGGAAAGAGAGTGAGACAGTGTGTGAGGAGAGAGTGAGACAGTGTGCGAGCGGAGAGTGAGACAGTGTGTGAGGAGAGAGTGAGACAGTGTGTGAGGGGAGAGTGAGAGAGTGTGTGAGGAAAGAGTGAGACAGTGTCCGAGGAGAGAGTGAGACAGTGTGCGAGGAGAGAGTGAGACAGTGTGTGAGTAGAGAGTGAGACAGTGTGTGAGGTGAGAGGGAGAGACAGTGTGTGAGGAGAGAGTGAGACAGTGTCCGAGGAGAGAGTGAGACAGTGTGCGAGGAGAGAGTGAGACAGTTTGTGAGTAGAGAGCGAGACAGTGTGTGAGGTGAGAGGGAGATACAGTGTGTGAGGAGAGAGTGAGACAGTATTTGAGGGGAGAGAGTCAGACATTGAGTGACGAGAGAGAGTTAGACAGTGTGTTAGGAGAGAGTGAGACAGTGTGTGAGGATAGAGAGACAGTGTGTGAGGAGAGAGTGAGACAGTGTGTGAGGAGAGAGAGAGAGAGTGTGTGAGGAGAGAGTGAGACAGAATGTGAGGGGAGAGAGTGAGACAGTGAGTGAGGAGAGAGAGTGAGACAGTGAGTGAGGAGAGAGAGTGAGACAGTGTGTGAGGAGAGAGTGAGACAGTGTGTGAGGAGAGAGAGAGACAGTGTGTGAGGAGAGAATGAGACAGTGTGTGAGCATAGAGTGAGACAGTGGGCGAGGACAGAGAGTGAGACAGTGTGTGAGGAGAGAGTGAGACAGTGTGTGAGCGGAGAGTGAGACAGTGTGTGAGGAGAGAGTGAGACAGTGTGTGAGGGGAGGGTGAGACAGAGTGTGAGGAGAGAGTGAGAGTGTGTGAGGAGAGAGTGAGACAGTGTGCGAGGAGAGAGTGAGACAGTGTGCGATGAGAGAGTGAGACAGTGTGTGAGGAGAGAGAGTGAGACAGTGAGTGAGGAGAGAGTGAGACAGTGTGCGAGGAGAGAGTGAGACAGTGTGTGAGGAGAGAGAGACAGTGTGTGAGGAGAGAGTGAGACAGTGTGTGAGGAGAGAGTGAGACA
The DNA here is from genome assembly GCF_047496885.1 of Scyliorhinus torazame. Lineage (NCBI taxonomy): Eukaryota > Metazoa > Chordata > Chondrichthyes > Carcharhiniformes > Scyliorhinidae > Scyliorhinus > Scyliorhinus torazame. The sequence continues at coordinate 1,922,423 of NW_027307767.1, forward strand.
GAGTGTGAGGAGAGATTGAGACAGTGTGTGAGGAGAGAGAGAGAGACAGGGTGGGAGGAGAGAGAGAGACAGTGTGTGAGGGGAGAGTGAGACAGTGTGGGAGGAGAGAGTGAGACAGTGTGTGAGGGGAGAGTGAGACAGTGTGTGAGGAGAGAGAGTGAGTCTGTGTGTGAGGAGAGAGTGAGACAATGTGTGAGGAGAGAGAGAGAGAGTGTGTGAGGAGAGAGTGAGACAGAATGTGAGGGGAGAGAGTGAGACAGTGAGTGAGGAGAGAGAGTGAGACAGTGAGTGAGGAGAGAGAGTGAGACAGTGTGTGAGGAGAGAGTGAGACAGTGTGTGAGGAGAGAGAGAGAGAGTGTGTGAGGAGAGAGTGAGACAGAATGTGAGGGGAGAGAGTGAGACAGTGAGTGAGGAGAGAGAGTGAGACAGTGAGTGAGGAGAGAGAGTGAGACAGTGTGTGAGGAGAGAGTGAGACAGTGTGTGAGCATAGAGTGAGACAGTGGGCGAGGACAGAGAGTGAGACAGTGTGTGAGGAGAGAGTGAGACAGTGTGTGAGCGGAGAGTGAGACAGTGTGTGAGGAGAGAGTGAGACAGTGTGTGAGGGGAGAGTGAGACAGTGTGCGATGAGAGAGTGAGACAGTGTGTGAGGAGAGAGAGTGAGACAGTGAGTGAGGAGAGAGTGAGACAGTGTGCGAGTAGAGAGTGAGACAGTGTGTGAGGAGAGAGTGAGACAGTGTGTGAGGAGAGAGTGAGACAGTGTGTGAGGAGAGCGAGAGTGAGACAATGTGTGAGGAGTTAGTGAGACAGTGTGTGAGGAGAGAGTGAGACAGTGTGTGAGGAGAGAGTGAGACAGTGTGTGAGGAGAGAGAGAGACAGTGAGTGAGGAGAGAGTGAGACAGTGTGTGAGGAGACAGTGAGACAGTGTGTGAGGTGAGAGGGAGAGACAGTGTGTGAGGAGAGAGTGAGACAGTATGTGAGGGGAGAGAGTGAGACAGTCAGTGAGGAGAGAGAGTGAGACAGTGTGTGAGGAGAGAGTGAGACAGTGTGTGAGGAGAGAGAGACAGTGTGTGAGGAGAGAGTGAGACAGTGTGTGAGGAGAGAGTGAGACAGTGTGTGAGGAGAGATTGAGACAGTGTGTGAGGAGAGAGAGAGAGACAGGGTGGGAGGAGAGAGAGAGACAGTGTGTGAGGGGAGAGTGAGACAGTGTGGGAGGAGAGAGTGAGACAGTGTGTGAGGGGAGAGTGAGACAGTGTGTGAGGAGAGAGAGTGAGTCTGTGTGTGAGGAGAGAGTGAGACAATGTGTGAGGAGAGAGAGAGAGAGTGTGTGAGGAGAGAGTGAGACAGAATGTGAGGGGAGAGAGTGAGACAGTGAGTGAGGAGAGAGAGTGAGACAGTGAGTGAGGAGAGAGAGTGAGACAGTGTGTGAGGAGAGAGTGAGACAGTGTGTGAGGAGAGAGAGAGACAGTGTGTGAGGAGAGAATGAGACAGTGTGTGAGCATAGAGTGAGACAGTGGGCGAGGACAGAGAGTGAGACAGTGTGTGAGGAGAGAGAGTGAGTCTGTGTGTGAGGAGAGAGTGAGACAATGTGTGAGGAGAGAGAGAGAGAGTGTGTGAGGAGAGAGTGAGACAGTGTGTGAGGAGAGAGAGAGACAGTGTGTGAGGAGAGAATGAGACAGTGTGTGAGCATAGAGTGAGACAGTGGGCGAGGACAGAGAGTGAGACAGTGTGTGAGGAGAGAGTGAGACAGTGTGTGAGGAGAGAGAGAGACAGTGTGTGAGGAGAGAATGAGACAGTGTGTGAGCATAGAGTGAGACAGTGGGCGAGGACAGAGAGTGAGACAGTGTGTGAGGAGAGAGTGAGACAGTGTGTGAGCGGAGAGTGAGACAGTGTGTGAGGAGAGAGTGAGACAGTGTGTGAGGGGAGAGTGAGACAGAGTGTGAGGAGAGAGTGAGAGTGTGTGAGGAGAGAGTGAGACAGTGTGCGAGGAGAGAGTGAGACAGTGTGCGATGAGAGAGTGAGACAGTGTGTGAGGAGAGAGAGTGAGACAGTGAGTGAGGAGAGAGTGAGGCAGTGTGCGAGGAGAGAGTGAGACAGTGTGTGAGGAGAGAGTGAGACAGTGTGTGAGGAGAGAGTGAGACAGTGTGTGAGGAGAGCGAGAGTGAGACAATGTGTGAGGAGTTAGTGAGACAGTGTGTGAGGAGAGAGTGAGACAGTGTGTGAGGAGAGAGTGAGACAGTGTGTGAGGAGAGAGAGAGACAGTGAGTGAGGAGAGAGTGAGACAGTGTGGGAGGAGACAGTGAGACAGTGTGTGAGGAGAGAGAGTGAGACAGTGTGTGAGGAGAGAGAGTGAGACAGTGTGGGAGTAGAGAGTGAGACAGTGTGCGAGGAGAGAGTGAGACAGTGTGTGAGGAGAGAGTGAGACAGTGTGTGAGGAGAGAGAGTGAGACAGTGTGTGAGGAGAGAGTGAGACAGTGTGTGAGGAGAGAGTGAGACAGTGTGTGAGGAGAGAGTGAGACAGTGTGTGAGGAGAGAGTGAGACAGTGTGTGAGGAGAGAGAGAGACAGGGTGTGAGGAGAGAGAGAGACATTGTGTGAGGAGAGAGTGAGACAGAGTGTGAGGGGAGAGTGATCGTGTGTGAGAAGAGAGAGTGAGGCAGTGTGTGAGGAGAGAGAGAGACATTGTGTGAGGAGAGAGAGTGAGACAGTGTGTGAGGAGAGAGAGAGACAGTGTGTGAGGAGAGAGAGTGAGACAGTGTGTGAGGAGAGAGTGAGACAGTGAGTGAGGAGAGAGAGTGTGACAGTGTGTGAGGAGAGAGTGAGACAGTGTGTGAGGAGAGAGAGTGAGGCAGTGTGTGAGGAGAGGGAGACTGTGTGAGGAGAGAGAGAGAGAGACAGTGTGTGAGGAGAGAGTGAGACAGTGTGTAAGGAGAGAGAGAGACAGTGTGTGAGGAGAGAGAGTGAGACAGTGTGTGAGGAGAGAGAGAGTGAGACAGTGTGAGGGGAGAGAGTGAGACAGAGTGTGAGGAGAGAGAGAGAGACAGTGTGTGAGGAGAGAGTGAGACAGTGTGTGAGGAGAGAGAGAGACAGTGGGTGAGGAGAGAGAGTGAGACAGTGTGTGAGGAGAGAGAGAGACAGTGGGTTAGGAGAGAGAGTGAGACAGTGTGTGAGGAGAGAATGAGACAGTGTGTGAGGAGAGAGAGAGACAGTGTGTGAGGAGAGAGTGAGACAGTGTGTGAGGAGAGAGAGTGAGACAGTGGGCGAGGAAAGAGAGTGAGACAGTGTGTGAGGAGAGAGTGAGACAGTGTGCGAGCGGAGAGTGAGACAGTGTGTGAGGAGAGAGTGAGACAGTGTGTGAGGGGAGAGTGAGAGAGTGTGTGAGGAAAGAGTGAGACAGTGTCCGAGGAGAGAGTGAGACAGTGTGCGAGGAGAGAGTGAGACAGTGTGTGAGTAGAGAGTGAGACAGTGTGTGAGGTGAGAGGGAGAGACAGTGTGTGAGGAGAGAGTGAGACAGTGTCCGAGGAGAGAGTGAGACAGTGTGCGAGGAGAGAGTGAGACAGTGTGTGAGTAGAGAGCGAGACAGTGTGTGAGGTGAGAGGGAGATACAGTGTGTGAGGAGAGAGTGAGACAGTATTTGAGGGGAGAGAGTCAGACATTGAGTGACGAGAGAGAGTTAGACAGTGTGTTAGGAGAGAGTGAGACAGTGTGTGAGGATAGAGAGACAGTGTGTGAGGAGAGAGTGAGACAGTGTGTGAGGAGAGAGAGAGAGTGTGTGAGGAGAGAGTGAGACAGAATGTGAGGGGAGAGAGTGAGACAGTGAGTGAGGAGAGAGAGTGAGACAGTGAGTGAGGAGAGAGAGTGAGACAGTGTGTGAGGAGAGAGTGAGACAGTGTGTGAGGAGAGAGAGAGACAGTGTGTGAGGAGAGAATGAGACAGTGTGTGAGCATAGAGTGAGACAGTGGGCGAGGACAGAGAGTGAGACAGTGTGTGAGGAGAGAGTGAGACAGTGTGTGAGCGGAGAGTGAGACAGTGTGTGAGGAGAGAGTGAGACAGTGTGTGAGGGGAGAGTGAGACAGAGTGTGAGGAGAGAGTGAGAGTGTGTGAGGAGAGAGTGAGACAGTGTGCGAGGAGAGAGTGAGACAGTGTGCGATGAGAGAGTGAGACAGTGTGTGAGGAGAGAGAGTGAGACAGTGAGTGAGGAGAGAGGGAGACAGTGTGCGAGGAGAGAGTGAGACAGTGTGTGAGGAGAGAGAGACAGTGTGTGAGGAGAGAGTGAGACAGTGTGTGAGGAGAGAGTGAGACAGTGTGTGAGGAGAGATTGAGACAGTGTGTGAGGAGAGAGAGAGAGACAGGGTGGGAGGAGAGAGAGAGACAGTGTGTGAGGGGAGAGTGAGACAGTGTGGGAGGAGAGAGTGAGACAGTGTGTGAGGGGAGAGTGAGACAGTGTGTGAGGAGAGAGAGTGAGTCTGTGTGTGAGGAGAGAGTGAGACAATGTGTGAGGAGAGAGAGAGAGAGTGTGTGAGGAGAGAGTGAGACAGAATGTGAGGGGAGAGAGTGAGACAGTGAGTGAGGAGAGAGAGTGAGACAGTGAGTGAGGAGAGAGAGTGAGACAGTGTGTGAGGAGAGAGTGAGACAGTGTGTGAGGAGAGAGAGAGACAGTGTGTGAGGAGAGAATGAGACAGTGTGTGAGCATAGAGTGAGACAGTGGGCGAGGACAGAGAGTGAGACAGTGTGTGAGGAGAGAGAGTGAGTCTGTGTGTGAGGAGAGAGTGAGACAATGTGTGAGGAGAGAGAGAGAGAGTGTGTGAGGAGAGAGTGAGACAGAATGTGAGGGGAGAGAGTGAGACAGTGAGTGAGGAGAGAGAGTGAGACAGTGAGTGAGGAGAGAGAGTGAGACAGTGTGTGAGGAGAGAGTGAGACAGTGTGTGAGGAGAGAGAGAGACAGTGTGTGAGGAGAGAATGAGACAGTGTGTGAGCATAGAGTGAGACAGTGGGCGAGGACAGAGAGTGAGACAGTGTGTGAGGAGAGAGTGAGACAGTGTGTGAGCGGAGAGTGAGACAGTGTGTGAGGAGGGAGTGAGACAGTGTGTGAGGGGAGAGTGAGACAGAGTGTGAGGAGAGAGTGAGAGTGTGTGAGGAGAGAGTGAGACAGTGTGCGAGGAGAGAGTGAGACAGTGTGCGATGAGAGAGTGAGACAGTGTGTGAGGAGAGAGAGTGAGACAGTGAGTGAGGAGAGAGTGAGACAGTGTGCGAGGAGAGAGTGAGACAGTGTGTGAGGAGAGAGTGAGACAGTGTGTGAGGAGAGAGTGAGACAGTGTGTGAGGAGAGCGAGAGTGAGACAATGTGTGAGGAGTTAGTGAGACAGTGTGTGAGGAGAGAGTGAGACAGTGTGTGAGGAGAGAGTGAGACAATGTGTGAGGAGAGAGAGAGACAGTGAGTGAGGAGAGAGTGAGACAGTGTGGGAGGAGACAGTGAGACAGTGTGTGAGGAGAGAGAGTGAGACAGTGTGTGAGGAGAGAGAGTGAGACAGTGTGGGAGTAGAGAGTGAGACAGTGTGCGAGGAGAGAGTGAGACAGTGTGTGAGGAGAGAGTGAGACAGTGTGTGAGGAGAGAGAGTGAGACAGTGTGTGAGGAGAGAGTGAGACAGTGTGTGAGGAGAGAGTGAGACAGTGTGTGAGGAGAGAGTGAGACAGTGTGTGAGGAGAGAGTGAGACAGTGTGTGAGGAGAGAGAGAGACAGGGTGTGAGGAGAGAGAGAGACATTGTGTGAGGAGAGAGTGAGACAGAGTGTGAGGGGAGAGTGATCGTGTGTGAGAAGAGAGAGTGAGGCAGTGTGTGAGGAGAGAGAGAGAGACATTGTGTGAGGAGAGAGAGTGAGACAGTGTGTGAGGAGAGAGAGAGACAGTGTGTGAGGAGAGAGAGTGAGACAGTGTGTGAGGAGAGAGTGAGACAGTGAGTGAGGAGAGAGAGTGTGACAGTGTGTGAGGAGAGAGTGAGACAGTGTGTGAGGAGAGAGAGTGAGGCAGTGTGTGAGGAGAGGGAGACTGTGTGAGGAGAGAGAGAGAGAGACAGTGTGTGAGGAGAGAGTGAGACAGTGTGTAAGGAGAGAGAGAGACAGTGTGTGAGGAGAGAGAGTGAGACAGTGTGTGAGGAGAGAGAGAGTGAGACAGTGTGAGGGGAGAGAGTGAGACAGAGTGTGAGGAGAGAGAGAGAGACAGTGTGTGAGGAGAGAGTGAGACAGTGTGTGAGGAGAGAGAGAGACAGTGGGTGAGGAGAGAGAGTGAGACAGTGTGTGAGGAGAGAGAGAGACAGTGGGTTAGGAGAGAGAGTGAGACAGTGTGTGAGGAGAGAATGAGACAGTGTGTGAGGAGAGAGAGAGACAGTGTGTGAGGAGAGAGTGAGACAGTGTGTGAGGAGAGAGAGTGAGACAGTGGGCGAGGAAAGAGAGTGAGACAGTGTGTGAGGAGAGAGTGAGACAGTGTGCGAGCGGAGAGTGAGACAGTGTGTGAGGAGAGAGTGAGACAGTGTGTGAGGGGAGAGTGAGAGAGTGTGTGAGGAAAGAGTGAGACAGTGTCCGAGGAGAGAGTGAGACAGTGTGCGAAGAGAGAGTGAGACAGTGTGTGAGGAGAGAGTGAGACAGTGTGTGAGGTGAGAGGGAGAGACAGTGTGTGAGGAGAGAGTGAGACAGTGTCCGAGGAGAGAGTGAGACAGTGTGCGAGGAGAGAGTGAGACAGTGTGTGAGTAGAGAGCGAGACAGTGTGTGAGGTGAGAGGGAGATACAGTGTGTGAGGAGAGAGTGAGACAGTATTTGAGGGGAGAGAGTCAGACATTGAGTGACGAGAGAGAGTTAGGCAGTGTGTTAGGAGAGAGTGAGACAGTGTGTGAGGATAGAGAGACAGTGTGTGAGGAGAGAGTGAGACAGTGTGTGAGGAGAGAGAGAGTGAGTGTGTGAGGAGAGAGTGAGACAGAATGTGAGGGGAGAGAGTGAGACAGTGAGTGAGGAGAGAGAGTGAGACAGTGAGTGAGGAGAGAGAGTGAGACAGTGTGTGAGGAGAGAGTGAGACAGTGTGTGAGGAGAGAGAGAGACAGTGTGTGAGGAGAGAATGAGACAGTGTGTGAGCATAGAGTGAGACAGTGGGCGAGGACAGAGAGTGAGACAGTGTGTGAGGAGAGAGTGAGACAGTGTGTGAGCGGAGAGTGAGACAGTGTGTGAGGAGAGAGTGAGACAGTGTGTGAGGGGAGAGTGAGACAGAGTGTGAGGAGAGAGTGAGAGTGTGTGAGGAGAGAGTGAGACAGTGTGTGAGGAGAGAGTGAGACAGTGTGTGAGGAGAGCGAGAGTGAGACAATGTGTGAGGAGTTAGTGAGACAGTGTGTGAGGAGAGAGTGAGACAGTGTGTGAGGAGAGAGTGAGACAGTGTGTGAGGAGAGAGAGAGACAGTGAGTGAGGAGAGAGTGAGACAGTGTGGGAGGAGAGAGTGAGACAGTGTGTGAGGAGAGAGAGTGAGACAGTGTGTGAGGAGAGAGAGTGAGACAGTGTGGGAGTAGAGAGTGAGACAGTGTGCGAGGACAGAGTGAGACAGTGTGTGAGGAGAGAGTGAGACAGTGTGTGAGGAGAGAGAGTGAGACAGTGTGTGAGGAGAGAGTGAGACAGTGTGTGAGGAGAGAGTGAGACAGTGTGTGAGGAGAGAGTGAGACAGTGTGTGAGGAGAGAGTGAGACAGTGTGTGAGGAGAGAGAGAGACAGGGTGTGAGGAGAGAGAGAGACATTGTGTGAGGAGAGAGTGAGACAGAGTGTGAGGGGAGAGTGATCGTGTGTGAGAAGAGAGAGTGAGGCAGTGTGTGAGGACAGAGAGAGACATTGTGTGAGGAGAGAGAGTGAGACAGTGTGTGAGGAGAGAGAGAGAGAGTGTGTAAGGAGAGAGAGTGAGACAGTGTGTGAGGAGAGAGTGAGACAGTGAGTGAGGAGAGAGAGTGTGACAGTGTGTGAGGAGAGAGTGAGACAGTGTGTGAGGAGAGAGAGTGAGGCAGTGTGTGAGGAGAGGGAGACTGTGTGAGGAGAGAGAGAGAGAGACAGTGTGTGAGGAGAGAGTGAGACAGTGTGTAAGGAGAGAGAGAGACAGTGTGTGAGGAGAGAGAGTGAGACAGTGTGTGAGGAGAGAGAGAGTGAGACAGTGTGAGGGGAGAGAGTGAGACAGAGTGTGAGGAGAGAGAGAGAGACAGTGTGTGAGGAGAGAGTGAGACAGTGTGTGAGGAGAGAGAGAGACAGTGGGTGAGGAGAGAGAGTGAGACAGTGTGTGAGGAGAGAGAGAGACAGTGGGTTAGGAGAGAGAGTGAGACAGTGTGTGAGGAGAGAATGAGACAGTGTGTGAGGAGAGAGAGAGACAGTGTGTGAGGAGAGAGTGAGACAGTGTGTGAGGAGAGAGAGTGAGACAGTGGGCGAGGAAAGAGAGTGAGACAGTGTGTGAGGAGAGAGTGAGACAGTGTGCGAGCGGAGAGTGAGACAGTGTGTGAGGAGAGAGTGAGACCGTGTGTGAGGGGAGAGTGAGAGAGTGTGTGAGGAAAGAGTGAGACAGTGTCCGAGGAGAGAGTGAGACAGTGTGCGAGGAGAGAGTGAGACAGTGTGTGAGTAGACAGTGAGACAGTGTGTGAGGTGAGAGGGAGAGACAGTGTGTGAGGAGAGAGTGAGACAGTGTCCGAGGAGAGAGTGAGACAGTGTGCGAGGAGAGAGTGAGACAGTGTGTGAGTAGAGAGCGAGACAGTGTGTGAGGTGAGAGGGAGATACAGTGTGTGAGGAGAGAGTGAGACAGTATTTGAGGGGAGAGAGTCAGACATTGAGTGACGAGAGAGAGTTAGACAGTGTGTTAGGAGAGAGTGAGACAGTGTGTGAGGATAGAGAGACAGTGTGTGAGGAGAGAGTGAGACAGTGTGTGAGGAGAGAGTGAGACAGTGTGTGAGGAGAGAGTGAGACAGTTTGTGAGGAGAGAGAGAGACAGGGTGGGAGGAGAGAGACATTGTGTGAGGAGAGAGTGAGACAGTGTGGGAGGAGAGAGTGAGACAGTGTGTGAGGGGAGAGTGAGACAGTGTGTGAGGAGAGAGTGAGACAGTGTGTGAGCGGAGAGTGAGACAGTGTGTGAGGAGAGAGTGAGACAGTGTGTGAGGAGAGAGCGAGACAGTGTGCGAGGAGAGAGTGAGACAGTGTGCGAGGAGAGAGTGAGACAGTGTGTGAGGAGAGAGTGAGACAATGTGTGAGGTGAGAGGGAGAGACAGTGTGTGAGGAGAGAGTGAGACAGTATGTGAGGGGAGAGAGTGAGACAGTCAGTGAGGAGAGAGAGTGAGACAGTGTGTGAGGAGAGGGTGAGACAGTGTGTGAGGAGAGAGAGACAGTGTGTGAGGAGAGAGTGAGACAGTGTGTGAGGAGAGAGAGACAGTGTGTGAGGAGAGATTGAGACAGTGTGTGAGGGGAGAGTGAGACAGTGTGTGAGGAGAGTGAGTCTGTGTGTGAGGAGAGAGTGAGACAGTGTGTGAGGAGAGAGAGAGAGACAGTGTGTGAGGAGAGAGTGAGACAGAATGTGAGGGGAGAGAGGGAGACAGTGAGTGAGAAGAGAGAGTGAGACAGCGAGTGAGGAGAGAGAGTGAGACAGTGTGTGAGGAGAGAGTGAGACAGTGTGTGAGGAGAGAGAGAGACAGTGTGTGAGGAGAGAGTGAGACAGTGTGTGAGCAGAGAGTGAGACAGTGGGCGAGGACAGAGAGTGAGGCAGTGTGTGAGGAGAGAGTGAGACAGTGTGTGAGCGGAGAGTGAGACAGTGTGTGAGGAGAGAGTGAGACAGTGTGTGAGGGGAGAGTGAGACAGTGTGTGAGGAGAGAGTGAGAGTGTGTGAGGAGAGAGTGAGACAGTGTGCGAGGATAGAGTGAGACAGTGTGCGATGAGAGAGTGAGACAGTGTGTGAGGAGAGAGAGTGAGACAGCGAGTGAGGAGAGAGTGAGACAGTGTGCGAGGAGAGAGTGAGACAGTGTGTGAGGAGAGAGTGAGACAGTGTGTGAGGAGAGAGTGAGACAGTGTGTGAGGAGAGCGAGAGTGAGACAGTGTGTGAGGAGTTAGTGAGACAGTGTGTGAGGAGAGAGTGAGACAGTGTGTGAGGAGAGAGTGAGACAGTGTGTGAGGTGAGAGAGAGACAGTGAGTGAGGAGAGAGTGAGACAGTGTGGGAGGAGACAGTGAGACAGTGTGTGAGGAGAGAGAGAGTGAGACAGTGTGTGAGGAGAGAGAGTGAGACAGTGTGTGAGGAGAGAGTGAGACAGTGTGTGAGGAGTGAGTGAGACAGTGTGTGAGGAGAGAGTGAGACAGTGTGTGAGGAGAGAGAGAGACAGGGTGTGAGGAGAGAGAGAGACATTGTGTGAGGTGAGAGTGAGACAGAGTGTGAGGGGAGAGTGAGACAGTGTGTGAGAAGAGAGAGTGAGGCAGTGTGTGAGGAGAGAGAGAGACATTGTGTGAGGAGAGAGAGTGAGACAGTGTGTGAGGAGAGAGAGAGACAGTGTGTGAGGAGAGGGAGTGAGACAGTGTGTGAGGAGAGAGTGAGACAGTGAGTGAGGAGAGAGAGTGAGACAGTGTGTGAGGAGAGAGTGAGACAGTGTGTGAGGAGAGAGAGTGAGACAGTGTGTGAGGAGAGGGAGACAGTGTGTGAGGAGAGAGAGAGAGACAGTGTGTGAGGAGAGAGTGAGACAGTGTGTAAGGAGAGAGAGAGACAGTGTGTGAGGCGAGAGAGTGAGACAGTGTGAGGAGAGAGAGAGTGAGACAGTGTGTGAGGGGAGAGAGTGAGACAGTGTGTGAGGAGAGAGAGAGTGAGACAGTGTGTGAGGGGAGAGAGTGAGACAGAGTGTGAGGAGAGAGAGAGAGAGACAGTGTGTGAGGAGAGAGTGAGACAGTGTGTGAGGAGAGAGTGAGACAGTGTGTGAGGAGAGGCAGACAGTGTGTGAGGAGAGAGAGAGAGACAGTGTGTGAGGAGAGAGTGAGACAGTGTGTGAGGAGAGAGAGAGAGAGTTTGTGAGGAGAGAGAGCGAGACAGTGTGTGAGGAGAGAGAGTAAGACAGTGTGTGAGGGGAGAGAGTGAGACAGAGTGTGAGGAGAGAGAGAGAAAGTGTGTGAGGAGAGAGTGAGACAGTGTGTGAGGAGAGAGAGAGAGACAGTGTGTGAGGAGAGAGAGTGAGACATTGTGTGAGGAGAGGGAGACAGTGTGTGAGGAGAGAGAGAGAGACAGTGTGTGAGGAGAGAGTGAGACAGTGTGTGAGGAGAGAGAGTGAGACAGCGTGTGAGGAGAGAGAGTGAGACAGTGTGTGAGGGGAGAGAGTGAGACAGAGTGTGAGGAGAGAGAGAGAAAGTGTGTGAGGAGAGAGTGAGACAGTGTGAGGAGAGAGAGAGAGACAGTGTGTGAGGAGAGAGAGTGAGACAGTGTGTGAGGAGAGAGTGAGACAGTGTGTGAGGAGAGAGATTGAGACAGTGTGTGAGGAGAGAGAGACAGTGTGTGAGGAGAGAGAGAGAGACACTGTGAGCAGGGAGTGAGACAGTTTGTGAGGAGAGAGAGAGACTGTGTGAGGAGAGAGAGTGAGACAGTGTGTGAGGAGAGAGAATGAGACAGTGTGTGAGGAGAGAGTGAGACAGTGTGTGAGGAGAGAGTGAGACAGTGTGTGAGGAGAGTGAGACAGTATGTGAGGAGAGAGTGAGACAGTGTGTGAGGAGAGAGTGAGACAGTGTGTGAGGAGAGTGTGAGACAGTGTGAGGAGAGAGTGAGACAATGTGTGAGGGGTAGAGTGAGACAGTGTCTGAGGAGAGAGAGTGAGACAGTGTGTGAGGAGAGAGAGAGAGACAGTGTGTGAGGAGAGAGAGACAGTGTGTGAGGAGAAAGGGTGAGACAGTGTGTGAGGAGAGAGAGAGTGAGACAGTGTGTGAGGAGAGAGAGAGAGACAGTGTGTGAGGAGAGAGAGACACTGTGAGGAGAGAGTGAGACAGTTTGTGAGGAGAGAGAGAGACAGTGTGTGAGGAGAGAGAGTGAGACAGTGTGTGAGGAGCTAGAGAGAGACAGTGTGTGAGGAGAGAGTGAGACAGTGTGTGAGGAGAGAGTGAGACTGTGTGTGAGGAGAGAGTGAGACAGTGTGTGAGGAGAGAGAGTGAGACAGTGTGTGAGGGGAGAGAGTGAGACAGTGTGTGAGGAGTGAGAGTGAGACAGTGTGTGAGGGGAGAGAGTGAGACAGAGTGTGAGGAGAGAGAGGTAGACAGTGTGTGAGGAGAGAGTGAGACAGTGTGTGAGGAGAGAGAGAGAGACAGTGTGTGAGGAGAGAGAGAGACAGTGTGTGAGGAGAGAGAGAGGTAGACAGTGTGTGAGGAGAGAGAGAGAGACAGTGTGTGATGAGAGAGAGAGAGACAGTGTGTGAGGAGAGAGTGAGACAGTGTGTGAGGAGAGAGAGAGAGACAGTGTGTGAGGAGAGAGAGAGAGAGACAGTGTGTGGCGAGAGAGAGAGAGAGAGACAGTGTGTGAGGAGAGAGTGAGACAGTGTGTGAGGAGAGAGTGAGACAGTGTGTGAGGAGAGTGTGAGACAGTGTGTGAGGAGAGAGAGTGAGACAGTGTGTGAGGAGAGAGCGTGAGACAGAGTGTGAGGATAGAGTGAGACAGTGTGTGAGGAGAGAGTGAGACAGTGTGTGAGAAGAGAGAGTGAGACAGTGTGTGAGGAGAGTGAGTGAGACAGTGAGTGAGGAGAGAGTGAGACAGTGTGTGAGGGGAGAGAGTGAGACAGTGTGTGAGGGGAGAGAGTGAGACAGTGTGTGAGGAGAGAGAGTGAGACAGTGAGTGAGGAGAGAGTGAGAGAGTGTGCGAGGAGAGAGTGAGACAGTGTGTGAGGAGAGAGTGAGACAGTGTGTGAGGAGAGAGTGAGTGAGGAGAGAGAGTGAGACAGTGTATGAGGAGAGAGAGTGAGACAGTGAGTGAGGAGAGAGAGTGAGACAGTGTGTGAGGAGAGAGAGGGAGACAGTGTGTGAGGAGAGAGTGAGACATTATGTGAGGAGAGAGTGAGACAGTGTGTGAGGGGAGATAGTTAGACAGTGTGTGAGGGGAGGGTGAGACAGTGTGTGAGGGGAGAGTGAGACAGTGTGTGAGGGGAGAGTGAGAGAATGTGTGAGGAGAGAGTGAGACAGTGTGCGAGGAGAGAGTGAGACAGTGTGCGAGGAGAGAGTGAGACAGTGTGTGAGGAGAGAGAGAGAGAGACAGTGTGTGAGGAGAGAGTGAGACAGTATGTGAGGGGAGAGAGTGAAACAGTGAGTGAGGAGAGAGTGAGACAGTGTGTGAGGAGAGAGTGAGACAGTGTGTGAGGAGAGAGTGAGACAGTGTGTGAGGAGAGAGTGAGACAGTGTGTGAGGAGAGAGTGAGACAGTATGTGAGGGGAGAGAGTGAAACAGTGAGTGAGGGGAGAGTGAGACAGTGTGTGAGGAGAGAGTGAGACAGTGTGCGAGGAGAGAGTGAGACAGTGTGCGAGGAGAGAGTGAGACAGTGTGTGAGGAGAGAGTGAGACAGTGTGTGAGGGGAGAGTGAGACAGTGTGTGAGGAGAGAGTGAGACCGTGTGTGAGGAGAGAGAGACATGTGTGTGAGGAGAGAGTGAGACAGTGTGTGAGGAGAGAGAGAGACAGTGTGTGAGGAGAGAGAGAGACAGTGTGTGAGGAGAGAGTGAGACAGTGTGTGAGGAGAGAGAGTGAGACAGTGTGTGAGGAGAGAGAGTGAGACAGTGTGTGAGGAGAGAGAGTGAGACAGTGTGTGAGGAGAGAGTGAGACAGTGTGTGAGGAGAGAGAGTGAGACAGTGTGTGAGGAGAGAGTGAGACAGTGTGTGAGGAGAGAGTGAGACAGTGTGTGAGGAGAGGGAGACAGTGTGTGAGGAGAGAGAGAGAGACAGTGTGTGAGGAGAGAGTGAGACAGTGTGTGAGGAGAGAGAGAGAGAGTTTGTGAGGAGAGAGAGCGAGACAGTGTGTGAGGAGAGAGAGTAAGACAGTGTGTGAGGGGAGAGAGTGAGACAGAGTGTGAGGAGAGAGAGAGAAAGTGTGTGAGGAGAGAGTGAGACAGTGTGTGAGGAGAGAGAGAGAGACAGTGTGTGAGGAGAGAGAGTGAGACATTGTGTGAGGAGAGAGTGAGACAGTGTGTGAGGAGAGAGATTGAGACAGTGTGTGAGGAATGAGAGAGGGACAGTGTGTGAGGAGAGAGAGAGAGACACTGTGAGGAGAGTGAGACAGTTTGTGAGGAGAGAGAGAGACAGTGTGTGAGGAGAGAGAGTGAGACAGTGTGTGAGGAGAGTGAGACAGTGTGTGAGGAGAGAGTGAGACCGTGTGTGAGGAGAGAGAGACATGTGTGTGAGGAGAGAGTGAGACAGTGTGTGAGGAGAGAGAGTGAGACAGTGTGTGAGGAGAGAATGAGAAAGTGTGTGAGGAGAGAGTGAGACAGTGTGTGAGGAGAGAGTGAGACAGTGTGTGAGGAGAGAGAGTGAGACAGTGTGTGAGGAGAGAGAGTGAGACAGTGTGTGAGGAGAGAGAGAGACAGTGTGTGAGGAGAGAGTGAGACAGTGTGTGAGGGGAGAGTGAGACAGTGTGTGAGGAGAGAGTGAGACAGTGTGTGAGGAGAGGGAGACAGTGTGTTATAAGAGAGAGAGAGACAGTGTGTGAGGAGAGAGTGAGACAGTGTGTGAGGAGAGAGAGAGACAGTGTGTGAGGAGAGAGAGTGAGACAGCGTGTGAGGAGAGAGAGTGAGATAGTTTGTGAGGGGAGAGAGTGAGACAGAGTGTGAGGAGAGAGAGAGAAAGTGTGTGAGGAGAGAGTGAGACAGTGTGAGGAGAGAGTGAGACAGTGTGTGAGGAGAGAGTGAGACAGTGTGTGAGGGGAGAGTGAGACAGTGTGTGAGGAGAGAGTGAGACAGTGTGTGAGGAGAGGGAGACAGTGTGTGATAAGAGAGAGAGAGACAGTGTGTGAGGAGAGAGTGAGACAGTGTGTGAGGAGAGAGAGAGACAGTGTGTGAGGAGAGAGAGTGAGACAGCGTGTGAGGAGAGAGAGTGAGATAGTTTGTGAGGGGAGAGAGTGAGACAGAGTGTGAGGAGAGAGAGAGAAAGTGTGTGAGGAGAGAGTGAGACAGTGTGAGGAGAGAGAGAGAGATAGTGTGTGAGGAGAGAGAGTGACAGTGTGTGAGGAGAGAGTGAGACAGTGTGTGAGGAGAGAGAGTGAGACAGTGTGTGAGGAGAGAGTGAGACAGTGTGTGAGGAGAGAGATTGAGACAGTGTGTGAGGAGAGAGTGAGACAGTGTGTGAGGAGAGAGTGAGACAGTGTGTGAGGGGAGAGAGTGAGACAGTGTGTGAGGTGAGAGAGACAGTGTGTGAGGAGAGAGAGAGAGACACTGTGAGCAGGGAGTGAGACAGTTTGTGAGGAGAGAGAGAGACTGTGTGAGGAGAGAGAGTGAGACAGTGTGTGAGGAGAGAGAGAGAGACAGTGTGTAAGGAGAGAGTGAGACAGTGTGTGAGGAGAGAATGGGACAGTGTGTGAGGAGAGAGAGTGAGACAGTGTGTGAGGAGAGAGAGTGAGACAGTGTGTGAGGGGAGAGAGTGAGACAGTGTGAGGAGAGAGAGAGACAGTGTGTGAGGAGAGAGTGAGACAGTGTGTGAGGAGAGAGAGAGACAGTGTGTGAGGAGAGAGAGTGAGACAGTGTGTGAGGAGAGAGATTGAGACAGTGTGTGAGGAGAGAGAGAGTGAGACAGTGTGTGAGGAGAGAGAGAGACAGTGTGTGAGGAGAGAGTGAGACAGTGTGTGAGGGGAGAGTGAGACAGTGTGTGAGGAGAGAGTGAGACAGTGTGTGAGGAGAGGGAGACAGTGTGTGATAAGAGAGAGAGAGACAGTGTGTGAGGAGAGAGTGAGACAGTGTGTGAGGAGAGAGAGAGACAGTGTGTGAGGAGAGAGAGTGAGACAGCGTGTGAGGAGAGAGAGTGAGACAGTTTGTGAGGGGAGAGAGTGAGACAGAGTGTGAGGAGAGAGAGAGAAAGTGTGTGAGGAGAGAGTGAGACAGTGTGAGGAGAGAGAGAGAGACAGTGTGTGAGGAGAGAGAGTGAGACAGTGTGTGAGGAGAGAGTGAGACAGTGTGTGAGGAGAGAGATTGAGACAGTGTGTGAGGAGAGAGAGACAGTGTGTGAGGAGAGAGAGAGAGACACTGTGAGCTGGGAGTGAGACAGTTTGTGAGGAGAGAGAGAGACTGTGTGAGGAGAGAGAGTGAGACAGTGTGTGAGGAGAGAGAGAGAGACAGTGTGTGAGGAGAGAGTGAGACAGTGTGTGAGGAGAGAGTGGGACAGTGTGTGAGGAGAGAGAGTGAGACAGTGTGTTAGGAGAGAGAGTGAGACAGTGTGTGAGGGGAGAGAGTGAGACAGTGTGAGGAGAGAGAGAGACAGTGTGTGAGGAGAGAGTGAGACAGTGTGTGAGGAGAGAGAGAGACAGTGTGTGAGGAGAGAGAGTGAGACAGTGTGTGAGGAGAGAGATTGAGACAGTGTGTGAGGAGAGAGAGAGTGAGACAGTGTGTGAGGAGAGAAGAGACAGTGTGTGAGGAGGAGAGAGAGAGACAGTGTGTGAGGAGAGAGAGAGAGACAGTGTGTGAGGAGAGAGTGAGACAGTGTGTGAGGAGAGAGAGTGAGACAGTGTGTGAAGAGAGATTGAGACAGTGTGTGAGGAGAGAGTGAGACAGTGTGTGAGGGGAGAGAGTGAGACAGAGTGTGAGGAGAGAGTGAGACAGTGTGTGAGGAGAGAGAGAGTGAGACAGTGTGTGAGGGGAGAGAGTGAGAATGTGTGTGAGGAGAGAGAGTGAGACATTGTGTGAGGAGAGCGTAAGACAGCGTGTGAGGAGTGAGACTGAGACAGTGTGTGAGAGGAGAGAGAGTGAGAAAGTGTGTGAGGAGAGAGTGTGACAGTGTGTGAGGGGAGAGAGTGAGACAGAGTGTGAGGAGAGAGTGAGACAGTGTTTGAGGAGAGAGTGAGTGAGACAGTGTGAGGGGAGAGAATGAAACAGAGTGTGAGGAGAGAGTGAGACAGTGTGTGAGGAGAGAGAGAGTGAGACAGTGTGTGAGGGGAGAGGGTGAGACAGTGGGTGAGTTGAGAGAGTGAAACAGTGTGTGAGGAGAGAGTGAGACAGTGAGTGAGGAGAGAGAGAGAGACAGTGTGTGGGGAGAGAGTGAGACAGTATGTGAGGAGAGAGTAAGACAGTGTGTGAGGAGAGAGAGTGAGACAGTGTGTGAGGGGAGAGAGTGAGACAGTGTGTGAGGGGAGAGAGTGAGACAGTGTGTGAGGAGAGAGTGAGACAGTGTGTGAGGAGAGAGTGAGACAGTTTGTGAGGAGAGAGAATGAGACAGTGTGTGAGGAGAGAGTGAGACAGTGTGTGAGGAGAGAGTGAGACAGTGTGTGAGGAGAGAGTGAGACAGTATGTGAGGAGAGAGTGAGACAGTGTGTGAGGAGAGAGTGAGACAGTGTGTGAGGAGAGTGTGAGACAGTGTGAGGAGAGAGTGAGACAATGTGTGAGGGGTAGAGTGAGACAGTGTCTGAGGAGAGAGAGTGAGACAGTGTGTGAGGAGAGAGAGAGACAGTGTGTGAGGAGAGACAGACAGTGTGTGAGGAGAGAGGGTGAGACAGTGTGTGAGGAGAGAGAGAGTGAGACAGTGTGTGAGGAGAGAGAGAGACAGTGTGTGAGGAGAGAGAGAGAGACACTGTGAGGAGAGAGTGAGACAGTTTGTGAGGAGAGAGAGAGACAGTGTGTGAGGAGAGAGAGTGAGACAGTGTGTGAGGAGCTAGAGAGAGACAGTGTGTGAGGAGAGAGTGAGACAGTGTGTGAGGAGAGAGTGAGACAGTGTGTGAGGAGATAGTGAGACAGTGTGTGAGGAGTGAGAGTGAGACAGTGTGTGAGGGGAGAGAGTGAGACAGAGTGTGAGGAGAGAGAGGTAGACAGTGTGTGAGGAGAGAGTGAGACAGTGTGTGAGGAGAGAGAGAGACAGTGTGTGAGGAGAGAGAGAGACAGTGTGTGAGGAGAGAGAGGGAGACAGTGTGTGAGGAGAGAGAGAGAGACAGTGTGTGATGAGAGAGAGAGAGAGACAGTGTGTGAGGAGAGAGTGAGACAGTGTGTGAGGAGAGAGAGAGAGAGAGACAGTGTGTGAGGAGAGAGTGAGACAGTGTGTGAGGAGAGAGTGAGACAGTGTGTGAGGAGAGTGTGAGACAGTGTGTGAGGAGAGAGAGTGAGAGAGTGTGTGAGGAGAGAGCGTGAGACAGAGTGTGAGGATAGAGGGGGACAGTGTGTGAGGAGAGAGTGAGACAGTGTGTGAGAAGAGAGAGTGAGACAGTGTGTGAGGAGAGTGAGTGAGACAGTGAGTGAGGAGAGAGTGAGACAGTGTGTGAGGGGAGAGAGTGAGACAGTGTGTGAGGGGAGAGAGTGAGACAGTGTGTGAGGAGAGAGAGTGAGACAGTGAGTGAGGAGAGAGTGAGAGAGTGTGCGAGGAGAGAGTGAGACAGTGTGTGAGGAGAGAGTGAAACAGTGTGTGAGGAGAGAGTGAGACAGTGAGTGAGGAGAGAGAGTGAGACAGTGTGTGAGGAGAGAGAGTGAGACAGTGAGTGAGGAGAGAGAGTGAGACAGTGTATGAGGAGAGAGAGTGAGACAGTGAGTGAGGAGAGAGAGTGAGACAGTGTGTGAGGAGAGAGAGGGAGACAGTGTGTGAGGAGAGAGTGAGACATTGTGTGAGGAGAGAGTGAGACAGTGTGTGAGGAGAGAGATTGAGACAGTGTGTGAGGATTGAGAGAGGGACAGTGTGTGAGGAGAGAGAGAGAGACACTGTGAGGAGAGTGAGACAGTTTGTGAGGAGAGAGAGAGACAGTGTGTGAGGAGAGAGAGTGAGACAGTGTGTGAGGAGAGTGAGACAGTGTGTGAGGAGAGAGTGAGACCGTGTGTGAGGAGAGAGAGACATGTGTGTGAGGAGAGAGTGAGACAGTGTGTGAGGAGAGAGAGTGAGACAGTGTGTGAGGAGAGAATGAGAAAGTGTGTGAGGAGAGAGTGAGACAGTGTGTGAGGAGAGAGTGAGACAGTGTGTGAGGAGAGAGAGTGAGACAGTGTGTGAGGAGAGAGAGTGAGACAGTGTGTGAGGAGAGAGAGTGAGACAGTGTGTGAGGAGAGAGTGAGACAGTGTGTGAGGAGAGAGAGAGACAGTGTGTGAGGAGAGAGTGAGACAGTGTGTGAGGGGAGAGTGAGACAGTGTGTGAGGAGAGAGTGAGACAGTGTGTGAGGAGAGGGAGACAGTGTGTGATAAGAGAGAGAGAGACAGTGTGTGAGGAGAGAGTGAGACAGTGTGTGAGGAGAGAGAGAGACAGTCTGTGAGGAGAGAGAGTGAGACAGCGTGTGAGGAGAGAGAGTGAGACAGTGTGTGAGGGGAGAGAGTGAGACAGAGTGTGAGGAGAGAGAGAGAAAGTGTGTGAGGAGAGAGTGAGACAGTGTGAGGAGAGAGAGAGAGACAGTGTGTGAGGAGAGAGAGTGAGACAGTGTGTGAGGAGAGAGTGAGACAGTGTGTGAGGAGAGAGATTGAGACAGTGTGTGAGGAGAGAGAGACAGTGTGTGAGGAGAGAGAGAGAGACACTGTGAGCAGGGAGTGAGACAGTTTGTGAGGAGAGAGAGAGACTGTGTGAGGAGAGAGAGTGAGACAGTGTGTGAGGAGAGAGAGAGAGACAGTGTGTGAGGAGAGAGTGAGACAGTGTGTGAGGAGAGAGTGGGACAGTGTGTGAGGAGAGAGAGTGAGACAGTGTGTGAGGAGAGAGAGTGAGACAGTGTGTGAGGGGAGAGAGTGAGACAGTGTGAGGAGAGAGAGAGACAGTGTGTGAGGAGAGAGTGAGACAGTGTGTGAGGAGAGAGAGAGACAGTGTGTGAGGAGAGAGAGTGAGACAGTGTGTGAGGAGAGAGAGTGAGACAGTGTGTGAGGAGAGAGAGTGAGACAGTGTGTGAGGAGAGAGATTGAGACAGTGTGTGAGGAGAGAGAGAGTGAGACAGTGTATGAGGAGAGAAGAGACAGTGTGTGAGGAGGAGAGAGAGAGACAGTGTGTGAGGAGAGAGAGAGAGACAGTGTGTGAGGAGAGAGTGAGACAGTGTGTGAGGAGAGAGAGTGAGACAGTGTGTGAGGAGAGAGTGAGACAGTGTGTGAGGAGAGAGTGAGACAGTGTGTGAGGGGAGAGAGTGAGACAGAGTGTGAGGAGAGAGTGAGACAGTGTGTGAGGAGAGAGAGAGTGAGACAGTGTGTGAGGGGAGAGAGTGAGAATGTGTGTGAGGAGAGAGAGTGAGACATTGTGTGAGGAGAGCGTAAGACAGCGTGTGAGGAGTGAGACTGAGACAGTGTGTGAGAGGAGAGAGAGTGAGAAAGTGTGTGAGGAGAGAGTGTGACAGTGTGTGAGGGGAGAGAGTGAGACAGAGTGTGAGGAGAGAGTGAGACAGTGTTTGAGGAGAGAGTGAGTGAGACAGTGTGAGGGGAGAGAATGAAACAGAGTGTGAGGAGAGAGTGAGACAGTGTGTGAGGAGAGAGAGAGTGAGACAGTGTGTGAGGGGAGAGGGTGAGACAGTGGGTGAGTTGAGAGAGTGAAACAGTGTGTGAGGAGAGAGTGAGACAGTGAGTGAGGAGAGAGAGAGAGACAGTGTGTGGGGAGAGAGTGAGACAGTATGTGAGGAGAGAGTAAGACAGTGTGTGAGGAGAGAGAGTGAGACAGTGTGTGAGGGGAGAGAGTGAGACAGTGTGTGAGGGGAGAGAGTGAGACAGTGTGTGAGGAGAGAGTGAGACAGTGTGTGAGGAGAGAGTGAGACAGTTTGTGAGGAGAGAGAATGAGACAGTGTGTGAGTAGAGAGTGAGACAGTGTGTGAGGAGAGAGTGAGACAGTGTGTGAGGAGAGAGTGAGACAGTATGTGAGGAGAGAGTGAGACAGTGTGTGAGGAGAGAGTGAGACAGTGTGTGAGGAGAGTGTGAGACAGTGTGAGGAGAGAGTGAGACAATGTGTGAGGGGTAGAGTGAGACAGTGTCTGAGGAGAGAGAGTGAGACAGTGTGTGAGGAGAGAGAGAGAGACAGTGTGTGAGGAGAGACAGACAGTGTGTGAGGAGAGAGGGTGAGACAGTGTGTGAGGAGAGAGAGAGTGAGACAGTGTGTGAGGAGAGAGAGAGACAGTGTGTGAGGAGAGAGAGAGAGACACTGTGAGGAGAGAGTGAGACAGTTTGTGAGGAGAGAGAGAGACAGTGTGTGAGGAGAGAGAGTGAGACAGTGTGTGAGGAGCTAGAGAGAGACAGTGTGTGAGGAGAGAGTGAGACAGTGTGTGAGGAGAGAGTGAGACAGTGTGTGAGGAGATAGTGAGACAGTGTGTGAGGAGTGAGAGTGAGACAGTGTGTGAGGGGAGAGAGTGAGACAGAGTGTGAGGAGAGAGAGGTAGACAGTGTGTGAGGAGAGAGTGAGACAGTGTGTGAGGAGAGAGACAGTGTGTGAGGAGAGAGAGAGACAGTGTGTGAGGAGAGAGAGGGAGACAGTGTGTGAGGAGAGAGAGAGAGACAGTGTGTGATGAGAGAGAGAGAGAGACAGTGTGTGAGGAGAGAGAGAGAGACAGTGTGTGAGGAGAGAGAGAGAGCGACAGTGTGTGGCGAGAGAGAGAGAGAGAGACAGTGTGTGAGGAGAGAGTGAGACAGTGTGTGAGGAGAGAGTGAGACAGTGTGTGAGGAGAGTGTGAGACAGTGTGTGAGGAGAGAGAGTGAGAGAGTGTGTGAGGAGAGAGCGTGAGACAGAGTGTGAGGATAGAGGGGGACAGTGTGTGAGGAGAGAGTGAGACAGTGTGTGAGAAGAGAGAGTGAGACAGTGTGTGAGGAGAGTGAGTGAGACAGTGAGTGAGGAGAGAGTGAGACAGTGTGTGAGGGGAGAGAGTGAGACAGTGTGTGAGGGGAGAGAGTGAGACAGTGTGTGAGGAGAGAGAGTGAGACAGTGAGTGAGGAGAGAGTGAGAGAGTGTGCGAGGAGAGAGTGAGACAGTGTGTGAGGAGAGAGTGAAACAGTTTGTGAGGAGAGAGTGAGACAGTGAGTGAGGAGAGAGAGTGAGACAGTGTGTGAGGAGAGAGAGTGAGACAGTGAGTGAGGAGAGAGAGTGAGACAGTGTATGAGGAGAGAGAGTGAGACAGTGAGTGAGGAGAGAGAGGGAGACAGTGTGTGAGGAGAGAGTGAGACATTGTGTGAGGAGAGAGTGAGACAGTGTGTGAGGAGAGAGATTGAGACAGTGTGTGAGGAATGAGAGAGGGACAGTGTGTGAGGAGAGAGAGAGAGACACTGTGAGGAGAGTGAGACAGTTTGTGAGGAGAGAGAGAGACAGTGTGTGAGGAGAGAGAGTGAGACAGTGTGTGAGGAGAGTGAGACAGTGTGTGAGGAGAGAGTGAGACCGTGTGTGAGGAGAGAGAGACATGTGTGTGAGGAGAGAGTGAGACAGTGTGTGAGGAGAGAGAGTGAGACAGTGTGTGAGGAGAGAATGAGAAAGTGTGTGAGGAGAGAGTGAGACAGTGTGTGAGGAGAGAGTGAGACAGTGTGTGAGGAGAGAGAGTGAGACAGTGTGTGAGGAGAGAGTGAGACAGTGTGTGAGGAGAGAGAGTGAGACAGTGTGTGAGGAGAGAGCGAGACAGTGTGTGAGGAGAGAGAGAGACAGTGTGTGAGGAGAGAGTGAGACAGTGTGTGAGGGGAGAGTGAGACAGTGTGTGAGGAGAGAGTGAGAGACAGTGTGTGAGGAGAGAGTGAGACAGTGTGTGAGGAGAGAGAGAGACAGTGTGTGAGGAGAGAGAGTGAGACAGCGTGTGAGGAGAGAGAGTGAGACAGTGTGTGAGGGGAGAGAGTGAGACAGAGTGTGAGGAGAGAGAGAGAAAGTGTGTGAGGAGAGAGTGAGACAGTGTGAGGAGAGAGAGAGAGACAGTGTGTGAGGAGAGAGAGTGAGACAGTGTGTGAGGAGAGAGTGAGACAGTGTGTGAGGAGAGAGATTGAGACAGTGTGTGAGGAGAGAGAGACAATGTGTGAGGAGAGAGAGAGAGACACTGTGAGCAGGGAGTGAGACAGTTTGTGAGGAGAGAGAGAGACTGTGTGAGGAGAGAGAGTGAGACAGTGTGTGAGGAGAGAGAGAGAGACAGTGTGTGAGGAGAGAGTGAGACAGTGTGTGAGGAGAGAGTGGGGCAGTGTGTGAGGAGAGAGAGTGAGACAGTGTGTGTGAGGGGAGAGAGTGAGACAGTGTGAGGAGAGAGAGAGACAGTGTGTGAGGAGAGAGTGAGACAGTGTGTGAGGAGAGAGAGAGACAGTGTGTGAGGAGAGAGAGTGAGACAGTGTGTGAGGAGAGAGATTGAGACAGTGTGTGAGGAGAGAGAGAGTGAGACAGTGTGTGAGGAGAGAAGAGACAGTGTGTGAGGAGGAGAGAGAGAGACAGTGTGTGAGGAGAGAGAGAGAGACAGTGTGTGAGGAGAGAGTGAGACAGTGTGTGAGGAGAGAGAGTGAGACAGTGTGTGAGGAGAGAGTGAGACAGTGTGTGAGGAGAGAGTGAGACAGTGTGTGAGGGGAGAGAGTGAGACAGAGTGTGAGGAGAGAGTGAGACAGTGTGTGAGGAGAGAGAGAGTGAGACAGTGTGTGAGGGGAGAGAGTGAGAATGTGTGTGAGGAGAGAGAGTGAGACATTGTGTGAGGAGAGCGTAAGACAGCGTGTGAGGAGTGAGACTGAGACAGTGTGTGAGAGGAGAGAGAGTGAGAAAGTGTGTGAGGAGAGAGTGTGACAGTGTGTGAGGGGAGAGAGTGAGACAGAGTGTGAGGAGAGAGTGAGACAGTGTTTGAGGAGAGAGTGAGTGAGACAGTGTGAGGGGAGAGAATGAATCAGAGTGTGAGGAGAGAGTGAGACAGTGTGTGAGGAGAGAGAGAGTGAGACAGTGTGTGAGGGGAGAGGGTGAGACAGTGGGTGAGTTGAGAGAGTGAAACAGTGTGTGAGGAGAGAGTGAGACAGTGAGTGAGGAGAGAGAGAGAGACAGTGTGTGGGGAGAGAGTGAGACAGTATGTGAGGAGAGAGTAAGACAGTGTGTGAGGAGAGAGAGTGAGACAGTGTGTGAGGGGAGAGAGTGAGACAGTGTGTGAGGGGAGAGAGTGAGACAGTGTGTGAGGAGAGAGTGAGACAGTGTGTGAGGAGAGAGTGAGACAGTTTGTGAGGAGAGAGAATGAGACAGTGTGTGAGGAGAGAGTGAGACAGTGTGTGAGGAGAGAGTGAGACAGTGTGTGAGGAGAGAGTGAGACAGTATGTGAGGAGAGAGTGAGACAGTGTGTGAGGAGAGAGTGAGACAGTGTGTGAGGAGAGTGTGAGACAGTGTGAGGAGAGAGTGAGACAATGTGTGAGGGGTAGAGTGAGACAGTGTCTGAGGAGAGAGAGTGAGACAGTGTGTGAGGAGAGAGAGAGAGACAGTGTGTGAGGAGAGACAGACAGTGTGTGAGGAGAGAGGGTGAGACAGTGTGTGAGGAGAGAGAGAGTGAGACAGTGTGTGAGGAGAGAGAGAGACAGTGTGTGAGGAGAGAGAGAGAGACACTGTGAGGAGAGAGTGAGACAGTTTGTGAGGAGAGAGAGAGACAGTGTGTGAGGAGAGAGAGTGAGACAGTGTGTGAGGAGCTAGAGAGAGACAGTGTGTGAGGAGAGAGTGAGACAGTGTGTGAGGAGAGAGTGAGACAGTGTGTGAGGAGATAGTGAGACAGTGTGTGAGGAGTGAGAGTGACAGTGTGTGAGGGGAGAGAGTGAGACAGAGTGTGAGGAGAGAGAGGTAGACAGTGTGTGAGGAGAGAGTGAGACAGTGTGTGAGGAGAGAGAGAGACAGTGTGTGAGGAGAGAGAGAGACAGTGTGTGAGGAGAGAGAGGGAGACATTGTGTGAGGAGAGAGAGTGAGACAGTGTGTGATGAGAGAGAGAGAGACAGTGTGTGAGGAGAGAGTGAGACAGTGTGTGAGGAGAGAGAGAGAGACAGTGTGTGAGGAGAGAGAGAGAGCGACAGTGTGTGGCGAGAGAGAGAGAGAGAGACAGTGTGTGAGGAGAGAGTGAGACAGTGTGTGAGGAGAGAGTGAGACAGTGTGTGAGGAGAGTGTGAGACAGTGTGTGAGGAGAGAGAGTGAGAGAGTGTGTGAGGAGAGAGCGTGAGACAGAGTGTGAGGATAGAGTGAGACAGTGTGTGAGGAGAGAGTGAGACAGTGTGTGAGAAGAGAGAGTGAGACAGTGGGTGAGGAGAGAGTGAGACAGTGTGTGAGGGGAGAGAGTGAGACAGTGTGTGAGGGGAGAGTGAGACAGTGTGTGAGGAGAGTGAGTGAGACAGTGAGTGAGGAGAGAGTGAGACAGTGTGTGAGGGGAGAGAGTGAGACAGTGTGTGAGGGGAGAGAGTGAGACAGTGTGTGAGGAGAGAGAGTGAGACAGTGAGTGAGGAGAGAGTGAGAGAGTGTGCGAGGAGAGAGTGAGACAGTGTGTGAGGAGAGAGTGAGACAGTGTGTGAGGAGAGAGTGAGACAGTGAGTGAGGAGAGAGAGTGAGACAGTGTGTGAGGAGAGAGAGTGAGACAGTGAGTGAGGAGAGAGAGTGAGACAGTGTATGAGGAGAGAGAGTGAGACAGTGAGTGAGGAGAGAGAGTGAGACAGTGTGCGAGGAGAGAGTGAGACAGTGTGCGAGGAGAGAGTGAGACAGTGTGTGAGGAGAGAGTGAGACAGTATGTGAGGGGAGAGAGTGAAACAGTGAGTGAGGAGAGAGTGAGACAGTGTGTGAGGAGAGAGTGAGACAGTGTGTGAGGAGAGAGTGAGACAGTGTGTGCGGAGAGAGTGAGACAGTGTGTGAGGAGAGAGTGAGACAGTATGTGAGGGGAGAGAGTGAAACAGTGAGTGAGGGGAGAGTGAGACAGTGTGTGAGGAGAGAGTGAGACAGTGTGCGAGGAGAGAGTGAGACAGTGTGAGGAGAGAGAGAGAGAGACAGTGTGTGACGGGAGAGAGTGAGACAGTGTGTGAGGAGAGAGTGAGACCGTGTGTGAGGAGAGAGAGACATGTGTGTGAGGAGAGAGTGAGACAGTGTGTGAGGAGAGAGAGAGAGACAGTGTGTGAGGAGAGAATGAGAAAGTGTGTGAGGAGAGAGTGAGACAGTGTGTGAGGAGAGAGTGAGACAGTGTGTGAGGAGAGAGAGTGAGACAGCGTGTGAGAAGAGAGAGTGAGACAGTGTGTGAGGAGAGAGAGTGAGACAGTGTGTGAGGAGAGAGTGAGACAGTGTGTGAGGAGAGAGAGTGAGACAGTGTGTGAGGAGAGAGTGAGACAGTGTGTGAGGAGAGAGTGAGACAGTGTGTGAGGAGAGGGAGACAGTGTGTGAGGAGAGAGAGAGAGACAGTGTGTGAGGAGAGAGTGAGACAGTGTGTGAGGAGAGAGAGAGAGAGTTTGTGAGGAGAGAGAGCGAGACAGTGTGTGAGGAGAGAGAGTAAGACAGTGTGTGAGGCGAGAGAGTGAGACAGAGTGTGAGGAGAGAGAGAGAAAGTGTGTGAGGAGAGAGTGAGACAGTGTGTGAGGAGAGAGAGAGAGACAGTGTGTGAGGAGAGAGAGTGAGACAGTGTGTGAGGAGAGAGAGAGAAAGTGTGTGAGGAGAGAGTGAGACAGTGTGTGAGGAGAGAGAGTGAGACAGTGTGTGACGGGAGAGAGTGAGACAGTGTGTGAGGAGAGAGTGAGACAGTGTGTGAGGAGAGAGTGAGACCGTGTGTGAGGAGAGAGAGACATGTGTGTGAGGAGAGAGTGAGACAGTGTGTGAGGAGAGAGAGTGAGACAGTGTGTGAGGAGAGAGAGAGAGACACTGTGAGCAGGGAGTGAGACAGTTTGTGAGGAGAGAGAGAGACTGTGTGAGGAGAGAGAGTGAGACAGTGTGTGAGGAGAGAGAGAGAGACAGTGTGTGAGGAGAGAGTGAGACAGTGTGTGAGGAGAGAGTGGGACAGTGTGTGAGGAGAGAGAGTGAGACAGTGTGTGAGGAGAGAGAGTGAGACAGTGTGTGAGGGGAGAGAGTGAGACAGTGTGAGGAGAGAGAGAGACAGTGTGTGAGGAGAGAGTGAGACAGTGTGTGAGGAGAGAGAGAGACAGTGTGTGAGGAGAGAGAGTGAGACAGTGTGTGAGGAGAGAGAGTGAGACAGTGTGTGAGGAGAGAGAGAGTGAGACAGTGTGTGAGGAGAGAAGAGACAGTGTGTGAGGAGGAGAGAGAGAGACAGTGTGTGAGGAGAGAGAGAGAGACAGTGTGTGAGGAGAGAGTGAGACAGTGTGTGAGGAGAGAGAGTGAGACAGTGTGTGAGGAGAGAGTGAGACAGTGTGTGAGGAGAGAGTGAGACAGTGTGTGAGGGGAGAGAGTGAGACAGAGTGTGAGGAGAGAGTGAGACAGTGTATGAGGAGAGAGAGAGTGAGACAGTGTGTGAGGGGAGAGAGTGAGACTGTGTGTGAGGAGAGAGAGTGAGACATTGTGTGAGGAGAGCGTAAGACAGCGTGTGAGGAGTGAGACTGAGACAGTGTGTGAGAGGAGAGAGAGTGAGAAAGTGTGTGAGGAGAGAGTGTGACAGTGTGTGAGGGGAGAGAGTGAGACAGAGTGTGAGGAGAGAGTGAGACAGTGTTTGAGGAGAGAGTGAGTGAGACAGTGTGAGGGGAGAGAATGAAACAGAGTGTGAGGAGAGAGTGAGACAGTGTGTGAGGAGAGAGAGAGTGAGACAGTGTGTGAGGGGAGAGGGTGAGACAGTGAGTGAGTTGAGACAGTGAAATAGTGTGTGAGGAGAGAGTGAGACAGTGAGTGAGGAGAGAGAGAGAGACAGTGTGTGGGGAGAGAGTGAGACAGTATGTGAGGAGAGAGTAAGACAGTGTGTGAGGAGAGAGAGTGAGACAGTGTGTGAGGGGAGAGAGTGAGACAGTGTGTGAGGGGAGAGAGTGAGACAGTGTGTGAGGAGAGAGTGAGACAGTGTGTGAGGAGAGAGTGAGACAGTTTGTGAGGAGAGAGAATGAGACAGTGTGTGAGGAGAGAGTGAGACAGTGTGTGAGGAGAGAGTGAGACAGTGTGTGCGGAGAGAGTGAGACAGTATGTGAGGAGAGAGTGAGACAGTGTGTGAGGAGAGAGTGAGACAGTGTGTGAGGAGAGTGTGAGACAGTGTGAGGAGAGAGTGAGACAATGTGTGAGGGGTAGAGTGAGACAGTGTCTGAGGAGAGAGAGTGAGACAGTGTGTGAGGAGAGAGAGAGAGACAGTGTGTGAGGAGAGACAGACAGTGTGTGAGGAGAGAGGGTGAGACAGTGTGTGAGGAGAGAGAGAGTGAGACAGTGTGTGAGGAGAGAGAGAGACAGTGTGTGAGGAGAGAGAGAGAGACACTGTGAGGAGAGAGTGAGACAGTTTGTGAGGAGAGAGAGAGACAGTGTGTGAGGAGAGAGAGTGAGACAGTGTGTGAGGTTCTAGAGAGAGACAGTGTGTGAGGAGAGAGTGAGACAGTGTGTGAGGAGAGAGTGAGACAGTGTGTGAGGAGATAGTGAGACAGTGTGTGAGGAGTGGGAGTGAGACAGTGTGTGAGGGGAGAGAGTGAGACAGAGTGTGAGGAGAGAGATGTAGACAGTGTGTGAGGAGAGAGTGAGACAGTGTGTGAGGAGAGAGAGAGACAGTGTGTGAGGAGAGAGAGAGACAGTGTGTGAGGAGAGAGAGGGAGACAGTGTGTGAGGAGAGAGAGAGAGACAGTGTGTGATGAGAGAGAGAGAGACAGTGTGTGAGGAGAGAGTGAGACAGTGTGTGAGGAGAGAGAGAGAGACAGTGTGTGAGGAGAGAGAGAGAGCGACAGTGTGTGGCGAGAGAGAGAGAGAGAGACAGTGTGTGAGGAGAGAGTGAGACAGTGTGTGAGGAGAGAGTGAGACAGTGTGTGAGGAGAGTGTGAGACAGTGTGTGAGGAGAGAGAGTGAGAGAGTGTGTGAGGAGAGAGCGTGAGACAGTGTGAGGATAGAGTGAGACAGTGTGTGAGGAGAGAGTGAGACAGTGTGTGAGAAGAGAGAGTGAGACAGTGTGTGAGGAGAGTGAGTGAGACAGTGAGTGAGGAGAGAGTGAGACAGTGTGTGAGGGGAGAGAGTGAGACAGTGTGTGAGGGGAGAGAGTGAGACAGTGTGTGAGGAGAGAGAGTGAGACAGTGAGTGAGGAGAGAGTGAGAGAGTGTGCGAGGAGAGAGTGAGACAGTGTGTGAGGAGAGAGTGAGACAGTGTGTGAGGAGAGAGTGAGACAGTGAGTGAGGAGAGAGAGTGAGACAGTGTGTGAGGAGAGAGAGTGAGACAGTGAGTGAGGAGAGAGAGTGAGACAGTGTATGAGGAGAGAGAGTGAGACAGTGAGTGAGGAGAGAGAGTGAGACAGTGTGTGAGGAGAGAGAGGGAGACAGTGTGTGAGGAGAGAGTGAGACATTATGTGAGGAGAGAGTGAGACAGTGTGTGAGGGGAGATAGTTAGACAGTGTGTGAGGAGAGAGTGAGACAGTGTGTGAGGGGAGAGTGAGACAGTGTATGAGGGGAGAGTGAGAGAGTGTGTGAGGAGAGAGTGAGACAGTGTGCGAGGAGAGAGTGAGACAGTGTGCGAGGAGAGAGTGAGACAGTGTGTGAGGAGAGAGTGAGACAGTATGTGAGGGGAGAGAGTGAAACAGTGAGTGAGGAGAGAGTGAGACAGTGTGTGAGGAGAGAGTGAGACAGTGTGTGAGGAGAGAGTGAGACAGTGTGTGAGGAGAGAGTGAGACAGTGTGTGAGGAGAGAGTGAGACAGTATGTGAGGGGAGAGAGTGAAACAGTGAGTGAGGGGAGAGTGAGACAGTGTGTGAGGAGAGAGTGAGACAGTGTGCGAGGAGAGAGTGAGACAGTGTGAGGAGAGAGAGAGAGAGACAGTGTGTGACGGGAGAGAGTGAGACAGTGTGTGAGGAGAGAGTGAGACCGTGTGTGAGGAGAGAGAGACATGTGTGTGAGGGGAGAGTGAGACAGTGTGTGAGGAGAGAGAGAGAGACAGTGTGTGAGGAGAGAATGAGAAAGTGTGTGAGGAGAGAGTGAGACAGTGTGTGAGGAGAGAGTGAGACAGTGTGTGAGGAGAGAGAGTGAGACAGCGTGTGAGAAGAGAGAGTGAGACAGTGTGTGAGGAGAGAGAGTGAGACAGTGTGTGAGGAGAGAGTGAGACAGTGTGTGAGGAGAGAGAGTGAGACAGTGTGTGAGGAGAGAGTGAGACAGTGTGTGAGGAGAGAGTGAGACAGTGTGTGAGGAGAGGGAGACAGTGTGTGAGGAGAGAGAGAGAGACAGTGTGTGAGGAGAGAGTGAGACAGTGTGTGAGGAGAGAGAGAGAGAGTTTGTGAAGAGAGAGAGCGAGACAGTGTGTGAGGAGAGAGAATAAGACAGTGTGTGAGGCGAGAGAGTGAGACAGAGTGTGAGGAGAGAGAGAGAAAGTGTGTGAGGAGAGAGTGAGACAGTGTGTCAGGAGAGAGAGAGAGACAGTGTGTGAGGAGAGAGAGTGAGACAGTGTGTGAGGAGAGAGAGAGAAAGTGTGTGAGGAGAGAGTGAGACAGTGTGTGAGGCGAGAGAGTGAGACAGTGTGTGACGGGAGAGAGTGAGACAGTGTGTGAGGAGAGAGTGAGACAGTGTGTGAGGAGAGAGTGAGACCGTGTGTGAGGAGAGAGAGACATGTGTGTGAGGAGAGAGTGAGACAGTGTGTGAGGAGAGAGAGTGAGACAGTGTGTGAGGAGAGAGAGAGAGACACTGTGATCAGGGAGTGAGACAGTTTGTGAGGAGAGAGAGAGACTGTGTGAGGAGAGAGAGTGAGACAGTGTGTGAGGAGAGAGAGAGAGACAGTGTGTGAGGAGAGAGTGAGACAGTGTGTGAGGAGAGAGTGGGACAGTGTGTGAGGAGAGAGAGTGAGACAGTGTGTGAGGAGAGAGAGTGAGACAGTGTGTGAGGGGAGAGAGTGAGACAGTGTGAGGAGAGAGAGAGACAGTGTGTGAGGAGAGAGTGAGACAGTGTGTGAGGAGAGAGAGAGACAGTGTGTGAGGAGAGAGAGTGAGACAGTGTGTGAGGAGAGAGAGTGAGACAGTGTGTGAGGAGAGAGAGAGTGAGACAGTGTGTGAGGAGAGAAGAGACAGTGTGTGAGGAGGAGAGAGAGAGACAGTGTGTGAGGAGAGAGAGAGAGACAGTGTGTGAGGAGAGAGTGAGACAGTGTGTGAGGAGAGAGAGTGAGACAGTGTGTGAGGAGAGAGTGAGACAGTGTGTGAGGAGAGAGTGAGACAGTGTGTGAGGGGAGAGAGTGAGACAGAGTGTGAGGAGAGAGTGAGACAGTGTGTGAGGAGAGAGAGAGTGAGACAGTGTGTGAGGGGAGAGAGTGAGACTGTGTGTGAGGAGAGAGAGTGAGACATTGTGTGAGGAGAGCGTAAGACAGCGTGTGAGGAGTGAGACTGAGACAGTGTGTGAGAGGAGAGAGAGTGAGAAAGTGTGTGAGGAGAGAGTGTGACAGTGTGTGAGGGGAGAGAGTGAGACAGAGTGTGAGGAGAGAGTGAGACAGTGTTTGAGGAGAGAGTGAGTGAGACAGTGTGAGGGGAGAGAATGAAACAGAGTGTGAGGAGAGAGTGAGACAGTGTGTGAGGAGAGAGAGAGTGAGACAGTGTGTGAGGGGAGAGGGTGAGACAGTGGGTGAGTTGAGAGAGTGAAAGTGTGTGAGGAGAGAGTGAGACAGTGAGTGAGGAGAGAGAGAGAGACAGTGTGTGGGGAGAGAGTGAGACAGTATGTGAGGAGAGAGTAAGACAGTGTGTGAGGAGAGAGAGTGAGACAGTGTGTGAGGGGAGAGAGTGAGACAGTGTGTGAGGGGAGAGAGTGAGACAGTGTGTGAGGAGAGAGTGAGACAGTGTGTGAGGAGAGAGTGAGACAGTTTGTGAGGAGAGAGAATGAGACAGTGTGTGAGGAGAGAGTGAGACAGTGTGTGAGGAGAGAGTGAGACAGTGTGTGAGGAGAGAGTGAGACAGTATGTGAGGAGAGAGTGAGACAGTGTGTGAGGAGAGAGTGAGACAGTGTGTGAGGAGAGTGTGAGACAGTGTGAGGAGAGAGTGAGACAATGTGTGAGGGGTAGAGTGAGACAGTGTCTGAGGAGAGAGAGTGAGACAGTGTGTGAGGAGAGAGAGAGAGACAGTGTGTGAGGAGAGACAGAGAGTGTGTGAGGAGAGAGGGTGAGACAGTGTGTGAGGAGAGAGAGAGAGTGAGACAGTGTGTGAGGAGAGAGAGAGACAGTGTGTGAGGAGAGAGAGAGAGACACTGTGAGGAGAGAGTGAGACAGTTTGTGAGGAGAGAGAGAGACAGTGTGTGAGGAGAGAGAGTGAGACAGTGTGTGAGGTTCTAGAGAGAGACAGTGTGTGAGGAGAGAGTGAGACAGTGTGTGAGGAGAGAGTGAGACAGTGTGTGAGGAGATAGTGAGACAGTGTGTGAGGAGTGAGAGTGAGACAGTGTGTGAGGGGAGAGAGTGAGACAGAGTGTGAGGAGAGAGAGGTAGACAGTGTGTGAGGAGAGAGTGAGACAGTGTGTGAGGAGAGAGAGAGACAGTGTGTGAGGAGAGAGAGAGACAGTGTGTTAGGAGAGAGAGGGAGACAGTGTGTGAGGAGAGAGAGAGAGACAGTGTGTGATGAGAGAGAGAGAGACAGTGTGTGAGGAGAGAGTGAGACAGTGTGTGAGGAGAGAGAGAGAGACAGTGTGTGAGGAGAGAGAGAGAGCGACAGTGTGTGGCGAGAGAGAGTGAGAGAGACAGTGTGTGAGGAGAGAGTGAGACAGTGTGTGAGGAGAGAGTGAGACAGTGTGTGAGGAGAGTGTGAGACAGTGTGTGAGGAGAGAGAATGAGACAGTGTGTGAGGAGAGAGCGTGAGACAGAGTGTGAGGATAGAGTGAGACAGTGTGTGAGGAGAGAGTGAGACAGTGTGTGAGAAGAGAGAGTGAGACAGTGTGTGAGGAGAGTGAGTGAGACAGTGAGTGAGGAGAGAGTGAGACAGTGTGTGAGGGGAGAGAGTGAGACAGTGTGTGAGGGGAGAGAGTGAGACAGTGTGTGAGGAGAGAGAGTGAGACAGTGAGTGAGGAGAGAGTGAGAGAGTGTGCGAGGAGAGAGTGAGACAGTGTGTGAGGAGAGAGTGAGACAGTGTGTGAGGAGAGAGTGAGACAGTGAGTGAGGAGAGAGAGTGAGACAGTGTGTGAGGAGAGAGAGTGAGACAGTGAGTGAGGAGAGAGAGTGAGACAGTGTATGAGGAGAGAGAGTGAGACAGTGAGTGAGGAGAGAGAGTGAGACAGTGTGTGAGGAGAGAGAGGGAGACAGTGTGTGAGGAGAGAGTGAGACATTATGTGAGGAGAGAGTGAGACAGTGTGTGAGGGGAGATAGTTAGACAGTGTGTGAGGAGAGAGTGAGACAGTGTGTGAGGGGAGAGTGAGACAGTGTGTGAGGGGAGAGTGAGAGAGTGTGTGAGGAGAGAGTGAGACAGTGTGCGAGGAGAGAGTGAGACAGTGTGCGAGGAGAGAGTGAGACAGTGTGTGAGGAGAGAGTGAGACAGTATGTGAGGGGAGAGAGTGAAACAGTGAGTGAGGAGAGAGTGAGACAGTGTGTGAGGAGAGAGTGAGACAGTGTGTGAGGAGAGAGTGAGACAGTGTGTGAGGAGAGAGTGAGACAGTGTGTGAGGAGAGAGTGAGACAGTATGTGAGGGGAGAGAGTGAAACAGTGAGTGAGGGGAGAGTGAGACAGTGTGTGAGGAGAGAGTGAGACAGTGTGCGAGGAGAGAGTGAGACAGTGTGTGAGGAGAGAGAGAGAGAGACAGTGTGTGACGGGAGAGAGTGAGACAGTGTGTGAGGAGAGAGTGAGACCGTGTGTGAGGAGAGAGAGACATGTGTGTGAGGAGAGAGTGAGACAGTGTGTGAGGAGAGAGAGAGAGACAGTGTGTGAGGAGAGAATGAGAAAGTGTGTGAGGAGAGAGTGAGACAGTGTGTGAGGAGAGAGTGAGACAGTGTGTGAGGAGAGAGAGTGAGACAGCGTGTGAGAAGAGAGAGTGACACAGTGTGTGAGGAGAGAGAGTGAGACAGTGTGTGAGGAGAGAGTGAGACAGTGTGTGAGGAGAGAGAGTGAGACAGTGTGTGAGGAGAGAGTGAGACAGTGTGTGAGGAGAGAGTGAGACAGTGTGTGAGGAGAGGGAGACAGTGTGTGAGGAGAGAGAGAGAGACAGTGTGTGAGGAGAGAGTGAGACAGTGTGTGAGGAGAGAGAGAGAGAGTTTGTGAGGAGAGAGAGCGAGACAGTGTGTGAGGAGAGAGAGTAAGACAGTGTGTGAGGCGAGAGAGTGAGACAGAGTGTGAGGAGAGAGAGAGAAAGTGTGTGAGGAGAGAGTGAGACAGTGTGTGAGGAGAGAGAGAGAGACAGTGTGTGAGGAGAGAGAGTGAGACAGTGTGTGAGGAGAGAGAGAGAAAGTGTGTGAGGAGAGAGTGAGACAGTGTGTGAGGAGAGAGAGTGAGACAGTGTGTGACGGGAGAGAGTGAGACAGTGTGTGAGGAGAGAGTGAGACAGTGTGTGAGGAGAGAGTGAGACCGTGTGTGAGGAGAGAGAGACATGTGTGTGAGGAGAGAGTGAGACAGTGTGTGAGGAGAGAGAGTGAGACAGTGTGTGAGGAGAGAATGAGAAAGTGTGTGAGGAGAGAGTGAGACAGTGTGTGAGGAGAGAGTGAGACAGTGTGTGAGGAGAGAGAGTGAGACAGTGTGTGAGGAGAGAGAGTGAGACAGTGTGTGAGGAGAGAGAGTGGGACAGTGTGTGAGGAGAGAGTGAGACAGTGTGTGAGGTGAGAGAGAGACAGTGTGTGAGGAGAGAGTGAGACAGTGTGTGAGGGGAGAGTGAGACAGTGTGCGAGGAGAGGGAGACAGTGTGTGAGGAGAGAGAGAGAGACTGTGTGTGAGGAGAGAGTGAGACAGTGTGTGAGGAGAGAGAGAGACAGTGTGTGAGGAGAGAGAGTGAGACAGCGTGTGAGGAGAGAGAGTGAGACAGTGTGTGAGGGGAGAGAGTGAGACAGAGTGTGAGGAGAGAGAGAGAAAGTGTGTGAGGAGAGAGTGAGACAGTGTGAGGAGAGAGAGAGAGACAGTGTGTGAGGAGAGATAGAGAGACAGTGTGTGAGGAGAGAGTGAGACAGTGTGTGAGGAGAGAGTGAGACAGTGTGTGAGGAGAGAGAGTGAGACAGTGTGTGAGGAGAGAGAGTGAGACAGTGTGTGAGGGGAGAGAGTGAGACAGTGTGAGGAGAGAGAGACAGTGTGTGAGGAGAGAGTGAGACAGTGTGTGAGGAGAGAGAGAGACAGTGTGTGAGGAGAGAGAGTGAGACAGTGTGTGAGGAGAGAGAGTGAGACAGTGTGTGAGGAGAGAGAGAGTGAGACAGTGTGTGAGGAGAGAGAGAGAGACAGTGTGTGAGGAGAGAGTGAGACAGTGTGTGAGGAGAGAGAGTGAGACAGTGTGTGAGGAGAGAGTGAGACAGTGTGTGAGGAGAGAGTGAGACAGTGTGTGAGGGGAGAGAGTGAGACAGAGTGTGAGGAGAGAGTGAGACAGTGTGTGAGGAGAGAGAGAGTGAGACAGTGTGTGAGGGGAGAGAGTGAGACTGTGTGTGAGGAGAGAGAGTGAGACATTGTGTGAGGAGAGCGTAAGACAGCGTGTGAGGAGTGAGACTGAGACAGTGTGTGAGAGGAGAGAGAGTGAGAAAGTGTGTGAGGAGAGAGTGTGACAGTGTGTGAGGGGAGAGAGTGAGACAGAGTGTGAGGAGAGAGTGAGACAGTGTTTGAGGAGAGAGTGAGTGAGACAGTGTGAGGGGAGAGAATGAGACAGAGTGTGAGGAGAGAGTGAGACAGTGTGTGAGGAGAGAGAGAGTGAGACAGTGTGTGAGGGGAGAGGGTGAGACAGTGGGTGAGTTGAGAGAGTGAAACAGTGTGTGAGGAGAGAGTGAGACAGTGAGTGAGGAGAGAGAGTGAGACAGTGTGAGGGGAGAGATTGAGACAGTGTGAGGAGAGAGTGAGACAGTGTGTGAGGAGAGAGAGAGTGAGACAGTGGGTGAGGAGAGAGAGTGAGACAGTGTGTGAGGAGAGAGTGAGACAGTGTGTGAGGGGAGAGGGTGAGACAGTGTGAGGGGAGAGAGCGAGACAGTGTGTGAGGAGAGAGCGAGACAGTGTGTGAGGAGAGAGTAAGACAGCGTGTGAGGAGAGTGAGACACGGTGTGAGAGGAGAGAGAGTGAGACAGTGTGTGAGGAGAGAGTGAGACAGTGTGTGAGGAGAGAGTGAGACAGTGAGTGAGGAGAGAGAGTGAGACAGTGTGAGGGGAGAGAGTGAGACAGAGTGTGAGGAGAGAGTGAGACAGTGTGTGAGGAGAGAGAGAGTGAGACAGTGGGTGAGGAGAGAGAGTGAGACAGTGTGTGAGGAAAGAGTGAGAGAGTGTGTGAGGGGAGAGGGCGAGACAGTGTGAGGGGAGAGAGCGAGACAGTGTGTGAGGAGAGAGCGAGACAGTGTGTGAGGAGAGAGTAAGACAGCGTGTGAGGTGAGAGAGTGAGACAGTGTGCGAGAGGAGAGAGAGTGAGACAGTGTGAGGAGAGAGTGAGACAGCGTGTGAGGAGAGAGAGTGAGACAGTGTGCGAGAGGAGAGAGAGTGAGACAATGTGTGAGGAGAGAGAGTGAGACAGTGTGTGATGGGAGAGTGAGACAGTGTGTGAGGAGAGAGAGTGAGACAGTGTGTGACGCGAGTGAGACAGTGTGTGAGGAGAGAGTGAGACAGTGTGTGAGGGGAGAGAGTTAGACAGAGTGAGGAGAGAGTGAGACAGTGTGTGAGGAGATAGAGAGTGAGACAGTGTGTGAGGGGAGAGAGTGAGACAGTGGGTGAGGAGAGAGTGAGACAGTGTGTGAGGGGAGAGATTGTGACAGACTGAGGAGAGAGTGAGACAGTGTGTGAGGAGAGAGAGAGTGAGACAGTGTGTGAGGGGAGAGAGTGTGACAGTGGGTGAGGGGAGAGAGTGAGACAGTGTGTGAGGGGAGAGAGTGAGACAGAGTGTGAGGAGAGAGTGAGACAGTGTGTGAGGAGAAAAAGAGTTAGACAGTGTGTGAGGGGAGAGTGTGAGAGAGTGTGTGCGCAGAGAGAGTCAGACAGTGTGTGAGGAGAGAGTAAGACAGCGTGTGCGGAGAGAGAGTGAGACAGTGTGTGAGAGGAGAGAGAGTGAGACAGTGTGTGAGGGGAGAGAGTGAGACAGTGGGTGAGGGGAGAGAGTGAGACAGAGTGTGAGGAGAGAGTGAGACAGTGTGTGAGGAGAGAGAGTGAGACAGTGTGTGAGGGGAGAGAGTGAGACAGCGTGTGAGGAGGGAGAGTGAGACAGTGTGCGAGATTAGAGAGAGTGAGACAGTGTGAGGAGAGAGTGAGACAGTGTGTGAGGAGAGAGTGAGACAGTGTGTGAGGAGAGAGAGTGAGACAGTGTGTGAGGAGAGAGTGAGACAGTGGATGAGGGGAGAGAGTGAGACAGAGTGTAAGGAGAGAGTGAGACAGTGTGTGAGGAGAGAGAGAGTGAGACAGTGGGTGAGGGGAGAGAGTGAGACAGAGTGTGAGGAGAGAGTGAGACAGTGTGAGGAGAGAGAGAGTGAGACAGTGTGTGAGGGGAGAGAGTGAGACAGCGTGTGAGGAGAGAGAGTGAGACAGTGTGCGAGATTAGAGAGAGTGAGACAGTGTGAGGAGAGAGTGAGACAGTGTGTGAGGAGAGAGTGAGACAGTGTGTGAGGAGAGAGAGTGAGACAGTGTGTGAGGAGAGAGTGAGACAGTGTATGAGGGGAGAGAGTGAGACAGTGTGTGAGGAGAGTGTGAGACAGTGTGTGAGGAGAGAGAGAGACAGTGTGCCAGGGGAGAGAGAGTGAGACAGAGTGTGGGGAGGGAGAGGGCGAGAGATATTGTGTGAGGGGAGAGAGTGAGACATTGTGTGAGGAGAGAGTGAGACAGTGTGCGAAGGGAGAGAGAGAGACAGTGTGTGAGGAGAGAGAGAGACGGTGTGCGAGGAGAGAGAAAGTGAGACAGTGTGTGAGGGGAGAGAGTGAGACAGCGTGTGAGGGGAGAGAGTGAGACAGTGTGTGAGGAGAGAGTGAGACAGTGTGTGAGGAGAGAGTGAGACAGTGTGTGAGGAGAGAGTGAGACAGCGTGTGAGGAGAGAGAGTGAGACAGTGTGTGAGAGGAGAGAGAGTGAGACAATGTGTGAGGAGAGAGTGAGACAGTGTGTGACGAGAGAGTGAGACAGTGTGAGGAGAGAGTGAGACAGTGTGTGAGGGGAGAGAGTGAGAAAGAGTGAGGAGAGAGTGAGACAGTGTGTGAGGAGATATAGAGTGAGACTGTGTGAGGGGAGAGAGTGAGACAGTGGGTGAGGAGAGAGTGAGACAGTGTGTGAGGGGAGAGAGTGAGACAGAGTGAGGAGAGAGTGAGACAGTGTGTGAGGAGAGAGAGAGTGAGACAGTGTGTGAGGAGCGAGAGTGAGACAGTGTGTGAGGGGAGAGAGTGAGACAGTGGGTGAGGGGAGAGAGGGAGACAGAGTGTGAGGAGAGAGTGAGACAGTGTGTGAGGAGAAAGAGAGCTAGACAGTGTGTGAGGGGAGAGAGTGAGACAGAGTGTGAGGAGAGAGTGAGACAGTGTGTGAGGAGAGAGAGAGTGTGACAGTGTGTGAGGAGAGAGAGTGAGACAGTGTGTGAGGAGAGAGAGAGAGAGACAGTGTGTGAGGAGAGAGAGTGAGACAGTGTGTGAGGAGAGAGAGTGAGACAGTGTGTGAGGAGAGAGAGAGTGAGACAGTGTGTGAGGAGAGAGAGAGAGACAGTGTGTGAGGAGACAGTGAGACAGTGTGTGAGGAGAGAGAGAGAGACAGTGTGTGAGGAGAGAGAGTGAGACAGTGTGTGAGGAGAGAGTGAGACAGTGTGTGAGGAGAGAGTGAGACAGTGTGTGAGGAGAGAGTGAGACAGTGTGTGAGGGGAGAGAGTGAGACAGAGTGTGAGGAGAGAGTGAGACAGTGTGTGAGGAGAGAGAGAGTGAGACAGTGTGTGAGGGGAGAGAGTGAGACTGTGTGTGAGGAGAGAGAGTGAGACATTGTGTGAGGAGAGCGTAAGACAGCGTGTGAGGAGTGAGACTGAGACAGTGTGTGAGAGGAGAGAGAGTGAGAAAGTGTGTGAGGAGAGAGTGTGACAGTGTGTGAGGGGAGAGAGTGAGACAGAGTGTGAGGAGAGAGTGAGACAGTGTTTGAGGAGAGAGTGAGTGAGACAGTGTGAGGGGAGAGAATGAGACAGAGTGTGAGGAGAGAGTGAGACAGTGTGTGAGGAGAGAGAGAGTGAGACAGTGTGTGAGGGGAGAGGGTGAGACAGTGGGTGAGTTGAGAGAGTGAAACAGTGTGTGAGGAGAGAGTGAGACAGTGTGTGAGGAGAGAGTGAGACAGTGTGTGAGGGGAGAGTGAGACAGTGTGTGAGGAGAGAGAGTGAGACAGTGTGTGAGGAGAGAGTGAGACAGTGTGTGAGGAGAGAGTGAGACAGTGTGTGAGGAGAGAGTGAGACAGTGCGTGAGGGGAGAGTGAGACAGTGTGTGAGGAGAGAGAGTGAGACAGTGTGTGAGGAGAGAGTGAGACAGTGAGTGAGGAGAGAGAGTGAGACAGTGTGAGGGGAGAGAGTGAGACATTGTGAGGAGAGAGTGAGACAGTGTGTGAGGAGAGAGAGAGTGAGACAGTGGGTGAGGAGAGAGAGTGAGACAGTGTGTGAGGAGAGAGTGAGACAGTGTGTGAGGGGAGAGGGTGAGACAGTGTGAGGGGAGAGAGCGAGACAGTGTGTGAGGAGAGAGCGAGACAGTGTGTGAGGAGAGAGTAAGACAGCGTGTGAGGAGAGTGAGACACGGTGTGAGAGGAGAGAGAGTGAGACAGTGTGTGAGGAGAGAGTGAGACAGTGTGTGAGGAGAGAGTGAGACAGTGAGTGAGGAGAGAGAGTGAGACAGTGTGAGGGGAGAGAGTGAGACAGAGTGTGAGGAGAGAGTGAGACAGTGTGTGAGGAAAGAGAGAGTGAGACAGTGGGTGAGGAGAGAGAGTGAGACAGTGTGTGAGGAAAGAGTGAGAGAGTGTGTGAGGGGAGAGGGCGAGACAGTGTGAGGGGAGAGAGCGAGACAGTGTGTGAGGAGAGAGCGAGACAGTGTGTGAGGAGAGAGTAAGACAGCGTGTGAGGTGAGAGAGTGAGACAGTGTGCGAGAGGAGAGAGAGTGAGACAGTGTGAGGAGAGAGTGAGACAGCGTGTGAGGAGAGAGAGTGAGACAGTGTGCGAGAGGAGAGAGAGTGAGACAATGTGTGAGGAGAGAGTGAGACAGTGTGTGACGAGAGTGAGACAGTGTGTGAGGAGAGAGTGAGACAGTGTGTGAGGGGAGAGAGTTAGACAGAGTGAGGAGAGAGTGAGACAGTGTGTGAGGAGATAGAGAGTGAGACAGTGTGTGAGGGGAGAGAGTGAGACAGTGGGTGAGGAGAGAGTGAGACAGTGTGTGAGGGGAGAGATTGTGACAGACTGAGGAGAGAGTGAGACAGTGTGTGAGGAGAGAGAGAGTGAGACAGTGTGTGAGGGGAGAGAGTGTGACAGTGGGTGAGGGGAGAGAGTGAGACAGAGTGTGAGGAGAGAGTGAGACAGTGTGTGAGGAGAAAAAGAGTTAGACAGTGTGTGAGGGGAGAGTGTGAGAGAGTGTGTGCGCAGAGAGAGTCAGACAGTGTGTGAGGAGAGAGTAAGACAGCGTGTGCGGAGAGAGAGTGAGACAGTGTGTGAGAGGAGAGAGAGTGAGACAGTGTGTGAGGGGAGAGAGTGAGACAGTGGGTGAGGGGAGAGAGTGAGACAGAGTGTGAGGAGAGAGTGAGACAGTGTGTGAGGAGAGAGAGTGAGACAGTGTGTGAGGGGAGAGAGTGAGACAGCGTGTGAGGAGAGAGAGTGAGACAGTGTGCGAGATTAGAGAGAGTGAGACAGTGTGAGGAGAGAGTGAGACAGTGTGTGAGGAGAGAGTGAGACAGTGTGTGAGGAGAGAGAGTGAGACAGTGTGTGAGGAGAGAGTGAGACAGTGGATGAGGGGAGAGAGTGAGACAGAGTGTAAGGAGAGAGTGAGACAGTGTGTGAGGAGAGAGAGAGTGAGACAGTGTGTGAGGGGAGAGAGTGAGACAGTGGGTGAGGGGAGAGAGTGATACAGAGTGTGAGGAGAGAGTGAGACAGTGTGAGGAGAGAGAGAGTGAGACAGTGTGTGAGGGGAGAGAGTGAGACAGCGTGTGAGGAGAGAGAGTGAGACAGTGTGCGAGATTAGAGAGAGTGAGACAGTGTGAGGAGAGAGTGAGACAGTGTGTGAGGAGAGAGTGAGACAGTGTGTGAGGAGAGAGAGTGAGACAGTGTGTGAGGAGAGAGTGAGACAGTGTATGAGGGGAGAGAGTGAGACAGTGTGTGAGGAGAGTGTGAGACAGTGTGCGAGGAGAGAGAGAGACAGTGTGCCAGGGGAGAGAGAGTGAGACAGAGTGTGGGGAGGTAGAGGGCGAGAGATATTGTGTGAGGGGAGAGAGTGAGACATTGTGTGAGGAGAGAGTGAGACAGTGTGCGAAGGGAGAGAGAGAGACAGTGTGTGAGGAGAGAGAGAGACGGTGTGCGAGGAGAGAGAAAGTGAGACAGTGTGTGAGGGGAGAGAGTGAGACAGTGTGTGAGGGGAGAGAGTGAGACAGTGTGTGAGGAGAGAGTGAGACAGTATGTGAGGACAGAGTGAGACAGTGTGTGAGGAGAGAGTGAGACAGCGTGTGAGGAGAGAGAGTGAGACAGTGTGTGAGAGGAGAGAGAGTGAGACAATGTGTGAGGAGAGAGTGAGACAGTGTGTGACGAGAGAGTGAGACAGTGTGAGGAGAGAGTGAGACAGTGTGTGAGGGGAGAGAGTGAGAAAGAGTGAGGAGAGAGTGAGACAGTGTGTGAGGAGATATAGAGTGAGACTGTGTGAGGGGAGAGAGTGAGACAGTGGGTGAGGAGAGAGTGAGACAGTGTGTGAGGGGAGAGAGTGAGACAGAGTGAGGAGAGAGTGAGACAGTGTGTGAGGAGAGAGAGAGTGAGACAGTGTGTGAGGAGCGAGAGTGAGACAGTGTGTGAGGGGAGAGAGTGAGACAGTGGGTGAGGGGAGAGAGTGAGACAGAGTGTGAGGAGAGAGTGAGACAGTGTGTGATGAGAAAGAGAGCTAGACAGTGTGTGAGGGGAGAGAGTGAGACAGAGTGTGAGGAGAGAGTGAGACAGTGTGTGAGGAGAGAGAGAGTGTGACAGTGTGTGAGGGGAGAGAGTGAGACAGTGGGTGAGGGGAGAGAGTGAGACAGAGTGTGAGGAGAGAGTGAGACAGTGTGTGAGGAGAGAGAGAGTGAGACAGTGTGTGAGGGGAGAGAGTGAGACAGTGTGTGAGGAGAGAGAGTGAGACAGTGTGTGAGGAGAGAGTAAGACAGCGTGTGAGGAGAGAGAGTGAGACAGTGTGTGCGAGGAGAAAGAGTGAGACAGTGTGTGAGGAGAGAGTGAGACAGTGTGTGATGAGAGAGTGAGACAGTGTGTGAGGAGAGAGTGAGACAGTGTGTGAGGGGAGAGAGTGAGACAGAGTGTGAGGAGTGAGTGAGACAGTGTGTGAGGAGGGAGAGAGTGAGACATTGTGTGAGGGGAGAGAGAGAGACAGTGTGTGGGGAGAGAGTGAGACAGTGTGTGAGGAGAGAGTAAGACAGTGTGTGAGGAGAGAGAGTGAGACAGTGTGTGAGGGGAGAGAGTGAGACAGTGTGTGAGGGGAGAGAGAGAGACAGTGTGTGCGGAGAGTGAGACAGTGTGTGAGGAGAGAGAGTGAGACAGTGTGTGAGGAGAGAGAGTGAGACAGTGTGTGAGGAGAGAGTGAGACTGTGTGAGGAGAGAGTGAGATGATATGTGAGGAGAGAGTGAGACAGTGTGTGAGGAGAGAGTGAGACACTGTAAGGAGAGAGTGAGACAGTATGTGAGGAGAGAGAGAGACAGTGTGTGAGGGGAGAGAGTGAGACAGTGTGTGAGGGGAGAGGGTGAGACAGTGGGTGAGTTGAGAGAGTGAAACAGTGTGTGAGGAGAGAGTGAGACAGTGAGTGAGGAGAGAGAGTGAGACAGTGTGAGGGGAGAGAGTGAGACAGTGTGAGGAGAGAGTGAGACAGTGTGTGAGGAGAGAGAGAGTGAGACAGTGGGTGAGGAGAGAGAGAGAGACAGTGTGTGAGGAGAGAGTGAGACAGTGTGTGAGGGGAGAGGGTGAGACAGTGTGAAGGGAGAGAGCGAGACAGTGTGTGAGGAGAGAGCGAGACAGTGTGTGAGGAGAGAGTAAGACAGCGTGTGAGGAGAGTGAGACACGGTGTGAGAGGAGAGAGAGTGAGACAGTGTGTGAGGAGAGAGTGAGACAGTGTGTGAGGAGAGAGTGAGACAGTGAGTGAGGAGAGAGAGTGAGACAGTGTGAGGGGAGAGAGTGAGACATAGTGTGAGGAGAGAGTGAGACAGTGTGTGAGGAAAGAGAGAGTGAGACAGTGGGTGAGGAGAGAGAGTGAGACAGTGTGTGAGGAAAGAGTGAGAGAGTGTGTGAGGGGAGAGGGCGAGACAGTGTGAGGGGAGAGAGCGAGACAGTGTGTGAGGAGAGAGCGAGACAGTGTGTGAGGAGAGAGTAAGACAGCGTGTGAGGTGAGAGAGTGAGACAGTGTGCGAGAGGAGAGAGAGTGAGACAGTGTGAGGAGAGAGTGAGACAGCGTGTGAGGAGAGAGAGTGAGACAGTGTGCGAGAGGAGAGAGAGTGAGACAATGTGTGAGGAGAGAGTGAGACAGTGTGTGACGAGAGTGAGACAGTGTGTGAGGAGAGAGTGAGACAGTGTGTGAGGGGAGAGAGTTAGACAGAGTGAGGAGAGAGTGAGACAGTGTGTGAGGAGATAGAGAGTGAGACAGTGTGTGAGGGGAGAGAGTGAGACAGTGGGTGAGGAGAGAGTGAGACAGTGTGTGAGGGGAGAGATTGTGACAGACTGAGGAGAGAGTGAGACAGTGTGTGAGGAGAGAGAGAGTGAGACAGTGTGTGAGGGGAGAGAGTGTGACAGTGGGTGAGGGGAGAGAGTGAGACAGAGTGTGAGGAGAGAGTGAGACAGTGTGTGAGGAGAAAAAGAGTTAGACAGTGTGTGAGGGGAGAGTGTGAGAGAGTGTGTGCGCAGAGAGAGTCAGACAGTGTGTGAGGAGAGAGTAAGACAGCGTGTGCGGAGAGAGAGTGAGACAGTGTGTGAGAGGAGAGAGAGTGAGACAGTGTGTGAGGGGAGAGAGTGAGACAGTGGGTGAGGGGAGAGAGTGAGACAGAGTGTGAGGAGAGAGTGAGACAGTGTGTGAGGAGGGAGAGTGAGACAGTGTGTGAGGGGAGAGAGTGAGACAGCGTGTGAGGAGAGAGAGTGAGACAGTGTGCGAGATTAGAGAGAGTGAGACAGTGTGAGGAGAGAGTGAGACAGTGTGTGAGGAGAGAGTGAGACAGTGTGTGAGGAGAGAGAGTGAGACAGTGTGTGAGGAGAGAGTGAGACAGTGGATG
The DNA here is from genome assembly GCF_047496885.1 of Scyliorhinus torazame. Taxonomy (NCBI): domain Eukaryota; kingdom Metazoa; phylum Chordata; class Chondrichthyes; order Carcharhiniformes; family Scyliorhinidae; genus Scyliorhinus; species Scyliorhinus torazame. The sequence goes on from NW_027307767.1 coordinate 1,967,085, forward strand.
AGGGGAGAGAGTGAGACAGAGTGTAAGGAGAGAGTGAGACAGTGTGTGAGGAGAGAGAGAGTGAGACAGTGTGTGAGGGGAGAGAGTGAGACAGTGGGTGAGGGGAGAGAGTGATACAGAGTGTGAGGAGAGAGTGAGACAGTGTGAGGAGAGAGAGAGTGAGACAGTGTGTGAGGGGAGAGAGTGAGACAGCGTGTGAGGAGAGAGAGTGAGACAGTGTGCGAGATTAGAGAGAGTGAGACAGTGTGAGGAGAGAGTGAGACTGTGTGTGAGGAGAGAGTGAGACAGTGTGTGAGGAGAGAGAGTGAGACAGTGTGTGAGGAGAGAGTGAGACAGTGTATGAGGGGAGAGAGTGAGACAGTGTGTGAGGAGAGTGTGAGACAGTGTGTGAGGAGAGAGAGAGACAGTGTGCCAGGGGAGAGAGAGTGAGACAGAGTGTGGGGAGGGAGAGGGCGAGAGATATTGTGTGAGGGGAGAGAGTGAGACATTGTGTGAGGAGAGAGTGAGACAGTGTGCGAAGGGAGAGAGAGAGACAGTGTGTGAGGAGAGAGAGAGACGGTGTGCGAGGAGAGAGAAAGTGAGACAGTGTGTGAGGGGAGAGAGTGAGACAGTGTGTGAGGGGATAGAGTGAGACAGTGTGTGAGGAGAGAGTGAGACAGTATGTGAGGACAGAGTGAGACAGTGTGTGAGGAGAGAGTGAGACAGCGTGTGAGGAGAGAGAGTGAGACAGTGTGTGAGAGGAGAGAGAGTGAGACAATGTGTGAGGAGAGAGTGAGACAGTGTGTGACGAGAGAGTGAGACAGTGTGAGGAGAGAGTGAGACAGTGTGTGAGGGGAGAGAGTGAGAAAGAGTGAGGAGAGAGTGAGACAGTGTGTGAGGAGATATAGAGTGAGACTGTGTGAGGGGAGAGAGTGAGACAGTGGGTGAGGAGAGAGTGAGACAGTGTGTGAGGGGAGAGAGTGAGACAGAGTGAGGAGAGAGTGAGACAGTGTGTGAGGAGAGAGAGAGTGAGACAGTGTGTGAGGAGCGAGAGTGAGACAGTGTGTGAGGGGAGAGAGTGAGACAGTGGGTGAGGGGAGAGAGTGAGACAGAGTGTGAGGAGAGAGTGAGACAGTGTGTGAGGAGAAAGAGAGCTAGACAGTGTGTGAGGGGAGAGAGTGAGACAGAGTGTGAGGAGAGAGTGAGACAGTGTGTGAGGAGAGAGAGAGTGTGACAGTGTGTGAGGGGAGAGAGTGAGACAGTGGGTGAGGGGAGAGAGTGAGACAGAGTGTGAGGAGAGAGTGAGACAGTGTGTGAGGAGAGAGAGAGTGAGACAGTGTGTGAGGGGAGAGAGTGAGACAGTGTGTGAGGAGAGAGAGTGAGACAGTGTGTGAGGAGAGAGTAAGGCAGCGTGTGAGGAGAGAGAGTGAGACAGTGTGTGCGAGGAGAAAGAGTGAGACAGTGTGTGAGGAGAGAGTGAGACAGTGTGTGATGAGAGAGTGAGACAGTGTGTGAGGAGAGAGTGAGACAGTGTGTGAGGGGAGAGAGTGAGACAGAGTGTGAGGAGTGAGTGAGACAGTGTGTGAGGAGGGAGAGAGTGAGACATTGTGTGAGGGGAGAGAGAGAGACAGTGTGTGGGGAGAGAGTGAGACAGTGTGTGAGGAGAGAGTAAGACAGTGTGTGAGGAGAGAGAGTGAGACAGTGTGTGAGGGGAGAGAGTGAGACAGTGTGTGAGGGGAGAGAGAGAGACAGTGTGTGCGGAGAGTGAGACAGTGTGTGAGGAGAGAGAGTGAGACAGTGTGTGAGGAGAGAGAGTGAGACAGTGTGTGAGGAGAGAGTGAGACTGTGTGAGGAGAGAGTGAGATGATATGTGAGGAGAGAGTGAGACAGTGTGTGAGGAGAGAGTGAGACACTGTAAGGAGAGAGTGAGACAGTATGTGAGGAGAGAGAGAGACAGTGTGTGAGGGGAGAGAGTGAGACAGAGTGTGAGGAGAGAGTCAGATAGTGTGTGAGAGGAGAAAGAGTGAGACTGTGTGTGAGGAGAGAGTGAGAAAGTGTGTGAGGGGAGAGAGTGAGACAGAGTGTGAGGAGTGAGTGAGACAGTGTGTGAGGAGAGAGTGAGACAGTGTGTGAGGAGGGAGAGAGTGAGACATTGTGTGTGGGGAGAGAGTGAGACAGTGTGTGAGGAGAGAGTGAGACAGTGTGTAAGGAGAGAGTGAGACAGTGTGTGAGGAGAGAGAGTGAGACAGTGTGTGAGGAGAGAGTGAGACAGTGTGTGAGAGATTGAGACAGTGTGTGAGGGGAGAGAGTGAGACAGTGAGAGGAGAGAGTGAGACAGTGTGTGAGGAGAGAATGAGACAGTGTGTGAGGAGTGAGTGAGACAGTGTGTGAGGAGAGAGTGAGACAGTGTGTGATGAGAGAGAGAGAGACAGTGTGTGGGGAGAGAGTGAGACAGTGTGTGAGGAGAGAGTAAGACAGTGTGTGTGGAGAGAGAGTGAGACAGTGTGTGAGGGGAGAGAGTGAGACAGAGTGAGGAGAGAGTGAGACAGTGTGTGAGGAGAGAGAGAGTGAGACAGTGTGTGAGGGGAGAGAGTGAGACAGTGGGTGAGGGGAGAGAGTGAGACAGAGTGTGAGGAGAGAGTGAGACAGTGTGTGAAGAGAAAGAGAGCTAGACAGTGTGTGAGGGGAGAGAGTGAGACAGAGTGTGAGGAGAGAGTGAGACAGTGTGTGAGGAGAGAGAGAGTGTGACAGTGTGTGAGGGGAGAGAGTGAGACAGTGGGTGAGGGGAGAGAGTGAGACAGAGTGTGAGGAGAGAGTGAGACAGTGTGTGAGGAGAGAGAGAGACAGTGTGTGAGGAGAGAGAGGGAGACAGTGTGTGAGGAGAGAGAGAGAGACAGTGTGTGATGAGAGAGAGAGAGACAGTGTGTGAGGAGAGAGTGAGAGACAGTGTGTGAGGAGAGAGTGAGACAGTGTGTGAGGAGAGAGAGAGAGACAGTGTGTGAGGAGAGAGAGAGAGCGACAGTGTGTGGCGAGAGAGAGAGAGAGAGACAGTGTGTGAGGAGAGAGTGAGACAGTGTGTGAGGAGAGAGTGAGACAGTGTGTGCGGAGAGTGTGAGACAGTGTGTGAGGAGAGAGAGTGAGACAGTGTGAGGAGAGAGCGTGAGACAGAGTGTGAGGATAGAGTGAGACAGTGTGTGAGGAGAGAGTGAGACAGTGTGTGAGAAGAGAGAGTGAGACAGTGTGTGAGGAGAGTGAGTGAGACAGTGAGTGAGGAGAGAGTGAGACAGTGTGTGAGGGGAGAGAGTGAGACAGTGTGTGAGGGGAGAGAGTGAGACAGTGTGTGAGGAGAGAGATTGAGACAGTGAGTGAGGAGAGAGTGAGAGAGTGTGCGAGGAGAGAGTGAGACAGTGTGTGAGGAGAGAGTGAGACAGTGTGTGAGGAGAGAGTGAGACAGTGAGTGAGGAGAGAGAGTGAGACAGTGTGTGAGGAGAGAGAGTGAGACAGTGAGTGAGGAGAGAGAGTGAGACAGTGTATGAGGAGAGAGAGTGAGACAGTGAGTGAGGAGAGAGAGTGAGACAGTGTGTGAGGAGAGAGAGGGAGACAGTGTGTGAGGAGAGAGTGAGACATTATGTGAGGAGAGAGTGAGACAGTGTGTGAGGGGAGATAGTTAGACAGTGTGTGAGGAGAGAGAGAGACAGTGTGTGAGGGGAGAGTGAGACAGTGTGTGAGGGGAGAGTGAGAGAGTGTGTGAGGAGAGAGTGAGACAGTGTGCGAGGAGAGAGTGAGACAGTGTGCGAGGAGAGAGTGAGACAGTGTGTGAGGAGAGAGTGAGACAGTATGTGAGGGGAGAGAGTGAAACAGTGAGTGAGGAGAGAGTGAGACAGTGTGTGAGGAGAGAGTGAGACAGTGTGTGAGGAGAGAGTGAGACAGTGTGTGAGGAGAGAGTGAGACAGTGTGTGAGGAGAGAGTGAGACAGTATGTGAGGGGAGAGAGTGAAACAGTGAGTGAGGGGAGAGTGAGACAGTGTGTGAGGAGAGAGTGAGACAGTGTGCGAGGAGAGAATGAGACAGTGTGCGAGGAGAGAGTGAGACAGTGTGTGAGGAGAGAGAGAGAGAGACAGTGTGTGACGGGAGAGAGTGAGACAGTGTGTGAGGAGAGAGTGAGACCGTGTATGAGGAGAGAGAGACATGTGTGTGAGGAGAGAGTGAGACAGTGTGTGAGGAGAGAGAGAGAGACAGTGTGTGAGGAGAGAATGAGAAAGTGTGTGAGGAGAGAGTGAGACAGTGTGTGAGGAGAGAGTGAGACAGTGTGTGAGGAGAGAGAGTGAGACAGCGTGTGAGAAGAGAGAGTGAGACAGTGTGTGAGGAGAGAGAGTGAGACAGTGTGTGAGGAGAGAGTGAGACAGTGTGTGAGGAGAGAGAGTGAGACAGTGTGTGAGGAGAGAGTGAGACAGTGTGTGAGGAGAGAGTGAGACAGTGTGTGAGGAGAGGGAGACAGTGTGTGAGGGGAGAGTGAGAGACAGTGTGTGAGGAGAGTGAGACAGTGTGTGAGGAGAGAGAGTGAGACAGTGTGTGAGGAGAGAGAGTGAGACAGTGTGTGAGGAGAGAGTGAGACTGTGTGAGGAGAGAGTGAGATGATATGTGAGGAGAGTGTGAGACAGTGTGTGAGGAGAGAGTGAGACACTGTTAGGAGAGAGTGAGACAGTATGTGAGGAGAGAGAGAGACAGTGTGTGAGGGGAGAGAGTGAGACAGAGTGTGAGGAGAGAGTCAGATAGTGTGTGAGAGGAGAAAGAGTGAGACTGTGTGTGAGGAGAGAGTGAGAAAGTGTGTGAGGGGAGAGAGTGAGAGAGAGTGTGAGGAGTGAGTGAGACAGTGTGTGAGGAGAGAGTGAGACAGTGTGTGAGGAGGGAGAGAGTGAGACATTGTGTGTGGGGAGAGAGTGAGACAGTGTGTGAGGAGAGAGTGAGACAGTGTGTAAGGAGAGAGTGAGACAGTGTGTGAGGAGAGAGAGTGAGACAGTGTGTGAGGAGAGAGTGAGACAGTGTGTGAGAGATTGAGACAGTGTGTGAGGGGAGAGAGTGAGACAGTGAGAGGAGAGAGTGAGACAGTGTGTGAGGAGAGAATGAGACAGTGTGTGAGGTGTGAGTGAGACAGTGTGTGAGGAGAGAGTGAGACAGTGTGTGATGAGAGAGAGAGAGACAGTGTGTGGGGAGAGAGTGAGACAGTGTGTGAGGAGAGAGTAAGACAGTGTGTGTGGAGAGAGAGTGAGACAGTGTGTGAGGGGAGAGAGTGAGACAGAGTGAGGAGAGAGTGAGACAGTGTGTGAGGAGAGAGAGAGTGAGACAGTGTGTGAGGGGAGAGAGTGAGACAGTGGGTGAGGGGAGAGAGTGAGACAGAGTGTGAGGAGAGAGTGAGACAGTGTGTGAGGAGAAAGAGAGCTAGACAGTGTGTGAGGGGAGAGAGTGAGACAGAGTGTGAGGAGAGAGTGAGACAGCGTGTGAGGAGAGAGAGTGAGACAGTGTGTGAGAGGAGAGAGAGTGAGACAATGTGTGAGGAGAGAGTGAGACAGTGTGTGACGAGAGAGTGAGACAGTGTGAGGAGAGAGTGAGACAGTGTGTGAGGGGAGAGAGTGAGAAAGAGTGAGGAGAGAGTGAGACAGTGTGTGAGGAGATATAGAGTGAGACTGTGTGAGGGGAGAGAGTGAGACAGTGGGTGAGGAGAGAGTGAGACAGTGTGTGAGGGGAGAGAGTGAGACAGAGTGAGGAGAGAGTGAGACAGTGTGTGAGGAGAGAGAGAGTGAGACAGTGTGTGAGGAGCGAGAGTGAGACAGTGTGTGAGGGGAGAGAGTGAGACAGTGGGTGAGGGGAGAGAGTGAGACAGAGTGTGAGGAGAGAGTGAGACAGTGTGTGAGGAGAAAGAGAGCTAGACAGTGTGTGAGGGGAGAGAGTGAGACAGAGTGTGAGGAGAGAGTGAGACAGTGTGTGAGGAGAGAGAGAGTGTGACAGTGTGTGAGGGGAGAGAGTGAGACAGTGGGTGAGGGGAGAGAGTGAGACAGAGTGTGAGGAGAGAGTGAGACAGTGTGTGAGGAGAGAGAGAGTGAGACAGTGTGTGAGGGGAGAGAGTGAGACAGTGTGTGAGGAGAGAGAGTGAGACAGTGTGTGAGGAGAGAGTAAGACAGCGTGTGAGGAGAGAGAGTGAGACAGTGTGTGCGAGGAGAAAGAGTGAGACAGTGTGTGAGGAGAGAGTGAGACAGTGTGTGATGAGAGAGTGAGACAGTGTGTGAGGAGAGAGTGAGACAGTGTGTGAGGGGAGAGAGTGAGACAGAGTGTGAGGAGTGAGTGAGACAGTGTGTGAGGAGGGAGAGAGTGAGACATTGTGTGAGGGGAGAGAGAGAGACAGTGTGTGAGGGGAGAGAGAGAGACAGTGTGTGCGGAGAGTGAGACAGTGTGTGAGGAGAGAGTAAGACAGTGTGTGAGGAGAGAGAGTGAGACAGTGTGTGAGGGGAGAGAGTGAGACAGTGTGTGAGGGGAGAGAGAGAGACAGTGTGTGCGGAGAGTGAGACAGTGTGTGAGGAGAGAGAGTGAGACAGTGTGTGAGGAGAGAGAGTGAGACAGTGTGTGAGGAGAGAGTGAGACTGTGTGAGGAGAGAGTGAGATGATATGTGAGGAGAGAGTGAGACAGTGTGTGAGGAGAGAGTGAGACACTGTAAGGAGAGAGTGAGACAGTATGTGAGGAGAGAGAGAGACAGTGTGTGAGGGGAGAGAGTGAGACAGAGTGTGAGGAGAGAGTCAGATAGTGTGTGAGAGGAGAAAGAGTGAGACTGTGTGTGAGGAGAGAGTGAGAAAGTGTGTGAGGGGAGAGAGTGAGACAGAGTGTGAGGAGTGAGTGAGACAGTGTGTGAGGAGAGAGTGAGACAGTGTGTGAGGAGGGAGAGAGTGAGACATTGTGTGTGGGGAGAGAGTGAGACAGTGTGTGAGGAGAGAGTGAGACAGTGTGTAAGGAGAGAGTGAGACAGTGTGTGAGGAGAGAGAGTGAGACAGTGTGTGAGGAGAGAGTGAGACAGTGTGTGAGAGATTGAGACAGTGTGTGAGGGGAGAGAGTGAGACAGTGAGAGGAGAGAGTGAGACAGTGTGTGAGGAGAGAATGAGACAGTGTGTGAGGAGTGAGTGAGACAGTGTGTGAGGAGAGAGTGAGACAGTGTGTGATGAGAGAGAGAGAGACAGTGTGTGGGGAGAGAGTGAGACAGTGTGTGAGGAGAGAGTAAGACAGTGTGTGTGGAGAGAGAGTGAGACAGTGTGTGAGGGGAGAGAGTGAGACAGAGTGAGGAGAGAGTGAGACAGTGTGTGAGGAGAGAGAGAGTGAGACAGTGTGTGAGGGGAGAGAGTGAGACAGTGGGTGAGGGGAGAGAGTGAGACAGAGTGTGAGGAGAGAGTGAGACAGTGTGTGAAGAGAAAGAGAGCTAGACAGTGTGTGAGGGGAGAGAGTGAGACAGAGTGTGAGGAGAGAGTGAGACAGTGTGTGAGGAGAGAGAGAGTGTGACAGTGTGTGAGGGGAGAGAGTGAGACAGTGGGTGAGGGGAGAGAGTGAGACAGAGTGTGAGGAGAGAGTGAGACAGTGTGTGAGGAGAGAGAGAGACAGTGTGTGAGGAGAGAGAGGGAGACAGTGTGTGAGGAGAGAGAGAGAGACAGTGTGTGATGAGAGAGAGAGAGACAGTGTGTGAGGAGAGAGTGAGAGACAGTGTGTGAGGAGAGAGTGAGACAGTGTGTGAGGAGAGAGAGAGAGACAGTGTGTGAGGAGAGAGAGAGAGCGACAGTGTGTGGCGAGAGAGAGAGAGTGAGACAGTGTGTGAGGAGAGAGTGAGACAGTGTGTGAGGAGAGAGTGAGACAGTGTGTGAGGAGAGTGTGAGACAGTGTGTGAGGAGAGAGAGTGAGACAGTGTGTGAGGAGAGAGTGAGACAGTGTGTGAGGAGAGAGTGAGACAGTGTGTGAGGAGAGAATGAGACAGTGTGTGAGGAGTGAGTGAGACAGTGTGTGAGGAGAGAGTGAGACAGTGTGTGATGAGAGAGAGAGAGACAGTGTGTGGGGAGAGAGTGAGACAGTGTGTGAGGAGAGAGTAAGACAGTGTGTGTGGAGAGAGAGTGAGACAGTTTGTGAGGGGAGAGAGTGAGACAGAGTGAGGAGAGAGTGAGACAGTGTGTGAGGAGAGAGAGAGTGAGACAGTGTGTGAGGGGAGAGAGTGAGACAGTGGGTGAGGGGAGAGAGTGAGACAGAGTGTGAGGAGAGAGTGAGACAGTGTGTGAAGAGAAAGAGAGCTAGACAGTGTGTGAGGGGAGAGAGTGAGACAGAGTGTGAGGAGAGAGTGAGACAGTGTGTGAGGAGAGAGAGAGTGTGACAGTGTGTGAGGGGAGAGAGTGAGACAGTGGGTGAGGGGAGAGAGTGAGACGGAGTGTGAGGAGAGAGTGAGACAGTGTGTGAGGAGAGAGAGAGACAGTGTGTGAGGAGAGAGAGGGAGACAGTGTGTGAGGAGAGAGAGAGAGACAGTGTGTGATGAGAGAGAGAGAGACAGTGTGTGAGGAGAGAGTGAGAGACAGTGTGTGAGGAGAGAGTGAGACAGTGTGTGAGGAGAGAGAGAGAGACAGTGTGTGAGGAGAGAGAGAGAGCGACAGTGTGTGGCGAGAGAGAGAGAGAGAGACAGTGTGTGAGGAGAGAGTGAGACAGTGTGTGAGGAGAGAGTGAGACAGTGTGTGCGGAGAGTGTGAGACAGTGTGTGAGGAGAGAGAGTGAGACAGTGTGAGGAGAGAGCGTGAGACAGAGTGTGAGGATAGAGTGAGACAGTGTGTGAGGAGAGAGTGAGACAGTGTGTGAGAAGAGAGAGTGAGACAGTGTGTGAGGAGAGTGAGTGAGACAGTGAGTGAGGAGAGAGTGAGACAGTGTGTGAGGGGAGAGAGTGAGACAGTGTGTGAGGGGAGAGAGTGAGACAGTGTGTGAGGAGAGAGATTGAGACAGTGAGTGAGGAGAGAGTGAGAGAGTGTGCGAGGAGAGAGTGAGACAGTGTGTGAGGAGAGAGTGAGACAGTGTGTGAGGAGAGAGTGAGACAGTGAGTGAGGAGAGAGAGTGAGACAGTGTGTGAGGAGAGAGAGTGAGACAGTGAGTGAGGAGAGAGAGTGAGACAGTGTATGAGGAGAGAGAGTGAGACAGTGAGTGAGGAGAGAGAGTGAGACAGTGTGTGAGGAGAGAGAGGGAGACAGTGTGTGAGGAGAGAGTGAGACATTATGTGAGGAGAGAGTGAGACAGTGTGTGAGGGGAGATAGTTAGACAGTGTGTGAGGAGAGAGAGAGACAGTGTGTGAGGGGAGAGTGAGACAGTGTGTGAGGGGAGAGTGAGAGAGTGTGTGAGGAGAGAGTGAGACAGTGTGCGAGGAGAGAGTGAGACAGTGTGCGAGGAGAGAGTGAGACAGTGTGTGAGGAGAGAGTGAGACAGTATGTGAGGGGAGAGAGTGAAACAGTGAGTGAGGAGAGAGTGAGACAGTGTGTGAGGAGAGAGTGAGACAGTGTGTGAGGAGAGAGTGAGACAGTGTGTGAGGAGAGAGTGAGACAGTGTGTGAGGAGAGAGTGAGACAGTATGTGAGGGGAGAGAGTGAAACAGTGAGTGAGGGGAGAGTGAGACAGTGTGTGAGGAGAGAGTGAGACAGTGTGCGAGGAGAGAATGAGACAGTGTGCGAGGAGAGAGTGAGACAGTGTGTGAGGAGAGAGAGAGAGAGACAGTGTGTGACGGGAGAGAGTGAGACAGTGTGTGAGGAGAGAGTGAGACCGTGTATGAGGAGAGAGAGACATGTGTGTGAGGAGAGAGTGAGACAGTGTGTGAGGAGAGAGAGAGAGACAGTGTGTGAGGAGAGAATGAGAAAGTGTGTGAGGAGAGAGTGAGACAGTGTGTGAGGAGAGAGTGAGACAGTGTGTGAGGAGAGAGAGTGAGACAGCGTGTGAGAAGAGAGAGTGAGACAGTGTGTGAGGAGAGAGAGTGAGACAGTGTGTGAGGAGAGAGTGAGACAGTGTGTGAGGAGAGAGAGTGAGACAGTGTGTGAGGAGAGAGTGAGACAGTGTGTGAGGAGAGAGTGAGACAGTGTGTGAGGAGAGGGAGACAGTGTGTGAGGGGAGAGTGAGAGACAGTGTGTGAGGAGAGTGAGACAGTGTGTGAGGAGAGAGAGTGAGACAGTGTGTGAGGAGAGAGAGTGAGACAGTGTGTGAGGAGAGAGTGAGACTGTGTGAGGAGAGAGTGAGATGATATGTGAGGAGAGTGTGAGACAGTGTGTGAGGAGAGAGTGAGACACTGTTAGGAGAGAGTGAGACAGTATGTGAGGAGAGAGAGAGACAGTGTGTGAGGGGAGAGAGTGAGACAGAGTGTGAGGAGAGAGTCAGATAGTGTGTGAGAGGAGAAAGAGTGAGACTGTGTGTGAGGAGAGAGTGAGAAAGTGTGTGAGGGGAGAGAGTGAGAGAGAGTGTGAGGAGTGAGTGAGACAGTGTGTGAGGAGAGAGTGAGACAGTGTGTGAGGAGGGAGAGAGTGAGACATTGTGTGTGGGGAGAGAGTGAGACAGTGTGTGAGGAGAGAGTGAGACAGTGTGTAAGGAGAGAGTGAGACAGTGTGTGAGGAGAGAGAGTGAGACAGTGTGTGAGGAGAGAGTGAGACAGTGTGTGAGAGATTGAGACAGTGTGTGAGGGGAGAGAGTGAGACAGTGAGAGGAGAGAGTGAGACAGTGTGTGAGGAGAGAATGAGACAGTGTGTGAGGAGAGAGAGAGAGACAGTGTGTGGGGAGAGAGTGAGACAGTGTGTGAGGAGAGAGTAAGACAGTGTGTGTGGAGAGAGAGTGAGACAGTGTGTGAGGGGAGAGAGTGAGACAGAGTGAGGAGAGAGTGAGACAGTGTGTGAGGAGAGAGAGAGTGAGACAGTGTGTGAGGGGAGAGAGTGAGACAGTGGGTGAGGGGAGAGAGTGAGACAGAGTGTGAGGAGAGAGTGAGACAGTGTGTGAGGAGAAAGAGAGCTAGACAGTGTGTGAGGGGAGAGAGTGAGACAGAGTGTGAGGAGAGAGTGAGACAGTGTGTGAGGAGAGAGAGAGTGTGACAGTGTGTGAGGGGAGAGAGTGAGACAGTGGGTGAGGGGAGAGAGTGAGACAGAGTGTGAGGAGAGAGTGAGACAGTGTGTGAGGAGAGAGAGAGACAGTGTGTGAGGAGAGAGAGGGAGACAGTGTGTGAGGAGAGAGAGAGAGACAGTGTGTGATGAGAGAGAGACAGTGTGTGAGGAGAGAGTGAGACAGTGTGTGAGGAGAAAGAGAGAGACAGTGTGTGAGGAGAGAGAGAGAGCGACAGTGTGTGGCGAGAGAGAGAGAGAGAGACAGTGTGTGAGGAGAGAGTGAGACAGTGTGTGAGGAGAGAGTGAGACAGTGTGTGAGGAGAGTGTGAGACAGTGTGTGAGGAGAGAGAGTGAGACAGTGTGTGAGGAGAGAGCGTGAGACAGAGTGTGAGGATAGAGTGAGACAGTGTGTGAGGAGAGAGTGAGACAGTGTGTGAGAAGAGAGAGTGAGACAGTGTGTGAGGAGAGAGTGAGACAGTGTGTGAGGGGAGAGAGTGAGACAGTGTGTGAGGGGAGAGAGTGAGACAGTGTGTGAGGAGAGAGAGTGAGACAGTGAGTGAGGAGAGAGTGAGAGAGTGTGCGAGGAGAGAGTGAGACAGTGTGTGAGGAGAGAGTGAGACAGTGTGTGAGGAGAGAGTGAGTCAGTGAGTGAGGAGAGAGAGTGAGACAGTGTGTGAGGAGAGAGAGTGAGACAGTGAGTGAGGAGAGAGAGTGAGACAGTGTATGAGGAGAGAGTGAGACAGTGTGTGAGGAGAGAGAGAGAGAGACAGTGTGTGACGGGAGAGAGTGAGACAGTGTGTGAGGAGAGAGTGAGACCGTGTATGAGGAGAGAGAGACATGTGTGTGAGGAGAGAGTGAGACAGTGTGTGAGGAGAGAGAGAGAGACAGTGTGTGAGGAGAGAATGAGAAAGTGTGTGAGGAGAGAGTGAGACAGTGTGTGAGGAGAGAGTGAGACAGTGTGTGAGGAGAGAGAGTGAGACAGCGTGTGAGAAGAGAGAGTGAGACAGTGTGTGAGGAGAGAGAGTGAGACAGTGTGTGAGGAGAGAGTGAGACAGTGTGTGAGGAGAGAGAGTGAGACAGTGTGTGAGGAGAGAGTGAGACAGTGTGTGAGGAGAGAGTGAGACAGTGTGTGAGGAGAGGGAGACAGTGTGTGAGGGGAGAGTGAGAGACAGTGTGTGAGGAGAGTGAGACAGTGTGTGAGGAGAGAGAGTGAGACAGTGTGTGAGGAGAGAGAGTGAGACAGTGTGTGAGGAGAGAGTGAGACTGTGTGAGGAGAGAGTGAGATGATATGTGAGGAGAGTGTGAGACAGTGTGTGAGGAGAGAGTGAGACACTGTTAGGAGAGAGTGAGACAGTATGTGAGGAGAGAGAGAGACAGTGTGTGAGGGGAGAGAGTGAGACAGAGTGTGAGGAGAGAGTCAGATAGTGTGTGAGAGGAGAAAGAGTGAGACTGTGTGTGAGGAGAGAGTGAGAAAGTGTGTGAGGGGAGAGAGTGAGAGAGAGTGTGAGGAGTGAGTGAGACAGTGTGTGAGGAGAGAGTGAGACAGTGTGTGAGGAGGGAGAGAGTGAGACATTGTGTGTGGGGAGAGAGTGAGACAGTGTGTGAGGAGAGAGTGAGACAGTGTGTAAGGAGAGAGTGAGACAGTGTGTGAGGAGAGAGAGTGAGACAGTGTGTGAGGAGAGAGTGAGACAGTGTGTGAGAGATTGAGACAGTGTGTGAGGGGAGAGAGTGAGACAGTGAGAGGAGAGAGTGAGACAGTGTGTGAGGAGAGAATGAGACAGTGTGTGAGGTGTGAGTGAGACAGTGTGTGAGGAGAGAGTGAGACAGTGTGTGATGAGAGAGAGAGAGACAGTGTGTGGGGAGAGAGTGAGACAGTGTGTGAGGAGAGAGTAAGACAGTGTGTGTGGAGAGAGAGTGAGACAGTGTGTGAGGGGAGAGAGTGAGACAGAGTGAGGAGAGAGTGAGACAGTGTGTGAGGAGAGAGAGAGTGAGACAGTGTGTGAGGGGAGAGAGTGAGACAGTGGGTGAGGGGAGAGAGTGAGACAGAGTGTGAGGAGAGAGTGAGACAGTGTGTGAGGAGAAAGAGAGCTAGACAGTGTGTGAGGGGAGAGAGTGAGACAGAGTGTGAGGAGAGAGTGAGACAGTGTGTGAGGAGAGAGAGAGTGTGACAGTGTGTGAGGGGAGAGAGTGAGACAGTGGGTGAGGGGAGAGAGTGAGACAGAGTGTGAGGAGAGAGTGAGACAGTGTGTGAGGAGAGAGAGAGACAGTGTGTGAGGAGAGAGAGGGAGACAGTGTGTGAGGAGAGAGAGAGAGACAGTGTGTGATGAGAGAGAGACAGTGTGTGAGGAGAGAGTGAGACAGTGTGTGAGGAGAAAGAGAGAGACAGTGTGTGAGGAGAGAGAGAGAGCGACAGTGTGTGGCGAGAGAGAGAGAGAGAGACAGTGTGTGAGGAGAGAGTGAGACAGTGTGTGAGGAGAGAGTGAGACAGTGTGTGAGGAGAGTGTGAGACAGTGTGTGAGGAGAGAGAGTGAGACAGTGTGTGAGGAGAGAGCGTGAGACAGAGTGTGAGGATAGAGTGAGACAGTGTGTGAGGAGAGAGTGAGACAGTGTGTGAGAAGAGAGTGTGAGACAGTGTGTGAGGAGAGAGTGAGACAGTGTGTGAGGGGAGAGAGTGAGACAGTGTGTGAGGGGAGAGAGTGAGACAGTGTGTGAGGAGAGAGAGTGAGACAGTGAGTGAGGAGAGAGTGAGAGAGTGTGCGAGGAGAGAGTGAGACAGTGTGTGAGGAGAGAGTGAGACAGTGTGTGAGGAGAGAGTGAGTCAGTGAGTGAGGAGAGAGAGTGAGACAGTGTGTGAGGAGAGAGAGTGAGACAGTGAGTGAGGAGAGAGAGTGAGACAGTGTATGAGGAGAGAGAGTGAGACAGTGAGTGAGGAGAGAGAGTGAGACAGTGTGTGAGGAGAGAGAGGGAGACAGTGTGTGAGGAGAGAGTGAGACATTATGTGAGGAGAGAGTGAGACAGTGTGTGAGGGGAGATAGTTAGACAGTGTGTGAGGAGAGAGAGAGAGACAGTGTGTGAGGGGAGAGTGAGACAGTGTGTGAGGGGAGAGTGAGAGAGTGTGTGAGGAGAGAGTGAGACAGTGTGCGAGGAGAGAGTGAGACAGTGTGCGAGGAGAGAGTGAGACAGTGTGTGAGGAGAGTGAGACAGTATGTGAGGGGAGAGAGTGAAACAGTGAATGAGGAGAGAGTGAGACAGTGTGTGAGGAGAGAGTGAGACAGTGTGTGAGGAGAGAGTGAGACAGTGTGTGAGGAGAGAGTGAGACAGTATGTGAGGGGAGAGAGTGAAACAGTGAGTGAGGGGAGAGTGAGACAGTGTGTGAGGAGAGAGTGAGACAGTGTGCGAGGAGAGAATGAGACAGTGTGCGAGGAGAGAGTGAGACAGTGTGTGAGGAGAGAGAGAGAGAGACAGTGTGTGACGGGAGAGAGTGAGACAGTGTGTGAGGAGAGAGTGAGACCGTGTATGAGGAGAGAGAGACATGTGTGTGAGGAGAGAGTGAGACAGTGTGTGAGGAGAGAGAGAGAGACAGTGTGTGAGGAGAGAATGAGAAAGTGTGTGAGGAGAGAGTGAGACAGTGTGTGAGGAGAGAGTGAGACAGTGTGTGAGGAGAGAGAGTGAGACAGCGTGTGAGAAGAGAGAGTGAGACAGTGTGTGAGGAGAGAGAGTGAGACAGTGTGTGAGGAGAGAGTGAGACAGTGTGTGAGGAGAGAGAGTGAGACAGTGTGTGAGGAGAGAGTGAGACAGTGTGTGAGGAGAGTGTGAGACAGTGTGTGAGGAGAGGGAGACAGTGTGTGAGGGGAGAGTGAGAGACAGTGTGTGAGGAGAGTGAGACAGTGTGTGAGGAGAGAGAGTGAGACAGTGTGTGAGGAGAGAGAGTGAGACAGTGTGTGAGGAGAGAGTGAGACTGTGTGAGGAGAGAGTGAGATGATATGTGAGGAGAGAGTGAGACAGTGTGTGAGGAGAGAGTGAGACACTGTTAGGAGAGAGTGAGACAGTATGTGAGGAGAGAGAGAGACAGTGTGTGAGGGGAGAGAGTGAGACAGAGTGTGAGGAGAGAGTCAGATAGTGTGTGAGAGGAGAAAGAGTGAGACTGTGTGTGAGGAGAGAGTGAGAAAGTGTGTGAGGGGAGAGAGTGAGACAGAGTGTGAGGAGAGAGTGAGACAGTGTGTGAGGAGAGAGTGAGACAGTGTGTGAGGAGAGTGAGACAGTGTGTGAGGAGAGAGTGAGACAGTATGTGAGGGGAGAGAGTGAAACAGTGAGTGAGGGGAGAGTGAGACAGTGTGTGAGGAGAGAGTGAGACAGTGTGCGAGGAGAGAATGAGACAGTGTGCGAGGAGAGAGTGAGACAGTGTGTGAGGAGAGAGTGAGACAGTGTGTGAGGAGAGAGAGAGAGAGACAGTGTGTGACGGGAGAGAGTGAGACAGTGTGTGAGGAGAGAGTGAGACCGTGTATGAGGAGAGAGAGACATGTGTGTGAGGAGAGAGTGAGACAGTGTGTGAGGAGAGAGAGAGAGACAGTGTGTGAGGAGAGAATGAGAAAGTGTGTGAGGAGAGAGTGAGACAGTGTGTGAGGAGAGAGTGAGACAGTGTGTGAGGAGAGAGAGTGAGACAGCGTGTGAGAAGAGAGAGTGAGACAGTGTGTGAGGAGAGAGAGTGAGACAGTGTGTGAGGAGAGAGTGAGACAGTGTGTGAGGAGAGAGAGTGAGACAGTGTGTGAGGAGAGAGTGAGACAGTGTGTGAGGAGAGAGTGAGACAGTGTGTGAGGAGAGGGAGACAGTGTGTGAGGGGAGAGTGAGAGACAGTGTGTGAGGAGAGTGAGACAGTGTGTGAGGAGAGAGAGTGAGACAGTGTGTGAGGAGAGAGAGTGAGACTGTGTGAGGAGAGAGTGAGATGATATGTGAGGAGAGAGTGAGACAGTGTGTGAGGAGAGAGTGAGACACTGTTAGGAGAGAGTGAGACAGTATGTGAGGAGAGAGAGAGACAGTGTGTGAGGGGAGAGAGTGAGACAGAGTGTGAGGAGAGAGTCAGATAGTGTGTGAGAGGAGAAAGAGTGAGACTGTGTGTGAGGAGAGAGTGAGAAAGTGTGTGAGGGGAGAGAGTGAGACAGAGTGTGAGGAGTGAGTGAGACAGTGTGTGAGGAGAGAGTGAGACAGTGTGTGAGGAGGGAGAGAGTGAGACATTGTGTGTGGGGAGAGAGTGAGACAGTGTGTGAGGAGAGAGTGAGACAGTGTGTAAGGAGAGAGTGAGACAGTGTGTGAGGAGAGAGAGTGAGACAGTGTGTGAGGAGAGAGTGAGACAGTGTGTGAGAGATTGAGACAGTGTGTGAGGGGAGAGAGTGAGACAGTGAGAGGAGAGAGTGAGACAGTGTGTGAGGAGAGAATGAGACAGTGTGTGAGGTGTGAGTGAGACAGTGTGTGAGGAGAGAGTGAGACAGTGTGTGATGAGAGAGAGAGAGACAGTGTGTGGGGAGAGAGTGAGACAGTGTGTGAGGAGAGAGTAAGACAGTGTGTGTGGAGAGAGAGTGAGACAGTGTGTGAGGGGAGAGAGTGAGACAGAGTGAGGAGAGAGTGAGACAGTGTGTGAGGAGAGAGAGAGTGAGACAGTGTGTGAGGGGAGAGAGTGAGACAGTGGGTGAGGGGAGAGAGTGAGACAGAGTGTGAGGAGAGAGTGAGACAGTGTGTGAGGAGAAAGAGAGCTAGACAGTGTGTGAGGGGAGAGAGTGAGACAGAGTGTGAGGAGAGAGTGAGACAGTGTGTGAGGAGAGAGAGAGTGTGACAGTGTGTGAGGGGAGAGAGTGAGACAGTGGGTGAGGGGAGAGAGTGAGACAGAGTGTGAGGAGAGAGTGAGACAGTGTGTGAGGAGAGAGAGAGACAGTGTGTGAGGAGAGAGAGGGAGACAGTGTGTGAGGAGAGAGAGAGAGACAGTGTGTGATGAG
This sequence comes from Scyliorhinus torazame, assembly GCF_047496885.1. NCBI lineage: Eukaryota > Metazoa > Chordata > Chondrichthyes > Carcharhiniformes > Scyliorhinidae > Scyliorhinus > Scyliorhinus torazame. The sequence continues at coordinate 1,984,176 of NW_027307767.1, forward strand.
AGAGAGACAGTGTGTGAGGAGAGAGTGAGACAGTGTGTGAGGAGAAAGAGAGAGACAGTGTGTGAGGAGAGAGAGAGAGCGACAGTGTGTGGCGAGAGAGAGAGAGAGAGACAGTGTGTGAGGAGAGAGTGAGACAGTGTGTGAGGAGAGAGTGAGACAGTGTGTGAGGAGAGTGTGAGACAGTGTGTGAGGAGAGAGAGTGAGACAGTGTGTGAGGAGAGAGCGTGAGACAGAGTGTGAGGATAGAGTGAGACAGTGTGTGAGGAGAGAGTGAGACAGTGTGTGAGAAGAGAGAGTGAGACAGTGTGTGAGGAGAGAGTGAGACAGTGTGTGAGGGGAGAGAGTGAGACAGTGTGTGAGGGGAGAGAGTGAGACAGTGTGTGAGGAGAGAGAGTGAGACAGTGAGTGAGGAGAGGGTGAGAGAGTGTGCGAGGAGAGAGTGAGACAGTGTGTGAGGAGAGAGTGAGAGTGTGTGAGGAGAGAGTGAGTCAGTGAGTGAGGAGAGAGAGTGAGACAGTGTGTGAGGAGAGAGAGTGAGACAGTGAGTGAGGAGAGAGAGTGAGACAGTGTATGAGGAGAGAGAGTGAGACAGTGAGTGAGGAGAGAGAGTGAGACAGTGTGTGAGGAGAGAGAGGGAGACAGTGTGTGAGGAGAGAGTGAGACATTATGTGAGGAGAGAGTGAGACAGTGTGTGAGGGGAGATAGTTAGACAGTGTGTGAGGAGAGAGTGAGACAGTGTGTGAGGGGAGAGTGAGACAGTGTGTGAGGGGAGAGTGAGAGAGTGTGTGAGGAGAGAGTGAGACAGTGTGCGAGGAGAGAGTGAGACAGTGTGCGAGGAGAGAGTGAGACAGTGTGTGAGGAGAGAGTGAGACAGTATGTGAGGGGAGAGAGTGAAACAGTGAGTGAGGAGAGAGTGAGACAGTGTGTGAGGAGAGAGTGAGACAGTGTGTGAGGAGAGAGTGAGACAGTGTGTGAGGAGAGTGAGACAGTGTGTGAGGAGAGAGTGAGACAGTATGTGAGGGGAGAGAGTGAAACAGTGAGTGAGGGGAGAGTGAGACAGTGTGTGAGGAGAGAGTGAGACAGTGTGCGAGGAGAGAATGAGACAGTGTGCGAGGAGAGAGTGAGACAGTGTGTGAGGAGAGAGAGAGAGAGACAGTGTGTGACGGGAGAGAGTGAGACAGTGTGTGAGGAGAGAGTGAGACCGTGTGTGAGGAGAGAGAGACATGTGTGTGAGGAGAGAGTGAGACAGTGTGTGAGGAGAGAGAGAGAGACAGTGTGTGAGGAGAGAATGAGAAAGTGTGTGAGGAGAGAGTGAGACAGTGTGTGAGGAGAGAGTGAGACAGTGTGTGAGGAGAGAGAGTGAGACAGCGTGTGAGAAGAGAGAGTGAGACAGTGTGTGAGGAGAGAGAGTGAGACAGTGTGTGAGGAGAGAGTGAGACAGTGTGTGAGGAGAGAGAGTGAGACAGTGTGTGAGGAGAGAGTGAGACAGTGTGTGAGGAGAGGGAGACAGTGTGTGAGGAGAGAGAGAGAGACAGTGTGTGAGGAGAGAGTGAGACAGTGTGTGAGGAGAGAGAGAGAGAGTTTGTGAGGAGAGAGAGCGAGACAGTGTGTGAGGAGAGAGAGTAAGACAGTGTGTGAGGGGAGAGAGTGAGACAGAGTGTGAGGAGAGAGAGAGAAAGTGTGTGAGGAGAGAGTGAGACAGTGTGTGAGGAGAGAGAGAGAGACAGTGTGTGAGGAGAGAGAGTGAGACAGTGTGTGAGGAGAGAGAGAGAAAGTGTGTGAGGAGAGAGTGAGACAGTGTGTGAGGAGAGAGAGTGAGACAGTGTGTGACGGGAGAGAGTGAGACAGTGTGTGAGGAGAGAGTGAGACAGTGTGTGAGGAGAGAGTGAGACCGTGTGTGAGGAGAGAGAGACATGTGTGTGAGGAGAGAGTGAGACAGTGTGTGAGGAGAGAGAGTGAGACAGTGTGTGAGGAGAGAATGAGAAAGTGTGTGAGGAGAGAGTGAGACAGTGTGTGAGGAGAGAGTGAGACAGTGTGTGAGGAGAGAGAGTGAGACAGTGTGTGAGGAGAGAGAGTGAGACAGTGTGTGAGGAGAGAGAGTGAGACAGTGTGTGAGGAGAGAGTGAGACAGTGTGTGAGGAGAGAGAGAGACAGTGTGTGAGGAGAGAGTGAGACAGTGTGTGAGGGGAGAGTGAGACAGTGTGTGAGGAGAGGGAGACAGTGTGTGAGGAGAGAGAGAGAGACAGTGTGTGAGGAGAGAGTGAGACAGTGTGTGAGGAGAGAGAGAGACAGTGTGTGAGGAGAGAGAGAGAGACAGCGTGTGAGGAGAGAGAGTGAGACAGTGTGTGAGGGGAGAGAGTGAGACAGAGTGTGAGGAGAGAGAGAGAAAGTGTGTGAGGAGAGAGTGAGACAGTGTGAGGAGAGAGAGATAGACAGTGTGTGAGGAGAGAGAGCGAGACAGTGTGTGAGGAGAGAGTGAGACAGTGTGTGAGGAGAGAGTGAGACAGTGTGTGAGGAGAGAGTGAGACAGTGTGTGAGGAGAGAGAGTGAGACAGTGTGTGAGGAGAGAGAGTGAGACAGTGTGTGAGGGGAGAGAGTGAGACAGTGTGAGGAGAGAGAGACAGTGTGTGAGGAGAGAGTGAGACAGTGTGTGAGGAGAGAGAGAGACAGTGTGTGAGGAGAGAGAGTGAGACAGTGTGTGAGGAGAGAGAGTGAGACAGTGTGTGAGGAGAGAGAGAGTGAGACAGTGTGTGAGGAGAGAAGAGACAGTGTGTGAGGAGGAGAGAGAGAGACAGTGTGTGAGGAGAGAGAGAGAGACAGTGTGTGAGGAGAGAGTGAGACAGTGTGTGAGGAGAGAGAGTGAGACAGTGTGTGAGGAGAGAGTGAGACAGTGTGTGAGGAGAGAGTGAGACAGTGTGTGAGGGGAGAGAGTGAGACAGAGTGTGAGGAGAGAGTGAGACAGTGTGTGAGGAGAGAGAGAGTGAGACAGTGTGTGAGGGGAGAGAGTGAGACTGTGTGTGAGGAGAGAGAGTGAGACATTGTGTGAGGAGAGCATAAGACAGCGTGTGAGGAGTGAGACTGAGACAGTGTGTGAGAGGAGAGAGAGTGAGAAAGTGTGTGAGGAGAGAGTGTGACAGGGTGTGAGGGGAGAGGGTGAGACAGAGTGTGAGGAGAGAGTGAGACAGTGTTTGAGGAGAGAGTGAGTGAGACAGTGTGAGGGGAGAGAATGAGACAGAGTGTGAGGAGAGAGTGAGACTGTGTGTGAGGAGAGAGAGAGTGAGACAGTGTGTGAGGGGAGAGGGTGAGACAGTGGGTGAGTTGAGAGAGTGAAACAGTGTGTGAGGAGAGAGTGAGACAGTGAGTGAGGAGAGAGAGTGAGACAGTGTGAGGGGAGAGAGTGAGACAGTGTGAGGAGAGAGTGAGACAGTATGTGAGGAGAGAGAGAGTGAGACAGTGGGTGAGGAGAGAGAGTGAGACAGTGTGTGAGGAGAGAGTGAGACAGTGTGTGAGGGGAGAGGGTGAGACAGTGTGAGGGGAGAGAGCGAGACAGTGTGTGAGGAGAGAGCGAGACAGTGTGTGAGGAGAGAGTAAGACAGCGTGTGAGGAGAGTGAGACACGGTGTGAGAGGAGAGAGAGTGAGACAGTGTGTGAGGAGAGAGTGAGACAGTGTGTGAGGAGAGAGTGAGACAGTGAGTGAGGAGAGAGAGTGAGACAGTGTGAGGGGAGAGAGTGAGACAGAGTGTGAGGAGAGAGTGAGACAGTGTGTGAGGAGAGAGAGAGTGAGACAGTGGGTGAGGAGAGAGAGTGAGACAGTGTGTGAGGAAAGAGTGAGAGAGTGTGTGAGGGGAGAGGGCGAGACAGTGTGAGGGGAGAGAGCGAGACAGTGTCTGAGGAGAGAGCGAGACAGTGTGTGAGCAGAGAGTAAGACAGCGTGTGAGGTGAGAGAGTGAGACAGTGTGCGAGAGGAGAGAGAGTGAGACAGTGTGAGGAGAGAGTGAGACAGCGTGTGAGGAGAGAGAGTGAGACAGTGTGTGAGGAGAGAGAGAGACAGTGTGTGAGGAGAGAGTGAGACAGTGTGTGAGGGGAGAGTGAGACAGTGTGTGAGGAGAGGGAGACAGTGTGTGAGGAGAGAGAGAGAGACAGTGTGTGAGGAGAGAGTGAGACAGTGTGTGAGGAGAGAGAGAGACAGTGTGTGAGGAGAGAGAGTGAGACAGCGTGTGAGGAGAGAGAGTGAGACAGTGTGTGAGGGGAGAGAGTGAGACAGAGTGTGAGGAGAGAGAGAGAAAGTGTGTGAGGAGAGAGTGAGACAGTGTGAGGAGAGAGAGATAGACAGTGTGTGAGGAGAGAGAGCGAGACAGTGTGTGAGGAGAGAGTGAGACAGTGTGTGAGGAGAGAGATTGAGACAGTGTGTGAGGAGAGAGAGACAGTGTGTGAGGAGAGAGAGAGAGACACTGTGAGCAGGGAGCGAGACAGTTTGTGAGGAGAGAGAGAGACTGTGTGAGGAGAGAGAGTGAGACAGTGTGTGAGGAGAGAGAGAGAGACAGTGTGTGAGGAGAGAGTGAGACAGTGTGTGAGGAGAGAGTGAGACAGTGTGTGAGGAGAGAGAGTGAGACAGTGTGTGAGGAGAGAGAGTGAGACAGTGTGTGAGGGGAGAGAGTGAGACAGTGTGAGGAGAGAGAGACAGTGTGTGAGGAGAGAGTGAGACAGTGTGTGAGGAGAGAGAGAGACAGTGTGTGAGGAGAGAGAGTGAGACAGTGTGTGAGGAGAGAGAGTGAGACAGTGTGTGAGGAGAGAGAGAGTGAGACAGTGTGTGAGGAGAGAAGAGACAGTGTGTGAGGAGGAGAGAGAGAGACAGTGTGTGAGGAGAGAGAGAGAGACAGTGTGTGAGGAGAGAGTGAGACAGTGTGTGAGGAGAGAGAGTGAGACAGTGTGTGAGGAGAGAGTGAGACAGTGTGTGAGGAGAGAGTGAGACAGTGTGTGAGGGGAGAGAGTGAGACAGAGTGTGAGGAGAGAGTGAGACAGTGTGTGAGGAGAGAGAGAGTGAGACAGTGTGTGAGGGGAGAGAGTGAGACTGTGTGTGAGGAGAGAGAGTGAGACATTGTGTGAGGAGAGCATAAGACAGCGTGTGAGGAGTGAGACTGAGACAGTGTGTGAGAGGAGAGAGAGTGAGAAAGTGTGTGAGGAGAGAGTGTGACAGTGTGTGAGGGGAGAGGGTGAGACAGAGTGTGAGGAGAGAGTGAGACAGTGTTTGAGGAGAGAGTGAGTGAGACAGTGTGAGGGGAGAGAATGAAACAGAGTGTGAGGAGAGAGTGAGACAGTGTGTGAGGAGAGAGTGAGTGAGACAGTGTGTGAGGGGAGAGAATGAGACAGAGTGTGAGGAGAGAGTGAGACTGTGTGTGAGGAGAGAGAGAGTGAGACAGTGTGTGAGGGGAGAGGGTGAGACAGTGGGTGAGTTGAGAGAGTGAAACAGTGTGTGAGGAGAGAGTGAGACAGTGAGTGAGGAGAGAGAGTGAGACAGTGTGAGGGGAGAGAGTGAGACAGTGTGAGGAGAGAGTGAGACAGTATGTGAGGAGAGAGAGAGTGAGACAGTGGGTGAGGAGAGAGAGTGAGACAGTGTGTGAGGAGAGAGTGAGACAGTGTGTGAGGGGAGAGGGTGAGACAGTGTGAGGGGAGAGAGCGAGACAGTGTGTGAGGAGAGAGCGAGACAGTGTGTGAGGAGAGAGTAAGACAGCGTGTGAGGAGAGTGAGACACGGTGTGAGAGGAGAGAGAGTGAGACAGTGTGTGAGGAGAGAGTGAGACAGTGTGTGAGGAGAGAGTGAGACAGTGAGTGAGGAGAGAGAGTGAGACAGTGTGAGGGGAGAGAGTGAGACAGAGTGTGAGGAGAGAGTGAGACAGTGTGTGAGGAGAGAGAGAGTGAGACAGTGGGTGAGGAGAGAGAGTGAGACAGTGTGTGAGGAAAGAGTGAGAGAGTGTGTGAGGGGAGAGGGCGAGACAGTGTGAGGGGAGAGAGCGAGACAGTGTCTGAGGAGAGAGCGAGACAGTGTGTGAGCAGAGAGTAAGACAGCGTGTGAGGAGAGAGAGTGAGACAGTGTGCGAGAGGAGAGAGAGTGAGACAGTGTGTGAGGAGAGAGTGAGACAGTGTGTGAGGGGAGAGAGTTAGACAGAGTGAGGAGAGAGTGAGACAGTGTGTGAGGAGATGGAGAGTGAAACAGTGTGTGAGGGGAGAGAGTGAGACAGTGGGTGAGGAGAGAGTGAGACAGTGTGTGAGGGGAGAGATTGTGACAGACTGAGGAGAGAGTGAGACAGTGTGTGAGGAGAGAGAGAGTGAGACAGTGTGTGAGGGGAGAGAGTGTGACAGTGGGTGAGGGGAGAGAGTGAGAGAGTGTGAGGAGAGAGTGAGACAGTGTGTGAGGAGAAAAAGAGTTAGACAGTGTGTGAGGGGAGAGTGTGAGAGAGTGTGTGCGCAGAGAGAGTCAGACAGTGTGTGAGGAGAGAGTAAGACAGCGTGTGCGGAGAGAGAGTGAGACAGTGTGTGAGAGGAGAGAGATTGAGACAGTGTGTGAGGAGAGAGTGAGACAGTGTGTCAGGAGAGAGTGAGACAGTGGATGAGGGGAGAGAGTGAGACAGAGTGTGAGGAGAGAGGGAGACAGTGTGTGAGGAGAGAGAGAGTGAGACAGTGTGTGAGGGGAGAGAGTGAGACAGTGGGTGAGGGGAGAGAGTGAGACAGAGTGTGAGGAGAGAGTGAGACAGTGTGTGAGGAGAGAGAGAGTGAGACAGTGTGTGAGGGGAGAGAGTGAGACAGCGTGTGAGGAGAGAGAGTGAGACAGTGTGCGAGATTAGAGAGAGTGAGACAGTGTGAGGAGAGAGTGAGACAGTGTGTGAGGAGAGAGTGAGACAGTGTGTGAGGAGAGAGAGTGAGACAGTGTGTGAGGAGAGAGTGAGACAGTGTGCCAGGGGAGAGAGAGTGAGACAGAGTGTGGGGAGAGAGAGGGCGAGAGATATTGTGTGAGGGGAGAGAGTGAGACATTGTGTGAGGAGAGAGTGAGACAGTGTGCGAAGGGAGAGAGAGAGACAGTGTGTGAGGAGAGAGAGAGACGGTGTGCGAGGAGAGAGAAAGTGAGACAGTGTGTGAGGGGAGAGAGTGAGACAGTGTGTGAGGGGAGAGAGTGAGACAGTGTGTGAGGAGAGAGTGAGACAGTATGTGAGGACAGAGTGAGACAGTGTGTGAGGAGAGAGTGAGACAGCGTGTGAGGAGAGAGAGTGAGACAGTGTGTGAGAGGAGAGAGAGTGAGACAATGTGTGAGGAGAGAGTGAGACAGTGTGTGAGGGGAGAGAGTGTGAAAGAGTGAGGAGAGAGTGAGACAGTGTGTGAGGAGATATAGAGTGAGACTGTGTGAGGGGAGAGAGTGAGACAGTGGGTGAGGAGAGAGTGAGACAGTGTGTGAGGGGAGAGAGTGAGACAGAGTGAGGAGAGAGTGAGACAGTGTGTGAGGAGGGAGAGAGTGAGACATTGTGTATGGGGAGAGAGTGAGACAGTGTGTGAGGAGAGAGTGAGACAGTGTGTAAGGAGAGAGTGAGACAGTGTGTGAGGAGAGAGAGTGAGACAGTGTGTGAGGAGAGAGTGAGACAGTGTGTGAGAGATTGAGACAGTGTGTGAGGGGAGAGAGTGAGACAGTGAGAGGAGAGAGTGAGACAGTGTGTGAGGAGAGAATGAGACAGTGTGTGAGGAGTGAGTGAGACAGTGTGTGATGAGAGAGAGAGAGACAGTGTGTGGGGAGAGAGTGAGACAGTGTGTGAGGAGAGAGTAAGACAGTGTGTGTGGAGAGAGAGTGAGACAGTGTGTGAGGGGAAAGAGTGAGACAGTGTGTGAGGGGAGAGAGAGAGACAGTGTGTGAGGAGAGAGTGAGACAGTGTGTGATGAGAGAGAGAGAGACAGTGTGTGGGGAGAGAGTGAGACAGTGTGTGAGGAGAGAGTGAGACAGTGTGTGATGAGAGAGAGAGAGACAGTGTGTGGGGAGAGAGTGAGACAGTGTGTGAGGAGAGAGTAAGACAGTGTGTGTGGAGAGAGAGTGAGACAGTGTGTGAGGGGAAAGAGTGAGACAGTGTGTGAGGGGAGAGAGAGAGACAGTGTGTGAGGAGAGAGTGAGACAGTGTGTGAGGAGAGAGTGAGACAGTGTGTGAGGAGAGAGAGTGAGACAGTGTGTGAGGAGAGAGTGAGACAGTGTGTGAGGAGAGAGTGAGACAGTGTGTGAGTAGAGAGTGAGACAATATGTGAGGAGAGAGTGAGACAGTGTCTGAGGAGAGAGTGAGACGATATGTGAGGAGAGAGTGAGACAGTATGTGAGGAGAGAGAGAGACAGTGTGTTAGGGGAGAGAGTGAGACAGAGTGTGAGGAGAGAGTGAGATAGTGTGTGAGAGGAGAAAGAGTGAGACTGTGTGTGAGGAGAGAGTGAGACAGTGTGTGAGGAGAGAGTGAGACAGTGTGTGAGGAGAGAGTGAGACAGTGTGTGAGAGGAGAAAGAGTGAGACAGTGTGTGAGGAGAGAGTGAGACAGTGTGTGAGGAGAGAGTGAGACAGTGTGTGAGGGGAGAGAGTGAGACAGAGTGTGAGGAGAGTGTGAGACAGTGTGTGAGGAGGGAGAGAGTGAGACATTGTGTGAGGGGAGAGAGTGAGACAGTGTGTGAGGAGAGAGTGAGACAGTGTGTGAGGAGAGAGTCAGACAGCGTGTGAGGAGAGAGTGAGACAGTGTGTGAGGAGAGAGAGTGAGACAGTGTGTGAGAGAGTGAGACAGTGTGTGAGGGGAGAGAGTGAGACAGTGAGAGGAGAGAGTGAGACAGTATGTGAGGAGAGAGTGAGACAGTGTGTGAGGAGAGAGAGAGAGACAGTGTGTGGGGAGAGAGTGAGACAGTGTGAAAGGAGAGAGTAAGACAGTGTGTGAGGAGAGAGAGTGAGACAGTGTGTGAGGGGAGAGAGTGAGACAGTGTGTGAGGGGAGAGAGTGAGACAGTGTGTGAGGAGAGAGTGAGACAGTGTGTGAGGAGAGAGTGAGACAGTTTGTGAGGAGAGAGAATGAGACAGTGTGTGAGGAGAGAGTGAGACAGTGTGTGAGGAGAGAGTGAGACAGTGTGTGAGGAGAGAGTGAGACGATATGTGAGGAGAGAGTGAGACAGTGTGTGAGGAGAGAGTGAGACACTGTGAGGAGAGAGTGAGACAGTATGTGAGGAGAGAGTGAGACAGTGTGTGAGGAGAGAGTGAGACAGTGTGTGAGGAGAGAGAGTGAGACAGTGTGTGAGGAGAGTGTGAGACAGTGTGTGAGGAGAGTGTGAGACAGTGTGTGAGGAGGGAGTGAGACAGTGTGTGAGGAGAGTGTGAGACAGTGTGTGAGGAGGGAGTGAGACAGTGTGTGAGGAGAGAGTGAGACAGTGTGTGAGGAGAGTGAGACAATGTGTGAGGGGTAGAGTGAGACAGTGTCTGAGGAGAGAGAGTGAGACAGTGTGTGAGGAGAGAGAGAGAGACAGTGTGTGAGGAGAGAGAGACAGTGTGTGAGGAGAGAGGGTGAGACAGTGTGTGAGGAGAGAGAGAGTGAGACAGTGTGTGAGGAGAGAGAGAGAGACAGTGTGTGAGGAGAGAGAGAGAGACACTGTGAGGAGAGAGTGAGACAGTTTGTGAGGAGAGAGAGAGACAGTGTGTGAGGAGAGAGAGTGAGACAGTGTGTGAGGAGCTAGAGAGAGACAGTGTGTGAGGAGAGAGTGAGACAGTGTGTGAGGAGAGAGTGAGACAGTGTGTGAGGAGAGAGTGAGACAGTGTGTGAGGAGAGAGAGTGAGACAGTGTGTGAGGGGAGAGAGTGAGACAGTGTGTGAGGAGTGAGAGTGAGACAGTGTGTGAGGGGAGAGAGTGAGACAGAGTGTGAGGAGAGAGAGGTAGACAGTGTGTGAGGAGAGAGTGAGACAGTGTGTGAGGAGAGAGAGAGACAGTGTGTGAGGAGAGAGAGTGAGACAGTGTGTGAGGAGTGAGAGTGAGACAGTGTGTGAGGAGAGAGAGAGGGAGACAGTGTGTGAGGAGAGAGAGAGAGACAGTGTGTGAGGAGAGAGAGAGAGAGTGTGTGAGGAGAGAGTGAGACAGTGTGTGAGGAGAGAGAGAGAGACAGTGTGTGAGGAGAGAGAGAGACAGTGTGTGACGAGAGAGAGAGAGAGACAGTGTGTGAGGAGAGTGAGACAGTGTGTGAGGAGAGTGTGAGACAGTGTGTGAGGAGAGTGTGAGACAGTGTGTGAGGAGAGAGAGAGAGACAGTGTGTGAGGAGAGAGAGTGAGACAGTGTGTGAGGAGAGAGGGTGAGACAGTGTGTGAGGAGAGAGAGAGTGAGACAGTGTGTGAGGAGAGAGAGAGAGACAGTGTGTGAGGAGAGAGAGAGAGACACTGTGAGGAGAGAGTGAGACAGTTTGTGAGGAGAGAGAGAGAGTGTGTGAGGAGAGAGAGTGAGACAGTGTGTGAGGAGCTAGAGAGAGACAGTGTGTGAGGAGAGAGTGAGACAGTGTGTGAGGAGAGAGTGAGACAGTGTGTGAGGAGAGAGAGTGAGACAGTGTGTGAGGAGAGAGAGTGAGACAGTGTGTGAGGGGAGAGAGTGAGACATTGTGTGAGGAGAGAGAGTGAGACAGTGTGTGAGGGGAGAGAGTGAGACAGAGTGTGAGGAGAGAGAGGTAGACAGTGTGTGAGGAGAGAGTGAGACAGTGTGTGAGGAGAGAGAGAGACAGTGTGTGAGGAGAGAGAGTGAGACAGTGTGTGAGGAGAGAGAGTGAGACAGTGTGTGAGGAGAGAGAGAGTGAGACAGTGTGTGAGGAGAGAGAGAGAGACAGTGTGTGATGAGAGAGAGAGAGACAGTGTGTGAGGAGAGAGTGAGACAGTGTGTGAGGAGAGAGAGAGAGACAGTGTGTGAGGAGAGAGAGAGAGAGACAGTGTGTGGCGAGAGAGAGAGAGAGACAGTGTGTGAGGAGAGAGTGAGACAGTGTGTGAGGAGAGAGTGAGACAGTGTGTGAGGAGAGTGTGAGACAGTGTGTGAGGAGAGAGACTGAGACAGTGTGTGAGGAGAGAGCGTGAGACAGAGTGTGAGGATAGAGTGAGACAGTGTGTGAGGAGAGAGTGAGACAGTGTGTGAGAAGAGAGAGTGAGACAGTGTTTGAGGAGAGTGAGTGAGACAGTGAGTGAGGAGAGAGTGAGACAGTGTGTGAGGGGAGAGAGTGAGACAGTGTGTGAGGGGAGAGAGTGAGACAGTGTGTGAGGAGAGAGAGTGAGACAGTGAGTGAGGAGAGAGTGAGAGAGTGTGCGAGGAGAGAGCGAGACAGTGTGTGAGGAGAGAGTGAGACAGTGTGTGAGGAGAGAGTGAGACAGTGAGTGAGGAGAGAGAGTGAGACAGTGTGTGAGGAGAGAGAGTGAGACAGTGAGTGAGGAGAGAGAGTGAGACAGTGTATGAGGAGAGAGAGTGAGACAGTGAGTGAGGAGAGAGAGTGAGACAGTGTGTGAGGAGAGAGAGGGAGAGAGTGTGTGAGGAGAGAGTGAGACATTATGTGAGGAGAGAGTGAGACAGTGTGTGAGGGGAGATAGTTAGACAGTGTGTGAGGAGAGAGTGAGACAGTGTGTGAGGAGAGAGTAAGACAGCGTGTGAGGAGAGAGTGAGACAGTGTGTGAGGAGAGAGAGTGAGACAGTGTGTGAGAGAGTGAGACAGTGTGTGAGGGGAGAGAGTGAGACAGTTAGAGGAGAGAGTGAGACAGTATGTGAGGAGAGAGTGAGACAGTGTGTGAGGAGAGAGAGAGAGACAGTGTGTGGGGAGAGAGTGAGACAGTGTGTGAGGAGAGAGTAAGACAGTGTGTGAGGAGAGAGAGTGAGACAGTGTGTGAGGGGAGAGAGTGAGACAGTGTGTGAGGGGAGAGAGTGAGACAGTGTGTGAGGAGAGAGTGAGACAGTGTGTGAGGAGAGAATGAGACAGTTTGTGAGGAGAGAGAATGAGACAGTGTGTGAGGAGAGAGTGAGACAGTGTGTGAGGAGAGAGTGAGACAGTGTGTGAGGAGAGAGTGAGACGATATGTGAGGAGAGAGTGAGACAGTGTGTGAGGAGAGAGTGAGACACTGTGAGGAGAGAGTGAGACAGTATGTGAGGAGAGAGTGAGACAGTGTGTGAGGAGAGAGTGAGACAGTGTGTGAGGAGAGTGTGAGACAGTGTGAGGAGAGAGTGAGACAATGTGTGAGGGGTAGAGTGAGACAGTGTCTGAGGAGAGAGAGTGAGACAGTGTGTGAGGAGAGAGAGAGAGACAGTGTGTGAGGAGAGAGAGACAGTGTGTGAGGAGAGAGGGTGAGACAGTGTGTGAGGAGAGAGAGAGTGAGACAGTGTGTGAGGAGAGAGAGAGAGACAGTGTGTGAGGAGAGAGAGAGAGACAGTGTGTGATGAGAGAGAGAGAGACAGTGTGTGAGGAGAGAGTGAGACAGTGTGTGAGGAGAGAGAGAGAGACAGTGTGTGAGGAGAGAGAGAGAGAGACAGTGTGTGGCGAGAGAGAGAGAGAGACAGTGTGTGAGGAGAGAGTGAGACAGTGTGTGAGGAGAGAGTGAGACAGTGTGTGAGGAGAGTGTGAGACAGTGTGTGAGGAGAGAGACTGAGACAGTGTGTGAGGAGAGAGCGTGAGACAGAGTGTGAGGATAGAGTGAGACAGTGTGTGAGGAGAGAGTGAGACAGTGTGTGAGAAGAGAGAGTGAGACAGTGTTTGAGGAGAGTGAGTGAGACAGTGAGTGAGGAGAGAGTGAGACAGTGTGTGAGGGGAGAGAGTGAGACAGTGTGTGAGGGGAGAGAGTGAGACAGTGTGTGAGGAGAGAGAGTGAGACAGTGAGTGAGGAGAGAGTGAGAGAGTGTGCGAGGAGAGAGCGAGACAGTGTGTGAGGAGAGAGTGAGACAGTGTGTGAGGAGAGAGTGAGACAGTGAGTGAGGAGAGAGAGTGAGACAGTGTGTGAGGAGAGAGAGTGAGACAGTGAGTGAGGAGAGAGAGTGAGACAGTGTATGAGGAGAGAGAGTGAGACAGTGAGTGAGGAGAGAGAGTGAGACAGTGTGTGAGGAGAGAGAGGGAGAGAGTGTGTGAGGAGAGAGTGAGACATTATGTGAGGAGAGAGTGAGACAGTGTGTGAGGGGAGATAGTTAGACAGTGTGTGAGGAGAGAGTGAGACAGTGTGTGAGGAGAGAGTAAGACAGCGTGTGAGGAGAGAGTGAGACAGTGTGTGAGGAGAGAGAGTGAGACAGTGTGTGAGAGAGTGAGACAGTGTGTGAGGGGAGAGAGTGAGACAGTTAGAGGAGAGAGTGAGACAGTATGTGAGGAGAGAGTGAGACAGTGTGTGAGGAGAGAGAGAGAGACAGTGTGTGGGGAGAGAGTGAGACAGTGTGTGAGGAGAGAGTAAGACAGTGTGTGAGGAGAGAGAGTGAGACAGTGTGTGAGGGGAGAGAGTGAGACAGTGTGTGAGGGGAGAGAGTGAGACAGTGTGTGAGGAGAGAGTGAGACAGTGTGTGAGGAGAGAATGAGACAGTTTGTGAGGAGAGAGAATGAGACAGTGTGTGAGGAGAGAGTGAGACAGTGTGTGAGGAGAGAGTGAGACAGTGTGTGAGGAGAGAGTGAGACGATATGTGAGGAGAGAGTGAGACAGTGTGTGAGGAGAGAGTGAGACACTGTGAGGAGAGAGTGAGACAGTATGTGAGGAGAGAGTGAGACAGTGTGTGAGGAGAGAGTGAGACAGTGTGTGAGGAGAGTGTGAGACAGTGTGAGGAGAGAGTGAGACAATGTGTGAGGGGTAGAGTGAGACAGTGTCTGAGGAGAGAGAGTGAGACAGTGTGTGAGGAGAGAGAGAGAGACAGTGTGTGAGGAGAGAGAGACAGTGTGTGAGGAGAGAGGGTGAGACAGTGTGTGAGGAGAGAGAGAGTGAGACAGTGTGTGAGGAGAGAGAGAGAGACAGTGTGTGAGGAGAGAGAGAGAGACACTGTGAGGAGAGAGTGAGACAGTTTGTGAGGAGAGAGAGAGACAGTGTGTGAGGAGAGAGAGTGAGACATTGTGTGAGGAGCTAGAGAGAGACATTGTGTGAGGAGAGAGTGAGACAGTGTGTGAGGAGAGAGTGAGACAGTGTGTGAGGAGAGAGTGAGACAGTGTGTGAGGAGAGAGAGTGAGACAGTGTGTGAGGGGAGAGAGTGAGACAGTGAGTGAGGAGTGAGAGTGAGACAGTGTGTGAGGGGAGAGAGTGAGACAGAGTGTGAGGAGAGAGAGGTAGACAGTGTGTGAGGAGAGAGTGAGACAGTGTGTGAGGAGAGAGACAGTGTGTGAGGAGAGAGAGAGACAGTTTGTGAGGAGAGAGAGGGAGACAGTGTGTGAGGAGAGAGAGAGAGACAGTGTGTGATGAGAGAGAGACAGTGTGTGAGGAGAGAGTGAGACAGTGTGTGAGGAGAGAGAGAGAGACAGTGTGTGAGGAGAGAGAGAGAGAGACAGTGTGTGGCGAGAGAGAGAGACAGTGTGTGAGGAGAGAGTGAGACAGTGTGTGAGGAGAGAGTGAGACAGTGTGTGAGGAGAGTGTGAGACAGTGTGTGAGGAGAGAGAGTGAGACAGTGTGTGTGGAGAGAGCGTGAGACAGAGTGTGAGGATAGAGTGAGACAGTGTGTGAGGAGAGAGTGAGACAGTGTGTGAGAAGAGAGAGTGAGACAGTGTGTGAGGAGAGTGAGTGAGACAGTGAGTGAGGAGAGAGTGAGAGTGTGTGAGGGGAGAGAGTGAGACAGTGTGTGAGGGGAGAGAGTGAGACAGTGTGTGAGGAGAGAGATTGAGACAGTGAGTGACGAGAGAGTGAGAGAGTGTGCGAGGAGAGAGTGAGACAGTGTGTGAGGAGAGAGTGAGACAGTGTGTGAAGAGAGAGTGAGACATTGAGTGAGGAGAGAGAGTGAGACAGTGTGTGAGGAGAGAGAGTGAGACAGTGAGTGAGGAGAGAGAGTGAGACAGTGTATGAGGAGAGAGAGTGAGACAGTGAGTGAGGAGAGAGAGTGAGACAGTGTGTGAGGAGAGAGAGGGAGACAGTGTGTGAGGAGAGAGTGAGACATTATGTGAGGAGAGAGTGAGACAGTGTGTGAGGGGAGATAGTTAGACAGTGTGTGAGGAGAGAGTGAGACAGTGTGTGAGGGGAGAGTGAGACAGTGTGTGAGGGGAGAGTGAGAGAGTGTGTGAGGAGAGAGTGACAGTGTGCGAGGAGAGAGTGAGACAGTGTGCGAGGAGAGAGTGAGACAGTGTGTGAGGAGAGAGAGAGAGAGACAGTGTGTGAGGAGAGAGTGAGACAGTATGTGAGGGGAGAGAGTGAAACAGTGAGTGAGGAGAGAGTGAGACAGTGTGTGAGGAGAGAGTGAGACAGTGTGTGAGGAGAGAGTGAGACAGTGTGTGAGGAGAGAGTGAGACAGTGTGTGAGGAGAGAGTGAGACAGTATGTGAGGGGAGAGAGTGAAACAGTGAGTGAGGGGAGAGTGAGACAGTGTGTGAGGAGAGAGTGAGACAGTGTGCGAGGAGAGAGTGAGACAGTGTGCGAGGAGAGAGTGAGACAGTGTGTGAGGAGAGAGAGAGAGAGACAGTGTGTGACGGGAGAGAGTGAGACAGTGTGTGAGGAGAGAGTGAGACCGTGTGTGAGGAGAGAGAGACATGTGTGTGAGGAGAGAGTGAGACAGTGTGTGAGGAGAGAGAGAGAGACAGTGTGTGAGGAGAGAGTGAGACAGTATGTGAGGGGAGAGAGTGAAACAGTGAGTGAGGAGAGAGTGAGACAGTGTGTGAGGAGAGAGTGAGACAGTGTGTGAGGAGAGAGTGAGACAGTGTGTGAGGAGAGAGTGAGACAGTGTGTGAGGAGAGAGTGAGACAGTATGTGAGGGGAGAGAGTGAAACAGTGAGTGAGGGGAGAGTGAGACAGTGTGTGAGGAGAGAGTGAGACAGTGTGCGAGGAGAGAGTGAGACAGTGTGCGAGGAGAGAGTGAGACAGTGTGTGAGGAGAGAGAGAGAGAGACAGTGTGTGACGGGAGAGAGTGAGACAGTGTGTGAGGAGAGAGTGAGACCGTGTGTGAGGAGAGAGAGACATGTGTGTGAGGAGAGAGTGAGACAGTGTGTGAGGAGAGAGAGAGAGACAGTGTGTGAGGAGAGAATGAGAAAGTGTGTGAGGAGAGACTGAGACAGTGTGTGAGGAGAGTGAGACAGTGTGTGAGGAGAGAGAGTGAGACAGTGTGTGAGGAGAGAGAGTGAGACAGTGTGTGAGGAGAGAGAGTGAGACAGTGTGTGAGGAGAGAGTGAGACAGTGTGTGAGGAGAGAGAGTGAGACAGTGTGTGAGGAGAGAGTGAGACAGTGTGTGAGGAGAGAGTGAGACAGTGTGTGAGGAGAGGTAGACAGTGTGTGAGGAGAGAGAGAGAGACAGTGTGTGAGGAGAGAGTGAGACAGTGTGTGAGGAGAGAGAGAGTTTGTGAGGAGAGAGAGCGAGACAGTGTGTGAGGAGAGAGAGTAAGACAGTGTGTGAGTGGAGAGAGTGAGACAGAGTGTGAGGAGAGAGAGAGAAAGTGTGTGAGGAGAGAATGAGACAGTGTGTGAGGAGAGAGAGAGAGACAGTGTGTGAGGAGAGAGAGTGAGACAGTGTTTGAGGAGAGAGTGAGACAGTGTGTGAGGAGAGAGATTGAGACAGTGTGTGAGGAATGAGAGAGGGACAGTGTGTGAGGAGAGAGAGAGAGTCACTGCGAGGAGAGTGAGACAGTTTGTGAGGAGAGAGAGAGACAGTGTGTGAGGAGAGAGAGTTAGACAGTGTGTGACGGGAGAGAGTGAGACAGTGTGTGAGGAGAGAGTGAGACAGTGTGTGAGGAGAGAGTGAGACCGTGTGTGAGGAGAGAGAGAGACATGTGTGTGAGGAGAGAGTGAGACAGTGTGTGAGGAGAGAGAGTGAGACAGTGTGTGAGGAGAGAATGAGAAAGTGTGTGAGGAGAGAGTGAGACAGTTTGTGAGGAGAGAGTGAGACAGTGTGTGAGGAGAGAGAGTGAGACAGTGTGTGAGGAGAGAGAGTGAGACAGTGTGTGAGGAGAAAGAGTGAGACAGTGTGTGAGGAGAGAGTGAGACAGTGTGTGAGGAGAGAGACAGTGTGTGAGGAGAGAGTGAGACAGTGTGTGAGGAGAGAGTGAGACAGTGTGTGAGGAGAGGGAGACAGTGTGTGAGGAGAGAGAGAGAGACAGTGTGTGAGGAGAGAGTGAGACAGTGTGTGAGGAGAGAGAGAGACAGTGTGTGAGGAGAGAGAGTGAGACAGCGTGTGAGGAGAGAGAGTGAGACAGTGTGTGAGGGGAGAGAGTGAGACAGAGTGTGAGGAGAGAGAGAGAAAGTGTGTGAGGAGAGAGTGAGACAGTGTGAGGAGAGAGAGAGAGACAGTGTGTGAGGAGAGAGAGTGAGACAGTGTGTGAGGAGAGAGTGAGACAGTGTGTGAGGAGAGAGATTGAGACAGTGTGTGAAGAGAGAGAGACAGTGTGTGAGGAGAGAGAGAGAGACACTGTGAGCAGGGAGTGAGACAGTTTGTGAGGAGAGAGAGAGACTGTGTGAGGTGAGAGAGTGAGACAGTGTGTGAGGAGAGAGAGAGAGACAGTGTGTGAGGAGAGAGTGAGAGTGTGTGAGGAGAGAGTGAGACAGTGTGTGAGGAGAGAGAGTGAGACAGTGTGTGAGGAGAGAGAGTGAGACAGTGTGTGAGGGGAGAGAGTGAGACAGTGTGAGGAGAGAGAGAGACAGTGTGTGAGGAGAGAGTGAGACAGTGTGTGAGGAGCGAGAGAGACAGTGTGTGAGGAGAGAGAGTGAGACAGTGTGTGAGGAGAGAGAGTGAGACAGTGTGTGAGGAGAGAGAGAGTGAGACAGTGTGTGAGGAGAGAGAGAGACAGTGTGTGAGGAGGAGAGAGAGAGACAGTGTGTGAGGAGAGAGAGAGAGACAGTGTGTGAGGAGAGAGTGAGACAGTGTGTGAGGAGAGAGTGAGACAGTGTGTGAGGAGAGTGAGAGTGAGTCAGTGTGTGAGGAGAGAGAGAGAGACAGTGTGTGAGGAGAGAGTGAGACAGTGTGTGAGGAGAGAGTGAGACAGTGTGTGACGAGAGTGAGACAGTGTGTGAGGAGAGAGTGAGACAGTGTGTGAGGGGAGAGAGTGAGACAGAGTGAGGAGAGAGTGAGACAGTGTGTGAGGAGATAGAGAGTGAGGCAGTATGTGAGGGGAGAGAGTGAGACAGTGGGTGAGGAGAGAGTGAGACAGTGTGTGAGGGGAGAGATTGTGACAGACTGAGGAGAGAGTGAGACAGTGTGTGAGGAGAGAGAGAGTGAGAGTGTGTGAGGGGAGAGAGTGAGACAGTGGGTGAGGGGAGAGAGTGAGACAGAGTGTGAGGAGAGAGTGAGACAGTGTGTGAGAAGAAAAAGAGTTAGACAGTGTGTGAGGGGAGAGTGTGAGAGAGTGTGTGCGCAGAGAGAGTCAGACAGTGTGTGAGGAAAGAGTAAGACAGCGTGTGCGGAGAGAGAGTGAGACAGTGTGTGAGAGGAGAGAGAGTGAGACAGTGTGTGAGGAGAGAGTGAGACAGTGTGTCAGGAGAGAGTGAGACAGTGGATGAGGGGAGAGAGTGAGACAGAGTGTGAGGAGAGAGTGAGACAGTGTGTGAGGAGAGAGAGAGTGAGACAGTGTGTGAGGGGAGAGAGTGAGACAGTGGGTGAGGGGAGAGAGTGAGACAGAGTGTGAGGAGAGAGTGAGACAGTGTGTGAGGAGAGAGAGAGTGAGACAGTGTGTGAGGGGAGAGAGTGAGACAGTGTGTGAGGAGAGAGTAAGACAGCGTGTGAGGAGAGAGAGTGAGACAGTGTGCGAGATTAGAGAGAGTGAGACAGTGTGAGGAGAGAGTGAGACAGTGTGTGAGGAGAGAGTGAGACAGTGTGTGAGGAGAGAGAGTGAGACAGTGTGTGAGGAGAGAGTGAGACAGTGTATGAAGGGAGAGAGTGAGACAGTGTGTGAGGAGAGTGTGAGACAGTGTGTGAGGAGAGAGAGAGACAGTGTGCCAGGGGAGAGAGAGTGAGACAGAGTGTGGGGAGAGAGAGGGCGAGAGATATTGTGTGAGGGGAGAGAGTGAGACAGAGTGTGAGGAGAGAGTGAGACAGTGTGTGAGGAGAGAGAGAGTGTGACAGTGTGTGAGGGGAGAGAGTCAGACAGTGGGTGAGGGGAGAGAGTGAGACAGAGTGTGAGGAGAGAGTGAGACAGTGTGTGAGGAGAGAGAGAGTGAGACAGTGTGTGAGGGGAGAGAGTGAGACAGTGTGTGAGGAGAGAGAGTGAGACAGTGTGTGAGGAGAGAGTAAGACAGCGTGTGAGGAGAGAGAGTGAGACAGTGTGTGCGAGGAGAAAGAGTGAGACAGTGTGTGAGGAGAGAGTGAGACAGTGTGTGAGGAGAGAGTGAGACAGTGTGTGAGGAGAGAGTGAGACAGTGTGTGAGGGGAGAGAGTGAGACAGAGTGTGAGGAGTGAGTGAAACAGTGTGTGAGGAGGGAGAGAGTGAGACATTGTGTGAGGGGAGAGAGAGAGACAGTGTGTGGGGAGAGAGTGAGACAGTGTGTGAGGAGAGAGTAAGACAGTGTGTGAGGAGAGAGAGTGAGACAGTGTGTGAGGGGAGAGAGTGAGACAGTGTGTGAGGGGAGAGAGAGAGACAGTGTGTGAGGAGAGAGTGAGACAGTGTGTGAGGAGAGAGTGAGACAATGTGTGAGGAGAGAGAGTGAGACAGTGTGTGAGGAGAGAGTGAGACAGTGTGTGAGGAGAGAGTGAGACGATATGTGAGGAGAGAGTGAGACAGTGTGTGAGGAGAGAGTGAGACACTGTGAGGAGAGAGTGAGACAGTATGTGAGGAGAGAGAGAGACAGTGTGTGAGGGGAGAGAGTGAGACAGAGTGTGAGGAGAGAGGCAGATAGTGTGTGAGAGGAGAAAGAGTGAGACTGTGTGTGAGGAGAGAGTGAGACAGTGTGTGAGGGGAGAGAGTGAGACAGAGTGTGAGGAGTGAGTGAGACAGTGTGTGAGGAGGGAGAGAGTGAGACATTGTGTGTGGGGAGAGAGTGAGACAGTGTGTGAGGAGAGAGTGAGACAGTGCGTAAGGAGAGAGTGAGACAGTGTGTGAGGAGAGAGTAAGAGCGTGTGAGGTGAGAGAGTGAGACAGTGTGCGAGAGGAGAGAGAGTGAGACTGTGTGAGGAGAGAGTGAGACAGCGTGTGAGGAGAGAGAGTGAGACAGTGTGCGAGAGGAGAGAGAGTGAGACAATGTGTGAGGAGAGAGTGAGACAGTGTGTGACGAGAGTGAGACAGTGTGTGAGGAGAGAGTGAGACAGTGTGTGAGGGGAGAGAGTGAGACAGAGTGAGGAGAGAGTGAGACAGTGTGTGAGGAGATAGAGAGTGAGGCAGTGTGTGAGGGGAGAGAGTGAGACAGTGGGTGAGGGGAGAGAGTGAGACAGAGTGTGAGGAGTGAGTGAGACAGTGTGTGAGGAGGGAGAGAGTGAGACATTGTGTGTGGGGAGAGAGTGAGACAGTGTGTGAGGAGAGAGTGAGACAGTGCGTAAGGAGAGAGTGAGACAGTGTGTGAGGAGAGAGTAAGAGCGTGTGAGGTGAGAGAGTGAGACAGTGTGCGAGAGGAGAGAGAGTGAGACTGTGTTAGGAGAGAGTGAGACAGCGTGTGAGGAGAGAGAGTGAGACAGTGTGCGAGAGGAGAGAGAGTGAGACAATGTGTGAGGAGAGAGTGAGACAGTGTGTGACGAGAGTGAGACAGTGTGTGAGGAGAGAGTGAGACAGTGTGTGAGGGGAGAGAGTGAGACAGAGTGAGGAGAGAGTGAATCAGTGTGTGAGGAGATAGAGAGTGAGGCAGTGTGTGAGGGGAGAGAGTGAGACAGTGGGTGAGGAGAGAGTGAGACAGTGTGTGAGGGGAGAGATTGTGACAGACTGAGGAGAGAGTGAGACAGTGTGTGAGGAGAGAGAGAGTGAGAGTGTGTGAGGGGAGAGAGTGAGACAGTGGGTGAGGGGAGAGAGTGAGACAGAGTGTGAGGAGAGAGTGAGACAGTGTGTGAGGAGAAAAAGAGTTAGACAGTGTGTGAGGGGAGAGTGTGAGAGAGTGTGTGCGCAGAGAGAGTCAGACAGTGTGTGAGGAGAGAGTAAGACAGCGTGTGCGGAGAGAGAGTGAGACAGTGTGTGAGAGGAGAGAGAGTGAGACAGTGAGGAGAGAGTGAGACAGTGTGTCAGGAGAGAGTGAGACAGTGGATGAGGGGAGAGAGTGAGACAGAGTGTGAGGAGAGAGTGAGACAGTGTGTGAGGAGAGAGAGAGTGAGACAGTGTGTGAGGGGAGAGAGTGAGACAGTGGGTGAGGGGAGAGAGTGAGACAGAGTGTGAGGAGAGAGTGAGAGTGTGTGAGGAGAGAGAGAGTGAGACAGTGTGTGAGGGGAGAGAGTGAGACAGTGTGTGAGGAGAGAGTAAGACAGCGTGTGAGGAGAGAGAGTGAGACAGTGTGCGAGATTAGAGAGAGTGAGACAGTGTGAGGAGAGAGTGAGACAGTGTGTGAGGAGAGAGTGAGACAGTGTGTGAGGAGAGAGAGTGAGACAGTGTGTGAGGAGAGAGTGAGACAGTGTATGAGGGGAGAGAGTGAGACAGTGTGTGAGGAAAGTGTGAGACAGTGTGTGAGGAGAGAGAGAGACAGTGTGCCAGGGGAGAGAGAGTGAGACAGAGTGTGAGGAGAGAGTGAGACAGTGTGTGAGGAGAGAGAGAGTGTGACAGTGTGTGAGGGGAGAGAGTGAGACAGTGGGTGAGGGGAGAGAGTGAGACAGAGTGTGAGGAGAGAGTGAGACAGTGTGTGAGGAGAGAGAGAGTGAGACAGTGTGTGAGGGGAGAGAGTGAGACAGTGTGTGAGGAGAGAGAGTGAGACAGTGTGTGAGGAGAGAGTAAGACAGCGTGTGAGGAGAGAGAGTGAGACAGTGTGTGCGAGGAGAAAGAGTGAGACAGTGTGTGAGGAGAGAGTGAGACAGTGTGTGAGGAGAGAGTGAGACAGTGTGTGAGGAGAGAGTGAGACAATGTGTGAGGGGAGAGAGTGAGACAGAGTGTGAGGAGTGAGTGAAACAGTGTGTGAGGAGGGAGAGAGTGAGACATTGTGTGAGGGGAGAGAGAGAGACAGTGTGTGGGGAGAGAGTGAGACAGTGTGTGAGGAGAGAGTAAGACAGTGTGTGAGGAGAGAGAGTGAGACAGTGTGTGAGGAGAGAGAGTGAGACAGTGTGTGAGAGAGTGAGACAGTGTGTGAGGGGAGAGAGTGAGACAGTGAGAGGAGAGAGTGAGACAGTATGTGAGGAGAGAGTGAGACAGTGTGTGAGGAGAGAGAGAGAGACAGTGTGTGGGGAGAGAGTGAGACAGTGTGTGAGGAGAGAGTAAGACAGTGTGTGAGGAGAGAGAGTGAGACAGTGTGTGAGGGGAGAGAGTGAGACAGTGTGTGAGGGGAGAGAGTGAGACAGTGTGTGAGGAGAGAGTGAGACAGTGTGTGAGGAGAGAGTGAGACAGTTTGTGAGGAGAGAGAATGAGACAGTGTGTGAGGAGAGAGTGAGACAGTGTGTGAGGAGAGAGTGAGAGTGTGTGAGGAGAGAGTGAGACGATATGTGAGGAGAGAGTGAGACAGTGTGTGAGGAGAGAGAGAGACAGTGTGTGAGGAGGAGAGAGAGAGACAGTGTGTGAGGAGAGAGAGAGAGACAGTGTGTGAGGAGAGAGTGAGACAGTGTGTGAGGAGAGAGTGAGACAGTGTGTGAGGAGAGTGAGAGTGAGTCAGTGTGTGAGGAGAGAGAGAGAGACAGTGTGTGAGGAGAGAGTGAGACAGTGTGTGAGGAGAGAGTGAGACAGTGTGTGACGAGAGTGAGACAGTGTGTGAGGAGAGAGTGAGACAGTGTGTGAGGGGAGAGAGTGAGACAGAGTGAGGAGAGAGTGAGACAGTGTGTGAGGAGATAGAGAGTGAGGCAGTGTGTGAGGGGAGAGAGTGAGACAGTGGGTGAGGAGAGAGTGAGACAGTGTGTGAGGGGAGAGATTGTGACAGACTGAGGAGAGAGTGAGACAGTGTGTGAGGAGAGAGAGAGTGAGAGTGTGTGAGGGGAGAGAGTGAGACAGTGGGTGAGGGGAGAGAGTGAGACAGAGTGTGAGGAGAGAGTGAGACAGTGTGTGAGAAGAAAAAGAGTTAGACAGTGTGTGAGGGGAGAGTGTGAGAGAGTGTGTGCGCAGAGAGAGTCAGACAGTGTGTGAGGAAAGAGTAAGACAGCGTGTGCGGAGAGAGAGTGAGACAGTGTGTGAGAGGAGAGAGAGTGAGACAGTGTGTGAGGAGAGAGTGAGACAGTGTGTCAGGAGAGAGTGAGACAGTGGATGAGGGGAGAGAGTGAGACAGAGTGTGAGGAGAGAGTGAGACAGTGTGTGAGGAGAGAGAGAGTGAGACAGTGTGTGAGGGGAGAGAGTGAGACAGTGGGTGAGGGGAGAGAGTGAGACAGAGTGTGAGGAGAGAGTGAGACAGTGTGTGAGGAGAGAGAGAGTGAGACAGTGTGTGAGGGGAGAGAGTGAGACAGTGTGTGAGGAGAGAGTAAGACAGCGTGTGAGGAGAGAGAGTGAGACAGTGTGCGAGATTAGAGAGAGTGAGACAGTGTGAGGAGAGAGTGAGACAGTGTGTGAGGAGAGAGTGAGACAGTGTGTGAGGAGAGAGAGTGAGACAGTGTGTGAGGAGAGAGTGAGACAGTGTATGAAGGGAGAGAGTGAGACAGTGTGTGAGGAGAGTGTGAGACAGTGTGTGAGGAGAGAGAGAGACAGTGTGCCAGGGGAGAGAGAGTGAGACAGAGTGTGGGGAGAGAGAGGGCGAGAGATATTGTGTGAGGGGAGAGAGTGAGACAGAGTGTGAGGAGAGAGTGAGACAGTGTGTGAGGAGAGAGAGAGTGTGACAGTGTGTGAGGGGAGAGAGTCAGACAGTGGGTGAGGGGAGAGAGTGAGACAGAGTGTGAGGAGAGAGTGAGACAGTGTGTGAGGAGAGAGAGAGTGAGACAGTGTGTGAGGGGAGAGAGTGAGACAGTGTGTGAGGAGAGAGAGTGAGACAGTGTGTGAGGAGAGAGTAAGACAGCGTGTGAGGAGAGAGAGTGAGACAGTGTGTGCGAGGAGAAAGAGTGAGACAGTGTGTGAGGAGAGAGTGAGACAGTGTGTGAGGAGAGAGTGAGACAGTGTGTGAGGAGAGAGTGAGACAGTGTGTGAGGGGAGAGAGTGAGACAGAGTGTGAGGAGTGAGTGAAACAGTGTGTGAGGAGGGAGAGAGTGAGACATTGTGTGAGGGGAGAGAGAGAGACAGTGTGTGGGGAGAGAGTGAGACAGTGTGTGAGGAGAGAGTAAGACAGTGTGTGAGGAGAGAGAGTGAGACAGTGTGTGAGGGGAGAGAGTGAGACAGTGTGTGAGGGGAGAGAGAGAGACAGTGTGTGAGGAGAGAGTGAGACAGTGTGTGAGGAGAGAGTGAGACAATGTGTGAGGAGAGAGAGTGAGACAGTGTGTGAGGAGAGAGTGAGACAGTGTGTGAGGAGAGAGTGAGACGATATGTGAGGAGAGAGTGAGACAGTGTGTGAGGAGAGAGTGAGACACTGTGAGGAGAGAGTGAGACAGTATGTGAGGAGAGAGAGAGACAGTGTGTGAGGGGAGAGAGTGAGACAGAGTGTGAGGAGAGAGGCAGATAGTGTGTGAGAGGAGAAAGAGTGAGACTGTGTGTGAGGAGAGAGTGAGACAGTGTGTGAGGGGAGAGAGTGAGACAGAGTGTGAGGAGTGAGTGAGACAGTGTGTGAGGAGGGAGAGAGTGAGACATTGTGTGTGGGGAGAGAGTGAGACAGTGTGTGAGGAGAGAGTGAGACAGTGCGTAAGGAGAGAGTGAGACAGTGTGTGAGGAGAGAGTAAGAGCGTGTGAGGTGAGAGAGTGAGACAGTGTGCGAGAGGAGAGAGAGTGAGACTGTGTGAGGAGAGAGTGAGACAGCGTGTGAGGAGAGAGAGTGAGACAGTGTGCGAGAGGAGAGAGAGTGAGACAATGTGTGAGGAGAGAGTGAGACAGTGTGTGACGAGAGTGAGACAGTGTGTGAGGAGAGAGTGAGACAGTGTGTGAGGGGAGAGAGTGAGACAGAGTGAGGAGAGAGTGAGACAGTGTGTGAGGAGATAGAGAGTGAGGCAGTGTGTGAGGGGAGAGAGTGAGACAGTGGGTGAGGGGAGAGAGTGAGACAGAGTGTGAGGAGTGAGTGAGACAGTGTGTGAGGAGGGAGAGAGTGAGACATTGTGTGTGGGGAGAGAGTGAGACAGTGTGTGAGGAGAGAGTGAGACAGTGCGTAAGGAGAGAGTGAGACAGTGTGTGAGGAGAGAGTAAGAGCGTGTGAGGTGAGAGAGTGAGACAGTGTGCGAGAGGAGAGAGAGTGAGACTGTGTGAGGAGAGAGTGAGACAGCGTGTGAGGAGAGAGAGTGAGACAGTGTGCGAGAGGAGAGAGAGTGAGACAATGTGTGAGGAGAGAGTGAGACAGTGTGTGACGAGAGTGAGACAGTGTGTGAGGAGAGAGTGAGACAGTGTGTGAGGGGAGAGAGTGAGACAGAGTGAGGAGAGAGTGAATCAGTGTGTGAGGAGATAGAGAGTGAGGCAGTGTGTGAGGGGAGAGAGTGAGACAGTGGGTGAGGAGAGAGTGAGACAGTGTGTGAGGGGAGAGATTGTGACAGACTGAGGAGAGAGTGAGACAGTGTGTGAGGAGAGAGAGAGTGAGAGTGTGTGAGGGGAGAGAGTGAGACAGTGGGTGAGGGGAGAGAGTGAGACAGAGTGTGAGGAGAGAGTGAGACAGTGTGTGAGGAGAAAAAGAGTTAGACAGTGTGTGAGGGGAGAGTGTGAGAGAGTGTGTGCGCAGAGAGAGTCAGACAGTGTGTGAGGAGAGAGTAAGACAGCGTGTGCGGAGAGAGAGTGAGACAGTGTGTGAGAGGAGAGAGAGTGAGACAGTGAGGAGAGAGTGAGACAGTGTGTCAGGAGAGAGTGAGACAGTGGATGAGGGGAGAGAGTGAGACAGAGTGTGAGGAGAGAGTGAGACAGTGTGTGAGGAGAGAGAGAGTGAGACAGTGTGTGAGGGGAGAGAGTGAGACAGTGGGTGAGGGGAGAGAGTGAGACAGAGTGTGAGGAGAGAGTGAGAGTGTGTGAGGAGAGAGAGAGTGAGACAGTGTGTGAGGGGAGAGAGTGAGACAGTGTGTGAGGAGAGAGTAAGACAGCGTGTGAGGAGAGAGAGTGAGACAGTGTGCGAGATTAGAGAGAGTGAGACAGTGTGAGGAGAGAGTGAGACAGTGTGTGAGGAGAGAGTGAGACAGTGTGTGAGGAGAGAGAGTGAGACAGTGTGTGAGGAGAGAGTGAGACAGTGTATGAGGGGAGAGAGTGAGACAGTGTGTGAGGAAAGTGTGAGACAGTGTGTGAGGAGAGAGAGAGACAGTGTGCCAGGGGAGAGAGAGTGAGACAGAGTGTGAGGAGAGAGTGAGACAGTGTGTGAGGAGAGAGAGAGTGTGACAGTGTGTGAGGGGAGAGAGTGAGACAGTGGGTGAGGGGAGAGAGTGAGACAGAGTGTGAGGAGAGAGTGAGACAGTGTGTGAGGAGAGAGAGAGTGAGACAGTGTGTGAGGGGAGAGAGTGAGACAGTGTGTGAGGAGAGAGAGTGAGACAGTGTGTGAGGAGAGAGTAAGACAGCGTGTGAGGAGAGAGAGTGAGACAGTGTGTGCGAGGAGAAAGAGTGAGACAGTGTGTGAGGAGAGAGTGAGACAGTGTGTGAGGAGAGAGTGAGACAGTGTGTGAGGAGAGAGTGAGACAGTGTGTGAGGGGAGAGAGTGAGACAGAGTGTGAGGAGTGAGTGAAACAGTGTGTGAGGAGGGAGAGAGTGAGACATTGTGTGAGGGGAGAGAGAGAGACAGTGTGTGGGGAGAGAGTGAGACAGTGTGTGAGGAGAGAGTAAGACAGTGTGTGAGGAGAGAGAGTGAGACAGTGTGTGAGGAGAGAGAGTGAGACAGTGTGTGAGAGAGTGAGACAGTGTGTGAGGGGAGAGAGTGAGACAGTGAGAGGAGAGAGTGAGACAGTATGTGAGGAGAGAGTGAGACAGTGTGTGAGGAGAGAGAGAGAGACAGTGTGTGGGGAGAGAGTGAGACAGTGTGTGAGGAGAGAGTAAGACAGTGTGTGAGGAGAGAGAGTGAGACAGTGTGTGAGGGGAGAGAGTGAGACAGTGTGTGAGGGGAGAGAGTGAGACAGTGTGTGAGGAGAGAGTGAGACAGTGTGTGAGGAGAGAGTGAGACAGTTTGTGAGGAGAGAGAATGAGACAGTGTGTGAGGAGAGAGTGAGACAGTGTGTGAGGAGAGAGTGAGAGTGTGTGAGGAGAGAGTGAGACGATATGTGAGGAGAGAGTGAGACAGTGTGTGAGGAGAGAGTGAGACACTGTGAGGAGAGAGTGAGACAGTATGTGAGGAGAGAGTGAGACAGTGTGTGAGGAGAGAGTGAGACAGTGTGTGAGGAGAGTGTGAGACAGTGTGAGGAGAGAGTGAGACAATGTGTGAGGGGTAGAGTGAGACAGTGTCTGAGGAGAGAGAGTGAGACAGTGTGTGAGGAGAGAGAGAGAGACAGTGTGTGAGGAGAGAGAGACAGTGTGTGAGGAGAGAGGGTGAGACAGTGTGTGAGGAGAGAGAGAGTGAGACAGTGTGTGAGGAGAGAGAGAGAGACAGTGTGTGAGGAGAGAGAGAGAGACACTGTGAGGAGAGAGTGAGACAGTTTGTGAGGAGAGAGAGAGACAGTGTGTGAGGAGAGAGAGTGAGACAGTGTGTGAGGAGCTAGAGAGAGACAGTGTGTGAGGAGAGAGTGAGACAGTGTGTGAGGAGAGAGTGAGACAGTGTGTGAGGAGAGAGTGAGACAGTGTGTGAGGAGAGAGAGTGAGACAGTGTGTGAGGGGAGAGAGTGAGACAGTGTGTGAGGAGTGAGAGTGAGAGAGTGTGTGAGGGGAGAGAGTGAGACAGAGTGTGAGGAGAGAGAGGTAGACAGTGTGTGAGGAGAGAGTGAGACAGTGTGTGAGGAGAGAGAGAGACAGTGTGTGAGGAGAGAGAGTGAGACAGTGTGTGAGGAGAGAGTGAGACAGTGTGTGAGGAGAGGGAGTGAGACAGTGTGTGAGGAGAGAGAGAGGGAGACAGTGTGTGAGGAGAGAGAGAGAGACAGTGTGTGAGGAGAGAGAGAGAGACAGTGTGTGAGGAGAGAGTGAGACAGTGTGTGAGGAGAGAGAGAGAGACAGTGTGTGAGGAGAGAGAGAGAGAGACAGTGTGTGACGAGAGAGAGAGAGAGACAGTGTGTGAGGAGAGAGTGAGACAGTGTGTGAGGAGAGAGTGAGACAGTGTGTGAGGAGAGTGTGAGACAGTGTGTGAGGAGAGAGTGAGACAGTGTGTGAGGAGAGAGTGAGACAGTGTGTGAGGAGAGAGAGAGAGACAGTGTGTGAGGAGAGAGAGTGAGACAGTGTGTGAGGAGAGAGGGTGAGACAGTGTGTGAGGAGAGAGAGAGTGAGACAGTGTGTGAGGAGAGAGAGAGAGACAGTGTGTGAGGAGAGAGAGAGAGACACTGTGAGGAGAGAGTGAGACAGTTTGTGAGGAGAGAGAGAGACAGTGTGTGAGGAGAGAGAGTGAGACAGTGTGTGACGAGAGAGAGAGAGAGACAGTGTGTGAGGAGAGAGTGAGACAGTGTGTGAGGAGAGAGTGAGACAGTGTGTGACGAGAGAGTGAGACAGTGTGTGAGGAGAGAGAGAGAGACAGTGTGTGAGGAGAGAGAGTGAGACAGTGTGTGAGGAGAGAGGGTGAGACAGTGTGTGAGGAGAGAGAGAGTGAGACAGTGTGTGAGGAGAGAGAGAGAGACAGTGTGTGAGGAGAGAGAGAGAGACACTGTGAGGAGAGAGTGAGACAGTGTGTGAGGAGAGAGTGAGACAGTGTGTGAGGAGAGAGAGTGAGACAGTGTGTGAGGAGAGAGTGAGACAGTGTATGAGGGGAGAGAGTGAGACAGTGTGTGAGGAGAGTGTGAGACAGTGTGTGAGGAGAGAGAGAGACAGTGTGCCAGGGGAGAGAGAGTGAGACAGAGTGTGAGGAGAGAGTGAGACAGTGTGTGAGGAGAGAGAGAGTGTGACAGTGTGTGAGGGGAGAGAGTGAGACAGTGGGTGAGGGGAGAGAGTGAGACAGAGTGTGAGGAGAGAGTGAGACAGTGTGTGAGGAGAGAGAGTGTGAGACAGTGTGTGAGGGGAGAGAGTGAGATAGTGTGTGAGGAGAGAGAGTGAGACAGTGTGTGAGGAGAGAGTAAGACAGCGTGTGAGGAGAGAGAGTGAGACAGTGTGTGCGAGGAGAAAGAGTGAGACAGTGTGTGAGGAGAGAGTGAGACAGTGTGTGAGGAGAGAGTGAGACAGTGTGTGAGGAGAGAGTGAGACAGTGTGTGAGGGGAGAGAGTGAGACAGAGTGTGAGGAGAGAGAGTGAGACAGTGTGTGAGGAGAGAGTAAGACAGCGTGTGAGGAGAGAGAGTGAGACAGTGTGTGCGAGGAGAAAGAGTGAGACAGTGTGTGAGGAGAGAGTGAGACAGTGTGTGAGGAGAGAGTGAGACAGTGTGTGAGGAGAGAGTGAGACAGTGTGTGAGGAGAGAGAGAGACAGTGTGTGAGGAGAGAGAGTGAGACAGTGTGTGAGGAGAGAGTGAGACAGTGTGTGAGGAGTGAGTGAAACAGTGTGTGAGGAGGGAGAGAGGGAGACATTGTGTGAGGGGAGAGAGAGAGACAGTGTGTGGGGAGAGAGTGAGACAGTGTGTGAGGAGAGAGTAAGACAGTGTGTGAGGAGAGAGAGTGAGACAGTGTGTGAGGAGAGAGAGTGAGACAGTGTGTGAGAGAGTGAGACAGTGTGTGAGGGGAGAGAGTGAGACAGTGAGAGGAGAGAGTGAGACAGTATGTGAGGAGAGAGTGAGACAGTGTGTGAGGAGAGAGAGAGAGACAGTGTGTGGGGAGAGAGTGAGACAGTGTGTGAGGAGAGAGTAAGACAGTGTGTGAGGAGAGAGAGTGAGACAGTGTGTGAGGGGAGAGAGTGAGACAGTGTGTGAGGGGAGAGAGTGAGACAGTGTGTGAGGAGAGAGTGAGACAGTGTGTGAGGAGAGAGTGAGACAGTTTGTGAGGAGAGAGAATGAGACAGTGTGTGAGGAGAGAGTGAGACAGTGTGTGAGGAGAGAGTGAGAGTGTGTGAGGAGAGAGTGAGACGATATGTGAGGAGAGAGTGAGACAGTGTGTGAGGAGAGAGTGAGACACTGTGAGGAGAGAGTGAGACAGTATGTGAGGAGAGAGTGAGACAGTGTGTGAGGAGAGAGTGAGACAGTGTGTGAGGAGAGTGTGAGACAGTGTGAGGAGAGAGTGAGACAATGTGTGAGGTGTAGAGTGGGACAGTGTCTGAGGAGAGAGAGTGAGACAGTGTGTGAGGAGAGAGAGAGAGACAGTGTGTGAGGAGAGAGAGACAGTATGTGAGGAGAGAGGGTGAGACAGTGTGTGAGGAGAGAGAGAGTGAGACAGTGTGTGAGGAGAGAGAGAGAGAGACAGTGTGTGAGGAGAGAGAGAGAGACACTGTGAGGAGAGAGTGAGACAGGTTGTGAGGAGAGAGAGAGACAGTGTGTGAGGAGAGAGAGTGAGACAGTGTGTGAGGAGCTAGAGAGAGACAGTGTGTGAGGAGAGAGTGAGACAGTGTGTGAGGAGAGAGTGAGACAGTGTGTGAGGAGAGAGTGAGACAGTGTGTGAGGAGAGAGAGTGAGACAGTGTGTGAGGGGAGAGAGTGAGACAGTGTGTGAGGAGTGAGAGTGAGACAGTGTGTGAGGGGAGAGAGTGAGACAGAGTGTGAGGAGAGAGAGGTAGACAGTGTGTGAGGAGAGAGTGAGACAGTGTGTGAGGAGAGAGAGAGACAGTGTGTGAGGAGAGAGAGTGAGACAGTGTGAGAGGAGAGGGAGTGAGACAGTGTGTGAGGAGAGAGAGAGGGAGACAGTGTGTGAGGAGAGAGAGAGAGACAGTGTGTGAGGAGAGAGAGAGAGACAGTGTGTGAGGAGAGAGTGAGACAGTGTTTGAGGAGAGAGAGAGAGACAGTGTGTGAGGAGAGAGAGAGAGAGACAGTGTGTGATGAGAGAGAGAGAGAGACAGTGTGTGAGGAGAGAGTGAGACAGTGTGTGAGGAGAGAGTGAGACAGTGTGTGAGGAGAGTGTGAGACAGTGTGTGAGGAGAGAGTGAGACAGTGTGTGAGGAGAGAGTGAGACAGTGTGTGAGGAGAGAGAGAGAGACAGTGTGTGAGGAGAGAGAGTGAGACAGTGTGTGAGGAGAGAGGGTGAGACAGTGTGTGAGGAGAGAGAGTGAGACAGTGTGTGAGGGGAGAGAGTGAGACAGTGTGTGAGGGGAGAGAGTGAGACAGTGTGTGAGGAGAGAGTGAGACAGTGTGTGAGGAGAGAGTGAGACAGTGTGTGAGGAGAGAGTGAGAGTGTGTGAGGAGAGAGTGAGACGATATGTGAGGAGAGAGTGAGACAGTGTGTGAGGAGAGAGTGAGACAGTGTGTGAGGAGAGAGTGAGACAGTGTGTGAGGAGAGTGTGAGACAGTGTGAGGAGAGAGTGAGACAATGTGTGAGGGGTAGAGTGAGACAGTGTCTGAGGAGAGAGAGTGAGACAGTGTGTGAGGAGAGAGAGAGAGACAGTGTGTGAGGAGAGAGAGACAGTGTGTGAGGAGAGAGGGTGAGACAGTGTGTGAGGAGAGAGAGAGTGAGACAGTGTGTGAGGAGAGAGAGAGAGACAGTGTGTGAGGAGAGAGAGAGAGACACTGTGAGGAGAGAGTGAGACAGTTTGTGAGGAGAGAGAGAGACAGTGTGTGAGGAGAGAGAGTGAGACAGTGTGTGAGGAGCTAGAGAGAGACAGTGTGTGAGGAGAGAGTGAGACAGTGTGTGAGGAGAGAGTGAGACAGTGTGTGAGGAGAGAGTGAGACAGTGTGTGAGGAGAGAGAGTGAGACAGTGTGTGAGGGGAGAGAGTGAGACAGTGTGTGAGGAGTGAGAGTGAGACAGTGTGTGAGGGGAGAGAGTGAGACAGAGTGTGAGGAGAGAGAGGTAGACAGTGTGTGAGGAGAGAGTGAGACAGTGTGTGAGGAGAGAGAGAGACAGTGTGTGAGGAGAGAGAGTGAGACAGTGTGAGAGGAGAGGGAGTGAGACAGTGTGTGAGGAGAGAGAGAGGGAGACAGTGTGTGAGGAGAGAGAGAGAGACAGTGTGTGAGGAGAGAGAGAGAGACAGTGTGTGAGGAGAGAGTGAGACAGTGTTGGAGGAGAGAGAGAGAGACAGTGTGTGAGGAGAGAGAGAGAGAGACAGTGTGTGACGAGAGAGAGAGAGAGACAGTGTGTGAGGAGAGAGTGAGACAGTGTGTGAGGAGAGAGTGAGACAGTGTGTGAGGAGAGTGTGAGACAGTGTGTGAGGGGAGAGTGAGACAGTGTGTGAGGAGAGAGTGAGACAGTGTGTGAGGAGAGAGAGAGAGACAGTGTGTGAGGAGAGAGAGTGAGACAGTGTGTGAGGAGAGAGGGTGAGACAGTGTGTGAGGAGAGAGAGAGTGAGACAGTGTGTGAGGAGAGAGAGAGAGACAGTGTGTGAGGAGAGAGAGAGAGACACTGTGAGGAGAGAGTGAGACAGTTTGTGAGGAGAGAGAGAGACAGTGTGTGAGGAGAGAGAGTGAGACAGTGTGTGACGAGAGAGAGAGAGAGACAGTGTGTGAGGAGAGAGTGAGACAGTGTGTGAGGAGAGAGTGAGACAGTGTGTGAGGAGAGAGTGAGACAGTGTGTGAGGAGAGAGAGAGAGACAGTGTGTGAGGAGAGAGAGTGAGACAGTGTGTGAGGAGAGAGGGTGAGACAGTGTGTGAGGAGAGAGAGAGTGAGACAGTGTGTGAGGAGAGAGAGAGAGACAGTGTGTGAGGAGAGAGAGAGAGACACTGTGAGGAGAGAGTGAGACAGTTTGTGAGGAGAGAGAGAGACAGTGTGTGAGGAGAGAGAGTGAGACAGTGTGTGAGGAGCTAGAGAGAGACAGTGTGTGAGGAGAGAGTGAGACAGTGTGTGAGGAGAGAGTGAGACAGTGTGTGAGGAGAGAGAGTGAGACAGTGTGTGAGGAGAGAGAGTGAGACAGTGTGTGAGGGGAGAGAGTGAGACATTGTGTGAGGAGAGAGAGTGAGACAGTGTGTGAGGGGAGAGAGTGAGACAGAGTGTGAGGAGAGAGAGGTAGACAGTGTGTGAGGAGAGAGTGAGACAGTGTGTGAGGAGAGAGAGAGACAGTGTGTGAGGAGAGAGAGTGAGACAGTGTGTGAGGAGAGAGAGTGAGACAGTGTGTGAGGAGAGAGAGAGTGAGACAGTGTGTGAGGAGAGAGAGAGAGACAGTGTGTGATGAGAGACAGAGAGACAGTGTGTGAGGAGAGAGTGAGACAGTGTGTGAGGAGAGAGAGAGAGACAGTGTGTGAGGAGAGAGAGAGAGAGACAGTGTGTGGCGAGAGAGAGAGAGAGACAGTGTGTGAGGAGAGAGTGAGACAGTGTGTGAGGAGAGAGTGAGACAGTGTGTGAGGAGAGTGTGAGACAGTGTGTGAGGAGAGAGAGTGAGACAGTGTGTGAGGAGAGAGCGTGAGACAGAGTGTGAGGATAGAGTGAGACAGTGTGTGAGGAGAGAGTGAGACAGTGTGTGAGAAGAGAGAGTGAGACAGTGTGTGAGGAGAGTGAGTGAGACAGTGAGTGAGGAGAGAGTGAGACAGTGTGTGAGGGGAGAGAGTGAGACAGTGTGTGAGGGGAGAGAGTGAGACAGTGTGTGAGGAGAGAGAGTGAGACAGTGAGTGAGGAGAGAGTGAGAGAGTGTGCGAGGAGAGAGTGAGACAGTGTGTGAGGAGAGAGTGAGACAGTGTGTGAGGAGAGAGTGAGACAGTGAGTGAGGAGAGAGAGTGAGACAGTGTGTGAGGAGAGAGAGTGAGACAGTGAGTGAGGAGAGAGAGTGAGACAGTGCATGAGGAGAGAGAGTGAGACAGTGAGTGAGGAGAGAGAGTGAGACAGTGTGTGAGGAGGGAGAGGGAGACAGTGTGTGAGGAGAGAGTGAGACATTATGTGAGGAGAGAGTGAGACAGTGTGTGAGGGGAGATAGTTAGACAGTGTGTGAGGAGAGAGTGAGACAGTGTGTGAGGAGAGAGTAAGACAGCGTGTGAGGAGAGAGTGAGACAGTGTGTGAGGAGAGAGAGTGAGACAGTGTGTGAGAGAGTGAGACAGTGTGTGAGGGGAGAGAGTGAGACAGTGAGAGGAGAGAGTGAGACAGTATGTGAGGAGAGAGTGAGACAGTGTGTGAGGAGAGAGAGAGAGACAGTGTGTGGGGAGAGAGTGAGACAGTGTGTGAGGAGTGAGTAAGACAGTGTGTGAGGAGAGAGAGTGAGACAGTGTGTGAGGAGAGAGTGAGACAGTGTGTGAGGAGAGACAGTGAGACAGTGTGTGAGGAGAGAGAGAGACAGTGTGTGAGGAGAGAGAGTGAGACAGTGTGTGAGGGGAGAGAGTGAGACAGTGTGTGAGGGGAGAGAGTGAGACAGTGTGTGAGGAGAGAGTGAGACAGTTTGTGAGGAGAGAGAATGAGACAGTGTGTGAGGAGAGAGTGAGACAGTGTGTGAGGAGAGAGTGAGACAGTGTGTGAGGAGAGAGTGAGACGATATGTGAGGAGAGAGTGAGACAGTGTGTGAGGAGAGAGTGAGACACTG
The DNA here is from genome assembly GCF_047496885.1 of Scyliorhinus torazame. Classification (NCBI taxonomy): domain Eukaryota; kingdom Metazoa; phylum Chordata; class Chondrichthyes; order Carcharhiniformes; family Scyliorhinidae; genus Scyliorhinus; species Scyliorhinus torazame. The sequence continues at coordinate 2,019,017 of NW_027307767.1, forward strand.
TGAGGAGAGAGTGAGACAGTATGTGAGGAGAGAGTGAGACAGTGTGTGAGGAGAGAGTGAAACAGTGTGTGAGGAGAGTGTGAGACAGTGTGAGGAGAGAGTGAGACAATGTGTGAGGGGTAGAGTGAGACAGTGTCTGAGGAGAGAGAGTGAGACAGTGTGTGAGGAGAGAGAGAGAGACAGTGTGTGAGGAGAGAGAGACAGTGTGTGAGGAGAGAGGGTGAGACAGTGTGTGAGGAGAGAGAGAGTGAGACAGTGTGTGAGGAGAGAGAGAGAGACAGTGTGTGAGGAGAGAGAGAGAGACACTGTGAGGAGAGAGTGAGACAGTTTGTGAGGAGAGAGACAGTGTGTGAGGAGAGAGAGTGAGACAGTGTGTGAGGAGCTAGAGAGAGACAGTGAGTGAGGAGAGAGTGAGACAGTGTGTGAGGAGAGAGTGAGACAGTGTGTGAGGAGAGAGTGAGACAGTGTGTGAGGAGAGAGAGTGAGACAGTGTGTGAGGGGAGAGAGTGAGACAGTGTGTGAGGAGTGAGAGTGAGACAGTGTGTGAATGGAGAGAGTGAGACAGAGTGTGAGGAGAGAGAGGTAGACAGTGTGTGAGGAGAGAGTGAGACAGTGTGTGAGGAGAGAGAGAGACAGTGTGTGAGGAGAGAGAGAGACAGTGTGTGAGGAGAGAGAGGGAGACAGTGTGTGAGGAGAGAGAGAGAGACAGTGTGTGATGAGAGAGAGAGAGACAGTGTGTGAGGAGAGAGTGAGACAGTGTGTGAGGAGAGAGAGAGAGACAGTGTGTGAGGAGAGAGAGAGAGAGACAGTGTGTGGCGAGAGTGAGAGAGAGACAGTGTGTGAGGAGAGAGTGAGACAGTGTGTGAGGAGAGAGTGAGACAGTGTGTGAGGAGAGTGAGACAGTGTGTGAGGAGAGAGTGAGACAGTGTGTGAGGAGAGAGAGTGAGACAGTGTGTGAGGAGAGAGCGTGAGACAGAGTGTGAGGATAGAGTGAGACAGTGTGTGAGGAGAGAGTGAGACAGTGTGTGAGAAGAGAGAGTGAGACAGTGTGTGAGGAGAGTGAGTGAGACAGTGAGTGAGGAGAGAGTGAGACAGTGTGTGAGGGGAGAGAGTGAGACAGTGTGTGAGGGGAGAGAGTGAGACAGTGTGTGAGGAGAGAGAGTGAGACAGTGAGTGAGGAGAGAGTGAGAGAGTGTGCGAGGAGAGAGTGAGACAGTGTGTGAGGAGAGAGTGAGACAGTGTGTGAGGAAAGAGTGAGACAGTGAGTGATGAGAGGATGTGAGACAGTGTGTGAGGAGAGAGAGTGAGACAGTGAGTGAGGAGAGAGAGTGAGACAGTGTATGAGGAGAGAGAGTGAGACAGTGAGTGAGGAGAGAGAGTGAGACAGTGTGTGAGGAGAGAGAGGGAGACAGTGTGTGAGGAGAGAGTGAGACATTATGTGAGGAGAGAGTGAGACAGTGTGTGAGGGGAGATAGTTAGACAGTGTGTGAGGAGAGAGTGAGACAGTGTGTGAGGGGAGAGTGAGACAGTGTGTGAGGGGAGAGTGAGAGAGTGTGTGAGGAGAGAGTGAGACAGTGTGCGAGGAGAGAGTGAGACAGTGTGCGAGGAGAGAGTGAGACAGTGTGTGAGGAGAGAGAGAGAGAGACAGTGTGTGAGGAGAGAGTGAGACAGTATGTGAGGGGAGAGAGTGAAACAGTGAGTGAGGAGAGAGTGAGACAGTGTGTGAGGAGAGAGTGAGACAGTGTGTGAGGAGAGAGTGAGACAGTGTGTGAGGAGAGAGTGAGACAGTGTGTGAGGAGAGAGTGAGACAGTATGTGAGGGGAGAGAGTGAAACAGTGAGTGAGGAGAGAGTGAAACAGTGAGTGAGGGGAGAGTGAGACAGTGTGTGAGGAGAGAGTGAGACAGTGTGCGAGGAGAGAGTGAGACAGTGTGCGAGGAGAGAGTGAGACAGTGTGTGAGGAGAGAGAGAGAGAGACAGTGTGTGACGGGAGAGAGTGAGACAGTGTGTGAGGAGAGAGTGAGACCGTGTGTGAGGAGAGAGAGAGAGAGTTTGTGAGGAGAGAGAGCGAGACAGTGTGTGAGGAAAGAGAGTAAGACAGTGTGTGAGGGGAGAGAGGGAGACAGAGTGTGAGGAGAGAGAGAGAAAGTGTGTGAGGAGAGAGTGAGACAGTTTGTGAGGAGAGAGAGAGAGACAGTGTGTGAGGAGAGAGAGTGAGACAGTGTGTGAGGAGAGAGTGAGACAGTGTGTGAGAAGAGAGATTGAGACAGTGTGTGAGGAATGAGAGAGGGACAGTGTGTGAGGAGAGAGAGAGAGACACTGTGAGGAGAGTGAGACAGTTTGTGAGGAGAGAGAGAGACAGTGTGTGAGGAGAGAGAGTGAGACAGTGTGTGAGGAGAGAGAGAGAGACAGTGTGTGAGGAGAGAGTGAGACAGTGTGTGAGGAGAGAGTGAGACAGTGTGTGAGGAGAGAGAGTGAGACAGTGTGTGAGGAGAGAGTGAGACAGTGTGTGAGGAGAGAGTGAGACAGTGTGTGAGGAGAGAGAGTGAGACAGTGTGTGAGGAGAGAGAGTGAGACAGTGTGTGAGGGGAGAGAGTGAGACATTGTGTGAGGAGAGAGAGTGAGACAGTGTGTGAGGGGAGAGAGTGAGACAGAGTGTGAGGAGAGAGAGGTAGACAGTGTGTGAGGAGAGAGTGAGACAGTGTGTGAGGAGAGAGAGAGACAGTGTGTGAGGAGAGAGAGTGAGACAGTGTGTGAGGAGAGAGAGTGAGACAGTGTGTGAGGAGAGAGAGAGTGAGACAGTGTGTGAGGAGAGAGAGAGAGACAGTGTGTGATGAGAGACAGAGAGACAGTGTGTGAGGAGAGAGTGAGACAGTGTGTGAGGAGAGAGAGAGAGACAGTGTGTGAGGAGAGAGAGAGAGAGACAGTGTGTGGCGAGAGAGAGAGAGAGACAGTGTGTGAGGAGAGAGTGAGACAGTGTGTGAGGAGAGAGTGAGACAGTGTGTGAGGAGAGTGTGAGACAGTGTGTGAGGAGAGAGAGTGAGACAGTGTGTGAGGAGAGAGCGTGAGACAGAGTGTGAGGATAGAGTGAGACAGTGTGTGAGGAGAGAGTGAGACAGTGTGTGAGAAGAGAGAGTGAGACAGTGTGTGAGGAGAGTGAGTGAGACAGTGAGTGAGGAGAGAGTGAGACAGTGTGTGAGGGGAGAGAGTGAGACAGTGTGTGAGGGGAGAGAGTGAGACAGTGTGTGAGGAGAGAGAGTGAGACAGTGAGTGAGGAGAGAGTGAGAGAGTGTGCGAGGAGAGAGTGAGACAGTGTGTGAGGAGAGAGTGAGACAGTGTGTGAGGAGAGAGTGAGACAGTGAGTGAGGAGAGAGAGTGAGACAGTGTGTGAGGAGAGAGAGTGAGACAGTGAGTGAGGAGAGAGAGTGAGACAGTGCATGAGGAGAGAGAGTGACAGTGTGTGAGGGGAGAGAGTGAGACAGTGTGTGAGGAGAGAGAGTGAGACAGTGAGTGAGGAGAGAGAGTGAGACAGTGTGTGAGGAGAGAGAGGGAGACAGTGTGTGAGGAGAGAGTGAGACATTATGTGAGGAGAGAGTGAGACAGTGTGTGAGGGGAGATAGTTAGACAGTGTGTGAGGAGAGAGTGAGACAGTGTGTGAGGAGAGAGTAAGACAGCGTGTGAGGAGAGAGTGAGACAGTGTGTGAGGAGAGAGAGTGAGACAGTGTGTGAGAGAGTGAGACAGTGTGTGAGGGGAGAGAGTGAGACAGTGAGAGGAGAGAGTGAGACAGTATGTGAGGAGAGAGTGAGACAGTGTGTGAGGAGAGAGAGAGAGACAGTGTGTGGGGAGAGAGTGAGACAGTGTGTGAGGAGTGAGTAAGACAGTGTGTGAGGAGAGAGAGTGAGACAGTGTGTGAGGGGAGAGAGTGAGACAGTGTGTGAGGGGAGAGAGTGAGACAGTGTGTGAGGAGAGAGTGAGACAGTGTGTGAGGAGAGAGTGAGACAGTGTGTGAGGAGAGAGTGAGACAGTGTGTGAGGAGAGAGTGAGACAGTGTGTGAGGAGAGAGTGAGACAGTGTGTGAGGAGAGAGTGAGACAGTTTGTGAGGAGAGAGAATGAGACAGTGTGTGAGGAGAGAGTGAGACAGTGTGTGAGGAGAGAGTGAGACAGTGTGTGAGGAGAGAGTGAGACAGTGTGTGAGGAGAGAGTGAGACGATATGTGAGGAGAGAGTGAGACAGTGTGTGAGGAGAGAGTGAGACACTGTGAGGAGAGAGTGAGACAGTATGTGAGGAGAGAGTGAGACAGTGTGTGAGGAGAGAGTGAGACAGTGTGTGAGGAGAGTGTGAGACAGTGTGAGGAGAGAGTGAGACAATGTGTGAGGGGTAGAGTGAGACAGTGTCTGAGGAGAGAGAGTGAGACAGTGTGTCAGGAGAGAGAGAGAGACAGTGTGTGAGGAGAGAGAGACAGTGTGTGAGGAGAGAGGGTGAGACAGTGTGTGAGGAGAGAGAGAGTGAGACAGTGTGTGAGGAGAGAGAGAGAGACAGTGTGTGAGGAGAGAGAGAGAGACACTGTGAGGAGAGAGTGAGACAGTTTGTGAGGAGAGAGAGAGACAGTGTGTGAGGAGAGAGAGTGAGACAGTGTGTGAGGAGCTAGAGAGAGACAGTGTGTGAGGAGAGAGTGAGACAGTGTGTGAGGAGAGAGTGAGACAGTGTGTGAGGAGAGAGTGAGACAGTGTGTGAGGAGAGAGAGTGAGACAGTGTGTGAGGGGAGAGAGTGAGACAGTGTGTGAGGAGTGAGAGTGAGACAGTGTGTGAGGGGAGAGAGTGAGACAGAGTGTGAGGAGAGAGAGGTAGACAGTGTGTGAGGAGAGAGTGAGACAGTGTGTGAGGAGAGAGAGAGACAGTGTGTGAGGAGAGAGAGAGACAGTGTGTGAGGAGAGAGAGGGAGACAGTGTGTGAGGAGAGAGAGAGAGACAGTGTGTGATGAGAGAGAGAGAGACAGTGTGTGAGGAGAGAGTGAGACAGTGTGTGAGGAGAGAGAGAGAGACAGTGTGTGAGGAGAGAGAGAGAGAGACAGTGTGTGGCGAGAGTGAGAGAGAGACAGTGTGTGAGGAGAGAGTGAGACAGTGTGTGAGGAGAGAGTGAGACAGTGTGTGAGGAGAGAGTGAGACAGTGTGTGAGGAGAGAGTGAGACAGTGTGTGAGGAGAGAGAGTGAGACAGTGTGTGAGGAGAGAGCGTGAGACAGAGTGTGAGGATAGAGTGAGACAGTGTGTGAGGAGAGAGTGAGACAGTGTGTGAGAAGAGAGAGTGAGACAGTGTGTGAGGAGAGTGAGTGAGACAGTGAGTGAGGAGAGAGTGAGACAGTGTGTGAGGGGAGAGAGTGAGACAGTGTGTGAGGGGAGAGAGTGAGACAGTGTGTGAGGAGAGAGAGTGAGACAGTGAGTGAGGAGAGAGTGAGAGAGTGTGCGAGGAGAGAGTGAGACAGTGTGTGAGGAGAGAGTGAGACAGTGTGTGAGGAAAGAGTGAGACAGTGAGTGATGAGAGAGAGTGAGACAGTGTGTGAGGAGAGAGAGTGAGACAGTGAGTGAGGAGAGAGAGTGAGACAGTGTATGAGGAGAGAGAGTGAGACAGTGAGTGAGGAGAGAGAGTGAGACAGTGTGTGAGGAGAGAGAGGGAGACAGTGTGTGAGGAGAGAGTGAGACATTATGTGAGGAGAGAGTGAGACAGTGTGTGAGGGGAGATAGTTAGACAGTGTGTGAGGAGAGAGTGAGACAGTGTGTGAGGGGAGAGTGAGACAGTGTGTGAGGGGAGAGTGAGAGAGTGTGTGAGGAGAGAGTGAGACAGTGTGCGAGGAGAGAGTGAGACAGTGTGCGAGGAGAGAGTGAGACAGTGTGTGAGGAGAGAGAGAGAGAGACAGTGTGTGAGGAGAGAGTGAGACAGTATGTGAGGGGAGAGAGTGAAACAGTGAGTGAGGAGAGAGTGAGACAGTGTGTGAGGAGAGAGTGAGACAGTGTGTGAGGAGAGAGTGAGACAGTGTGTGAGGAGAGAGTGAGACAGTGTGTGAGGAGAGAGTGAGACAGTATGTGAGGGGAGAGAGTGAAACAGTGAGTGAGGAGAGAGTGAAACAGTGAGTGAGGGGAGAGTGAGACAGTGTGTGAGGAGAGAGTGAGACAGTGTGCGAGGAGAGAGTGAGACAGTGTGCGAGGAGAGAGTGAGACAGTGTGTGAGGAGAGAGAGAGAGAGACAGTGTGTGACGGGAGAGAGTGAGACAGTGTGTGAGGAGAGAGTGAGACCGTGTGTGAGGAGAGAGAGACATGTGTGTGAGGAGAGAGTGAGACAGTGTGTGAGGAGAGAGAGAGAGACAGTGTGTGAGGAGAGAATGAGAAAGTGTGTGAGGAGAGAGTGAGACAGTGTGTGAGGAGAGAGTGAGACAGTGTGTGAGGAGAGAGAGTGAGACAGTGTGTGAGGAGAGAGAGTGAGACAGTGTGTGAGGAGAGAGAGTGAGACAGTGTGTGAGGAGAGAGTGAGACAGTGTGTGAGGAGAGAGAGTGAGACAGTGTGTGAGGAGAGAGTGAGACAGTGTGTGAGGAGAGAGTGAGACAGTGTGTGAGGAGAGAGAGAGAGACAGTGTGTGAGGAGAGAGTGAGACAGTGTGTGAGGAGAGAGTGAGACAGTGTGTGAGGAGAGAGAGTGAGACAGTGTGTGAGGAGAGAGTGAGACAGTGTGTGAGGAGAGAGTGAGACAGTGTGTGAGGAGAGAGAGTGAGACAGTGTGTGAGGAGAGAGAGTGAGACAGTGTGTGAGGGGAGAGAGTGAGACATTGTGTGAGGAGAGAGAGTGAGACAGTGTGTGAGGGGAGAGAGTGAGACAGAGTGTGAGGAGAGAGAGGTAGACAGTGTGTGAGGAGAGAGTGAGACAGTGTGTGAGGAGAGAGAGAGACAGTGTGTGAGGAGAGAGAGTGAGACAGTGTGTGAGGAGAGAGAGTGAGACAGTGTGTGAGGAGAGAGAGAGTGAGACAGTCTGTGAGGAGAGAGAGAGAGACAGTGTGTGATGAGAGACAGAGAGACAGTGTGTGAGGAGAGAGTGAGACGATATGTGAGGAGAGAGTGAGACAGTGTGTGAGGAGAGAGTGAGACACTGTGAGGAGAGAGTGAGACAGTATGTGAGGAGAGAGTGAGACAGTGTGTGAGGAGAGAGTGAGACAGTGTGAGGAGAGAGTGAGACAATGTGTGAGGGGTAGAGTGAGACAGTGTCTGAGGAGAGAGAGTGAGACAGTGTGTCAGGAGAGAGAGAGAGACAGTGTGTGAGGAGAGAGAGACAGTGTGTGAGGAGAGAGGGTGAGACAGTGTGTGAGGAGAGAGAGAGTGAGACAGTGTGTGAGGAGAGAGAGAGAGACAGTGTGTGAGGAGAGAGAGAGAGACACTGTGAGGAGAGAGTGAGACAGTTTGTGAGGAGAGAGAGAGACAGTGTGTGAGGAGAGAGAGTGAGACAGTGTGTGAGGAGCTAGAGAGAGACAGTGTGTGAGGAGAGAGTGAGACAGTGTGTGAGGAGAGAGTGAGACAGTGTGTGAGGAGAGAGTGAGACAGTGTGTGAGGAGAGAGAGTGAGACAGTGTGTGAGGGGAGAGAGTGAGACAGTGTGTGAGGAGTGAGAGTGAGACAGTGTGTGAGGGGAGAGAGTGAGACAGAGTGTGAGGAGAGAGAGGTAGACAGTGTGTGAGGAGAGAGTGAGACAGTGTGTGAGGAGAGAGAGAGACAGTGTGTGAGGAGAGAGAGAGACAGTGTGTGAGGAGAGAGAGGGAGACAGTGTGTGAGGAGAGAGAGAGAGACAGTGTGTGATGAGAGAGAGAGAGACAGTGTGTGAGGAGAGAGTGAGACAGTGTGTGAGGAGAGAGAGAGAGACAGTGTGTGAGGAGAGAGAGAGAGAGACAGTGTGTGGCGAGAGTGAGAGAGAGACAGTGTGTGAGGAGAGAGTGAGACAGTGTGTGAGGAGTGAGTGAGACAGTGTGTGAGGAGAGAGTGAGACAGTGTGTGAGGAGAGAGTGAGACAGTGTGTGAGGAGAGAGAGTGAGACAGTGTGTGAGGAGAGAGCGTGAGACAGAGTGTGAGGATAGAGTGAGACAGTGTGTGAGGAGAGAGTGAGACAGTGTGTGAGAAGAGAGAGTGAGACAGTGTGTGAGGAGAGTGAGTGAGACAGTGAGTGAGGAGAGAGTGAGACAGTGTGTGAGGGGAGAGAGTGAGACAGTGTGTGAGGGGAGAGAGTGAGACAGTGTGTGAGGAGAGAGAGTGAGACAGTGAGTGAGGAGAGAGTGAGAGAGTGTGCGAGGAGAGAGTGAGACAGTGTGTGAGGAGAGAGTGAGACAGTGTGTGAGGAAAGAGTGAGACAGTGAGTGATGAGAGAGAGTGAGACAGTGTGTGAGGAGAGAGAGTGAGACAGTGAGTGAGGAGAGAGAGTGAGACAGTGTATGAGGAGAGAGAGTGAGACAGTGAGTGAGGAGAGAGAGTGAGACAGTGTGTGAGGAGAGAGAGGGAGACAGTGTGTGAGGAGAGAGTGAGACATTATGTGAGGAGAGAGTGAGACAGTGTGTGAGGGGAGATAGTTAGACAGTGTGTGAGGAGAGAGTGAGACAGTGTGTGAGGGGAGAGTGAGACAGTGTGTGAGGGGAGAGTGAGAGAGTGTGTGAGGAGAGAGTGAGACAGTGTGCGAGGAGAGAGTGAGACAGTGTGCGAGGAGAGAGTGAGACAGTGTGTGAGGAGAGAGAGAGAGAGACAGTGTGTGAGGAGAGAGTGAGACAGTATGTGAGGGGAGAGAGTGAAACAGTGAGTGAGGAGAGAGTGAGACAGTGTGTGAGGAGAGAGTGAGACAGTGTGTGAGGAGAGAGTGAGACAGTGTGTGAGGAGAGAGTGAGACAGTGTGTGAGGAGAGAGTGAGACAGTATGTGAGGGGAGAGAGTGAAACAGTGAGTGAGGAGAGAGTGAAACAGTGAGTGAGGGGAGAGTGAGACAGTGTGTGAGGAGAGAGTGAGACAGTGTGCGAGGAGAGAGTGAGACAGTGTGCGAGGAGAGAGTGAGACAGTGTGTGAGGAGAGAGAGAGAGAGACAGTGTGTGACGGGAGAGAGTGAGACAGTGTGTGAGGAGAGAGTGAGACCGTGTGTGAGGAGAGAGAGACATGTGTGTGAGGAGAGAGTGAGACAGTGTGTGAGGAGAGAGAGAGAGACAGTGTGTGAGGAGAGAATGAGAAAGTGTGTGAGGAGAGAGTGAGACAGTGTGTGAGGAGAGAGTGAGACAGTGTGTGAGGAGAGAGAGTGAGACAGTGTGTGAGGAGAGAGAGTGAGACAGTGTGTGAGGAGAGAGAGTGAGACAGTGTGTGAGGAGAGAGTGAGACAGTGTGTGAGGAGAGAGAGTGAGACAGTGTGTGAGGAGAGAGTGAGACAGTGTGTGAGGAGAGAGTGAGACAGTGTGTGAGGAGAGAGAGAGAGACAGTGTGTGAGGAGAGAGTGAGACAGTGTGTGAGGAGAGAGTGAGACAGTGTGTGAGGAGAGAGAGTGAGACAGTGTGTGAGGAGAGAGTGAGACAGTGTGTGAGGAGAGAGTGAGACAGTGTGTGAGGAGAGAGAGTGAGACAGTGTGTGAGGAGAGAGAGTGAGACAGTGTGTGAGGGGAGAGAGTGAGACATTGTGTGAGGAGAGAGAGTGAGACAGTGTGTGAGGGGAGAGAGTGAGACAGAGTGTGAGGAGAGAGAGGTAGACAGTGTGTGAGGAGAGAGTGAGACAGTGTGTGAGGAGAGAGAGAGACAGTGTGTGAGGAGAGAGAGTGAGACAGTGTGTGAGGAGAGAGAGAGTGAGACAGTGTGTGAGGAGAGAGAGAGAGACAGTGTGTGAGGAGAGAGTGAGACAGTGTGTGAGGAGAGAGTGAGACAGTGTGTGAGGAGAGAGAGTGAGACAGTGTGTGAGGAGAGAGTGAGACAGTGTGTGAGGAGAGAGTGAGACAGTGTGTGAGGAGAGAGAGTGAGACAGTGTGTGAGGAGAGAGAGTGAGACAGTGTGTGAGGGGAGAGAGTGAGACATTGTGTGAGGAGAGAGAGTGAGACAGTGTGTGAGGGGAGAGAGTGAGACAGAGTGTGAGGAGAGAGAGGTAGACAGTGTGTGAGGAGAGAGAGAGACAGTGTGTGAGGAGAGAGAGAGACAGTGTGTGAGGAGAGAGAGTGAGACAGTGTGTGAGGAGAGAGAGAGTGAGACAGTCTGTGAGGAGAGAGAGAGAGACAGTGTGTGATGAGAGACAGAGAGACAGTGTGTGAGGAGAGAGTGAGACGATATGTGAGGAGAGAGTGAGACAGTGTGTGAGGAGAGAGTGAGACACTGTGAGGAGAGAGTGAGACAGTATGTGAGGAGAGAGTGAGACAGTGTGTGAGGAGAGAGTGAGACAGTGTGAGGAGAGAGTGAGACAATGTGTGAGGGGTAGAGTGAGACAGTGTCTGAGGAGAGAGAGTGAGACAGTGTGTCAGGAGAGAGAGAGAGACAGTGTGTGAGGAGAGAGAGACAGTGTGTGAGGAGAGAGGGTGAGACAGTGTGTGAGGAGAGAGAGAGTGAGACAGTGTGTGAGGAGAGAGAGAGAGACAGTGTGTGAGGAGAGAGAGAGAGACACTGTGAGGAGAGAGTGAGACAGTTTGTGAGGAGAGAGAGAGACAGTGTGTGAGGAGAGAGAGTGAGACAGTGTGTGAGGAGCTAGAGAGAGACAGTGTGTGAGGAGAGAGTGAGACAGTGTGTGAGGAGAGAGTGAGACAGTGTGTGAGGAGAGAGTGAGACAGTGTGTGAGGAGAGAGAGTGAGACAGTGTGTGAGGGGAGAGAGTGAGACAGTGTGTGAGGAGTGAGAGTGAGACAGTGTGTGAGGGGAGAGAGTGAGACAGAGTGTGAGGAGAGAGAGGTAGACAGTGTGTGAGGAGAGAGTGAGACAGTGTGTGAGGAGAGAGAGAGACAGTGTGTGAGGAGAGAGAGAGACAGTGTGTGAGGAGAGAGAGGGAGACAGTGTGTGAGGAGAGAGAGAGAGACAGTGTGTGATGAGAGAGAGAGAGACAGTGTGTGAGGAGAGAGTGAGACAGTGTGTGAGGAGAGAGAGAGAGACAGTGTGTGAGGAGAGAGAGAGAGAGACAGTGTGTGGCGAGAGTGAGAGAGAGACAGTGTGTGAGGAGAGAGTGAGACAGTGTGTGAGGAGTGAGTGAGACAGTGTGTGAGGAGAGAGTGAGACAGTGTGTGAGGAGAGAGTGAGACAGTGTGTGAGGAGAGAGAGTGAGACAGTGTGTGAGGAGAGAGCGTGAGACAGAGTGTGAGGATAGAGTGAGACAGTGTGTGAGGAGAGAGTGAGACAGTGTGTGAGAAGAGAGAGTGAGACAGTGTGTGAGGAGAGTGAGTGAGACAGTGAGTGAGGAGAGAGTGAGACAGTGTGTGAGGGGAGAGAGTGAGACAGTGTGTGAGGGGAGAGAGTGAGACAGTGTGTGAGGAGAGAGAGTGAGACAGTGAGTGAGGAGAGAGTGAGAGAGTGTGCGAGGAGAGAGTGAGACAGTGTGTGAGGAGAGAGTGAGACAGTGTGTGAGGAAAGAGTGAGACAGTGAGTGATGAGAGAGAGTGAGACAGTGTGTGAGGAGAGAGAGTGAGACAGTGAGTGAGGAGAGAGAGTGAGACAGTGTATGAGGAGAGAGAGTGAGACAGTGAGTGAGGAGAGAGAGTGAGACAGTGTGTGAGGAGAGAGAGGGAGACAGTGTGTGAGGAGAGAGTGAGACATTATGTGAGGAGAGAGTGAGACAGTGTGTGAGGGGAGATAGTTAGACAGTGTGTGAGGAGAGAGTGAGACAGTGTGTGAGGGGAGAGTGAGACAGTGTGTGAGGGGAGAGTGAGAGAGTGTGTGAGGAGAGAGTGAGACAGTGTGCGAGGAGAGAGTGAGACAGTGTGCGAGGAGAGAGTGAGACAGTGTGTGAGGAGAGAGAGAGAGAGACAGTGTGTGAGGAGAGAGTGAGACAGTATGTGAGGGGAGAGAGTGAAACAGTGAGTGAGGAGAGAGTGAGACAGTGTGTGAGGAGAGAGTGAGACAGTGTGTGAGGAGAGAGTGAGACAGTGTGTGAGGAGAGAGTGAGACAGTGTGTGAGGAGAGAGTGAGACAGTATGTGAGGGGAGAGAGTGAAACAGTGAGTGAGGAGAGAGTGAAACAGTGAGTGAGGGGAGAGTGAGACAGTGTGTGAGGAGAGAGTGAGACAGTGTGCGAGGAGAGAGTGAGACAGTGTGCGAGGAGAGAGTGAGACAGTGTGTGAGGAGAGAGAGAGAGAGACAGTGTGTGACGGGAGAGAGTGAGACAGTGTGTGAGGAGAGAGTGAGACCGTGTGTGAGGAGAGAGAGACATGTGTGTGAGGAGAGAGTGAGACAGTGTGTGAGGAGAGAGAGAGAGACAGTGTGTGAGGAGAGAATGAGAAAGTGTGTGAGGAGAGAGTGAGACAGTGTGTGAGGAGAGAGTGAGACAGTGTGTGAGGAGAGAGAGTGAGACAGTGTGTGAGGAGAGAGAGTGAGACAGTGTGTGAGGAGAGAGAGTGAGACAGTGTGTGAGGAGAGAGTGAGACAGTGTGTGAGGAGAGAGAGTGAGACAGTGTGTGAGGAGAGAGTGAGACAGTGTGTGAGGAGAGAGTGAGACAGTGTGTGAGGAGAGAGAGAGAGACAGTGTGTGAGGAGAGAGTGAGACAGTGTGTGAGGAGAGAGTGAGACAGTGTGTGAGGAGAGAGAGTGAGACAGTGTGTGAGGAGAGAGTGAGACAGTGTGTGAGGAGAGAGTGAGACAGTGTGTGAGGAGAGAGAGTGAGACAGTGTGTGAGGAGAGAGAGTGAGACAGTGTGTGAGGGGAGAGAGTGAGACATTGTGTGAGGAGAGAGAGTGAGACAGTGTGTGAGGGGAGAGAGTGAGACAGAGTGTGAGGAGAGAGAGGTAGACAGTGTGTGAGGAGAGAGTGAGACAGTGTGTGAGGAGAGAGAGAGACAGTGTGTGAGGAGAGAGAGTGAGACAGTGTGTGAGGAGAGAGAGTGAGACAGTGTGTGAGGAGAGAGAGAGTGAGACAGTCTGTGAGGAGAGAGAGAGAGACAGTGTGTGATGAGAGACAGAGAGACAGTGTGTGAGGAGAGAGTGAGACAGTGTGTGAGGAGAGAGAGAGAGACAGTGTGTGAGGAGAGAGAGAGAGAGACAGTGTGTGGCGAGAGAGAGAGAGAGACAGTGTGTGAGGAGAGAGTGAGACAGTGTGTGACGAGAGTGTGAGACAGTGTGTGAGGAGAGAGAGTGAGACAGTGTGTGAGGAGAGAGCGTGAGACAGAGTGTGAGGATAGAGTGAGACAGTGTGTGAGGAGAGAGTGAGACAGTGTGTGAGAAGAGAGAGTGAGACAGTGTGTGAGGAGAGTGAGTGAGACAGTGAGTGAGGAGAGAGTGAGACAGTGTGTGAGGGGAGAGAGTGAGACAGTGTGTGAGGGGAGAGAGTGAGACAGTGTGTGAGGAGAGAGAGTGAGACAGTGAGTGAGGAGAGAGTGAGAGAGTGTGCGAGGAGAGAGTTAGACAGTGTGTGAGGAGAGAGTGAGACAGTGTGTGAGGAGAGAGTGAGACAGTGAGTGAGGAGAGAGAGTGAGACAGTGTGTGAGGAGAGAGAGTGAGACAGTGAGTGAGGAGAGAGAGTGAGACAGTGCATGAGGAGAGAGAGTGAGACAGTGAGTGAGGAGAGAGTGAGAGAGTGTGCGAGGAGAGAGTGAGACAGTGTGTGAGGAGAGAGTGAGACAGTGTGTGAGGAGAGAGTGAGACAGTGAGTGAGGAGAGAGAGTGAGACAGTGTGTGAGGAGAGAGAGTGAGACAGTGAGTGAGGAGAGAGAGTGAGACAGTGCATGAGGAGAGAGAGTGAGACAGTGAGTGAGGAGAGAGAGTGAGACAGTGTGTGAGGAGAGAGAGGGAGACAGTGTGTGAGGAGAGAGTGAGACATTATGTGAGGAGAGAGTGAGACAGTGTGTGAGGGGAGATAGTTAGACAGTGTGTGAGGAGAGAGTGAGACAGTGTGTGAGGAGAGAGTAAGACAGCGTGTGAGGAGAGTGTGAGACAGTGTGTGAGGAGAGAGAGTGAGACAGTGTGTGAGAGAGTGAGACAGTGTGTGAGGGGAGAGAGTGAGACAGTGAGAGGAGAGAGTGAGACAGTATGTGAGGAGAGAGTGAGACAGTGTGTGAGGAGAGAGAGAGAGACAGTGTGTGGGGAGAGAGTGAGACAGTGTGTGAGGAGTGAGTAAGACAGTGTGTGAGGAGAGAGAGTGAGACAGTGTGTGAGGGGAGAGAGTGAGACAGTGTGTGAGGGGAGAGAGTGAGACAGTGTGTGAGGAGAGAGTGAGACAGTGTGTGAGGAGAGAGTGAGACAGTTTGTGAGGAGAGAGAATGAGACAGTGTGTGAGGAGAGAGTGAGACAGTGTGTGAGGAGAGAGTGAGACAGTGTGTGAGGAGAGAGTGAGACAGTGTGTGAGGAGAGAGTGAGACGATATGTGAGGAGAGAGTGAGACAGTGTGTGAGGAGAGAGTGAGACACTGTGAGGAGAGAGTGAGACAGTATGTGAGGAGAGAGTGAGACAGTGTGTGAGGAGAGAGTGAGACAGTGTGTGAGGAGAGTGTGAGACAGTGTGAGGAGAGAGTGAGACAATGTGTGAGGGGTAGAGTGAGACAGTGTCTGAGGAGAGAGAGTGAGACAGTGTGTCAGGAGAGAGAGAGAGACAGTGTGTGAGGAGAGAGAGACAGTGTGTGAGGAGAGAGGGTGAGACAGTGTGTGAGGAGAGAGTGAGACAGTGTGTGAGGAGAGAGAGAGAGACAGTGTGTGAGGAGAGAGAGAGAGACACTGTGAGGAGAGAGTGAGACAGTTTGTGAGGAGAGAGAGAGACAGTGTGTGAGGAGAGAGAGTGAGACAGTGTGTGAGGAGCTAGAGAGAGACAGTGTGTGAGGAGAGAGTGAGACAGTGTGTGAGGAGAGAGTGAGACAGTGTGTGAGGAGAGAGTGAGACAGTGTGTGAGGAGAGAGAGTGAGACAGTGTGTGAGGGGAGAGAGTGAGACAGTGTGTGAGGAGTGAGAGTGAGACAGTGTGTGAGGGGAGAGAGTGAGACAGAGTGTGAGGAGAGAGAGGTAGACAGTGTGTGAGGAGAGAGTGAGACAGTGTGTGAGGAGAGAGAGAGACAGTGTGTGAGGAGAGAGAGAGACAGTGTGTGAGGAGAGAGAGGGAGACAGTGTGTGAGGAGAGAGAGAGAGACAGTGTGTGATGAGAGAGAGAGAGACAGTGTGTGAGGAGAGAGTGAGACAGTGTGTGAGGAGAGAGAGAGAGACAGTGTGTGAGGAGAGAGAGAGAGAGACAGTGTGTGGCGAGAGTGAGAGAGAGACAGTGTGTGAGGAGAGAGTGAGACAGTGTGTGAGGAGAGAGTGAGACAGTGTGTGAGGAGAGAGTGAGACAGTGTGTGAGGAGAGAGTGAGACAGTGTGTGAGGAGAGAGAGTGAGACAGTGTGTGGGGAGAGAGCGTGAGACAGAGTGTGAGGATAGAGTGAGACAGTGTGTGAGGAGAGAGTGAGACAGTGTGTGAGAAGAGAGTGAGACAGTGTGTGAGGAGAGTGAGTGAGACAGTGAGTGAGGAGAGAGTGAGACAGTGTGTGAGGGGAGAGAGTGAGACAGTGTGTGAGGGGAGAGAGTGAGACAGTGTGTGAGGAGAGAGAGTGAGACAGTGAGTGAGGAGAGAGTGAGAGAGTGTGCGAGGAGAGAGTGAGACAGTGTGTGAGGAGAGAGTGAGACAGTGTGTGAGGAAAGAGTGAGACAGTGAGTGATGAGAGAGAGTGAGACAGTGTGTGAGGAGAGAGAGTGAGACAGTGAGTGAGGAGAGAGAGTGAGACAGTGTATGAGGAGAGAGAGTGAGACAGTGAGTGAGGAGAGAGAGTGAGACAGTGTGTGAGGAGAGAGAGGGAGACAGTGTGTGAGGAGAGAGTGAGACATTATGTGAGGAGAGAGTGAGACAGTGTGTGAGGGGAGATAGTTAGACAGTGTGTGAGGAGAGAGTGAGACAGTGTGTGAGGGGAGAGTGAGACAGTGTGTGAGGGGAGAGTGAGAGAGTGTGTGAGGAGAGAGTGAGACAGTGTGCGAGGAGAGAGTGAGACAGTGTGCGAGGAGAGAGTGAGACAGTGTGTGAGGAGAGAGAGAGAGAGACAGTGTGTGAGGAGAGAGTGAGACAGTATGTGAGGGGAGAGAGTGAAACAGTGAGTGAGGAGAGAGTGAGACAGTGTGTGAGGAGAGAGTGAGACAGTGTGTGAGGAGAGAGTGAGACAGTGTGTGAGGAGAGAGTGAGACAGTGTGTGAGGAGAGAGTGAGACAGTATGTGAGGGGAGAGAGTGAAACAGTGAGTGAGGAGAGAGTGAAACAGTGAGTGAGGGGAGAGTGAGACAGTGTGTGAGGAGAGAGTGAGACAGTGTGCGAGGAGAGAGTGAGACAGTGTGCGAGGAGAGAGTGAGACAGTGTGTGAGGAGAGAGAGAGAGAGACAGTGTGTGACGGGAGAGAGTGAGACAGT
This sequence comes from Scyliorhinus torazame, assembly GCF_047496885.1. Classification (NCBI taxonomy): domain Eukaryota; kingdom Metazoa; phylum Chordata; class Chondrichthyes; order Carcharhiniformes; family Scyliorhinidae; genus Scyliorhinus; species Scyliorhinus torazame. The sequence goes on from NW_027307767.1 coordinate 2,035,592, forward strand.
GTGTGAGGAGAGAGTGAGACCGTGTGTGAGGAGAGAGAGACATGTGTGTGAGGAGAGAGTGAGACAGTGTGTGAGGAGAGAGAGAGAGACAGTGTGTGAGGAGAGAATGAGAAAGTGTGTGAGGAGAGAGTGAGACAGTGTGTGAGGAGAGAGTGAGACAGTGTGTGAGGAGAGAGAGTGAGACAGTGTGTGAGGAGAGAGAGTGAGACAGTGTGTGAGGAGAGAGAGTGAGACAGTGTGTGAGGAGAGAGTGAGACAGTGTGTGAGGAGAGAGAGTGAGACAGTGTGTGAGGAGAGAGTGAGACAGTGTGTGAGGAGAGAGTGAGACAGTGTGTGAGGAGAGGGAGACAGTGTGTGAGGAGAGAGAGAGACAGTGTGTGAGGAGAGAGTGAGACAGTGTGTGAGGAGAGAGAGAGAGAGTTTGTGAGGAGAGAGAGCGAGACAGTGTGTGAGGAAAGAGAGTAAGACAGTGTGTGAGGGGAGAGAGGGAGACAGAGTGTGAGGAGAGAGAGGGAGACAGTGTGTGAGGAGAGAGAGAGAGACAGTGTGTGATGAGAGAGAGAGAGACAGTGTGTGAGGAGAGAGTGAGACAGTGTGTGAGGAGAGAGAGAGAGACAGTGTGTGAGGAGAGAGAGAGAGAGACAGTGTGTGGCGAGAGTGAGAGAGAGACAGTGTGTGAGGAGAGAGTGAGACAGTGTGTGAGGAGAGAGTGAGACAGTGTGTGAGGAGAGAGTGAGACAGTGTGTGAGGAGAGAGTGAGACAGTGTGTGAGGAGAGAGAGTGAGACAGTGTGTGGGGAGAGAGCGTGAGACAGAGTGTGAGGATAGAGTGAGACAGTGTGTGAGGAGAGAGTGAGACAGTGTGTGAGAAGAGAGTGAGACAGTGTGTGAGGAGAGTGAGTGAGACAGTGAGTGAGGAGAGAGTGAGACAGTGTGTGAGGGGAGAGAGTGAGACAGTGTGTGAGGGGAGAGAGTGAGACAGTGTGTGAGGAGAGAGAGTGAGACAGTGAGTGAGGAGAGAGTGAGAGAGTGTGCGGGGAGAGAGTGAGACAGTGTGTGAGGAGAGAGTGAGACAGTGTGTGAGGAAAGAGTGAGACAGTGAGTGATGAGAGAGAGTGAGACAGTGTGTGAGGAGAGAGAGTGAGACAGTGAGTGAGGAGAGAGAGTGAGACAGTGTATGAGGAGAGAGAGTGAGACAGTGAGTGAGGAGAGAGAGTGAGACAGTGTGTGAGGAGAGAGAGGGAGACAGTGTGTGAGGAGAGAGTGAGACATTATGTGAGGAGAGAGTGAGACAGTGTGTGAGGGGAGATAGTTAGACAGTGTGTGAGGAGAGAGTGAGACAGTGTGTGAGGGGAGAGTGAGACAGTGTGTGAGGGGAGAGTGAGAGAGTGTGTGAGGAGAGAGTGAGACAGTGTGCGAGGAGAGAGTGAGACAGTGTGCGAGGAGAGAGTGAGACAGTGTGTGAGGAGAGAGAGAGAGAGACAGTGTGTGAGGAGAGAGTGAGACAGTATGTGAGGGGAGAGAGTGAAACAGTGAGTGAGGAGAGAGTGAGACAGTGTGTGAGGAGAGAGTGAGACAGTGTGTGAGGAGAGAGTGAGACAGTGTGTGAGGAGAGAGTGAGACAGTGTGTGAGGAGAGAGTGAGACAGTATGTGAGGGGAGAGAGTGAAACAGTGAGTGAGGAGAGAGTGAAACAGTGAGTGAGGGGAGAGTGAGACACTGTGTGAGGAGAGAGTGAGACAGTGTGCGAGGAGAGAGTGAGACAGTGTGCGAGGAGAGAGTGAGACAGTGTGTGAGGAGAGAGAGAGAGAGACAGTGTGTGACGGGAGAGAGTGAGACAGTGTGTGAGGAGAGAGTGAGACCGTGTGTGAGGAGAGAGAGACATGTGTGTGAGGAGAGAGTGAGACAGTGTGTGAGGAGAGAGAGAGAGACAGTGTGTGAGGAGAGAATGAGAAAGTGTGTGAGGAGAGAGTGAGACAGTGTGTGAGGAGAGAGTGAGACAGTGTGTGAGGAGAGAGAGTGAGACAGTGTGTGAGGAGAGAGAGTGAGACAGTGTGTGAGGAGAGAGAGTGAGACAGTGTGTGAGGAGAGAGTGAGACAGTGTGTGAGGAGAGAGAGTGAGACAGTGTGTGAGGAGAGAGTGAGACAGTGTGTGAGGAGAGAGTGAGACAGTGTGTGAGGAGAGGGAGACAGTGTGTGAGGAGAGAGAGAGACAGTGTGTGAGGAGAGAGTGAGACAGTGTGTGAGGAGAGAGAGAGAGAGTTTGTGAGGAGAGAGAGCGAGACAGTGTGTGAGGAAAGAGAGTAAGACAGTGTGTGAGGGGAGAGAGGGAGACAGAGTGTGAGGAGAGAGAGAGAAAGTGTGTGAGGAGAGAGTGAGACAGTGTGTGAGGAGAGAGAGAGAGACAGTGTGTGAGGAGAGAGAGTGAGACAGTGTGTGAGGAGAGAGTGAGACAGTGTGTGAGAAGAGAGATTGAGACAGTGTGTGAGGAATGAGAGAGGGACAGTGTGTGAGGAGAGAGAGAGAGACACTGTGAGGAGAGTGAGACAGTTTGTGAGGAGAGAGAGAGACAGTGTGTGAGGAGAGAGAGTGAGACAGTGTGTGAGGAGAGAGAGAGAGACAGTGTGTGAGGAGAGAGTGAGACAGTGTGTGAGGAGAGAGTGAGACAGTGTGTGAGGAGAGATAGTGAGACAGTGTGTGAGGAGAGAGAGTGAGACAGTGTGTGAGGGGAGAGAGTGAGACAGAGTGTGAGGAGAGAGAGAGAGACAGTGTGTGAGGAGAGAGTGAGACAGTGTGTGAGGAGAGAGAGAGGCATTGTGTGAGGAGAGAGAGTGAGACAGTGTGTGAGGAGAGAGAGTGAGACAGTGTGTGAGGAGAGAGAGAGTGAGACAGTGTGTGAGGAGAGAGAGAGACAGTGTGTGAGGAGGAGAGAGAGAGACAGTGTGTGAGGAGAGAGAGAGAGACAGTGTGTGAGGAGAGAGTGAGACAGTGTGTGAGGAGAGAGTGAGACAGTGTGTGAGGAGAGAGTGAGACAGTTTGTGAGGAGAGAGAATGAGACAGTGTGTGAGGAGAGAGTGAGTCAGTGTGTGAGGAGAGAGTGAGACAGTGTGTGAGGAGAGAGTGAGACGATATGTGAGGAGAGAGTGAGACAGTGTGTGAGGAGAGAGTGAGACACTGTGAGGAGAGAGTGAGACAGTATGTGAGGAGAGAGTGAGACAGTGTGTGAGGAGAGAGTGAGACAGTGTGTGAGGAGAGTGTGAGACAGTGTGAGGAGAGAGTGAGACAATGTGTGAGGGGTAGAGTGAGACAGTGTCTGAGGAGAGAGAGTGAGACAGTGTGTGAGGAGAGAGAGAGAGACAGTGTGTGAGGAGAGAGAGACAGTGTGTGAGGAGAGAGGGTGAGACAGTGTGTGAGGAGAGAGAGAGTGAGACAGTGTGTGAGGAGAGAGAGAGAGACAGTGTGTGAGGAGAGAGAGAGAGACACTGTGAGGAGAGAGTGAGACAGTTTGTGAGGAGAGAGAGAGACAGTGTGTGAGGAGAGAGAGTGAGACAGTGTGTGAGGAGCTAGAGAGAGACAGTGTGTGAGGAGAGAGTGAGACAGTGTGTGAGGAGAGAGTGAGACAGTGTGTGAGGAGAGAGAGAGACACTGTGTGAGGAGAGAGTGAGACAGTGTGTGAGGAGAGAGAGTGAGACAGTGTGTGAGGAGAGAGAGAGGGAGACAGTGTGTGAGGAGAGAGAGAGAGACAGTGTGTGATGAGAGAGAGAGAGACAGTGTGTGAGGAGAGAGTGAGACAGTGTGTGAGGAGAGAGAGAGAGAGAGTGTGTGAGGAGAGAGAGAGAGAGACAGTGTGTGACGAGAGAGAGAGAGAGTGTGTGAGGAGAGAGTGAGACAGTGTGTGAGGAGAGAGTGAGACAGTGTGTGAGGAGAGTGTGAGACAGTGTGTGAGGAGAGAGAGAGAGACAGTGTGTGAGGAGAGAGTGAGACAGTGTGTGAGGAGAGAGTGAGACAGTGAGTGAGGAGAGAGAGTGAGACAGTGTGTGAGGAGAGAGTGAGACAGTGTGTGAGGAGAGAGGGTGAGACAGTGTGAGGAGAGAGAGAGTGAGACAGTGTGTGAGGAGAGAGAGAGAGACAGTGTGTGAGGAGAGAGAGAGAGACACTGTGAGGAGAGAGTGAGACAGTTTGTGAGGAGAGAGAGAGACAGTGTGTGAGGAGAGAGAGTGAGACAGTGTGTGAGGAGCTAGAGAGAGACAGTGTGTGAGGAGAGAGTGAGACAGTGTGTGAGGAGAGAGTGAGACAGTGTGTGAGGCGAGAGAGTGAGACAGTGTGTGAGGAGAGAGAGTGAGACAGTGTGTGAGGGGAGAGAGTGAGACATTGTGTGAGGAGAGAGAGTGAGACAGTGTGTGAGGGGAGAGAGTGAGACAGAGTGTGAGGAGAGAGAGGTAGACAGTGTGTGAGGAGAGAGTGAGACAGTGTGTGAGGAGAGAGAGAGACAGTGTGTGAGGAGCGAGAGTGAGACAGTGTGTGGAGAGAGAGTGAGACAGTGTGTGAGGAGAGAGAGAGTGAGACAGTGTGTGAGGAGAGAGAGAGAGACAGTGTGTGATGAGAGAGAGAGAGACAGTGTGTGAGGAGAGAGTGAGACAGTGTGTGAGGAGAGAGAGAGAGACAGTGTGTGAGGAGAGAGAGAGAGAGACAGTGTGTGGCGAGAGAGAGAGAGAGACAGTGTGTGAGGAGAGAGTGAGACAGTGTGTGAGGAGAGAGTGAGACAGTGTGTGAGGAGAGTGTGAGACAGTGTGTGAGGAGAGAGAGTGAGACAGTGTGTGAGGAGAGAGCTTGAGACAGAGTGTGAGGATAGAGTGAGACAGTGTGTGAGGAGAGAGTGAGACAGTGTGTGAGAAGAGAGAGTGAGACAGTGTGTGAGGAGAGTGAGTGAGACGGTGAGTGAGGAGAGAGTGAGACAGTGTGTGAGGGGAGAGAGTGAGACAGTGTGTGAGGGGAGAGAGTGAGACAGTGTGTGAGGAGAGAGAGTGAGACAGTGAGTGAGGAGAGAGTGAGAGAGTGTGCGAGGAGAGAGTGAGACAGTGTGTGAGGAGAGAGTGAGACAGTGTGTGAGGAGAGAGTGAGACAGTGAGTGAGGAGAGAGAGTGAGACAGTGTGTGAGGAGAGAGAGTGAGACAGTGAGTGAGGAGAGAGAGTGAGACAGTGTATGAGGAGAGAGAGTGAGACAGTGAGTGAGGAGAGAGAGTGAGACAGTGTGTGAGGAGAGAGAGGGAGACAGTGTGTGAGGAGAGAGTGAGACATTATGTGAGGAGAGAGTGAGACAGTGTGTGAGGGGAGAGTAAGAAAGCGTGTGAGGAGAGAGTGAGACAGTGTGTGAGGAGAGAGAGTGAGACAGTGTGTGAGAGAGTGAGACAGTGTGTGAGGGGAGAGAGTGAGACAGTGAGAGGAGAGAGTGAGACAGTATGTGAGGAGAGAGTGAGACAGTGTGTGAGGAGAGAGAGAGAGACAGTGTGTGGGAAGAGAGTGAGACAGTGTGTGAGGAGAGAGTAAGACAGTGTGTGAGGAGAGAGAGTGAGACAGTGTGTGAGGGGAGAGAGTGAGACAGTGTGTGTGGGGAGAGAGTGAGACAGTTTGTGAGGAGAGAGTGAGACAGTGTGTGAGGAGAGAGTGAGACAGTTTGTGAGGAGAGAGAATGAGACAGTGTGTGAGGAGAGAGTGAGACAGTGTGTGAGGAGAGAGTGAGACAGTGTGTGAGGAGAGAGTGAGATGATATGTGAGGAGAGAGTGAGACAGTGTGTGAGGAGAGAGTAAGACACTGTGAGGAGAGAGTGAGACAGTATGTGAGGAGAGAGTGAGACAGTGTGTGAGGAGAGAGTGAGACAGTGTGTGAGGAGAGTGTGAGACATTGTGAGGAGAGAGTGAGACAATGTGTGAGGGGTAGAGTGAGACAGTGTCTGAGGAGAGAGAGTGAGACAGTGTGTGAGGAGAGAGAGAGAGACAGTGTGTGAGGAGAGAGAGACAGTGTGTGAGGAGAGAGGGTGAGACAGTGTGTGAGGAGAGAGAGAGTGAGACAGTGTGTGAGGAGAGAGAGAGAGACAGTGTGTGAGGAGAGAGAGAGAGACACTGTGAGGAGAGAGTGAGACAGTTTGTGAGGAGAGAGAGAGACAGTGTGTGAGGAGAGAGAGTGAGACAGTGTGTGAGGAGCTAGAGAGAGACAGTGTGTGAGGAGAGAGTGAGACAGTGTGTGAGGAGAGAGTGAGACAGTGTGTGAGGAGAGAGTGAGACAGTGTGTGAGGAGAGAGTGAGACAGTGTGTGAGGGGAGAGAGTGAGACAGTGTGTGAGGAGTGAGAGTGAGACAGTGTGTGAGGGGAGAGAGTGAGACAGAGTGTGAGGAGAGAGAGGTAGACAGTGTGTGAGGAGAGAGTGAGACAGTGTGTGAGGAGAGAGAGAGACAGTGTGTGAGGAGAGAGAGACACAGTGTGTGAGGAGAGAGAGGGAGACAGTGTGTGAGGAGAGAGAGAGAGACAGTGTGTGATGAGAGAGAGAGAGACAGTGTGTGAGGAGAGAGTGAGACAGTGTGTGAGGAGAGAGAGAGAGAGACAGTGTGTGAGGAGAGAGAGAGAGAGACAGTGAGTGGCGAGAGAGAGAGAGAGACAGTGTGTGAGGAGAGAGTGAGACAGTGTGTGAGGAGAGAGTGAGACAGTGTGTGAGAAGAGAGAGTGAGACAGTGTGTGAGGAGAGTGTGTGACAGTGTGTGAGGAGAGAGAGTGAGACAGTGTGTGAGGAGAGAGCGTGTGACAGAGTGTGAGGATAGAGTGAGACAGTGTGTGAGGAGAGAGTGAGACAGTGTGTGAGAAGAGAGAGTGAGACAGTGTGTGAGGAGAGTGAGTGAGACAGCGAGTGAGGAGAGAGTGAGACAGTGTGTGAGGGGAGAGAGTGAGACAGTGTGTGAGGGGAGAGAGTGAGACAGTGTGTGAGGAGAGAGAGTGAGACAGTGAGTGAGGAGAGAGTGAGAGAGTGTGCGAGGAGAGAGTGAGACAGTGTGTGAGGAGAGAGAGTGAGACAGTGTGTGAGGAGAGTGAGTGAGACAGCGAGTGAGGAGAGAGTCAGACAGTGTGTGAGGGGAGAGAGTGAGACAGTGTGTGAGGGGAGAGAGTGAGACAGTGTGTGAGGAGAGAGAGTGAGACAGTGAGTGAGGAGAGAGTGAGACAGTGTGTGAGGAGAGAGTGAGACAGTGAGTGAGGAGAGAGAGTGAGACAGTGTGTGAGGAGAGAGAGTGAGACAGTGAGTGAGGAGAGAGAGTGAGACAGTGTATGAGGAGAGAGAGTGAGACAGTGAGTGAGGAGAGAGAGTGAGACAGTGTGTGAGGAGAGAGTGGGAGACAGTGTGTGAGGAGAGAGTGAGACATTATGTGAGGAGAGAGTGAGACAGTGTGTGAGGGGAGATAGTTAGACAGTGTGTGAGGAGAGAGTGAGACAGTGTGTGAGGGGAGAGTGAGACAGTGTGTGAGGGGAGAGTGAGAGAGTGTGTGAGGAGAGAGTGAGACAGTGTGCGAGGAGAGAGTGAGACAGTGTGTGAGGAGAGAGTGAGACAGTATGTGAGGGGAGAGAGTGAAACAGTGAGTGAGGAGAGAGTGAGACAGTGTGTGAGGAGAGAGTGAGACAGTGTGTGAGGAGAGAGTGAGACAGTGTGTGAGGAGAGAGTGAGACAGTGTGTGAGGAGAGAGTGAGACAGTATGTGAGGGGAGAGAGTGAAACAGTGAGTGAGGGGAGAGTGAGACAGTGTGTGAGGAGAGAGTGAGACAGTGTGCGAGGAGAGAGTGAGACAGTGCGCGAGGAGAGAGTGAGACAGTGTGTGAGGAGAGAGAGAGAGAGACAGTGTGTGACGGGAGAGAGTGAGACAGTGTGTGAGGAGAGAGTGAGACCGTGTGTGAGGAGAGAGAGACATGTGTGTGAGGAGAGAGTGAGACAGTGTGTGAGGAGAGAGATACAGTGTGTGAGGAGAGAATGAGAAAGTGTGTGAGGAGAGAGTGAGACAGTGTGTGAGGAGAGAGTGAGACAGTGTGTGAGGAGAGAGAGTGAGACAGTGTGTGAGGAGAGAGAGTGAGACAGTGTGTGAGGAGAGAGAGTGAGACAGTGTGTGAGGAGAGAGTGAGACAGTGTGTGAGGAGAGAGAGTGAGACAGTGTGTGAGGAGAGAGAGTGAGACAGTGTGTGAGGAGAGAGTGAGACAGTGTGAGGAGAGAGTGAGACAGTGTGTGAGGAGAGGGAGACAGTGTGTGAGGAGAGAGAGAGACAGTGTGTGAGGAGCGAGTGAGACAGTGTGTGAGGAGAGAGAGAGAGAGTTTGTGAGGAGAGAGAGCGAGACAGTGTGTGAGGAAAGTGAGTAAGACAGTGTGTGAGGGGAGAGAGGGAGACAGAGTGTGAGGAGAGAGAGAGAAAGTGTGTGAGGAGAGAGTGAGACAGTGAGTGAGGAGAGAGAGTGAGACAGTGTGTGAGGAGAGAGAGTGAGACAGTGAGTGAGGAGAGAGAGTGAGACAGTGCATGAGGAGAGAGTGAGACAGTGAGTGAGGAGAGAGAGTGAGACAGTGTGTGAGGAGAGAGAGTGAGACAGTGTGTGAGGAGAGAGTGAGACATTATGTGAGGAGAGAGTGAGACAGTGTGTGAGGGGAGATAGTTAGACAGTGTGTGAGGAGAGAGTGAGACAGTGTGTGAGGAGAGAGTAAGACAGCGTGTGAGGAGAGAGTGAGACAGTGTGTGAGGAGAGAGAGTGAGACAGTGTGTGAGAGAGTGAGACAGTGTGTGAGGGGAGAGAGTGAGACAGTGAGAGGAGAGAGTGAGACAGTATGTGAGGAGAGAGTGAGACAGTGTGTGAGGAGAGAGAGAGAGACAGTGTGTGGGGAGAGAGTGAGACAGTGTGTGAGGAGAGAGTAAGACAGTGTGTGAGGAGAGAGAGTGAGACAGTGTGTGAGGGGATAGAGTGAGACAGTGTGTGAGGGGAGAGAGTGAGACAGTGTGTGAGGAGAGAGTGAGACAGTGTGTGAGGAGAGAGTGAGACAGTTTGTGAGGAGAGAGAATGAGACAGTGTGTGAGGAGAGAGTGAGACAGTGTGTGAGGAGAGAGTGAGACAGTGTGTGAGGAGAGAGTGAGACGATATGTGAGGAGAGAGTGAGACAGTGTGTGAGGAGAGAGTGAGACACTGTGAGGAGAGAGTGAGACAGTATGTGAGGAGAGAGTGAGACAGTGTGTGAGGAGAGAGTGAGACAGTGTGTGAGGAGAGTGTGAGACAGTGTGAGGAGAGAGTGAGACAATGTGTGAGGGGTAGAGTGAGACAGTGTCTGAGGAGAGAGAGTGAGACAGTGTGTGAGGAGAGAGAGAGAGACAGTGTGTGAGGAGAGAGAGACAGTGTGTGAGGAGAGAGGGTGAGACAGTGTGTGAGGAGAGAGAGAGTGAGACAGTGTGTGAGGAGAGAGAGAGAGACAGTGTGTGAGGAGAGAGAGAGAGACACTGTGAGGAGAGAGTGAGACAGTTTGTGAGGAGAGAGAGAGACAGTGTGTGAGGAGAGAGAGTGAGACAGTGTGTGAGGAGCTAGAGAGAGACAGTGTGTGAGGAGAGAGTGAGACAGTGTGTGAGGAGAGAGTGAGACAGTGTGTGAGGAGAGAGTGAGACAGTGTGTGAGGAGAGAGAGTGAGACAGTGTGTGAGGGGAGAGAGTGAGACAGTGTGTGAGGAGTGAGAGTGAGACAGTGTGTGAGGGGAGAGAGTGAGACAGAGTGTGAGGAGAGAGAGGTAGACAGTGTGTGAGGAGAGAGTGAGACAGTGTGTGAGGAGAGAGAGAGACAGTGTGTGAGGAGAGAGAGAGACAGTGTGTGAGGAGAGAGAGGGAGACAGTGTGTGAGGAGAGAGAGAGAGACAGTGTGTGATGAGAGAGAGAGAGACAGTGTGTGAGGAGAGAGTGAGACAGTGTGTGAGGAGAGAGAGAGAGACAGTGTGTGAGGAGAGAGAGAGAGAGACAGTGTGTGGCGAGAGTGAGAGAGAGACAGTGTGTGAGGAGAGAGTGAGACAGTGTGTGAGGAGAGAGTGAGACAGTGTGTGAGGAGAGAGTGAGACAGTGTGTGAGGAGAGAGTGAGACAGTGTGTGAGGAGAGAGAGTGAGACAGTGTGTGAGGAGAGAGCGTGAGACAGAGTGTGAGGATAGAGTGAGACAGTGTGTGAGGAGAGAGTGAGACAGTGTGTGAGAAGAGAGAGTGAGACAGTGTGTGAGGAGAGTGAGTGAGACAGTGAGTGAGGAGAGAGTGAGACAGTGTGTGAGGGGAGAGAGTGAGACAGTGTGTGAGGGGAGAGAGTGAGACAGTGTGTGAGGAGAGAGAGTGAGACAGTGAGTGAGGAGAGAGTGAGAGAGTGTGCGAGGAGAGAGTGAGACAGTGTGTGAGGAGAGAGTGAGACAGTGTGTGGGGAAAGAGTGAGACAGTGAGTGAGGAGAGAGAGTGAGACTGTGTGAGGAGAGAGAGTGAGACAGTGAGTGAGGAGAGAGAGTGAGACAGTGTATGAGGAGAGAGAGTGAGACAGTGAGTGAGGAGAGAGAGTGAGACAGTGTGTGAGGAGAGAGAGGGAGACAGTGTGTGCGGAGAGAGTGAGACATTATGTGAGGAGAGAGTGAGACAGTGTGTGAGGGGAGATAGTTAGACAGTGTGTGAGGAGAGAGTGAGACAGTGTGTGAGGGGAGAGTGAGACAGTGTGTGAGGGGAGAGTGAGAGAGTGTGTGAGGAGAGAGTGAGACAGTGTGCGAGGAGAGAGTGAGACAGTGTGCGAGGAGAGAGTGAGACAGTGTGTGAGGAGAGAGAGAGAGAGACAGTGTGTGAGGAGAGAGTGAGACAGTATGTGAGGGGAGAGAGTGAAACAGTGAGTGAGGAGAGAGTGAGACAGTGTGTGAGGAGAGAGTGAGACAGTGTGTAAGGAGAGAGTGAGACAGTGTGTGAGGAGAGAGTGAGACAGTGTGTGAGGAGAGAGTGAGACAGTATGTGAGGGGAGAGAGTGAAACAGTGAGTGAGGAGAGAGTGAAACAGTGAGTGAGGGGAGAGTGAGACAGTGTGTGAAGAGAGAGTGAGACAGTGTGCGAGGAGAGAGTGAGACAGTGTGCGAGGAGAGAGTGAGACAGTGTGTGAGGAGAGAGAGAGAGAGACAGTGTGTGACGGGAGAGAGTGAGACAGTGGGTGAGGGGAGAGTGAGACCGTGTGTGAGGAGAGAGAGACATGTGTGTGAGGAGAGAGTGAGACAGTGTGTGAGGAGAGAGAGAGAGACAGTGTGTGAGCAGAGAATGAGAAAGTGTGTGAGGAGAGAGTGAGACAGTGTGTGAGGAGAGAATGAGACAGTGTGTGAGGAGAGAGAGTGAGACAGTGTGTGAGGAGAGAGAGTGAGACAGTGTGTGAGGAGAGAGAGTGAGACAGTGTGTGAGGAGAGAGTGAGACAGTGTGTGAGGAGAGAGAGTGAGACAGTGTGTGAGGAGAGAGTGAGACAGTGTGTGAGGAGAGAGTGAGACAGTGTGTGAGGAGAGGGAGACAGTGTGTGAGGAGAGAGAGAGACAGTGTGTGAGGAGAGAGTGAGACAGTGTGTGAGGAGAGAGAGAGAGAGTTTGTGAGGAGAGAGAGTGAGACAGTGTGTGAGGAAAGAGAGTAAGACAGTGTGTGAGGGGAGAGAGGGAGACAGAGTGTGAGGAGAGAGAGAGAAAGTGTGTGAGGAGAGAGTGAGACAGTGTGTGAGGAGAGAGAGAGAGACAGTGTGTGAGGAGAGAGAGTGAGACAGTGTGTGAGGAGAGAGTGAGACAGTGTGTGAGGAGAGAGATTGAGACAGTGTGTGAGGAATGAGAGAGGGACAGTGTGTGAGGAGAGAGAGAGAGACACTGTGAGGAGAGTGAGACAGTTTGTGAGGAGAGAGAGAGACAGTGTGTGAGGAGAGAGAGTGAGACAGTGTGTGAGGAGAGAGAGAGAGACAGTGTGTGAGGAGAGAGTGAGACAGTGTGTGAGGAGAGAGCGAGACAGTGTGTGAGGAGAGATAGTGAGACAGTGTGTGAGGAGAGAGAGTGAGACAGTGTGTGAGGGGAGAGAGTGAGACAGAGTGTGAGGAGAGAGAGAGAGACAGTGTGTGAGGAGAGAGTGAGACAGTGTGTGAGGAGAGAGAGAGGCATTGTGTGAGGAGAGAGAGTGAGACAGTGTGTGAGGAGAGAGAGTGAGACAGTGTGTGAGGAGAGAGAGAGTGAGACAGTGTGTGAGGAGAGAGAGAGACAGTGTGTGAGGAGGAGAGAGAGAGACAGTGTGTGAGGAGAGAGAGAGAGACAGTGTGTGAGGAGAGAGTGAGACAGTGTGTGAGGAGAGAGTGAGACAGTGTGTGAGGAGAGAGTGAGACAGTTTGTGAGGAGAGAGAATGAGACAGTGTGTGAGGAGAGAGTGAGACAGTGTGTGAGGAGAGAGTGAGACACTGTGTGAGGAGAGAGTGAGACGATATGTGAGGAGAGAGTGAGACAGTGTGTGAGGAGAGAGTGAGACACTGTGAGGAGAGAGTGAGACAGTATGTGAGGAGAGAGTGAGACAGTGTGTGTGGAGAGAGTGAGACAGTGTGTGAGGAGAGTGTGAGACAGTGTGAGGAGAGAGTGAGACAATGTGTGAGGGGTAGAGTGAGACAGTGTCTGAGGAGAGAGAGTGAGACAGTGTGTGAGGAGAGAGAGAGAGACAGTGTGTCAGGAGAGAGAGACAGTGTGTGAGGAGAGAGTGTGAGACAGTGTGTGAGGAGAGAGAGAGTGAGACAGTGTGTGAGGAGAGAGAGAGAGACAGTGTGTGAGGAGAGAGAGAGAGACACTGTGAGGAGAGAGTGAGACAGTTTGTGAGGAGAGAGAGAGACAGTGTGTGAGGAGAGAGAGTGAGACAGTGTGTGAGGAGCTAGAGAGAGACAGTGTGTGAGGAGAGAGTGAGACAGTGTGTGAGGAGAGAGTGAGACAGTATGTGAGGAGAGAGAGAGACACTGTGTGAGGAGAGAGAGTGAGACAGTGTGTGAGGAGAGAGAGTGAGACAGTGTGTGAGGAGAGAGAGAGGGAGACAGTGTGTGAGGAGAGAGAGAGAGACAGTGTGTGATGAGAGAGAGAGAGACAGTGTGTGAGGAGAGAGTGAGACAGTGTGTGAGGAGAGAGAGAGAGACAGTGTGTGAGGAGAGAGAGAGAGAGACAGTGTGTGACGAGAGAGAGAGAGACAGTGTGTGAGGAGAGAGTGAGACAGTGTGTGAGGAGAGAGTGAGACAGTGTGTGAGGAGAGTGTGAGACAGTGTGTGAGGAGAGAGAGAGAGACAGTGTGTGCGGAGAGAGAGTGAGACAGTGTGTGAGGAGAGAGGGTGAGACAGTGTGTGAGGAGAGAGAGAGTGAGACAGTGTGAGGAGAGAGAGAGAGACAGTGTGTGAGGAGAGAGAGAGAGACACTGTGAGGAGAGAGTGAGACAGTTTGTGAGGAGAGAGAGAGACAGTGTGTGAGGAGAGAGAGTGAGACAGTGTGTGAGGAGCTAGAGAGAGACAGTGTGTGAGGAGAGAGTGAGACAGTGTGTGAGGAGAGAGTGAGACAGTGTGTGAGGAGAGAGAGTGAGACAGTGTGTGAGGAGAGAGAGTGAGACAGTGTGTGAGGGGAGAGAGTGAGACATTGTGTGAGGAGAGAGAGTGAGACAGTGTGTGAGGGGAGAGAGTGAGACAGAGTGTGAGGAGAGAGAGGTAGACAGTGTGTGAGGCGAGAGTGAGACAGTGTGTGAGGAGAGAGAGAGACAGTGTGTGAGGAGAGAGAGTGAGACAGTGTGTGGAGAGTGAGACAGTGTGTGAGGAGAGAGAGAGAGAGACAGTGTGTGAGGAGAGTGAGTGAGATGGTGAGTGAGGAGAGAGTGAGACAGTGTGTGAGGGGAGAGAGTGAGACAGTGTGTGAGGGGAGAGAGTGAGACAGTGTGTGAGGAGAGAGACTGAGACAGTGAGTGAGGAGAGAGAGTGAGACAGTGTATGAGGAGAGAGAGTGAGACAGTGAGTGAGGAGAGAGAGTGAGACAGTGTGTGAGGAGAGAGAGGGAGACAGTGTGTGAGGAGAGAGTGAGACATTATGTGAGGAGAGAGTGAGACAGTGTGTGAGGGGAGAGTAAGAAAGCGTGTGAGGAGAGAGTGAGACAGTGTGTGAGGAGAGAGAGTGAGACAGTGTGTGAGAGAGTGAGACAGTGTGTGAGGGGAGAGAGTGAGACAGTGAGAGGAGAGAGTGAGACAGTATGTGAGGAGAGAGTGAGAGAGTGTGTGAGGAGAGAGAGAGAGACAGTGTGTGGGAAGAGAGTGAGACAGTGTGTGAGGAGAGAGTAAGACAGTGTGTGAGGAGAGAGAGTGAGACAGTGTGTGAGGGGAGAGAGTGAGACAGTGTGTGTGGGGAGAGAGTGAGACAGTGTGTGAGGAGAGAGTGAGACAGTGTGTGAGGAGAGAGTGAGACAGTTTGTGAGGAGAGAGAATGAGACAGTGTGTGAGGAGAGAGTGAGACAGTGTGTGAGGAGAGAGTGAGACAGTGTGTGAGGAGAGAGTGAGACGATATGTGAGGAGAGAGTGAGACAGTGTGTGAGGAGAGAGTAAGACACTGTGAGGAGAGAGTGAGACAGTATGTGAGGAGAGAGTGAGACAGTGTGTGAGGAGAGAGTGAGACAGTGTGTGAGGAGAGTGTGAGACATTGTGAGGAGAGAGTGAGACAATGTGTGAGGGGTAGAGTGAGACAGTGTCTGAGGAGAGAGAGTGAGACAGTGTGTGAGGAGAGAGAGAGAGACAGTGTGTGAGGAGAGAGAGACAGTGTGTGAGGAGAGAGGGTGAGACAGTGTGTGAGGAGAGAGAGAGTGAGACAGTGTGTGAGGAGAGAGAGTGAGACAGTGTGTGAGGAGAGAGAGAGAGACACTGTGAGGAGAGAGTGAGACAGTTTGTGAGGAGAGAGATAGACAGTGTGTGAGGAGAGAGAGTGAGACAGTGTGTGAGGAGCTAGAGAGAGACAGTGTGTGAGGAGAGAGTGAGACAGTGTGTGAGGAGAGAGTGAGACAGTGTGTGAGGAGAGAGTGAGACAGTGTGTGAGGAGAGAGAGTGAGACAGTGTGTGAGGGGAGAGAGTGAGACAGTGTGTGAGGAGTGAGAGTGAGACAGTGTGTGAGGGGAGAGAGTGAGACAGAGTGTGAGGAGAGAGAGGTAGACAGTGTGTGAGGAGAGAGTGAGACAGTGTGTGAGGAGAGAGAGAGACAGTGTGTGAGGAGAGAGAGACACAGTGTGTGAGGAGAGAGAGGGAGACAGTGTGTGAGGAGAGAGAGAGAGACAGTGTGTGATGAGAGAGAGAGAGACAGTGTGTGAGGAGAGAGTGAGACAGTGTGTGAGGAGAGAGAGTGAGGCAGTGTGTGAGGAGAGAGAGTGAGACAGTGTGTGAGGAGAGAGAGAGAGACAGTGTGTGAGGAGAGAGAGAGAGAGACAGTGTGTGGCGAGAGAGAGAGAGAGACAGTGTGTGAGGAGAGAGTGAGACATTATGTGAGGAGAGAGTGAGACAGTGTGTGAGGGGAGATAGTTAGACAGTGTGTGAGGAGAGAGTGAGACAGTGTGTGAGGGGAGAGTGAGACAGTGTGTGAGGGGAGAGTGAGAGAGTGTGTGAGGAGAGAGTGAGACAGTGTGCGAGGAGAGAGTGAGACAGTGTGCGAGGAGAGAGTGAGACAGTGTGTGAGGAGAGAGAGAGAGAGACAGTGTGTGAGGAGAGAGTGAGACAGTATGTGAGGGGAGAGAGTGAAACAGTGAGTGAGGAGAGAGTGAGACAGTGTGTGAGGAGAGAGTGAGACAGTGTGTGAGGAGAGAGTGAGACAGTGTGTGAGGAGAGAGTGAGACAGTGTGTGAGGAGAGAGTGAGACAGTATGTGAGGGGAGAGAGTGAAACAGTGAGTGAGGAGAGAGTGAAACAGTGAGTGAGGGGAGAGTGAGACAGTGTGTGAGGAGAGAGTGAGACAGTGTGCGAGGAGAGAGTGAGACAGTGTGCGAGGAGAGAGTGAGACAGTGTGTGAGGAGAGAGAGAGAGAGACAGTGTGTGACGGGAGAGAGTGAGACAGTGTGTGAGGAGAGAGTGAGACCGTGTGTGAGGAGAGAGAGACATGTGTGTGAGGAGAGAGTGAGACAGTGTGTGAGGAGAGAGAGAGAGACAGTGTGTGAGCAGAGAATGAGAAAGTGTGTGAGGAGAGAGTGAGACAGTGTGTGAGGAGAGAATGAGACAGTGTGTGAGGAGAGAGAGTGAGACAGTGTGTGAGGAGAGAGAGTGAGACAGTGTGTGAGGAGAGAGAGTGAGACAGTGTGTGAGGAGAGAGTGAGACAGTGTGTGAGGAGAGAGAGTGAGACAGTGTGTGAGGAGAGAGTGAGACAGTGTGTGAGGAGAGAGTGAGACAGTGTGTGAGGAGAGGGAGACAGTGTGTGAGGAGAGAGAGAGACAGTGTGTGAGGAGAGAGTGAGACAGTGTGTGAGGAGAGAGAGAGAGAGTTTGTGAGGAGAGAGAGCGAGACAGTGTGTGAGGAAAGAGAGTAAGACAGTGTGTGAGGGGAGAGAGGGAGACAGAGTGTGAGGAGAGAGAGAGAAAGTGTGTGAGGAGAGAGTGAGACAGTGTGTGAGGAGAGAGAGAGAGACAGTGTGTGAGGAGAGAGAGTGAGACAGTGTGTGAGGAGAGAGTGAGACAGTGTGTGAGGAGAGAGATTGAGACAGTGTGTGAGGAATGAGAGAGGGACAGTGTGTGAGGAGAGAGAGAGAGACACTGTGAGGAGAGTGAGACAGTGTGTGAGGAGAGAGAGAGACAGTGTGTGAGGAGAGAGAGTGAGACAGTGTGTGAGGAGAGAGAGAGAGACAGTGTGTGAGGAGAGAGTGAGACAGTGTTTGAGGAGAGAGCGAGACAGTGTGTGAGGAGAGATAGTGAGACAGTGTGTGAGGAGAGAGAGTGAGACAGTGTGTGAGGGGAGAGAGTGAGACAGAGTGTGAGGAGAGAGAGAGAGACAGTGTGTGAGGAGAGAGTGAGACAGTGTGTGAGGAGAGAGAGAGGCATTGTGTGAGGAGAGAGAGTGAGACAGTGTGTGAGGAGAGAGAGTGAGACAGTGTGTGAGGAGAGAGAGAGTGAGACAGTGTGTGAGGAGAGAGAGAGACAGTGTGTGAGGAGGAGAGAGAGAGACAGTGTGTGAGGAGAGAGAGAGAGACAGTGTGTGAGGAGAGAGTGAGACAGTGTGTGAGGAGAGAGTGAGACAGTGTGTGAGGAGAGAGTGAGACAGTTTGTGAGGAGAGAGAATGAGACAGTGTGTGAGGAGAGAGTGAGACAGTGTGTGAGGAGAGAGTGAGACACTGTGTGAGGAGAGAGTGAGACGATATGTGAGGAGAGAGTGAGACAGTGTGTGAGGAGAGAGTGAGACACTGTGAGGAGAGAGTGAGACAGTATGTGAGGAGAGAGTGAGACAGTGTGTGTGGAGAGAGTGAGACAGTGTGTGAGGAGAGTGTGAGACAGTGTGAGGAGAGAGTGAGACAATGTGTGAGGGGTAGAGTGAGACAGTGTCTGAGGAGAGAGAGTGAGACAGTGTGTGAGGAGAGAGAGAGAGACAGTGTGTCAGGAGAGAGAGAGAGACACTGTGAGGAGAGAGTGAGACAGTTTGTGAGGAGAGAGAGAGACAGTGTGTGAGGAGCTAGAGAGAGACAGTGTGTGAGGAGAGAGTGAGACAGTGTGTGAGGAGAGAGTGAGACAGTGTGTGAGGAGAGAGAGAGACACTGTGTGAGGAGAGAGAGTGAGACAGTGTGTGAGGAGAGAGAGTGAGACAGTGTGTGAGGAGAGAGAGAGGGAGACAGTGTGTGAGGAGAGAGAGAGAGACAGTGTGTGATGAGAGAGAGAGATACAGTGTGTGAGGAGAGAGTGAGACAGTGTGTGAGGAGAGAGAGAGAGACAGTGTGTGAGGAGAGAGAGAGAGAGACAGTGTGTGACGAGAGAGAGAGAGACAGTGTGTGAGGAGAGAGTGAGACAGTGTGTGAGGAGAGAGTGAGACAGTGTGTGAGGAGAGTGTGAGACAGTGTGTGAGGAGAGAGAGAGAGACAGTGTGTGCGGAGAGAGAGTGAGACAGTGTGTGAGGAGAGAGGGTGAGACAGTGTGTGAGGAGAGAGAGAGTGAGACAGTGTGTGAGGAGAGAGAGAGAGACAGTGTGTGAGGAGAGAGAGAGAGACACTGTGAGGAGAGAGTGAGACAGTTTGTGAGGAGAGAGAGAGACAGTGTGTGAGGAGAGAGAGTGAGACAGTGTGTGAGGAGCTAGAGAGAGACAGTGTGTGAGGAGAGAGTGAGACAGTGTGTGAGGAGAGAGTGAGACAGTGTGTGAGGAGAGAGAGTGAGACAGTGTGTGAGGAGAGAGAGTGAGACAGTGTGTGAGGGGAGAGAGTGAGACATTGTGTGAGGAGAGAGAGTGAGACAGTGTGTGAGGGGAGAGAGTGAGACAGAGTGTGAGGAGAGAGAGGTAGACAGTGTGTGAGGCGAGAGTGAGACAGTGTGTGAGGAGAGAGAGAGACAGTGTGTGAGGAGAGAGAGTGAGACAGTGTGTGGAGAGTGAGACAGTGTGTGAGGAGAGAGAGAGTGAGACAGTGTGTGAGGAGAGTGAGTGAGACGGTGAGTGAGGAGAGAGTGAGACAGTGTGTGAGGGGAGAGAGTGAGACAGTGTGTGAGGGGAGAGAGTGAGACAGTGTGTGAGGAGAGAGACTGAGACAGTGAGTGAGGAGAGAGAGTGAGACAGTGTATGAGGAGAGAGAGTGAGACAGTGAGTGAGGAGAGAGAGTGAGACAGTGTGTGAGGAGAGAGAGGGAGACAGTGTGTGAGGAGAGAGTGAGACATTATGTGAGGAGAGAGTGAGACAGTGTGTGAGGGGAGAGTAAGAAAGCGTGTGAGGAGAGAGTGAGACAGTGTGTGAGGAGAGAGAGTGAGACAGTGTGTGAGAGAGTGAGACAGTGTGTGAGGGGAGAGAGTGAGACAGTGAGAGGAGAGAGTGAGACAGTATGTGAGGAGAGAGTGAGAGAGTGTGTGAGGAGAGAGAGAGAGACAGTGTGTGGGAAGAGAGTGAGACAGTGTGTGAGGAGAGAGTAAGACAGTGTGTGAGGAGAGAGAGTGAGACAGTGTGTGAGGGGAGAGAGTGAGACAGTGTGTGTGGGGAGAGAGTGAGACAGTGTGTGAGGAGAGAGTGAGACAGTGTGTGAGGAGAGAGTGAGACAGTTTGTGAGGAGAGAGAATGAGACAGTGTGTGAGGAGAGAGTGAGACAGTGTGTGAGGAGAGAGTGAGACAGTGTGTGAGGAGAGAGTGAGACGATATGTGAGGAGAGAGTGAGACAGTGTGTGAGGAGAGAGTAAGACACTGTGAGGAGAGAGTGAGACA
Source organism: Scyliorhinus torazame (assembly GCF_047496885.1). NCBI lineage: Eukaryota > Metazoa > Chordata > Chondrichthyes > Carcharhiniformes > Scyliorhinidae > Scyliorhinus > Scyliorhinus torazame. The sequence continues at coordinate 2,055,015 of NW_027307767.1, forward strand.
GTATGTGAGGAGAGAGTGAGACAGTGTGTGAGGAGAGAGTGAGACAGTGTGTGAGGAGAGTGTGAGACATTGTGAGGAGAGAGTGAGACAATGTGTGAGGGGTAGAGTGAGACAGTGTCTGAGGAGAGAGAGTGAGACAGTGTGTGAGGAGAGAGAGAGAGACAGTGTGTGAGGAGAGAGAGACAGTGTGTGAGGAGAGAGGGTGAGACAGTGTGTGAGGAGAGAGAGAGTGAGACAGTGTGTGAGGAGAGAGAGTGAGACAGTGTGTGAGGAGAGAGAGAGAGACACTGTGAGGAGAGAGTGAGACAGTTTGTGAGGAGAGAGATAGACAGTGTGTGAGGAGAGAGAGTGAGACAGTGTGTGAGGAGCTAGAGAGAGACAGTGTGTGAGGAGAGAGTGAGACAGTGTGTGAGGAGAGAGTGAGACAGTGTGTGAGGAGAGAGTGAGACAGTGTGTGAGGAGAGAGAGTGAGACATTGTGTGAGGGGAGAGAGTGAGACAGTGTGTGAGGAGTGAGAGTGAGACAGTGTGTGAGGGGAGAGAGTGAGACAGAGTGTGAGGAGAGAGAGGTAGACAGTGTGTGAGGAGAGAGTGAGACAGTGTGTGAGGAGAGAGAGAGACAGTGTGTGAGGAGAGAGAGACACAGTGTGTGAGGAGAGAGAGGGAGACAGTGTGTGAGGAGAGAGAGAGAGACAGTGTGTGATGAGAGAGAGAGAGACAGTGTGTGAGGAGAGAGTGAGACAGTGTGTGAGGAGAGAGAGTGAGGCAGTGTGTGAGGAGAGAGAGTGAGACAGTGTGTGAGTAGAGAGAGAGAGACAGTGTGTGAGGAGAGAGAGAGAGAGACAGTGTGTGGCGAGAGAGAGAGAGAGACAGTGTGTGAGGAGAGAGTGAGACAGTGTGTGAGGAGAGAGTGAGACAGTGTGTGAGGAGAGTGTGTGACAGTGTGTGAGGAGAGAGAGTGAGACAGTGTGTGAGGAGAGAGCGTGTGACAGAGTGTGAGGATAGAGTGAGACAGTGTGTGAGGAGAGAGTGAGACAGTGTGTGAGAAGAGAGTGAGACAGTGTGTGACGAGAGTGAGTGAGACAGTGAGTGAGGAGAGAGTGAGACAGTGTGTGAGGGGAGAGAGTGAGACAGTGTGTGAGGGGAGAGAGTGAGACAGTGTGTGAGGAGAGAGAGTGAGACAGTGAGTGAGGAGAGAGTGAGAGAGTGTGCGAGGAGAGAGTGAGACAGTGTGTGAGGAGAGAGTGAGACAGTGTGTGAGGAGAGAGTGAGACAGTGAGTGAGGAGAGAGAGTGAGACAGTGTGTGAGGAGAGAGAGTGAGACAGTGAGTGAGGAGAGAGAGTGAGACAGTGTATGAGGAGAGAGAGTGAGACAGTGAGTGAGGAGAGAGAGTGAGACAGTATGTGAGGAGAGAGAGGGAGACAGTGTGTGAGGAGAGAGTGAGACATTATGTGAGGAGAGAGTGAGACAGTGTGTGAGGGGAGATAGTTAGACAGTGTGTGAGGAGAGAGTGAGACAGTGTGTGAGGGGAGAGTGAGACAGTGTGTGAGGGGAGAGTGAGAGAGTGTGTGAGGAGAGAGTGAGACAGTGTGCGAGGAGAGAGTGAGACAGTGTGTGAGGAGAGAGTGAGACAGTATGTGAGGGGAGAGAGTGAAACAGTGAGTGAGGAGAGAGTGAGACAGTGTGTGAGGAGAGAGTGAGACAGTGTGTGAGGAGAGAGTGAGACAGTGTGTGAGGAGAGAGTGAGACAGTGTGTGAGGAGAGAGTGAGACAGTATGTGAGGGGAGAGAGTGAAACAGTGAGTGAGGGGAGAGTGAGACAGTGTGTGAGGAGAGAGTGAGACAGTGTGCGAGGAGAGAGTGAGACAGTGCGCGAGGAGAGAGTGAGACAGTGTGTGAGGAGAGAGAGAGAGAGACAGTGTGTGACGGGAGAGAGTGAGACAGTGTGTGAGGAGAGAGTGAGACCGTGTGTGAGGAGAGAGAAACATGTGTGTGAGGAGAGAGTGAGACAGTGTGTGAGGAGAGAGAGACAGTGTGTGAGGAGAGAATGAGAAAGTGTGTGAGGAGAGAGTGAGACAGTGTGTGAGGAGAGAGTGAGACAGTGTGTGAGGAGAGAGAGTGAGACAGTGTGTGAGGAGAGAGAGTGAGACAGTGTGTGAGGAGAGAGAGTGAGACAGTGTGTGAGGAGAGAGTGAGACAGTGTGTGAGGAGAGAGAGTGAGACAGTGTGTGAGGAGAGAGAGTGAGACAGTGTGTGAGGAGAGAGTGAGACAGTGTGAGGAGAGAGTGAGACAGTGTGTGAGGAGAGGGAGACAGTGTGTGAGGAGAGAGAGAGACAGTGTGTGAGGAGAGAGTGAGACAGTGTGTGAGGAGAGAGAGAGAGAGTTTGTGAGGAGAGAGAGCGAGACAGTGTGTGAGGAAAGAGAGTAAGACAGTGTGTGAGGGGAGAGAGGGAGACAGAGTGTGAGGAGAGAGAGAGAAAGTGTGTGAGGAGAGAGTGAGACAGTGTGTGAGGAGAGAGAGAGAGACAGTGTGTGAGGAGAGAGAGTGAGACAGTGTGTGAGGAGAGAGTGAGACAGTGTGTGAGGAGAGAGATTGAGACAGTGTGTGAGGAATGAGAGAGGGACAGTGTGTGAGGAGAGAGAGAGAGACACTGTGAGGAGAGTGAGACAGTTTGTGAGGAGAGAGAGAGACAGTGTGTGAGGAGAGAGAGTGAGACAGTGTGTGAGGAGAGAGAGAGAGACAGTGTGTGAGGAGAGAGTGAGACAGTGTGTGAGGAGAGAGTGAGACAGTGTGTGAGGAGAGATAGTGAGACAGTGTGTGAGGAGAGAGAGTGAGACAGTGTGTGAGGGGAGAGAGTGAGACAGAGTGTGAGGAGAGAGAGAGAGACAGTGTGTGAGGAGAGAGTGAGACAGTGTGTGAGGAGAGAGAGAGGCATTGTGTGAGGAGAGAGAGTGAGACAGTGTGTGAGGAGAGAGAGTGAGACAGTGTGTGAGGAAAGAGAGAGTGAGACAGTGTGTGAGGAGAGAGAGAGACAGTGTGTGAGGAGGAGAGAGAGAGATAGTGTGTGAGGAGAGAGAGAGAGACAGTGTGTGAGGAGAGAGTGAGACAGAGTGTGAGGAGAGAGAGTGAGACAGTGTGTGAGGAGAGAGTGAGACAATGTGTGAGGAGAGAGTGAGACTGTGTGAGGGGAGAGAGTGAGACAGAGTGTGAGGAGAGAGTGAGACAGTGTGTGAGGAGAGAGAGAGTGAGACAGTGTGTGAGGGGAGAGAGTGAGGCAGTGTGTGAGGAGAGAGAGTGAGACAGTGTGTGAGGAGAGCGTAAGACAGCGTGTGAGGAGTGAGACTGAGACAGTGTGTGAGAGGAGAGAGAGTGAGAAAGTGTGTGAGGAGAGAGTGTGACAGTGTGTGAGGGGAGAGAGTGAGACAGAGTGTGAGGAGAGAGTGAGACAGTGTGTGAGGAGAGAGAGAGTGAGACAGTGTGTGAGGGGAGAGAGTGAGACAGTGGGTGAGGTGAGAGAGTGAGACAGTGTGTGAGGAGAGAGTAAGACAGCGTGTGAGGAGAGAGAGTGAGACAGGGTGTGAGAGGAGAGAGAGTGAGACAGTGTGTGAGGAGAGAGTGAGACAGTGTGTGAGGAGATAGTGAGACAGTGAGTGAGGAGAGAGAGTGAGACAGTGTGAGGGGAGAGAGTGAGACAGAGTGTGAGGAGAGAGTGAGACAGTGTGTGAGGAGAGAGAGAGTGAGAGAGTGGGTGAGGAGAGAGAGTGAGACAGTGTGTGAGGAGAGAGTGAGACAGTGTGTGAGGAGAGAGTGAGACAGTATGTGAGGGGAGAGAGTGAAACAGTGAGTGAGGGGAGAGTGAGACAGTGTGTGAGCAGAGAGTGAGACAGTGTGCGAGGAGAGAGTGAGACAGTGTGCGAGGAGAGAGTGAGACAGTGTGTGAGGAGAGAGAGAGAGAGACAGTGTGTGACGGGAGAGAGTGAGACAGTGTGTGAGGAGAGAGTGAGACCGTGTGTGAGGAGAGTGAGACATGTGTGTGAGGAGAGAGTGAGACAGTGTGTGAGGTGAGAGTGAGACAGTGTGTGAGGAGAGAGAGTGAGACAGTGTGTGAGGAGAGAGAGTGAGACAGTGTGTGAGGAGAGAGAGTGAGACAGTGTGTGAGGAGAGAGTGAGACAGTGTGTGAGGAGAGAGAGTGAGGCAGTGTGAGGAGAGAGTGAGACAGTGTGTGAGGAGAGAGTGAGACAGTGTGTGAGGAGAGGGAGACAGTGTGTGAGGAGAGAGAGAGAGACAGTGTGTGAGGAGAGTGAGACAGTGTGTGAGGAGAGAGAGAGAGAGTTTGTGAGGAGAGAGAGCGAGACAGTGTGTGAGGAGAGAGAGTAAGACAGTGTGTGAGGGGAGAGAGAGAAAGTGTGTGAGGAGAGAGTGAGACAGAGTGTGAGGAGAGAGAGAGAGACAGTGTGTGAGGAGAGAGAGTGAGACAGTGTGTGAGGAGAGAGTGAGACAGTGTGTGAGGAGAGAGATTGAGACAGTGTGTGAGGAATGAGAGAGGGACAGTGTGTGAGGAAAGAGTGAGACAGTGAGTGAGGAGAGAGAGTGAGACAGTGTGTGAGGAGAGAGAGTGAGACAGTGAGTGAGGAGAGAGAGTGAGACAGTGTATGAGGAGAGAGAGTGAGACAGTGAGTGAGGAGAGAGAGTGAGACAGTGTGTGAGGAGAGAGAGGGAGACAGTGTGTGAGGAGAGAGTGAGACATTATGTGAGGAGAGAGTGAGACAGTGTGTGAGGGGAGATAGTTAGACAGTGTGTGAGGAGAGAGTGAGACAGTGTGTGAGGGGAGAGTGAGACAGTGTGTGAGGGGAGAGTGAGAGAGTGTGTGAGGAGAGAGTGAGACAGTGTGCGAGGAGAGAGTGAGACAGTGTGCGAGGAGAGAGTGAGACAGTGTGTGAGGAGAGAGAGAGAGAGACAGTGTGTGAGGAGAGAGTGAGACAGTATGTGAGGGGAGAGAGTGAAACAGTGAGTGAGGAGAGAGTGAGACAGTGTGTGAGGAGAGAGTGAGACAGTGTGTGAGGAGAGAGTGAGACAGTGTGTGAGGAGAGAGTGAGACAGTGTGTGAGGAGAGAGTGAGACAGTATGTGAGGGGAGAGAGTGAAACAGTGAGTGAGGAGAGAGTGAAACAGTGAGTGAGGGGAGAGTGAGACAGTGTGTGAGGAGAGAGTGAGACAGTGTGCGAGGAGAGAGTGAGACAGTGTGCGAGGAGAGAGTGAGACAGTGTGTGAGGAGAGAGAGAGAGAGACAGTGTGTGACGGGAGAGAGTGAGACAGTGTGTGAGGAGAGAGTGAGACCGTGTGTGAGGAGAGAGAGACATGTGTGTGAGGAGAGAGTGAGACAGTGTGTGAGGAGAGAGAGAGAGACAGTGTGTGAGCAGAGAATGAGAAAGTGTGTGAGGAGAGAGTGAGACAGTGTGTGAGGAGAGAATGAGACAGTGTGTGAGGAGAGAGAGTGAGACAGTGTGTGAGGAGAGAGAGTGAGACAGTGTGTGAGGAGAGAGAGTGAGACAGTGTGTGAGGAGAGAGTGAGAGAGTGTGTGAGGAGAGAGAGTGAGACAGTGTGTGAGGAGAGAGTGAGACAGTGTGTGAGGAGAGAGTGAGACAGTGTGTGAGGAGAGGGAGACAGTGTGTGAGGAGAGAGAGAGACAGTGTGTGAGGAGAGAGTGAGACAGTGTGTGAGGAGAGAGAGAGAGAGTTTGTGAGGAGAGAGAGCGAGACAGTGTGTGAGGAAAGAGAGTAAGACAGTGTGTGAGGGGAGAGAGGGAGACAGAGTGTGAGGAGAGAGAGAGAAAGTGTGTGAGGAGAAAGTGAGACAGTGTGTGAGGAGAGAGAGAGAGACAGTGTGTGAGGAGAGAGAGTGAGACAGTGTGTGAGGAGAGAGTGAGACAGTGTGTGAGGAGAGAGATTGAGACAGTGTGTGAGGAATGAGAGAGGGACAGTGTGTGAGGAGAGAGAGAGAGACACTGTGAGGAGAGTGAGACAGTTTGTGAGGAGAGAGAGAGACAGTGTGTGAGGAGAGAGAGTGAGACAGTGTGTGAGGAGAGAGAGAGAGACAGTGTGTGAGGAGAGAGTGAGACAGTGTGTGAGGAGAGAGCGAGACAGTGTGTGAGGAGAGATAGTGAGATAGTGTGTGAGGAGAGAGAGTGAGACAGTGTGTGAGGGGAGAGAGTGAGACAGAGTGTGAGGAGAGAGAGAGAGACAGTGTGTGAGGAGAGAGTGAGACAGTGTGTGAGGAGAGAGAGAGGCATTGTGTGAGGAGAGAGAGTGAGACAGTGTGTGAGGAGAGAGAGTGAGACAGTGTGTGAGGAGAGAGAGAGTGAGACAGTGTGTGAGGAGAGAGAGAGACAGTGTGTGAGGAGGAGAGAGAGAGACAGTGTGTGAGGAGAGAGAGAGAGACAGTGTGTGAGGAGAGAGTGAGACAGTGTGTGAGGAGAGAGTGAGACAGTGTGTGAGGAGAGAGTGAGACAGTTTGTGAGGAGAGAGAATGAGACAGTGTGTGAGGAGAGAGTGAGACAGTGTGTGAGGAGAGAGTGAGACAGTGTGTGAGGAGAGAGTGAGACGATATGTGAGGAGAGAGTGAGACAGTGTGTGAGGAGAGAGTGAGACACTGTGAGGAGAGAGTGAGACAGTATGTGAGGAGAGAGTGAGACAGTGTGTGTGGAGAGAGTGAGACAGTGTGTGAGGAGAGAGTGAGACAATGTGTGAGGGGTAGAGTGAGACAGTGTCTGAGGAGAGAGAGTGAGACAGTGTGTGAGGAGAGAGAGAGAGACAGTGTGTCAGGAGAGAGAGACAGTGTGTGAGGAGAGAGGGTGAGACAGTGTGTGAGGAGAGAGAGAGTGAGACAGTGTGTGAGGAGAGAGAGAGAGACAGTGTGTGAGGAGAGAGAGAGAGACACTGTGAGGAGAGAGTGAGACAGTTTGTGAGGAGAGAGAGAGACAGTGTGTGAGGAGAGAGTGAGACAGTGTGTGAGGAGAGAGTGAGACAGTGTGTGAGGAGAGAGAGAGACACTGTGTGAGGAGAGAGAGTGAGACAGTGTGTGAGGAGAGAGAGAGAGAGACAGTGTGTGACGAGAGAGAGAGAGACAGTGTGTGAGGAGAGAGTGAGACAGTGTGTGAGGAGAGAGAGAGAGAGACAGTGTGTGACGAGAGAGAGAGAGACAGTGTGTGAGGAGAGAGTGAGACAGTGTGTGAGGAGAGAGTGAGACAGTGTGTGAGGAGAGTGTGAGACAGTGTGTGAGGAGAGAGAGAGAGACAGTGTGTGCGGAGAGAGAGTGAGACAGTGTGTGAGGAGAGAGAGAGAGAGACAGTGTGTGACGAGAGAGAGAGAGACAGTGTGTGAGGAGAGAGTGAGACAGTGTGTGAGGAGAGAGTGAGACAGTGTGTGAGGAGAGTGTGAGACAGTGTGTGAGGAGAGAGAGAGAGACAGTGTGTGCGGAGAGAGAGTGAGACAGTGTGTGAGGAGAGAGGGTGAGACAGTGTGTGAGGAGAGAGAGAGTGAGACAGTGTGTGAGGAGAGAGAGAGAGACAGTGTGTGAGGAGAGAGAGAGAGACACTGTGAGGAGAGAGTGAGACAGTTTGTGAGGAGAGAGAGAGACAGTGTGTGAGGAGAGAGAGTGAGACAGTGTGTGAGGAGCTAGAGAGAGACAGTGTGTGAGGAGAGAGTGAGACAGTGTGTGAGGAGAGAGTGAGACAGTGTGTGAGGAGAGAGAGTGAGACAGTGTGTGAGGAGAGAGAGTGAGACAGTGTGTGAGGGGAGAGAGTGAGACATTGTGTGAGGAGAGAGAGTGAGACAGTGTGTGAGGGGAGAGAGTGAGACAGAGTGTGAGGAGAGAGAGGTAGACAGTGTGTGAGGCGAGAGTGAGACAGTGTGTGAGGAGAGAGAGAGACAGTGTGTGAGGAGAGAGAGTGAGACAGTGTGTGGAGAGTGAGACAGTGTGTGAGGAGAGAGAGAGTGAGACAGTGTGTGAGGAGAGTGAGTGAGACGGTGAGTGAGGAGAGAGTGAGACAGTGTGTGAGGGGAGAGAGTGAGACAGTGTGTGAGGGGAGAGAGTGAGACAGTGTGTGAGGAGAGAGACTGAGACAGTGAGTGAGGAGAGAGAGTGAGACAGTGTATGAGGAGAGAGAGTGAGACAGTGAGTGAGGAGAGAGAGTGAGACAGTGTGTGAGGAGAGAGAGGGAGACAGTGTGTGAGGAGAGAGTGAGACATTATGTGAGGAGAGAGTGAGACAGTGTGTGAGGGGAGAGTAAGAAAGCGTGTGAGGAGAGAGTGAGACAGTGTGTGAGGAGAGAGAGTGAGACAGTGTGTGAGAGAGTGAGACAGTGTGTGAGGGGAGAGAGTGAGACAGTGAGAGGAGAGAGTGAGACAGTATGTGAGGAGAGAGTGAGAGAGTGTGTGAGGAGAGAGAGAGAGACAGTGTGTGGGAAGAGAGTGAGACAGTGTGTGAGGAGAGAGTAAGACAGTGTGTGAGGAGAGAGAGTGAGACAGTGTGTGAGGGGAGAGAGTGAGACAGTGTGTGTGGGGAGAGAGTGAGACAGTGTGTGAGGAGAGAGTGAGACAGTGTGTGAGGAGAGAGTGAGACAGTTTGTGAGGAGAGAGAATGAGACAGTGTGTGAGGAGAGAGTGAGACAGTGTGTGAGGAGAGAGTGAGACAGTGTGTGAGGAGAGAGTGAGACGATATGTGAGGAGAGAGTGAGACAGTGTGTGAGGAGAGAGTAAGACACTGTGAGGAGAGAGTGAGACAGTATGTGAGGAGAGAGTGAGACAGTGTGTGAGGAGAGAGTGAGACAGTGTGTGAGGAGAGTGTGAGACATTGTGAGGAGAGAGTGAGACAATGTGTGAGGGGTAGAGTGAGACAGTGTCTGAGGAGAGAGAGTGAGACAGTGTGTGAGGAGAGAGAGAGAGACAGTGTGTGAGGAGAGAGATACAGTGTGTGAGGAGAGAGGGTGAGACAGTGTGTGAGGAGAGAGAGAGTGAGACAGTGTGTGAGGAGAGAGAGTGAGACAGTGTGTGAGGAGAGAGAGAGAGACACTGTGAGGAGAGAGTGAGACAGTTTGTGAGGAGAGAGATAGACAGTGTGTGAGGAGAGAGAGTGAGACAGTGTGTGAGGAGCTAGAGAGAGACAGTGTGTGAGGAGAGAGTGAGACAGTGTGTGAGGAGAGAGTGAGACAGTGTGTGAGGAGAGAGTGAGACAGTGTGTGAGGAGAGAGAGTGAGACAGTGTGTGAGGGGAGAGAGTGAGACAGTGTGTGAGGAGTGAGAGTGAGACAGTGTGTGAGGGGAGAGAGTGAGACAGAGTGTGAGGAGAGAGAGGTAGACAGTGTGTGAGGAGAGAGTGAGACAGTGTGTGAGGAGAGAGAGAGACAGTGTGTGAGGAGAGAGAGACACAGTGTGTGAGGAGAGAGAGGGAGACAGTGTGTGAGGAGAGAGAGAGAGACAGTGTGTGAGGAGAGAGTGAGACAGTGTGTGAGGAGAGAGAGAGGCATTGTGTGAGGAGAGAGAGTGAGACAGTGTGTGAGGAGAGAGAGTGAGACAGTGTGTGAGGAGAGAGAGAGTGAGACAGTGTGTGAGGAGAGAGAGAGACAGTGTGTGAGGAGGAGAGAGAGAGACAGTGTGTGAGGAGAGAGAGAGAGACAGTGTGTGAGGAGAGAGTGAGACAGTGTGTGAGGAGAGAGTGAGACAGTGTGTGAGGAGAGAGTGAGACAGTTTGTGAGGAGAGAGAATGAGACAGTGTGTGAGGAGAGAGTGAGACAGTGTGTGAGGAGAGAGTGAGACAGTGTGTGAGGAGAGAGTGAGACGATATGTGAGGAGAGAGTGAGACAGTGTGTGAGGAGAGAGTGAGACACTGTGAGGAGAGAGTTTGACAGTATGTGAGGAGAGAGTGAGACAGTGTGTGTGGAGAGAGTGAGACAGTGTGTGAGGAGAGTGTGAGAGTGTGAGGAGAGAGTGAGACAATGTGTGAGGGGTAGAGTGAGACAGTGTCTGAGGAGAGAGAGTGAGACAGTGTGTGAGGAGAGAGAGAGAGACAGTGTGCCAGGAGAGAGAGACAGTGTGTGAGGAGAGAGGGTGAGACAGTGTGTGAGGAGAGAGAGAGTGAGACAGTGTGTGAGGAGAGAGAGAGAGACAGTGTGTGAGGAGAGAGAGAGAGACACTGTGAGGAGAGAGTGAGACAGTTTGTGAGGAGAGAGAGAGACAGTGTGTGAGGAGAGAGAGTGAGACAGTGTGTGAGGAGCTAGAGAGAGACAGTGTGTGAGGAGAGAGTGAGACAGTGTGTGAGGAGAGAGTGAGACAGTGTGTGAGGAGAGAGAGAGACACTGTGTGAGGAGAGAGAGTGAGACAGTGTGTGAGGAGAGAGAGTGAGACAGTGTGTGAGGAGAGAGAGAGGGAGACAGTGTGTGAGGAGAGAGAGAGAGACAGTGTGTGATGAGAGAGAGAGAGACAGTGTGTGAGGAGAGAGTGAGACAGTGTGTGAGGAGAGAGAGAGAGACAGTGTGTGAGGAGAGAGAGAGAGAGACAGTGTGTGACGAGAGAGAGAGAGACAGTGTGTGAGGAGAGAGTGAGACAGTGTGTGAGGAGAGTGTGAGACAGTGTGTGAGGAGAGAGAGAGAGACAGTGTGTGCGGAGAGAGAGTGAGACAGTGTGTGAGGAGAGAGGGTGAGAGTGTGTGAGGGGAGAGTGAGACAGTGTGTGAGGAGAGAGGGTGAGACAGTGTGTGAGGGGAGAGTGAGACAGTGTGTGAGGAGAGAGTGAGACAGTGTGTGAGGAGAGAGTGAGACAGTGTGTGAGGAGAGAGAGAGAGACAGTGTGTGAGGAGAGAGAGAGAGAGACAGTGTGTGACGAGAGAGAGAGAGACAGTGTGTGAGGAGAGAGTGAGACAGTGTGTGAGGAGAGTGTGAGACAGTGTGTGAGGAGAGAGAGAGAGACAGTGTGTGCGGAGAGAGAGTGAGACAGTGTGTGAGGAGAGAGGGTGAGACAGTGTGTGAGGGGAGAGTGAGACAGTGTGTGAGGAGAGAGTGAGACAGTGTGTGAGGAGAGAGAGTGAGACAGTGTGTGAGGGGAGAGTGAGACAGTGTGTGAGGAGAGAGTGAGACAGTGTGTGAGGAGAGTGTGAGACAGTGTGTGAGGAGAGAGAGAGAGACAGTGTGTGCGGAGAGAGAGTGAGACAGTGTGTGAGGAGAGAGGGTGAGACAGTGTGTGAGGAGAGAGAGAGTGAGACAGTGTGTGAGGAGAGAGAGAGAGACAGTGTGTGAGGAGAGAGAGAGAGACACTGTGAGGAGAGAGTGAGACAGTTTGTGAGGAGAGAGAGAGACAGTGTGTGAGGAGAGAGAGTGAGACAGTGTGTGAGGAGCTAGAGAGAGACAGTGTGTGAGGAGAGAGTGAGACAGTGTGTGAGGAGAGAGTGAGACAGTGTGTGAGGAGAGAGAGTGAGACAGTGTGTGAGGAGAGAGAGTGAGACAGTGTGTGAGGGGAGAGAGTGAGACATTGTGTGAGGAGAGAGAGTGAGACAGTGTGTGAGGGGAGAGAGTGAGACAGAGTGTGAGGAGAGAGAGGTAGACAGTGTGTGAGGCGAGAGTGAGACAGTGTGTGAGGAGAGAGAGAGACAGTGTGTGAGGAGAGAGAGTGAGACAGTGTGTGGAGAGTGAGACAGTGTGTGAGGAGAGAGAGAGTGAGACAGTGTGTGAGGAGAGTGAGTGAGACGGTGAGTGAGGAGAGAGTGAGACAGTGTGTGAGGGGAGAGAGTGAGACAGTGTGTGAGGGGAGAGAGTGAGACAGTGTGTGAGGAGAGAGACTGAGACAGTGAGTGAGGAGAGAGAGTGAGACAGTGTATGAGGAGAGAGAGTGAGACAGTGAGTGAGGAGAGAGAGTGAGACAGTGTGTGAGGAGAGAGAGGGAGACAGTGTGTGAGGAGAGAGTGAGACATTATGTGAGGAGAGAGTGAGACAGTGTGTGAGGGGAGAGTAAGAAAGCGTGTGAGGAGAGAGTGAGACAGTGTGTGAGGAGAGAGAGTGAGACAGTGTGTGAGAGAGTGAGACAGTGTGTGAGGGGAGAGAGTGAGACAGTGAGAGGAGAGAGTGAGACAGTATGTGAGGAGAGAGTGAGAGAGTGTGTGAGGAGAGAGAGAGAGACAGTGTGTGGGAAGAGAGTGAGACAGTGTGTGAGGAGAGAGTAAGACAGTGTGTGAGGAGAGAGAGTGAGACAGTGTGTGAGGGGAGAGAGTGAGACAGTGTGTGTGGGGAGAGAGTGAGACAGTGTGTGAGGAGAGAGTGAGACAGTGTGTGAGGAGAGAGTGAGACAGTTTGTGAGGAGAGAGAATGAGACAGTGTGTGAGGAGAGAGTGAGACAGTGTGTGAGGAGAGAGTGAGACAGTGTGTGAGGAGAGAGTGAGACGATATGTGAGGAGAGAGTGAGACAGTGTGTGAGGAGAGAGTAAGACACTGTGAGGAGAGAGTGAGACAGTATGTGAGGAGAGAGTGAGACAGTGTGTGAGGAGAGAGTGAGACAGTGTGTGAGGAGAGTGTGAGACATTGTGAGGAGAGAGTGAGACAATGTGTGAGGGGTAGAGTGAGACAGTGTCTGAGGAGAGAGAGTGAGACAGTGTGTGAGGAGAGAGAGAGAGACAGTGTGTGAGGAGAGAGAGACAGTGTGTGAGGAGAGAGGGTGAGACAGTGTGTGAGGAGAGAGAGAGTGAGACAGTGTGTGAGGAGAGAGAGTGAGACAGTGTGTGAGGAGAGAGAGAGAGACACTGTGAGGAGAGAGTGAGACAGTTTGTGAGGAGAGAGATAGACAGTGTGTGAGGAGAGAGAGTGAGACAGTGTGTGAGGAGCTAGAGAGAGACAGTGTGTGAGGAGAGAGTGAGACAGTGTGTGAGGAGAGAGTGAGACAGTGTGTGAGGAGAGAGTGAGACAGTGTGTGAGGAGAGAGAGTGAGACAGTGTGTGAGGGGAGAGAGTGAGACAGTGTGTGAGGAGTGAGAGTGAGACAGTGTGTGAGGGGAGAGAGTGAGACAGAGTGTGAGGAGAGAGAGGTAGACAGTGTGTGAGGAGAGAGTGAGACAGTGTGTGAGGAGAGAGAGAGACAGTGTGTGAGGAGAGAGAGACACAGTGTGTGAGGAGAGAGAGGGAGACAGTGTGTGAGGAGAGAGAGAGAGACAGTGTGTGATGAGAGAGAGAGAGACAGTGTGTGAGGAGAGAGTGAGACAGTGTGTGAGGAGAGAGAGTGAGGCAGTGTGTGAGGAGAGAGAGTGAGACAGTGTGTGAGGAGAGAGAGAGAGACAGTGTGTGAGGAGAGAGAGAGAGAGACAGTGTGTGGCGAGAGAGAGAGAGAGACAGTGTGTGAGGAGAGAGTGAGACAGTGTGTGAGGAGAGAGTGAGACAGTGTGTGAGGAGAGTGTGTGACAGTGTGTGAGGAGAGAGAGTGAGACAGTGTGTGAGGAGAGAGCGTGTGACAGAGTGTGAGGATAGAGTGAGACAGTGTGTGAGGAGAGAGTGAGACAGTGTGTGAGAAGAGAGTGAGACAGTGTGTGACGAGAGTGAGTGAGACAGTGAGTGAGGAGAGAGTGAGACAGTGTGTGAGGGGAGAGAGTGAGACAGTGTGTGAGGGGAGAGAGTGAGACAGTGTGTGAGGAGAGAGAGTGAGACAGTGAGTGAGGAGAGAGTGAGAGAGTGTGCGAGGAGAGAGTGAGACAGTGTGTGAGGAGAGAGTGAGACAGTGTGTGAGGAGAGAGTGAGACAGTGAGTGAGGAGAGAGAGTGAGACAGTGTGTGAGGAGAGAGAGTGAGACAGTGAGTGAGGAGAGAGAGTGAGACAGTGTATGAGGAGAGAGAGTGAGACAGTGAGTGAGGAGAGAGAGTGAGACAGTATGTGAGGAGAGAGAGGGAGACAGTGTGTGAGGAGAGAGTGAGACATTATGTGAGGAGAGAGTGAGACAGTGTGTGAGGGGAGATAGTTAGACAGTGTGTGAGGAGAGAGTGAGACAGTGTGTGAGGGGAGAGTGAGACAGTGTGTGAGGGGAGAGTGAGAGAGTGTGTGAGGAGAGAGTGAGACAGTGTGCGAGGAGAGAGTGAGACAGTGTGTGAGGAGAGAGTGAGACAGTATGTGAGGGGAGAGAGTGAAACAGTGAGTGAGGAGAGAGTGAGACAGTGTGTGAGGAGAGAGTGAGACAGTGTGTGAGGAGAGAGTGAGACAGTGTGTGAGGAGAGAGTGAGACAGTGTGTGAGGAGAGAGTGAGACAGTATGTGAGGGGAGAGAGTGAAACAGTGAGTGAGGGGAGAGTGAGACAGTGTGTGAGGAGAGAGTGAGACAGTGTGCGAGGAGAGAGTGAGACAGTGCGCGAGGAGAGAGTGAGACAGTGTGTGAGGAGAGAGAGAGAGAGACAGTGTGTGACGGGAGAGAGTGAGACAGTGTGTGAGGAGAGAGTGAGACCGTGTGTGAGGAGAGAGAAACATGTGTGTGAGGAGAGAGTGAGACAGTGTGTGAGGAGAGAGAGACAGTGTGTGAGGAGAGAATGAGAAAGTGTGTGAGGAGAGAGTGAGACAGTGTGTGAGGAGAGAGTGAGACAGTGTGTGAGGAGAGAGAGTGAGACAGTGTGTGAGGAGAGAGAGTGAGACAGTGTGTGAGGAGAGAGAGTGAGACAGTGTGTGAGGAGAGAGTGAGACAGTGTGTGAGGAGAGAGAGTGAGACAGTGTGTGAGGAGAGAGAGTGAGACAGTGTGTGAGGAGAGAGTGAGACAGTGTGAGGAGAGAGTGAGACAGTGTGTGAGGAGAGGGAGACAGTGTGTGAGGAGAGAGAGAGACAGTGTGTGAGGAGAGAGTGAGACAGTGTGTGAGGAGAGAGAGAGAGAGTTTGTGAGGAGAGAGAGCGAGACAGTGTGTGAGGAAAGAGAGTAAGACAGTGTGTGAGGGGAGAGAGGGAGACAGAGTGTGAGGAGAGAGAGAGAAAGTGTGTGAGGAGAGAGTGAGACAGTGTGTGAGGAGAGAGAGAGAGACAGTGTGTGAGGAGAGAGAGTGAGACAGTGTGTGAGGAGAGAGTGAGACAGTGTGTGAGGAGAGAGATTGAGACAGTGTGTGAGGAATGAGAGAGGGACAGTGTGTGAGGAGAGAGAGAGAGACACTGTGAGGAGAGTGAGACAGTTTGTGAGGAGAGAGAGAGACAGTGTGTGAGGAGAGAGAGTGAGACAGTGTGTGAGGAGAGAGAGAGAGACAGTGTGTGAGGAGAGAGTGAGACAGTGTGTGAGGAGAGAGTGAGACAGTGTGTGAGGAGAGATAGTGAGACAGTGTGTGAGGAGAGAGAGTGAGACAGTGTGTGAGGGGAGAGAGTGAGACAGAGTGTGAGGAGAGAGAGAGAGACAGTGTGTGAGGAGAGAGTGAGACAGTGTGTGAGGAGAGAGAGAGGCATTGTGTGAGGAGAGAGAGTGAGACAGTGTGTGAGGAGAGAGAGTGAGACAGTGTGTGAGGAAAGAGAGAGTGAGACAGTGTGTGAGGAGAGAGAGAGACAGTGTGTGAGGAGGAGAGAGAGAGATAGTGTGTGAGGAGAGAGAGAGAGACAGTGTGTGAGGAGAGAGTGAGACAGAGTGTGAGGAGAGAGAGTGAGACAGTGTGTGAGGAGAGAGTGAGACAATGTGTGAGGAGAGAGTGAGACTGTGTGAGGGGAGAGAGTGAGACAGAGTGTGAGGAGAGAGTGAGACAGTGTGTGAGGAGAGAGAGAGTGAGACAGTGTGTGAGGGGAGAGAGTGAGGCAGTGTGTGAGGAGAGAGAGTGAGACAGTGTGTGAGGAGAGCGTAAGACAGCGTGTGAGGAGTGAGACTGAGACAGTGTGTGAGAGGAGAGAGAGTGAGAAAGTGTGTGAGGAGAGAGTGTGACAGTGTGTGAGGGGAGAGAGTGAGACAGAGTGTGAGGAGAGAGTGAGACAGTGTGTGAGGAGAGAGAGAGTGAGACAGTGTGTGAGGGGAGAGAGTGAGACAGTGGGTGAGGTGAGAGAGTGAGACAGTGTGTGAGGAGAGAGTAAGACAGCGTGTGAGGAGAGAGAGTGAGACAGGGTGTGAGAGGAGAGAGAGTGAGACAGTGTGTGAGGAGAGAGTGAGACAGTGTGTGAGGAGATAGTGAGACAGTGAGTGAGGAGAGAGAGTGAGAGAGTGTGAGGGGAGAGAGTGAGACAGAGTGTGAGGAGAGAGTGAGACAGTGTGTGAGGAGAGAGAGAGTGAGAGAGTGGGTGAGGAGAGAGAGTGAGACAGTGTGTGAGGAGAGAGTGAGACAGTGTGTGAGGAGAGAGTGAGACAGTATGTGAGGGGAGAGCGTGAAACAGTGAGTGAGGGGAGAGTGAGACAGTGTGTGAGGAGAGAGTGAGACAGTGTGCGAGGAGAGAGTGAGACAGTGTGCGAGGAGAGAGTGAGACAGTGTGTGAGGAGAGAGAGAGAGAGACAGTGTGTGACGGGAGAGAGTGAGACAGTGTGTGAGGAGAGAGTGAGACCGTGTGTGAGGAGAGAGAGACATGTGTGTGAGGAGAGAGTGAGACAGTGTGTGAGGTGAGAGTGAGACAGTGTGTGAGGAGAGAGAGTGAGACAGTGTGTGAGGAGAGAGAGTGAGACAGTGTGTGAGGAGAGAGAGTGAGACAGTGTGTGAGGAGAGAGTGAGACAGTGTGTGAGGAGAGAGAGTGAGGCAGTGTGAGGAGAGAGTGAGACAGTGTGTGAGGAGAGAGTGAGACAGTGTGTGAGGAGAGGGAGACAGTGTGTGAGGAGAGAGAGAGAGACAGTGTGTGAGGAGAGTGAGACAGTGTGTGAGGAGAGAGAGAGAGAGTTTGTGAGGAGAGAGAGCGAGACAGTGTGTGAGGAGAGAGAGTAAGACAGTGTGTGAGGGGAGAGAGAGAAAGTGTGTGAGGAGAGAGTGAGACAGAGTGTGAGGAGAGAGAGAGAGACAGTGTGTGAGGAGAGAGAGTGAGACAGTGTGTGAGGAGAGAGTGAGACAGTGTGTGAGGAGAGAGATTGAGACAGTGTGTGAGGAATGAGAGAGGGACAGTGTGTGAGGAGAGAGAGAGAGACACTGTGAGGAGAGTGAGACAGTTTGTGAGGAGAGAGAGAGACAGTGTGTGAGGAGAGAGAGTGAGACAGTGTGTGAGGAGAGAGAGTGAGACAGTGTGCGAGGAGAGAGTGAGACAGTGTGTGAGAGATTGAGACAGTGTGTGAGGGGAGAGAGTGAGACAGTGAGAGGAGAGAGTGAGACAGTATGTGAGGAGAGAGTGAGACAGTGTGTGATGAGAGAGAGAGAGACAGTGTGTGGGGAGAGAGTGAGACAGTGTGTGAGGAGAGAGTAAGACAGTGTGTGTGGAGAGAGAGTGAGACAGTGTGTGAGGGGAGAGAGTGAGACAGTGTGTGAGGGGAGAGAGAGAGACAGTGTGTGAGGAGAGAGTGAGACAGTGTGTGAGGAGAGAGTGAGACAGTGAGTGAAGAGAGAGAGTGAGACAGTGTGAGGGGAGAGAGTGAGACAGAGTGTGAGGAGAGAGTGAGACAGTGTGTGAGGAGAGAGAGAGTGAGAGAGTGGGTGAGGAGAGAGAGTGAGACAGTGTGTGAGGAGAGAGTGAGACAGTGTGTGAGAAGAGAGTGAGACAGTATGTGATGGGAGAGAGTGAAACAGTGAGTGAGGGGAGAGTGAGACAGTGTGTGAGGAGAGAGTGAGACAGTGTGCGAGGAGAGAGTGAGACAGTGTGCGAGGAGAGAGTGAGACAGTGTGTGAGGAGAGAGAGAGAGAGACAGTGTGTGACGGGAGAGAGTGAGACAGTGTGTGAGGAGAGAGTGAGACCGTGTGTGAGGAGAGAGAGACATGTGTGTGAGGAGAGAGTGAGACAGTGTGTGAGGAGAGAGAGAGAGACAGTGTGTGAGGAGAGAATGAGAAAGTGTGTGAGGAGAGAGTGAGACAGTGTGTGAGGAGAGAGTGAGACAGTGTGTGAGGAGAGAGAGTGAGACAGTGTGTGAGGAGAGAGAGTGAGACAGTGTGTGAGGAGAGAGAGTGAGACAGTGTGTGAGGAGAGAGTGAGACAGTGTGTGAGGAGAGAGTGAGACAGTGTGTGAGGAGAGAGTGAGACAGTATGTGAGGGGAGAGAGTGAAACAGTGAGTGAGGGGAGAGTGAGACAGTGTGTGAGGAGAGAGTGAGACAGTGTGCGAGGAGAGAGTGAGACAGTGTGCGAGGAGAGAGTGAGACAGTGTGTGAGGAGAGAGAGAGAGAGACAGTGTGTGACGGGAGAGAGTGAGACAGTGTGTGAGGAGAGAGTGAGACCGTGTGTGAGGAGAGAGAGTGAGACAGTGTGTGAGGAGAGAGTGAGACAGTGTGTGAGGAGAGAGAGTGAGACAGTTTGTGAGGAGAGAGAGAGACAGTGTGTGAGGAGAGAGAGTGAGACAGTGTGTGAGGAGAGAGAGTGAGACAGTGTGCGAGGAGAGAGTGAGACAGTGTGTGAGAGATTGAGACAGTGTGTGAGGGGAGAGAGTGAGACAGTGTGTGAGGAGAGAGAGAGAGAGACAGTGTGTGACGGGAGAGAGTGAGACAGTGTGTGAGGAGAGAGTGAGACCGTGTGTGAGGAGAGAGAGTGAGACAGTGTGTGAGGAGAGAGTGAGACCGTGTGTGAGGAGAGAGAAACATGTGTGTGAGGAGAGACTGAGACAGTGTGTGAGGAGAGAGAGACAGTGTGTGAGGAGAGAATGAGAAAGTGTGTGAGGAGAGAGTGAGACAGTGTGTGAGGAGAGAGTGAGACAGTGTGTGAGGAGAGAGAGTGAGACAGTGTGTGAGGAGAGAGAGTGAGACAGTGTGTGAGGAGAGAGAGTGAGACAGTGTGTGAGGAGAGAGTGAGACAGTGTGTGAGGAGAGAGAGTGAGACAGTGTGTGAGGAGAGAGAGTGAGACAGTGTGTGAGGAGAGAGTGAGACAGTGTGAGGAGAGAGTGAGACAGTGTGTGAGGAGAGGGAGACAGTGTGTGAGGAGAGAGAGAGACAGTGTGTGAGGAGAGAGTGAGACAGTGTGTGAGGAGAGAGAGAGAGAGTTTGTGAGGAGAGAGAGCGAGACAGTGTGTGAGGAAAGAGAGTGAGACAGTGTGTGAGGAGAGAGAGTGAGACAGTGTGTGAGGAGAGAGATTGAGACAGTGTGTGAGGAATGAGAGAGGGACAGTGTGTGAGGAGAGAGAGAGAGACACTGTGAGGAAAGAGAGTAAGACAGTGTGTGAGGGGAGAGAGGGAGACAGAGTGTGAGGAGAGAGAGAGAAAGTGTGTGAGGAGAGAGTGAGGCAGTGTGTGAGGAGAGAGAGAGAGACAGTGTGTGAGGAGAGAGAGTGAGACAGTGTGTGAGGAGAGAGTGAGACAGTGTGTGAGGAGAGAGATTGAGACAGTGTGTGAGGAATGAGAGAGGGACAGTGTGTGAGGAGAGAGAGAGAGACACTGTGAGGAAAGAGAGTAAGACAGTGTGTGAGGGGAGAGAGGGAGACAGAGTGTGAGGAGAGAGAGAGAAAGTGTGTGAGGAGAGAGTGAGGCAGTGTGTGAGGAGAGAGAGAGAGACAGTGTGTGAGGAGAGAGAGTGAGACAGTGTGTGAGGAGAGAGTGAGACAGTGTGTGAGGAGAGAGATTGAGACAGTGTGTGAGGAATGAGAGAGGGACAGTGTGTGAGGAGAGAGAGAGAGACACTGTGAGGAGAGTGAGACAGTTTGTGAGGAGAGAGAGAGACAGTGTGTGAGGAGAGAGAGTGAGACAGTGTGTGAGGAGAGAGAGAGAGACAGTGTGTGAGGAGAGAGTGAGACAGTGTGTGAGGAGAGAGTGAGACAGTGTGTGAGGAGAGATAGTGAGACAGTGTGTGAGGAGAGAGAGTGAGACAGTGTGTGAGGGGAGAGAGTGAGACAGAGTGTGAGGAGAGAGAGAGAGACAGTGTGTGAGGAGAGAGTGAGACAGTGTGTGAGGAGAGAGAGAGGCATTGTGTGAGGAGAGAGAGTGAGACAGTGTGTGAGGAGAGAGAGTGAGACAGTGTGTGAGGAAAGAGAGAGTGAGACAGTGTGTGAGGAGAGAGAGAGACAGTGTGTGAGGAGGAGAGAGAGAGATAGTGTGTGAGGAACAAAGAACAAAGAACAAAGAAATGTACAGCACAGGAACAGGCCCTTCGGCCCTCCAAGCCCGTGCCGACCATACTGCCCGACTAAACTACAATCTTCTACACTTCTATTCCCATCCTATTCATATATTTGTCAAGATGCCCCTTAAATGTCCCTATCGTCCCTGCCTCCACTACCTCCTCCGGTAGTGAGTTCCAGGCACCCACTACCCTCTGCGTAAAAAACTTGCCTCGTACATCTACTCTAAACTTTGCCCCTCTCACCTTAAACCTATGCCCCCTAGTAATTGACCCCTCTACCCTGGGGAAAAGGGGAGAGGAGAGAGAGAGAGACAGTGTGTGAGGAGAGAGTGAGACAGCGTGTGAGGAGTGAGACTGAGACAGTGTGTGAGAGGAGAGAGAGTGAGAAAGTGTGTGAGGAGAGAGTGTGACAGTGTGTGAGCGGAGAGAGTGAGACAGTGTGTGAGGAGAGAGTGAGACAGTGTGTGAGGAGAGAGAGAGTGAGACAGTGTGTGAGGGGAGAGAGTGAGACAGTGGGTGAGGTGAGAGAGTGAGACAGTGTGTGAGGAGAGAGTAAGACAGCGTGTGAGGAGAGAGAGTGAGACAGGGTGTGAGAGGAGAGAGAGTGAGACAGTGTGTGAGGAGAGAGTGAGACAGTGTGAGGGGAGAGAGTGAGACAGAGTGTGAGGAGAGAGTGAGACAGTGTGTGAGGAGAGAGAGAGTGAGACAGTGTGTGAGGGGAGAGAGTGAGACAGTGTGTGAGGAGAGAGTGAGACAGTGTGCGAGGAGAGAGATTGAGACAGTGTGTGAGGAATGAGAGAGGGACAGTGTGTGAGGAGAGAGAGAGAGACACTGTGAGGAGAGTGAGACAGTTTGTGAGGAGAGAGAGAGACAGTGTGTGAGGAGAGAGAGTGAGACAGTGTGTGAGGAGAGAGAGAGAGACAGTGTGTGAGGAGAGAGTGAGACAGTGTGTGAGGAGAGAGTGAGACAGTGTGTGAGGAGAGAGAGTGAGACAGTGTGTGAGGAGAGATAGTGAGACAGTGTGTGAGGAGAGAGAGTGAGACAGTGTGTGAGGGGAGAGAGTGAGACAGAGTGTGAGGAGAGAGAGAGAGACAGTGTGTGAGGAGAGAGTGAGACAGTGTGTGAGGAGAGAGAGAGGCATTGTGTGAGGAGAGAGAGTGAGACAGTGTGTGAGGAGAGAGAGTGAGACAGTGTGTGAGGAAAGAGAGAGTGAGACAGTGTGTGAGGAGAGAGAGAGACAGTGTGTGAGGAGGAGAGAGAGAGATAGTGTGTGAGGAACAAAGAACAAAGAACAAAGAAATGTACAGCACAGGAACAGGCCCTTCGGCCCTCCAAGCCCGTGCCGACCATACTGCCCGAGGAGTGTGAGGAGAGAGTGAGACAGTGAGTGAGGAGAGATAGTGAGACAGTGTGTGAGGAGAGAGAGTGAGACAGAGTGTGAGGAGAGAGTGAGACAGTGTGTGAGGAGAGAGAGAGTGAGAGAGTGGGTGAGGAGAGAGAGTGAGACAGTGTGTGAGGAGAGAGTGAGACAGTGTGTGAGGAGAGAGTGAGACAGTATGTGAGGGGAGAGAGTGAAACAGTGAGTGAGGGGAGAGTGAGACAGTGTGTGAGGAGAGAGTGAGACAGTGTGCGAGGAGAGAGTGAGACAGTGTGCGAGGAGAGAGTGAGACAGTGTGTGAGGAGAGAGAGAGAGAGACAGTGTGTGACGGGAGAGAGTGAGACAGTGTGTGAGGAGAGAGTGAGACCGTGTGTGAGGAGAGAGAGACATGTGTGTGAGGAGAGAGTGAGACAGTGTGTGAGGTGAGAGTGAGACAGTGTGTGAGGAGAGAGAGTGAGACAGTGTGTGAGGAGAGAGAGTGAGACAGTGTGTGAGGAGAGAGAGTGAGACAGTGTGTGAGGAGAGAGTGAGACAGTGTGTGAGGAGAGAGAGTGAGGCAGTGTGAGGAGAGAGTGAGACAGTGTGTGAGGAGAGAGTGAGACAGTGTGTGAGGAGAGGGAGACAGTGTGTGAGGAGAGAGAGAGAGACAGTGTGTGAGGAGAGTGAGACAGTGTGTGAGGAGAGAGAGAGAGAGTTTGTGAGGAGAGAGAGCGAGACAGTGTGTGAGGAGAGAGAGTAAGACAGTGTGTGAGGGGAGAGAGTGAGACAGAGTGTGAGGAGAGAGAGAGAAAGTGTGTGAGGAGAGAGTGAGACAGAGTGTGAGGAGAGAGAGAGAGACAGTGTGTGAGGAGAGAGAGTGAGACAGTGTGTGAGGAGAGAGTGAGACAGTGTGTGAGGAGAGAGATTGAGACAGTGTGTGAGGAATGAGAGAGGGACAGTGTGTGAGGAGAGAGAGAGAGACACTGTGAGGAGAGTGAGACAGTTTGTGAGGAGAGAGAGAGACAGTGTGTGAGGAGAGAGAGTGAGACAGTGTGTGAGGAGAGAGAGTGAGACAGTGTGCGAGGAGAGAGTGAGACAGTGTGTTAGAGATTGAGACAGTGTGTGAGGGGAGAGAGTGAGACAGTGAGAGGAGAGAGTGAGACAGTATGTGAGGAGAGAGTGAGACAGTGTGTGATGAGAGAGAGAGAGACAGTGTGTGGGGAGAGAGTGAGACAGTGTGTGAGGAGAGAGTAAGACAGTGTGTGTGGAGAGAGAGTGAGACAGTGTGTGAGGGGAGAGAGTGAGACAGTGTGTGAGGGGAGAGAGAGAGACAGTGTGTGAGGAGAGAGTGAGACAGTGTGTGAGGAGAGAGTGAGACAGTGAGTGAAGAGAGAGAGTGAGAGTGTGAGGGGAGAGAGTGAGACAGAGTGTGAGGAGAGAGTGAGACAGTGTGTGAGGAGAGAGAGAGTGAGAGAGTGGGTGAGGAGAGAGAGTGAGACAGTGTGTGAGGAGAGAGTGAGACAGTGTGTGAGAAGAGAGTGAGACAGTATGTGATGGGAGAGAGTGAAACAGTGAGTGAGGGGAGAGTGAGACAGTGTGTGAGGAGAGAGTGAGACAGTGTGCGAGGAGAGAGTGAGACAGTGTGCGAGGAGAGAGTGAGACAGTGTGTGAGGAGAGAGAGAGAGAGACAGTGTGTGACGGGAGAGAGTGAGACAGTGTGTGAGGAGAGAGTGAGACCGTGTGTGAGGAGAGAGAGACATGTGTGTGAGGAGAGAGTGAGACAGTGTGTGAGGAGAGAGAGAGAGACAGTGTGTGAGGAGAGAATGAGAAAGTGTGTGAGGAGAGAGTGAGACAGTGTGTGAGGAGAGAGTGAGACAGTGTGTGAGGAGAGAGAGTGAGACAGTGTGTGAGGAGAGAGAGTGAGACAGTGTGTGAGGAGAGAGAGTGAGACAGTGTGTGAGGAGAGAGTGAGACAGTGTGTGAGGAGAGAGTGAGACAGTGTGTGAGGAGAGAGTGAGACAGTATGTGAGGGGAGAGAGTGAAACAGTGAGTGAGGGGAGAGAGTGAAACAGTGAGTGAGGGGAGAGTGAGACAGTGTGTGAGGAGAGAGTGAGACAGTGTGCGAGGAGAGAGTGAGACAGTGTGTGAGGAGAGAGAGAGAGAGACAGTGTGTGACGGGAGAGAGTGAGACAGTGTGTGAGGAGAGAGTGAGACCGTGTGTGAGGAGAGAGAGTGAGACAGTGTGTGAGGAGAGAGTGAGACAGTGTGTGAGGAGAGAGAGTGAGACAGTTTGTGAGGAGAGAGAGAGACAGTGTGTGAGGAGAGAGAGTGAGACAGTGTGTGAGGAGAGAGAGTGAGACAGTGTGCGAGGAGAGAGTGAGACAGTGTGTGAGAGATTGAGACAGTGTGTGAGGGGAGAGAGTGAGAAAGTGAGAGGAGAGAGTGAGACAGTATTTGAGGAGAGAGTGAGACAGTGTGTGATGAGAGAGAGAGAGACAGTGTGTGGGGAGAGAGTGAGACAGTGTGTGAGGAGAGAGTAAGACAGTGTGTGTGGAGAGAGAGTGAGACAGTGTGTGAGGTGAGAGAGTGAGACAGTGTGTGAGGGGAGAGAGAGAGAGACAGTGTGTGAGGAGAGAGTGAGACAGTGTGAGAGGAGAGAGTGAGACAGTGTGTGAGGAGAGAGAGTGAGACAGTGTGTGAGGAGAGAGTGAGACAGTGTGTGAGGAGAGAGTGAGACAGTGTGTGAGGAGAGAGTGAGACAGTGAGTGAAGAGAGAGAGTGAGACAGTGTGAGGAGAGAGAGAGAGACAGTGTGTGAGGAGAGAGTGAGACAGTGTGTGAGGAGAGATAGTGAGACAGTGTGTGAGGAGAGAGTGAGACAGTGTGTGAGGGGAGAGAGTGAGACAGGGTGTGAGGAGAGAGAGAGAGACAGTGTGTGAGGAGAGAGTGAGACAGTGTGTGAGGAGAGAGAGAGGCATTGTGTGAGGAGAGAGTGAGACAGTGTGTGAGGAGAGAGAGTGAGACAGTGTGTGAGGAGAGAGAGAGTGAGACAGTGTGTGAGGAGAGAGAGAGACAGTGTGTGAGGAGGAGAGAGAGAGACAGTGTGTGAGGAGAGAGAGAGAGACAGTGTGTGAGGAGAGAGTGAGACAGAGTGTGAGGAGAGAGAGTGAGACAGTGTGTGAGGAGAGAGTGAGACAATGTGTGAGGAGAGAGTGAGACTGTGTGAGGGGAGAGAGTGAGACAGAGTGTGAGGAGAGAGTGAGAGTGTGTGAGGAGAGAGAGAGTGAGACAGTGTGTGAGGGGAGAGAGTGAGGCAGTGTGTGAGGAGAGAGAGTGAGACAGTGTGTGAGGAGAGCGTAAGACAGCGTGTGAGGAGTGAGACTGAGACAGTGTGTGAGAGGAGAGAGAGTGAGAAAGTGTGAGGAGAGAGTGTGACAGTGTGTGAGGGGAGAGAGTGAGACAGTGTGAGGAGAGAGTGAGACAGTGTGTGAGGAGAGAGAGAGACAGTGTGTGAGGAGAGAGAGAGTGAGACAGTGTGTGAGGGGAGAGAGTGAGACAGTGGGTGAGGTGAGAGAGTGAGACAGTGTGTGAGGAGAGAGTAAGACAGCGTGTGAGGAGAGAGAGTGAGACAGGGTGTGAGAGGAGAGAGAGTGAGACAGTGTGTGAGGAGAGAGTGAGAGTGTGTGAGGAGAGAGTGAGACAGTGAGTGAGGAGAGAGAGTGAGACAGTGTGAGGGGAGAGAGTGAGACAGAGTGTGAGGAGAGAGTGAGACAGTGTGTGAGGAGAGAGAGAGTGAGAGAGTGGGTGAGGAGAGAGAGTGAGACAGTGTGTGAGGAGAGAGTGAGACAGTGTGTGAGGAGAGAGTGAGACAGTATGTGAGGGGAGAGAGTGAAACAGTGAGTGAGGGGAGAGTGAGACAGTGTGTGAGGAGAGAATGAGACAGTGTGCGAGGAGAGAGTGAGACAGTGTGCGAGGAGAGAGTGAGACAGTGTGTGAGGAGAGAGAGAGAGAGACAGTGTGTGACAGGAGAGAGTGAGACAGTTTGTGAGGAGAGAGTGAGACCGTGTGTGAGGAGAGAGAGACATGTGTGTGAGGAGAGAGTGAGACAGTGTGTGAGGAGAGAGAGAGAGACAGTGTGTGAGGAGAGAATGAGAAAGTGTGTGAGGAGAGAGTGAGACAGTGTGTGAGGAGAGAGTGAGACAGTGTGTGAGGAGAGAGAGTGAGACAGTGTGTGAGGAGAGAGAGTGAGACAGTGTGTGAGGAGAGAGAGTGAGACAGTGTGTGAGGAGAGAGTGAGACAGTGTGTGAGGAGAGAGAGTGAGGCAGTGTGTGAGGAGAGAGTGAGACAGTGTGCGAGGAGAGAGTGAGACAGTGTGTGAGGAGAGGGAGACAGTGTGTGAGGAGAGAGAGAGAGACAGTGTGTGAGGAGAGAGTGAGACAGTGTGTGAGGAGAGAGAGAGAGAGTTTGTGAGGAGAGAGAGCGAGACAGTGTGTGAGGAGAGAGAGTAAGACAGTGTGTGAGGGGAGAGAGTGAGACAGAGTGTGAGGAGAGAGAAAGTGTGTGAGGAGAGAGTGAGACAGAGTGTGAGGAGAGAGAGAGAGACAGTGTGTGAGGAGAGAGAGTGAGACAGTGTGTGAGGAGAGAGTGAGACAGTGTGTGAGGAGAGAGATTGAGACAGTGTGTGAGGAATGAGAGAGGGACAGTGTGTGAGGAGAGAGAGAGACACTGTGAGGAGAGTGAGACAGTTTGTGAGGAGAGAGAGAGACAGTGTGTGAGGAGAGAGAGTGAGACAGTGTGTGAGGAGAGAGAGTGAGACAGTGTGCGAGGAGAGAGTGAGACAGTGTGTGAGAGATTGAGACAGTGTGTGAGGGGAGAGAGTGATACAGTGAGAGGAGAGAGTGAGACAGTATGTGAGGAGAGAGTGAGACAGTGTGTGATGAGAGAGAGAGAGACAGTGTGTGGGGAGAGAGTGAGACAGTGTGTGAGGAGAGAGTAAGACAGTGTGTGTGGAGAGAGAGTGAGACAGTGTGTGAGGGGAGAGAGTGAGACAGTGTGTGAGGGGAGAGAGAGAGACAGTGTGTGAGGAGAGAGTGAGACAGTGTGTGAGGAGAGAGTGAGACAGTGTGTGAGGAGAGAGAGTGAGACAGTGTGTGAGGAGAGAGTGAGACAGTGTGTGAGGAGAGAGTGAGACAGTGTGTGAGGAGAGAGTGAGACAGTGAGTGAAGAGAGAGAGTGAGACAGTGTGAGGGGAGAGAGTGAGACAGAGTGTGAGGAGAGAGTGAGACAGTGTGTTAGGAGAGAGAGAGTGAGAGAGTGGGTGAGGAGAGAGAGTGAGACAGTGTGTGAGGAGAGAGTGAGACAGTGTGTGAGGAGAGAGTGAGACAGTATGTGAGGGGAGAGAGTGAAACAGTGAGTGAGGGGAGAGTGAGACAGTGTGTGAGGAGAGAGTGAGACAGTGTGCGAGGAGAGAGTGAGACAGTGTGCGAGGAGAGAGTGAGACAGTGTGTGAGGAGAGAGAGAGAGAGACAGTGTGTGACGGGAGAGAGTGAGACAGTGTGTGAGGAGAGAGAGTGAGACAGCGTGTGAGGAGAGAATGAGAAAGTGTGTGAGGAGAGAGTGAGACAGTGTGTGAGGAGAGAGTGAGACAGTGTGTGAGGAGAGAGAGTGAGACAGTGTGTGAGGAGAGAGAGTGAGACAGTGTGTGAGGAGAGAGAGTGAGACAGTGTGTGAGGAGAGAGTGAGACCGTGTGTGAGGAGAGAGAGACATGTGTGTGAGGAGAGAGTGAGACAGTGTGTGAGGAGAGAGAGAGAGACAGCGTGTGAGGAGAGAATGAGAAAGTGTGTGAGGAGAGAGTGAGACAGTGTGTGAGGATAGAGTGAGACAGTGTGTGAGGAGAGAGAGTGAGACAGTGTGTGAGGAGAGAGAGTGAGACAGTGTGTGAGGAGAGAGAGTGAGACAGTGTGTGAGGAGAGAGTGAGACAGTGTGTGAGGAGAGAGAGTGAGACAGTGTGTGAGGAGAGAGTGAGACAGTGTGTGAGGAGAGAGTGAGACAGTGTGTGAGGAGAGAGAGTGAGACAGTGTGTGAGGGGAGAGAGTGAGGCAGTGTGTGAGGAGAGAGAGTGAGACAGTGTGTGAGGAGAGCGTAAGACAGCGTGTGAGGAGTGAGACTGAGACAGTGTGTGAGAGGAGAGAGAGTGAGAAAGTGTGTGAGGAGAGAGTGTGACAGTGTGTGAGGGGAGAGAGTGAGACAGAGTGTGAGGAGAGAGTGAGACAGTGTGTGAGGAGAGAGAGAGTGAGACAGTGTGTGAGGGGAGAGAGTGAGACAGTGGGTGAGGTGAGAGAGTGAGACAGTGTGTGAGGAGAGAGTAAGACAGCGTGTGAGGAGAGAGAGTGAGACAGGGTGTGAGAGGAGAGAGAGTGAGACAGTGTGTGAGGAGAGAGTGAGAGTGTGTGAGGAGAGAGTGAGACAGTGAGTGAGGAGAGAGAGTGAGACAGTGTGAGGGGAGAGAGTGAGACAGAGTGTGAGGAGAGAGTGAGACAGTGTGTGAGGAGAGAGAGAGTGAGAGAGTGGGTGAGGAGAGAGAGTGAAACAGTGTGTGAGGAGAGAGTGAGACAGTGTGTGAGGAGAGAGTGTGACAGTATGTGAGGGGAGAGAGTGAAACAGTGAGTGAGGGGAGAGTGAGACAGTGTGTGAGGAGAGAGTGAGACAGTGTGCGAGGAGAGAGTGAGACAGTGTGCGAGGAGAGAGTGAGACAGTGTGTGAGGAGAGAGAGAGAGAGACAGTGTGTGACAGGAGAGAGTGAGACAGTTTGTGAGGAGAGAGTGAGACCGTGTGTGAGGAGAGAGAGACATGTGTGTGAGGAGAGAGTGAGACAGTGTGTGAGGAGAGAGAGAGAGACAGTGTGTGAGGAGAGAATGAGAAAGTGTGTGAGGAGAGAGTGAGACAGTGTGTGAGGAGAGAGTGAGACAGTGTGTGAGGAGAGAGAGTGAGACAGTGTGTGAGGAGAGAGAGTGAGACAGTGTGTGAGGAGAGAGAGTGAGACAGTGTGTGAGGAGAGAGTGAGACAGTGTGTGAGGAGAGAGAGTGAGGCAGTGTGTGAGGAGAGAGTGAGACAGTGTGCGAGGAGAGAGTGAGACAGTGTGTGAGGAGAGGGAGACAGTGTGTGAGGAGAGAGAGAGAGACAGTGTGTGAGGAGAGAGAGAGACAGTGTGTGAGGAGAGAGTGAGACAGTGTGTGAGGAGAGAGAGAGAGAGTTTGTGAGGAGAGAGAGCGAGACAGTGTGTGAGGAGAGAGAGTAAGACAGTGTGTGAGGGGAGAGAGTGAGACAGAGTGTGAGGAGAGAGAGAGAAAGTGTGTGAGGAGAGAGTGAGACAGAGTGTGAGGAGAGAGAGAGAGACAGTGTGTGAGGAGAGAGAGTGAGACAGTGTGTGAGGAGAGAGTGAGACAGTGTGTGAGGAGAGAGATTGAGACAGTGTGTGAGGAATGAGAGAGGGACAGTGTGTGAGGAGAGAGAGAGACACTGTGAGGAGAGTGAGACAGTTTGTGAGGAAAGAGAGAGACAGTGTGTGAGGAGAGAGAGTGAGACAGTGTGTGAGGAGAGAGAGTGAGACAGTGTGCGAGGAGAGAGTGAGACAGTGTGTGAGAGATTGAGACAGTGTGTGAGGGGAGAGAGTGAGACAGTGAGAGGAGAGAGTGAGACAGTATGTGAGGAGAGAGTGAGACAGTGTGTGATGAGAGAGAGAGAGACAGTGTGTGGGGAGAGAGTGAGACAGTGTGTGAGGAGAGAGTAAGACAGTGTGTGTGGAGAGAGAGTGAGACAGTGTGTGAGGGGAGAGAGTGAGACAGTGTGTGAGGGGAGAGAGAGAGACAGTGTGTGAGGAGAGAGTGAGACAGTGTGTGAGGAGAGAGTGAGACAGTGTGTGAGGAGAGAGAGTGAGACAGTGTGTGAGGAGAGAGTGAGACAGTGTGTGAGGAGAGAGTGAGACAGTGTGTGAGGAGAGAGTGAGACAGTGAGTGAAGAGAGAGAGTGAGACAGTGTGAGGGGAGAGAGTGAGACAGAGTGTGAGGAGAGAGTGAGACAGTGTGTTAGGAGAGAGAGAGTGAGAGAGTGGGTGAGGAGAGAGAGTGAGACAGTGTGTGAGGAGAGAGTGAGACAGTGTGTGAGGAGAGAGTGAGACAGTATGTGAGGGGAGAGAGTGAAACAGTGAGTGAGGGGAGAGTGAGACAGTGTGTGAGGAGAGAGTGAGACAGTGTGCGAGGAGAGAGTGAGACAGTGTGCGAGGAGAGAGTGAGACAGTGTGTGAGGAGAGAGAGAGAGAGACAGTGTGTGACGGGAGAGAGTGAGACAGTGTGTGAGGAGAGAGTGAGACCGTGTGTGAGGAGAGAGAGACATGTGTGTGAGGAGAGAGTGAGACAGTGTGTGAGGAGAGAGTGAGACAGTGTGTGAGGAGAGAGAGTGAGACAGTGTGTGAAGAGAGAGAGTGAGACAGTGTGTGAGGAGAGAGAGTGAGACAGTGTGTGAGGAGAGAGTGAGACCGTGTGTGAGGAGAGCGAGACAGTGTGTGAGGAGAGAGAGTAAGACAGTGTGTGAGGGGAGAGAGTGAGACAGAGTGTGAGGAGAGAGAGAGAAAGTGTGTGAGGAGAGAGTGAGACAGAGTGTGAGGAGAGAGAGAGAGACAGTGTGTGAGGAGAGAGAGTGAGACAGTGTGTGAGGAGAGAGTGAGACAGTGTGTGAGGAGAGAGATTGAGACAGTGTGTGAGGAATGAGAGAGGGACAGTGTGTGAGGAGAGAGAGAGACACTGTGAGGAGAGTGAGACAGTTTGTGAGGAAAGAGAGAGACAGTGTGTGAGGAGAGAGAGTGAGACAGTGTGTGAGGAGAGAGAGTGAGACAGTGTGCGAGGAGAGAGTGAGACAGTGTGTGAGAGATTGAGACAGTGTGTGAGGGGAGAGAGTGAGACAGTGAGAGGAGAGAGTGAGACAGTATGTGAGGAGAGAGTGAGACAGTGTGTGATGAGAGAGAGAGAGACAGTGTGTGGGGAGAGAGTGAGACAGTGTGTGAGGAGAGAGTAAGACAGTGTGTGTGGAGAGAGAGTGAGACAGTGTGTGAGGGGAGAGAGTGAGACAGTGTGTGAGGGGAGAGAGAGAGACAGTGTGTGAGGAGAGAGTGAGACAGTGTGTGAGGAGAGAGTGAGACAGTGTGTGAGGAGAGAGAGTGAGACAGTGTGTGAGGAGAGAGTGAGACAGTGTGTGAGGAGAGAGTGAGACAGTGTGTGAGGAGAGAGTGAGACAGTGAGTGAAGAGAGAGAGTGAGACAGTGTGAGGGGAGAGAGTGAGACAGAGTGTGAGGAGAGAGTGAGACAGTGTGTTAGGAGAGAGAGAGTGAGAGAGTGGGTGAGGAGAGAGAGTGAGACAGTGTGTGAGGAGAGAGTGAGACAGTGTGTGAGGAGAGAGTGAGACAGTATGTGAGGGGAGAGAGTGAGACAGTGTGCGAGGAGAGAGTGAGACAGTGTGCGAGGAGAGAGTGAGACAGTGTGTGAGGAGAGAGAGAGAGAGACAGTGTGTGACGGGAGAGAGTGAGACAGTGTGTGAGGAGAGAGTGAGACCGTGTGTGAGGAGAGAGAGACATGTGTGTGAGGAGAGAGTGAGACAGTGTGTGAGGAGAGAGAGAGAGACAGCGTGTGAGGAGAGAATGAGAAAGTGTGTGAGGAGAGAGTGAGACAGTGTGTGAGGAGAGAGTGAGACAGTGTGTGAGGAGAGAGAGTGAGACAGTGTGTGAAGAGAGAGAGTGAGACAGTGTGTGAGGAGAGAGAGTGAGACAGTGTGTGAGGAGAGAGTGAGACCGTGTGTGAGGAGAGAGAGACATGTGTGTGAGGAGAGAGTGAGACAGTGTGTGAGGAGAGAGAGAGAGACAGCGTGTGAGGAGAGAATGAGAAAGTGTGTGAGGAGAGAGTGAGACAGTGTGTGAGGAGAGAGTGAGACAGTGTGTGAGGAGAGAGAGTGAGACAGTGTGTGAGGAGAGAGAGTGAGACAGTGTGTGAGGAGAGAGAGTGAGACAGTGTGTGAGGAGAGAGTGAGACAGTGTGTGAGGAGAGAGAGTGAGACAGTGTGTGAGGAGAGAGTGAGACAGTGTGTGAGGAGAGAGTGAGACAGTGTGTGAGGAGAGGGAGACAGTGTGTGAGGAGAGAGAGAGAGACAGTGTGTGAGGAGAGAGTGAGACAGTGTGTGAGGAGAGAGAGAGAGAGTTTGTGAGGAGAGAGAGCGAGACAGTGTGTGAGGAGAGAGAGTAAGACAGTGTGTGAGGGGAGAGAGTGAGACAGAGTGTGAGGAGAGAGAGAGAAAGTGTGTGAGGAGAGAGTGAGACAGTGTGTGAGGAGAGAGAGAGAGACAGTGTGTGAGGAGAGAGAGTGAGACAGTGTGTGAGGAGAGAGTGAGACAGTGTGTGAGGAGAGAGAGTGAGACAGTTTGTGAGGAGAGAGAGAGACAGTGTGTGAGGAGAGAGAGTGAGACAGTGTGTGAGGAGAGAGAGTGAGACAGTGTGCGAGGAGAGAGTGAGACAGTGTGTGAGAGATTGAGACAGTGTGTGAGGGGAGAGAGTGAGACAGTGAGAGGAGAGAGTGAGACAGTATTTGAGGAGAGAGTGAGACAGTGTGTGATGAGAGAGAGAGAGACAGTGTGTGGGGAGAGAGTGAGACAGTGTGTGAGGAGAGAGTGAGACAGTGAGTGAAGAGAGAGAGTGAGACAGTGTGAGGAGAGAGAGAGAGACAGTGTGTGAGGAGAGAGTGAGACAGTGTGTGAGGAGAGATAGTGAGACAGTGTGTGAGGAGAGAGAGTGAGACAGTGTGTGAGGGGAGAGAGTGAGACAGAGTGTGAGGAGAGAGAGAGAGAGACAGTGTGTGAGGAGAGAGTGAGACAGTGTGTGAGGAGAGAGAGAGGCATTGTGTGAGGAGAGAGAGTGAGACAGTGTGTGAGGAGAGAGAGTGAGACAGTGTGTGAGGAGAGAGAGAGTGAGACAGTGTGTGAGGAGAGAGAGAGACAGTGTGTGAGGAGGAGAGAGAGAGACAGTGTGTGAGGAGAGAGAGAGAGACAGTGTGTGAGGAGAGAGTGAGACAGAGTGTGAGGAGAGAGAGTGAGACAGTGTGTGAGGAGAGAGTGAGACAATGTGTGAGGAGAGAGTGAGACTGTGTGAGGGGAGAGAGTGAGACAGAGTGTGAGGAGAGAGTGAGACAGTGTGTGAGGAGAGAGAGAGTGAGACAGTGTGTGAGGGGAGAGAGTGAGGCAGTGTGTGAGGAGAGAGAGTGAGACAGTGTGTGAGGAGAGCGTAAGACAGCGTGTGAGGAGTGAGACTGAGACAGTGTGAGAGGAGAGAGAGTGAGAAAGTGTGTGAGGAGAGAGTGTGACAGTGTGTGAGGGGAGAGAGTGAGACTGAGTGTGAGGAGAGAGTGAGACAGTGTGTGAGGAGAGAGAGAGTGAGACAGTGTGTGAGGGGAGAGAGTGAGACAGTGGGTGAGGTGAGAGAGTGAGACAGTGTGTGAGGAGAGAGTAAGACAGCGTGTCAGGAGAGAGAGTGAGACAGGGTGTGAGAGGAGAGAGAGTGAGACTGTGTGTGAGGAGAGAGTGAGACAGTGTGTGAGGAGAGAGTGAGACAGTGAGTGAGGAGAGAGAGTGAGACACTGTGAGGGGAGAGAGCGAGACAGAGTGTGAGGAGAAAGTGAGACAGTGTGTGAGGAGAGAGTGAGACAGTGTGTGAGGCGAGAGAGAGGCATTGTGTGAGGAGAGAGAGTGAGACAGTGTGTGAGGAGAGAGAGTGAGACAGTGTGTGAGGAGAGAGAGAGTGAGACAGTGTGTGAGGAGAGAGAGAGACAGTGTGTGAGGAGGAGAGAGAGAGACAGTGTGTGAGGAGAGAGAGAGAGACAGTGTGTGAGGAGAGAGTGAGACAGAGTGTGAGGAGAGAGTGAGACAGTGTGTGAGGAGAGAGTGAGACAATGTGTGAGGAGAGAGCGAGACTGTGTGAGGGGAGAGAGTGAGACAGTGTGTGAGGAGAGAGTGAGACAATGTGTGAGGAGAGAGCGAGACTGTGTGAGGGGAGAGAGTGAGACAGTGTGTGAGGAGAGAGAGAGTGAGACAGTGTGTGAGGGGAGAGAGTGAGGCAGTGTGTGAGGAGAGAGAGTGAGACAGTGTGTGAGGAGAGAGAGAGTGAGACAGTGTGTGAGGGGAGAGAGTGAGGCAGTGTGTGAGGAGAGAGAGTGAGACAGTGTGTGAGGAGAGCGTAAGACAGCGTGTGAGGAGTGAGACTGAGACAGTGTGTGAGAGGAGAGAGAGTGAGAAAGTGTGTGAGGAGAGAGTGTGACAGTGTGTGAGGGGAGAGAGTGAGACAGAGGTGAGGAGAGAGTGAGACAGTGTGTGAGGAGAGAGAGAGTGAGACAGTGTGTGAGGGGAGAGAGTGAGACAGTGGGTGAGGTGAGAGAGTGAGACAGTGTGTGAGGAGAGAGTGAGACAGTGTGTGAGGAGAGAGTGAGACAGTGAGTGAGGAGAGAGAGTGAGACAGTGTGAGGGGAGAGAGTGAGACAGAGTGTGAGGAGAGAGTGAGACAGTGTGTGAGGAGAGAGACAGTGAGAGAGTGGGTGAGGAGAGAGAGTGAGACAGTGTGTGAGGAGAGAGTGAGACAGTGTGTGAGGAGAGAGTGAGACAGTATGTGAGGGGAGAGAGTGAAACAGTGAGTGAGGGGAGAGTGAGACAGTGTGTGAGGAGAGAGTGAGACAGTGTGCGAGGAGAGAGTGAGACACTGTGCGAGGAGAGAGTGAGACAGTGTGTGAGGAGAGAGAGAGAGAGACAGTGTGTGACGGGAGAGAGTGAGACAGTGTGTGAGGAGAGAGTGAGACCGTGTGTGAGGAGAGAGAGACATGTGTGTGAGGAGAGAGTGAGACAGTGAGTGAGGAGAGAATGAGAAAGTGTGTGAGGAGAGAGTGAGACAGTGTGTGAGGAGAGAGTGAGACAGTGTGTGAGGAGAGAGAGTGAGACAGTGTGTGAGGAGAGAGAGTGAGACAGTGTGTGAGGAGAGAGAGCGAGACAGTGTGTGAGGAGAGAGTGAGACAGTGTGTGAGGAGAGAGAGTGAGGCAGTGTGTGAGGAGAGAGTGAGACAGTGTGTGAGGAGAGAGTGAGACAGTGTGTGAGGAGAGAGTGAGACAGTGTGTGAGGAGAGAGAGAGAGAGTTTGTGAGGAGAGAGAGCGAGACAGTGTGTGAGGAGAGAGAGTAAGACAGTGTGTGAGGGGAGAGAGTGAGAGAGTGTGAGGAGAGAGAGAGAAAGTGTGTGAGGAGAGAGTGAGACAGAGTGTGAGGAGAGAGAGAGAGACAGTGTGTGAGGAGAGAGAGTGAGACAGTGTGTGAGGAGAGAGTGAGACAGTGTGTGAGGAGAGAGATTGAGACAGTGTGTGAGGAACGAGAGAGGGACAGTGTGTGAGGAGAGAGAGAGAGACACTGTGAGGAGAGTGAGACAGTTTGTGAGGAGAGAGAGAGAGACAGTGTGTGAGGAGAGAGAGTGAGACAGTGTGTGAGGAGAGAGAGTGAGACAGTGTGCGAGGAGAGAGTGAGACAGTGTGTGAGAGATTGAGACAGTGTGTGAGGGGAGAGAGTGAGACAGTGAGTGGAGAGAGTGAGACAGTATGTGAGGAGAGAGTGAGACAGTGTGTGATGAGAGAGAGAGAGACAGTGTGTGGGGAGAGAGTGAGACAGTGTGTGAGGAGAGAGTAAGACAGTGTGTGTGGAGAGAGAGTGAGACAGTGTGTGAGGGGAGAGAGTGAGACAGTGTGTGAGGGGAGAGAGAGAGACAGTGTGACAGTGTGTGAGGAGAGAGTGAGACAGTGTGTGAGGAGAGAGAGTGAGACAGTGTGTGAGGAGAGAGTGAGACAGTGTGTGAGGAGAGAGTGAGACAGTGTGTGAGGAGAGAGTGAGACAGTGAGTGAAGAAAGAGTGAGACAGTGTGAGGGGAGAGAGTGAGACAGTATGTGAGGAGAGAGTGAGACAGTGTGTGATGAGAGAGAGAGAGACAGTGTGTGGGGAGAGAGTGAGACAGTGTGTGAGGAGAGAGTAAGACAGTGTGTGTGGAGAGAGAGTGAGACAGTGTGTGAGGGGAGAGAGTGAGACAGTGTGTGAGGGGAGAGAGAGAGACAGTGTGTGAGGAGAGAGTGAGACAGTGTGTGAGGAGAGAGTGAGACAGTGTGTGAGGAGAGAGAGTGAGACAGTGTGTGAGGAGAGAGTGAGACAGTGTGTGAGGAGAGAGTGAGACAGTGTGTGAGGAGAGAGTGAGACAGTGAGTGAAGAGAGAGAGTGAGACAGTGTGAGGGGAGAGAGTGAGACAGAGTGTGAGGAGAGAGTGAGACAGTGTGTGAGGAGAGAGAGTGAGAGAGTGGGTGAGGAGAGAGAGTGAGACAGTGTGTGAGGAGAGAGTGAGACAGTGTGTGAGGAGAGAGTGAGACAGTATGTGAGGGGAGAGAGTGAAACAGTGAGTGAGGGGAGAGTGAGACAGTGTGTGAGGAGAGAGAGAGAGAGACAGTGTGTGACGGGAGAGAGTGAGACAGTGTGTGAGGAGAGAGTGAGACCGTGTGTGAGGAGAGAGAGACATGTGTGTGAGGAGAGAGTGAGACAGTGTGTGAGGAGAGAGAGAGAGACAGTGTGTGAGGAGAGAATGAGAAAGTGTGTGAGGAGAGAGTGAGACAGTGTGTGAGGAGAGAGTGAGACAGTGTGTGAGGAGAGAGAGTGAGACAGTGTGTGAGGAGAGAGAGTGAGACAGTGTGTGAGGAGAGAGAGTGAGACAGTGTGTGAGGAGAGAGTGAGACAGTGTGTGAGGAGAGAGAGTGAGACAGTGTGTGAGGAGAGAGTGAGACAGTGTGTGAGGAGAGAGTGAGACAGTGTGTGAGGAGAGGGAGACAGTGTGTGAGGAGAGAGAGAGTGACAGTGTGTGAGGAGAGAGTGAGACAGTGTGTGAGGAGAGAGAGAGAGAGTTTGTGAGGAGAGAGAGCGAGACAGTGTGTGAGGAGAGAGAGTAAGACAGTGTGTGAGGGGAGAGAGTGAGACAGAGTGTGAGGAGAGAGAGAGAAAGTGTGTGAGGAGAGAGTGAGACAGTGTGTGAGGAGAGAGTGAGACAGTGTGTGAGGAGAGAGAGTGAGACAGTTTGTGAGGAGAGAGAGAGACAGTGTGTGAGGAGAGAGAGTGAGACAGTGTGTGAGGAGAGAGAGTGAGACAGTGTGCGAGGAGAGAGTGAGACAGTGTGTGAGAGATTGAGACAGTGTGTGAGGGGAGAGAGTGAGACAGTGAGAGGAGAGAGTGAGACAGTATTTGAGGAGAGAGTGAGACTGTGTGTGATGAGAGAGAGAGAGACAGTGTGTGGGGAGAGAGTGAGACAGTGTGTGAGGAGAGAGTAAGACAGTGTGTGTGGAGAGAGAGTGAGACAGTGTGTGAGGGGAGAGAGTGAGACAGTGTGTGAGGGGAGAGAGAGAGAGACAGTGTGTGAGGAGAGAGTGAGACAGTGTGTGAGGAGAGAGTGAGACAGTGTGTGAGGAGAGAGAGTGAGACAGTGTGTGAGGAGAGAGTGAGACAGTGTGTGAGGAGAGAGTGAGACAGTGTGTGAGGAGAGAGTGAGACAGTGAGTGAAGAGAGAGAGTGAGACAGTGTGAGGAGAGAGAGACAGTGTGTGAGGAGAGAGTGAGACAGTGTGTGAGGAGAGATAGTGAGACAGTGTGTGAGGAGAGAGAGTGAGACAGTGTGTGAGGGGAGAGAGTGAGACAGAGTGTGAGGAGAGAGAGAGAGACAGTGTGTGAGGAGAGAGTGAGACAGTGTGTGAGGAGAGAGAGAGGCATTGTGTGAGGAGAGAGAGGGAGACAGTGTGTGAGGAGAGAGAGTGAGACAGTGTGTGAGGAGAGAGAGAGTGAGTCAGTGTGTGAGGAGAGAGAGAGACAGTGTGTGAGGAGGAGAGAGAGAGACAGTGTGTGAGGAGAGAGTGAGACAGTGTGTGAGGAGAGAGTGAGACAGTGAGTGAAGAGAGAGAGTGAGACAGTGTGAGGAGAGAGAGAGAGACAGTGTGTGAGGAGAGAGTGAGACAGTGTGTGAGGAGAGATAGTGAGACAGTGTGTGAGGAGAGAGAGTGAGACAGTGTGTGAGGGGAGAGAGTGAGACAGAGTGTGAGGAGAGAGAGAGAGACAGTGTGTGAGGAGAGAGTGAGACAGTGTGTGAGGAGAGAGAGAGGCATTGTGTGAGGAGAGAGAGTGAGACAGTGTGTGAGGAGAGAGAGTGAGACAATGTGTGAGGAGAGAGTGAGATTGTGTGAGGGGAGAGAGTGAGACAGAGTGTGAGGAGAGAGTGAGACAGTGTGTGAGGAGAGAGAGAGAGTGAGACAGTGTGTGAGGGGAGAGAGTGAGGCAGTGTGTGAGGAGAGAGAGTGAGACAGTGTGTGAGGAGAGCGTAAGACAGCGTGTGAGGAGTGAGACTGAGACAGTGTGTGAGGAGAGAGTGAGACAGTGAGTGTGGGGAGAGAGTGAGACAGAGTGTGAGGAGAGAGTGAGACAGTGTGTGAGGAGAGAGAGAGAGTGAGACAGTGTGAGAGGAGAGAGAGTGAGAAAGTGTGTGAGGAGAGAGTGTGACAGTGTGTGTGGGGAGAGAGTGAGACAGAGTGTGAGGAGAGAGTGAGACAGTGTGTGAGGAGAGAGAGAGTGAGACAGTGTGTGAGGGGAGAGAGTGAGACAGTGGGTGAGGTGAGAGAGTGAGACAGTGTGTGAGGAGAGAGTAAGACAGCGTGTGAGGAGAGAGAGTGAGACAGGGTGTGAGAGGAGAGAGAGTGAGACAGTGTGTGAGGAGAGAGTGAGACAGTGTGTGAGGAGAGAGTGAGACAGTGAGTGAGGAGAGAGAGTGAGACAGTGTGAGGGGAGAGAGTGAGACAGAGTGTGAGGAGAGAGTGAGACAGTGTGTGAGGAGAGAGAGAGTGAGAGAGTGGGTGAGGAGAGAGAGTGAGACAGTGTGTGAGGAGAGAGTGAGACAGTGTGTGAGGAGAGAGTGAGACAGAATGTGAGGGGAGAGAGTGAAACAGTGAGTGAGGGGAGAGTGAGACAGTGTGTGAGGAGAGAGTGAGACAGTGTGCGAGGAGTGAGTGAGACAGTGTGCGAGGAGAGAGTGAGACAGTGTGTGAGGAGAGAGAGAGAGAGACAGTGTGTGACGGGAGAGAGTGAGACAGTGTGTGAGGAGAGAGTGAGACCGTGTGTGAGGAGAGAGAGACATGTGTGTGAGGAGAGTGAGACAGTGTGTGAGGAGAGAGAGAGAGACAGTGTGTGAGGAGAGAATGAGAAAGTGTGTGAGGAGAGAGTGAGACAGTGTGTGAGGAGAGAGTGAGACAGTGTGTGAGGAGAGAGAGTGAGACAGTGTGTGAGGAGAGAGAGTGAGACAGTGTGTGAGGAGAGAGAGTGAGACAGTGTGTGAGGAGAGAGTGAGACAGTGTGTGAGGAGAGAGTGAGACAGTGTGTGAGGAGAGAGTGAGACAGTGAGTGAAGAGCGAGAGTGAGACAGTGTGAGGAGAGAGAGAGACAGTGTGTGAGGAGACAGTGAGACAGTGTGTGAGGAGAGATAGTGAGACAGTGTGTGAGGAGAGAGAGTGAGACAGTGTGTGAGGGGAGAGAGTGAGACAGAGTGTGAGGAGAGAGAGAGAGACAGTGTGTGAGGAGAGAGTGAGACAGTGTGTGAGGAGAGAGAGAGGCATTGTGTGAGGAGAGAGAGTGAGACAGTGTGTGAGGAGAGAGAGTGAGACAGTGTGTGAGGAGAGAGAGAGTGAGACAGTCTGTGAGGAGAGAGAGAGACAGTGTGTGAGGAGGAGAGAGAGAGACAGTGTGTGAGGAGAGAGAGAGAGACAGTGTGTGAGGAGAGAGTGAGACAGAGTGTGAGGAGAGAGAGTGAGACAGTGTGTGAGGAGAGAGTGAGACAATGTGTGAGGAGAGAGTGAGACTGTGTGAGGGGAGAGAGTGAGACAGAGTGTGAGGAGAGAGTGAGACAGTGTGTGAGGAGAGAGAGAGTGAGACAGTGTGTGAGGGGAGAGAGTGAGACAGTGGGTGAGGTGAGAGAGTGAGACAGTGTGTGAGGAGAGAGTAAGACAGCGTGTGAGGAGAGAGAGAGAGACAGGGTGTGAGAGGAGAGAGAGTGAGACAGTGTGTGAGGAGAGAGTACGACAGTGTGTGAGGAGAGAGTGAGACAGTGAGTGAGGAGAGAGAGTGAGACAGTGTGAGGGGAGAGAGTGAGACAGAGTGTGAGGAGAGAGTGAGACGGTGTGTGAGGAGAGAGAGAGTGAGAGAGTGGGTGAGGAGAGAGAGTGAGACAGTGTGTGAGGAGAGAGTGAGACAGTGTGTGAGGAGAGAGTGAGACAGTATGTGAGGGGAGAGAGTGAAACAGTGAGTGAGGGGAGAGTGAGACAGTGTGCGAGGAGAGAGTGAGACAGTGTGTGAGGAGAGAGAGAGAGAGACAGTGTGTGACGGGAGAGAGTGAGACAGTGTGTGAGGAGAGAGTGAGACCGTGTGTGAGGAGAGAGAGACATGTGTGTGAGGAGAGAGTGAGACAGTGTGTGAGGAGAGAGAGAGAGACAGTGTGTGAGGAGAGAATGAGAAAGTGTGTGAGGAGAGAGTGAGACAGTGTGTGAGGAGAGAGTGAGACAGTGTGTGAGGAGAGAGAGTGGGACAGTGTGTGAGGAGAGAGAGTGAGACAGTGTGTGAGGAGAGAGAGTGAGACAGTGTGTGAGGAGAGAGTGAGACAGTGTGTGAGGAGAGAGAGTGAGGCAGTGTGTGAGGAGAGAGTGAGACAGTTGTGAGGAGAGAGTGAGACAGTGTGTGAGGAGAGGGAGACAGTGTGTGAGGAGAGAGAGAGAGACAGTGTGTGAGGAGAGAGTGAGACAGTGTGTGAGGAGAGAGAGAGAGAGTTTGTGAGGAGAGAGAGCGAGACAGTGTGTGAGGAGAGAGAGTAAGACAGTGTGTGAGGGGAGAGAGTGAGACAGAGTGTGAGGAGAGAGAGAGAAAGTGTGTGAGGAGAGAGTGAGACAGTGTGAGGAGAGAGAGAGAGACAGTGTGTGAGGAGAGAGAGTGAGACAGTGTGTGAGGAGAGAGTGAGACAGTGTGTGAGGAGAGAGATTGAGACAGTGTGTGAGGAATGAGAGAGGGACAGTGTGTGAGGAGAGAGAGAGACACTGTGAGGAGAGTGAGACAGTTTGTGAGGAGAGAGAGAGACAGTGTGTGAGGAGAGAGAGTGAGACAGTGTGTGAGGAGAGCGAGTGAGACAGTGTGCGAGGAGAGAGTGAGACAGTGTGTGAGAGATTGAGACAGTGTGTGAGGGGAGAGAGTGAGACAGTGAGAGGAGAGAGTGAGACAGTATGTGAGGAGAGAGTGAGACAGTGTGTGATGAGAGAGAGAGAGACAGTGTGTGGGGAGAGAGTGAGACAGTGTGTGAGGAGAGAGTAAGACAGTGTGTGTGGAGAGAGAGTGAGACAGTGTGTGAGGGGAGAGAGTGAGACAGTGTGTGAGGGGAGAGAGAGAGACAGTGTGTGAGGAGAGAGTGAGACAGTGTGTGAGGAGAGAGTGAGACAGTGTGTGAGGAGAGAGTGAGACAGTGAGTGAAGAGAGAGAGTGAGACAGTGTGAGGGGAGAGAGTGAGACAGAGTGTGAGGAGAGAGTGAGACAGTGTGTGAGGAGAGAGAGAGTGAGAGAGTGGGTGAGGAGAGAGAGTGAGACAGTGTGTGAGGAGAGAGTGAGACAGTGTGTGAGGAGAGAGTGAGACAGTATGTGAGGGGAGAGAGTGAAACAGTGAGTGAGGGGAGAGTGAGACAGTGTGTGAGGAGAGAGTGAGACAGTGTGCGAGGAGAGAGTGAGACAGTGTGCGAGGAGAGAGTGAGACAGTATGTGAGGAGAGAGAGAGAGAGACAGTGTGTGACGGGAGAGAGTGAGACAGTGTGTGAGGAGAGAGTGAGACCGTGTGTGAGGAGAGAGAGACATGTGTGTGAGGAGAGAGTGAGACAGTGTGTGAGGAGAGAGAGAGAGCCAGTGTGTGAGGAGAGAATGAGAAAGTGTGTGAGGAGAGAGTGAGACAGTGTGTGAGGAGAGAGAGTGAGACAGTGTGTGAGGAGAGAGAGTGAGACAGTGTGTGAGGAGAGAGAGTGAGACAGTGTGTGAGGAGAGAGTGAGACAGTGTGTGAGGAGAAAGAGTGAGACAGTGTGTGAGGAGAGAGTGAGACAGTGTGTGAGGAGAGAGTGAGACAGTGTGTGAGGAGAGGGAGACAGTGTGTGAGGAGAGAGAGAGAGACAGTGTGTGAGGAGAGAGTGAGACAGTGTGTGAGGAGAGAGAGTTTGTGAGGAGAGAGAGCGAGACAGTGTGTGAGGAGAGAGAGTAAGACAGTGTGTGAGGGGAGAGAGTGAGACAGAGTGTGAGGAGAGAGAGAGAAAAAGTGTGAGGAGAGAGTGAGACAGTGTGTGAGGAGAGAGAGAGAGACAGTGTGTGAGGAGAGAGAGTGAGACAGTGTGTGAGGAGAGAGTGAGACAGTGTGTGAGGAGAGAGAGTGAGACAGTTTGTGAGGAGAGAGAGAGACAGTGTGTGAGGAGAGAGAGTGAGACAGTGTGTGAGGAGAGAGAGTGAGACAGTGTGCGAGGAGAGAGTGAGACAGTGTGTGAGAGATTGAGACAGTGTGTGAGGGGAGAGAGTGAGACAGTGAGAGGAGAGAGTGAGACAGTATTTGAGGAGAGAGTGAGACAGTGTGTGATGAGAGAGAGAGAGACAGTGTGTGGGGAGAGAGTGAGACAGTGTGTGAGGAGAGAGTAAGACAGTGTGTGTGGAGAGAGAGTGAGACAGTGTGTGAGGGGAGAGAGTGAGACAGTGTGTGAGGGGAGAGAGAGAGAGACAGTGTGTGAGGAGAGAGTGAGACAGTGTGTGAGGAGAGAGTGAGACAGTGTGTGAGGAGAGAGAGTGAGACAGTGTGTGAGGAGAGAGTGAGACAGTGTGTGAGGAGAGAGTGAGACAGTGTGTGAGGAGAGAGTGAGACAGTGAGTGAAGAGAGAGAGTGAGACAGTGTGAGGGGAGAGAGTGAGACAGAGTGTGAGGAGAGAGTGAGACAGTGTGTGAGGAGAGAGAGAGTGAGAGAGTGGGTGAGGAGAGAGAGTGAGACAGTGTGTGAGGAGAGAGTGAGACAGTGTGTGAGGAGAGAGAGTGAGACAGTGTGTGAGGAGAGAGTGAGACAGTGTGTGAGGAGAGAGTGAGACAGTGTGTGAGGAGAGAGTGAGACAGTGAGTGAAGAGAGAGAGTGAGACAGTGTGAGGAGAGAGAGAGAGACAGTGTGTGAGGAGAGAGTGAGACAGTGTGTGAGGAGAGATAGTGAGACAGTGTGTGAGGAGAGAGAGTGAGACAGTGTGTGAGGGGAGAGAGTGAGACAGAGTGTGAGGAGAGAGAGTGAGACATTGTGTGAGGAGAGAGAGAGAGACAGTGTGTGAGGAGAGAGTGAGACAGTGTGTGAGGAGAGAGAGAGGCATTGTGTGAGGAGAGAGAGTGAGACAGTGTGTGAGGAGAGAGAGTGAGACAGTGTGTGAGGAGAGAGAGAGTGAGACAGTGTGTGAGGAGAGAGAGAGACAGTGTGTGAGGAGGAGAGAGAGAGACAGTGTGTGAGGAGAGAGAGAGAGACAGTGTGTGAGGAGAGAGTGAGACAGAGTGTGAGGAGAGAGAGTGAGACAGTGTGTGAGGAGAGAGTGAGACAATGTGTGAGGAGAGAGTGAGACTGTGTGAGGGGAGAGAGTGAGACAGAGTGTGAGG
Source organism: Scyliorhinus torazame (assembly GCF_047496885.1). Taxonomy (NCBI): domain Eukaryota; kingdom Metazoa; phylum Chordata; class Chondrichthyes; order Carcharhiniformes; family Scyliorhinidae; genus Scyliorhinus; species Scyliorhinus torazame. Next base: position 2,098,315 of record NW_027307767.1, read on the forward strand.
AGAGAGTGAGACAGTGTGTGAGGAGAGAGAGAGAGTGAGACAGTGTGTGAGGGGAGAGAGTGAGGCAGTGTGTGAGGAGAGAGAGTGAGACAGTGTGTGAGGAGAGCGTAAGACAGCGTGTGAGGAGTGAGACTGAGACAGTGTGTGAGAGGAGAGAGAGTGAGAAAGTGTGTGAGGAGAGAGTGTGACAGTGTGTGAGGGGAGAGAGTGAGACAGAGTGTGAGGAGAGAGTGAGACAGTGTGTGAGGAGAGAGAGAGTGAGACAGTGTGTGAGGGGAGAGAGTGAGACAGTGGGTGAGGTGAGAGAGTTAGACAGTGTGTGAGGAGAGAGTAAGACAGCGTGTGAGGAGAGAGAGTGAGACAGGGTGTAAGAGGAGAGAGAGTGAGACAGTGTGTGAGGAGAGAGTGAGACAGTGTGTGAGGAGAGAGTGAGACAGTGAGTGAGGAGAGAGAGTGAGACAGTGTGAGGGGAGAGAGTGAGACAGAGTGTGAGGAGAGAGTGAGACAGTGTGTGAGGAGAGAGAGAGTGAGAGAGTGGGTGAGGAGAGAGAGTGAGACAGTGTGTGAGGAGAGAGTGAGACAGTGTGTGAGGAGAGAGTGAGACAGAATGTGAGGGGAGAGAGTGAAACAGTGAGTGAGGGGAGAGTGAGACAGTGTGTGAGGAGAGAGTGAGACAGTGTGCGAGGAGAGAGTGAGACAGTGTGCGAGGAGAGAGTGAGACAGTGTGTGAGGAGAGAGAGAGAGAGACAGTGTGTGACGGGAGAGAGTGAGACAGTGTGTGAGGAGAGAGTGAGACCGTGTGTGAGGAGAGAGAGACATGTGTGTGAGGAGAGTGAGACAGTGTGTGAGGAGAGAGAGAGAGACAGTGTGTGAGGAGAGAATGAGAAAGTGTGTGAGGAGAGAGTGAGACAGTGTGTGAGGAGAGAGTGAGACAGTGTGTGAGGAGAGAGAGTGAGACAGTGTGTGAGGAGAGAGAGTGAGACAGTGTGTGAGGAGAGAGAGTGAGACAGTGTGTGAGGAGAGAGTGAGACAGTGTGTGAGGAGAGAGTGAGACAGTGTGTGAGGAGAGAGTGAGACAGTGAGTGAAGAGCGAGAGTGAGACAGTGTGAGGAGAGAGAGAGAGACAGTGTGTGAGGAGACAGTGAGACAGTGTGTGAGGAGAGATAGTGAGACAGTGTGTGAGGAGAGAGAGTGAGACAGTGTGTGAGGGGAGAGAGTGAGACAGAGTGTGAGGAGAGAGAGAGAGACAGTGTGTGAGGAGAGAGTGAGACAGTGTGTGAGGAGAGAGAGAGGCATTGTGTGAGGAGAGAGAGTGAGACAGTGTGTGAGGAGAGAGAGTGAGACAGTGTGTGAGGAGAGAGAGAGTGAGACAGTCTGTGAGGAGAGAGAGAGACAGTGTGTGAGGAGGAGAGAGAGAGACAGTGTGTGAGGAGAGAGAGAGAGACAGTGTGTGAGGAGAGAGTGAGACAGAGTGTGAGGAGAGAGAGTGAGACAGTGTGTGAGGAGAGAGTGAGACAATGTGTGAGGAGAGAGTGAGACTGTGTGAGGGGAGAGAGTGAGACAGAGTGTGAGGAGAGAGTGAGACAGTGTGTGAGGAGAGAGAGAGTGAGACAGTGTGTGAGGGGAGAGAGTGAGACAGTGGGTGAGGTGAGAGAGTGAGACAGTGTGTGAGGAGAGAGTAAGACAGCGTGTGAGGAGAGAGAGTGAGACAGGGTGTGAGAGGAGAGAGAGTGAGACAGTGTGTGAGGAGAGAGTACGACAGTGTGTGAGGAGAGAGTGAGACAGTGAGTGAGGAGAGAGAGTGAGACAGTGTGAGGGGAGAGAGTGAGACAGAGTGTGAGGAGAGAGTGAGACGGTGTGTGAGGAGAGAGAGAGTGAGAGAGTGGGTGAGGAGAGAGAGTGAGACAGTGTGTGAGGAGAGAGTGAGACAGTGTGTGAGGAGAGAGTGAGACAGTATGTGAGGGGAGAGAGTGAAACAGTGAGTGAGGGGAGAGTGAGACAGTGTGCGAGGAGAGAGTGAGACAGTGTGTGAGGAGAGAGAGAGAGAGACAGTGTGTGACGGGAGAGAGTGAGACAGTGTGTGAGGAGAGAGTGAGACCGTGTGTGAGGAGAGAGACATGTGTGTGAGGAGAGAGTGAGACAGTGTGTGAGGAGAGAGAGAGAGACAGTGTGTGAGGAGAGAATGAGAAAGTGTGTGAGGAGAGAGTGAGACAGTGTGTGAGGAGAGAGTGAGACAGTGTGTGAGGAGAGAGAGTGGGACAGTGTGTGAGGAGAGAGAGTGAGACAGTGTGTGAGGAGAGAGAGTGAGACAGTGTGTGAGGAGAGAGTGAGACAGTGTGTGAGGAGAGAGAGTGAGGCAGTGTGTGAGGAGAGAGTGAGACAGTTGTGAGGAGAGAGTGAGACAGTGTGTGAGGAGAGGGAGACAGTGTGTGAGGAGAGAGAGAGAGACAGTGTGTGAGGAGAGAGTGAGACAGTGTGTGAGGAGAGAGAGAGAGAGTTTGTGAGGAGAGAGAGCGAGACAGTGTGTGAGGAGAGAGAGTAAGACAGTGTGTGAGGGGAGAGAGTGAGACAGAGTGTGAGGAGAGAGAGAGAAAGTGTGTGAGGAGAGAGTGAGACAGTGTGAGGAGAGAGAGAGAGACAGTGTGTGAGGAGAGAGAGTGAGACAGTGTGTGAGGAGAGAGTGAGACAGTGTGTGAGGAGAGAGATTGAGACAGTGTGTGAGGAATGAGAGAGGGACAGTGTGTGAGGAGAGAGAGAGACACTGTGAGGAGAGTGAGACAGTTTGTGAGGAGAGAGAGAGACAGTGTGTGAGGAGAGAGAGTGAGACAGTGTGTGAGGAGAGCGAGTGAGACAGTGTGCGAGGAGAGAGTGAGACAGTGTGTGAGAGATTGAGACAGTGTGTGAGGGGAGAGAGTGAGACAGTGAGAGGAGAGAGTGAGACAGTATGTTAGGAGAGAGTGAGACAGAGTGTGAGGAGAGAGAGTGAGACAGTGTGTGAGGAGAGAGTGAGACAATGTGTGAGGAGAGAGTGAGACTGTGTGAGGGGAGAGAGTGAGACAGAGTGTGAGGAGAGAGTGAGACAGTGTGTGAGGAGAGAGAGAGTGAGACAGTGTGTGAGGGGAGAGAGTGAGACAGTGGGTGAGGTGAGAGAGTGAGACAGTGTGTGAGGAGAGAGTAAGACAGCGTGTGAGGAGAGAGAGTGAGACAGGGTGTGAGAGGAGAGAGAGTGAGACAGTGTGTGAGGAGAGAGTACGACAGTGTGTGAGGAGAGAGTGAGACAGTGAGTGAGGAGAGAGAGTGAGACAGTGTGAGGGGAGAGAGTGAGACAGAGTGTGAGGAGAGAGTGAGACGGTGTGTGAGGAGAGAGAGAGTGAGAGAGTGGGTGAGGAGAGAGAGTGAGACAGTGTGTGAGGAGAGAGTGAGACAGTGTGTGAGGAGAGAGTGAGACAGTATGTGAGGGGAGAGAGTGAAACAGTGAGTGAGGGGAGAGTGAGACAGTGTGTGAGGAGAGAGTGAGACAGTGTGTGAGGAGAGAGAGAGAGAGACAGTGTGTGACGGGAGAGAGTGAGACAGTGTGTGAGGAGAGAGTGAGACCGTGTGTGAGGAGAGAGAGACATGTGTGTGAGGAGAGAGTGAGACAGTGTGTGAGGAGAGAGAGAGAGACAGTGTGTGAGGAGAGAATGAGAAAGTGTGTGAGGAGAGAGTGAGACAGTGTGTGAGGAGAGAGTGAGACAGTGTGTGAGCAGAGAGAGTGGGACAGTGTGTGAGGAGAGAGAGTGAGACAGTGTGTGAGGAGAGAGAGTGAGACAGTGTGTGAGGAGAGAGTGAGACAGTGTGTGAGGAGAGAGAGTGAGGCAGTGTGTGAGGAGAGAGTGAGACAGTTGTGAGGAGAGAGTGAGACAGTGTGTGAGGAGAGGGAGACAGTGTGTGAGGAGAGAGAGAGAGACAGTGTGTGAGGAGAGAGTGAGACAGTGTGTGAGGAGAGAGAGAGAGAGTTTGTGAGGAGAGAGAGCGAGACAGTGTGTGAGGAGAGAGAGTAAGACAGTGTGTGAGGGGAGAGAGTGAGACAGAGTGTGAGGAGAGAGAGAGAAAGTGTGTGAGGAGAGAGTGAGACAGTGTGAGGAGAGAGAGAGAGACAGTGTGTGAGGAGAGAGAGTGAGACAGTGTGTGAGGAGAGAGTGAGACAGTGTGTGAGGAGAGAGATTGAGACAGTGTGTGAGGAATGAGAGAGGGACAGTGTGTGAGGAGAGAGAGAGACACTGTGAGGAGAGTGAGACAGTTTGTGAGGAGAGAGAGAGACAGTGTGTGAGGAGAGAGAGTGAGACGGTGTGTGAGGAGAGCGAGTGAGACAGTGTGCGAGGAGAGAGTGAGACAGTGTGTGAGAGATTGAGACAGTGTGTGAGGGGAGAGAGTGAGACAGTGAGAGGAGAGAGTGAGACAGTATGTGAGGAGAGAGTGAGACAGTGTGTGATGAGAGAGAGAGAGACAGTGTGTGGGGAGAGAGTGAGACAGTGTGTGAGGAGAGAGTAAGACAGTGTGTGTGGAGAGAGAGTGAGACAGTGTGTGAGGGGTGAGAGTGAGACAGTGTGTGAGGGGAGAGAGAGAGACAGTGTGTGAGGAGAGAGTGAGACAGTGTGTGAGGAGTTAGTGAGACAGTGTGTGAGGAGAGAGTGAGACAGTGTGTGAGGAGAGAGTGAGACAGTGTGTGAGGAGAGAGTGACACAGTGAGTGAAGAGAGAGAGTGAGACAGTGTGAGGGGAGAGAGTGAGACAGAGTGTGAGGAGAGAGTGAGACAGTGTGTGAGGAGAGAGAGAGTGAGAGAGTGGGTGAGGAGAGAGAGTGAGACAGTGTGTGAGGAGAGAGTGAGACAGTGTGTGAGGAGAGAGTGAGACAGTATGTGAGGGGAGAGAGTGAAACAGTGAGTGAGGGGAGAGTGAGACAGTGTGTGAGGAGAGAGTGAGACAGTGTGCGAGGAGAGAGTGAGACAGTGTGCGAGGAGAGAGTGAGACAGTGTGTGAGGAGAGAGAGAGAGAGACAGTGTGTGACGGGAGAGAGTGAGACAGTGTGTGAGGAGAGAGTGAGACCGTGTGTGAGGAGAGAGAGACATGTGTGTGAGGAGAGAGTGAGACAGTGTGTGAGGAGAGAGAGAGAGACAGTGTGTGAGGAGAGAATGAGAAAGTGTGTGAGGAGAGAGTGAGACAGTGTGTGAGGAGAGAGTGAGACAGTGTGTGAGGAGAGAGAGTGAGACAGTGTGTGAGGAGAGAGAGTGAGACAGTGTGTGAGGAGAGAGAGTGAGACAGTGTGTGAGGAGAGAGTGAGACAGTGTGTGAGGAGAGAGAGTGAGACAGTGTGTGAGGAGAGAGTGAGACAGTGTGTGAGGAGAGAGTGAGACAGTGTGTGAGGAGAGGGAGACAGTGTGTGAGGAGAGAGAGAGAGACAGTGTGTGAGGAGAGAGTGAGACAGTGTGTGAGGAGAGAGAGAGAGTTTGTGAGGAGAGAGAGCGAGACAGTGTGTGAGGAGAGAGAGTAAGACAGTGTGTGAGGGGAGAGAGTGAGACAGAGTGTGAGGAGAGAGAGAGAAAAAGTGTGAGGAGAGAGTGAGACAGTGTGTGAGGAGAGAGAGAGAGACAGTCTGTGAGGAGAGAGAGTGAGACAGTGTGTGAGGAGAGAGTGAGACAGTGTGTGAGGAGAGAGAGTGAGACAGTTTGTGAGGAGAGAGAGAGACAGTGTGTTAGGAGAGAGAGTGACACAGTGTGTGAGGAGAGAGAGTGAGACAGTGTGCGAGGAGAGAGTGAGACAGTGTGTGAGAGATTGAGACAGTGTGTGAGGGGAGAGAGTGAGACAGTGAGAGGAGAGAGTGAGACAGTATTTGAGGAGAGAGTGAGACAGTGTGTGATGAGAGAGAGAGAGACAGTGTGTGGGGAGAGAGTGAGACAGTGTGTGAGGAGAGAGTAAGACAGTGTGTGTGGAGAGAGAGTGAGACAGTGTGTGAGGGGAGAGAGTGAGACAGTGTGTGAGGGGAGAGAGAGAGAGACAGTGTGTGAGGAGAGAGTGAGAAGTGTGTGAGGAGAGAGTGAGACAGTGTGTGAGGAGAGAGAGTGAGACAGTGTGTGAGGAGAAAGTGAGACAGTGTGTGAGGAGAGAGTGAGACAGTGTGTGAGGAGAGAGTGAGACAGTGAGTGAAGAGAGAGAGTGAGACAGTGTGAGGGGAGAGAGTGAGACAGAGTGTGAGGAGAGAGTGAGACAGTGTGTGAGGAGAGAGAGAGTGAGAGAGTGGGTGAGGAGAGAGAGTGAGACAGTGTGTGAGGAGAGAGTGAGACAGTGTGTGAGGAGAGAGTGAGACTGTATGTGAGGGGAGAGAGTGAAACAGTGAGTGAGGGGAGAGTGAGACAGTGTGTGAGGAGAGAGTGAGACAGTGTGCGAGGAGAGAGTGAGACAGTGTGCGAGGAGAGAGTGAGACAGTGTGTGAGGAGAGAGAGAGAGAGACAGTGTGTGACGGGAGAGAGTGAGACAGTGTGTGAGGAGAGAGTGAGACCGTGTGTGAGGAGAGAGAGACATGTGTGTGAGGAGAGAGTGAGACAGTGTGTGAGGAGAGAGAGAGACAGTGTGTGAGGAGAGAATGAGAAAGTGTGTGAGGAGAGAGTGAGACAGTGTGTGAGGAGAGAGTGAGACAGTGTGTGTGGAGAGAGAGTGAGACAGTGTGTGAGGAGAGAGAGTGAGACAGTGTGTGAGGAGAGAGAGTGAGACAGTGTGTGAGGAGAGAGTGAGACAGTGTGTGAGGAGAGAGAGTGAGACAGTGTGTGAGGTGAGAGTGAGACAGTGTGTGAGGAGAGAGTGAGACAGTGTGTGAGGAGAGGGAGACAGTGTGTGAGGAGGGAGAGAGAGACAGTGTGTGAGATGAGAGTGAGACAGTGTGTGAGGAGAGATAGAGAGAGTTTGTGAGGAGAGAGAGCGAGACAGTGTGTGAGGAGAGAGAGTAAGACAGTGTGTGAGGGGAGAGAGTGAGACAGAGTGTGAGGAGAGAGAGAGAAAGTGTGTGAGGAGAGAGTGAGACAGTGTGTGAGGAGAGAGAGAGAGACAGTGTGTGAGGAGAGAGAGTGAGACAGTGTGTGAGGAGAGAGTGAGACAGTGTGTGAGGAGAGAGATTGAGACAGTGTGTGAGGAATGAGAGAGGGACAGTGTGTGAGGAGAGAGAGAGAGACACTGTGAGGAGAGTGAGATAGTTTGTGAGGAGAGAGAGAGGCAGTGTGTGAGGAGAGAGAGTGAGACAGTGTGTGAGGAGAGAGAGTGAGACAGTGTGTGAGGAGAGAGAGAGTGAGACAGTGTGTGAGGAGAGAGAGAGACAGTGTGTGAGGAGAGAGAGAGACAGTGTGTGAGGAGAGAGAGAGAGAGACAGTGTGTGAGGAGAGAGTGAGACAGAGTGTGAGGAGAGAGAGTGAGACAGTGTGTGAGGAGAGAGTGAGACAATGTGTGAGAAGAGAGTGAGACTGTGTGAGGGGAGAGAGTGAGACAGAGTGTGAGGAGAGAGTGAGACAGTGTGTGAGGAGAGAGAGAGTGAGACAGTGTGTGAGGGGAGAGAGTGAGGCAGTGTGTGAGGAGAGAGAGTGAGACAGTGTGTGAGGAGAGCGTAAGACAGCGTGTGAGGAGTGAGACTGAGACAGTGTGTGAGAGGAGAGAGAGTGAGAAAGTGTGTGAGGAGAGAGTGTGACAGTGTGTGAGGGGAGAGAGTGAGACAGTGTGCGAGGAGAGAGTGAGACAGTGTGTGAGGAGAGAGAGTGAGACAGTGTGTGAGGAGAGAGAGTGAGACAGTGTGTGAGGAGAGAGAGTGAGACAGTGTGTGAGGAGAGAGTGAGACAGTGTGTGAGGAGAGAGTGAGACAGTGTGTGAGGAGAGAGTGAGACAGTGAGTGAAGAGCGAGAGTGAGACAGTGTGAGGAGAGAGAGAGAGACAGTGTGTGAGGAGACAGTGAGACAGTGTGTGAGGAGAGATAGTGAGACAGTGTGTGAGGAGAGAGAGTGAGACAGTGTGTGAGGGGAGAGAGTGAGACAGAGTGTGAGGAGAGAGAGAGAGACAGTGTGTGAGGAGAGAGTGAGACAGTGTGTGAGGAGAGAGAGAGGCATTGTGTGAGGAGAGAGAGTGAGACAGTGTGTGAGGAGAGAGAGTGAGACAGTGTGTGAGGAGAGAGAGAGTGAGACAGTCTGTGAGGAGAGAGAGAGACAGTGTGTGAGGAGGAGAGAGAGAGACAGTGTGTGAGGAGAGAGAGAGAGAGACAGTGTGTGAGGAGAGAGTGAGACAGAGTGTGAGGAGAGAGAGTGAGACAGTGTGTGAGGAGAGAGTGAGACAATGTGTGAGGAGAGAGTGAGACTGTGTGAGGGGAGAGAGTGAGACAGAGTGTGAGGAGAGAGTGAGACAGTGTGTGAGGAGAGAGAGAGTGAGACAGTGTGTGAGGGGAGAGAGTGAGACAGTGGGTGAGGTGAGAGAGTGAGACAGTGTGTGAGGAGAGAGTAAGACAGCGTGTGAGGAGAGAGAGTGAGACAGGGTGTGAGAGGAGAGAGAGTGAGACAGTGTGTGAGGAGAGAGTACGACAGTGTGTGAGGAGAGAGTGAGACAGTGAGTGAGGAGAGAGAGTGAGACAGTGTGAGGGGAGAGAGTGAGACAGAGTGTGAGGAGAGAGTGAGACGGTGTGTGAGGAGAGAGAGAGTGAGAGAGTGGGTGAGGAGAGAGAGTGAGACAGTGTGTGAGGAGAGAGTGAGACAGTGTGTGAGGAGAGAGTGAGACAGTATGTGAGGGGAGAGAGTGAAACAGTGAGTGAGGGGAGAGTGAGACAGTGTGCGAGGAGAGAGTGAGACAGTGTGTGAGGAGAGAGAGAGAGAGACAGTGTGTGACGGGAGAGAGTGAGACAGTGTGTGAGGAGAGAGTGAGACCGTGTGTGAGGAGAGAGAGACATGTGTGTGAGGAGAGAGTGAGACAGTGTGTGAGGAGAGAGAGAGAGACAGTGTGTGAGGAGAGAATGAGAAAGTGTGTGAGGAGAGAGTGAGACAGTGTGTGAGGAGAGAGTGAGACAGTGTGTGAGGAGAGAGAGTGGGACAGTGTGTGAGGAGAGAGAGTGAGACAGTGTGTGAGGAGAGAGAGTGAGACAGTGTGTGAGGAGAGAGTGAGACAGTGTGTGAGGAGAGAGAGTGAGGCAGTGTGTGAGGAGAGAGTGAGACAGTTGTGAGGAGAGAGTGAGACAGTGTGTGAGGAGAGGGAGACAGTGTGTGAGGAGAGAGAGAGAGACAGTGTGTGAGGAGAGAGTGAGACAGTGTGTGAGGAGAGAGAGAGAGAGTTTGTGAGGAGAGAGAGCGAGACAGTGTGTGAGGAGAGAGAGTAAGACAGTGTGTGAGGGGAGAGAGTGAGACAGAGTGTGAGGAGAGAGAGAGAAAGTGTGTGAGGAGAGAGTGAGACAGTGTGAGGAGAGAGAGAGAGACAGTGTGTGAGGAGAGAGAGTGAGACAGTGTGTGAGGAGAGAGTGAGACAGTGTGTGAGGAGAGAGATTGAGACAGTGTGTGAGGAATGAGAGAGGGACAGTGTGTGAGGAGAGAGAGAGACAGTGTGTGAGGAGAGAGAGTGAGACAGTGTGTGAGGAGAGCGAGTGAGACAGTGTGCGAGGAGAGAGTGAGACAGTGTGTGAGAGATTGAGACAGTGTGTGAGGGGAGAGAGTGAGACAGTGAGAGGAGAGAGTGAGACAGTATGTGAGGAGAGAGTGAGACAGAGTGTGAGGAGAGAGAGTGAGACAGTGTGTGAGGAGAGAGTGAGACAATGTGTGAGGAGAGAGTGAGACTGTGTGAGGGGAGAGAGTGAGACAGAGTGTGAGGAGAGAGTGAGACAGTGTGTGAGGAGAGAGAGAGTGAGACAGTGTGTGAGGGGAGAGAGTGAGACAGTGGGTGAGGTGAGAGAGTGAGACAGTGTGTGAGGAGAGAGTAAGACAGCGTGTGAGGAGAGAGAGTGAGACAGGGTGTGAGAGGAGAGAGAGTGAGACAGTGTGTGAGGAGAGAGTACGACAGTGTGTGAGGAGAGAGTGAGACAGTGAGTGAGGAGAGAGAGTGAGACAGTGTGAGGGGAGAGAGTGAGACAGAGTGTGAGGAGAGAGTGAGACGGTGTGTGAGGAGAGAGAGAGTGAGAGAGTGGGTGAGGAGAGAGAGTGAGACAGTGTGTGAGGAGAGAGTGAGACAGTGTGTGAGGAGAGAGTGAGACAGTATGTGAGGGGAGAGAGTGAAACAGTGAGTGAGGGGAGAGTGAGACAGTGTGTGAGGAGAGAGTGAGACAGTGTGTGAGGAGAGAGAGAGAGAGACAGTGTGTGACGGGAGAGAGTGAGACAGTGTGTGAGGAGAGAGTGAGACCGTGTGTGAGGAGAGAGAGACATGTGTGTGAGGAGAGAGTGAGACAGTGTGTGAGGAGAGAGAGAGAGACAGTGTGTGAGGAGAGAATGAGAAAGTGTGTGAGGAGAGAGTGAGACAGTGTGTGAGGAGAGAGTGAGACAGTGTGTGAGGAGAGAGAGTGGGACAGTGTGTGAGGAGAGAGAGTGAGACAGTGTGTGAGGAGAGAGAGTGAGACAGTGTGTGAGGAGAGAGTGAGACAGTGTGTGAGGAGAGAGAGTGAGGCAGTGTGTGAGGAGAGAGTGAGACAGTTGTGAGGAGAGAGTGAGACAGTGTGTGAGGAGAGGGAGACAGTGTGTGAGGAGAGAGAGAGAGACAGTGTGTGAGGAGAGAGTGAGACAGTGTGTGAGGAGAGAGAGAGAGAGTTTGTGAGGAGAGAGAGCGAGACAGTGTGTGAGGAGAGAGAGTAAGACAGTGTGTGAGGGGAGAGAGTGAGACAGAGTGTGAGGAGAGAGAGAGAAAGTGTGTGAGGAGAGAGTGAGACAGTGTGAGGAGAGAGAGAGAGACAGTGTGTGAGGAGAGAGAGTGAGACAGTGTGTGAGGAGAGAGTGAGACAGTGTGTGAGGAGAGAGATTGAGACAGTGTGTGAGGAATGAGAGAGGGACAGTGTGTGAGGAGAGAGAGAGACACTGTGAGGAGAGTGAGACAGTTTGTGAGGAGAGAGAGAGACAGTGTGTGAGGAGAGAGAGTGAGACGGTGTGTGAGGAGAGCGAGTGAGACAGTGTGCGAGGAGAGAGTGAGACAGTGTGTGAGAGATTGAGACAGTGTGTGAGGGGAGAGAGTGAGACAGTGAGAGGAGAGAGTGAGACAGTATGTGAGGAGAGAGTGAGACAGTGTGTGATGAGAGAGAGAGAGACAGTGTGTGGGGAGAGAGTGAGACAGTGTGTGAGGAGAGAGTAAGACAGTGTGTGTGGAGAGAGAGTGAGACAGTGTGTGAGGGGAGAGAGTGAGACAGTGTGTGAGGGGAGAGAGAGAGACAGTGTGTGAGGAGAGAGTGAGACAGTGTGTGAGGAGAGAGTGAGACAGTGTGTGAGGAGAGAGAGTGAGACAGTGTGTGAGGAGAGAGTGAGACAGTGTGTGAGGAGAGAGTGAGACAGTGTGTGAGGAGAGAGTGACACAGTGAGTGAAGAGAGAGAGTGAGACAGTGTGAGGGGAGAGAGTGAGACAGAGTGTGAGGAGAGAGTGAGACAGTGTGTGAGGAGAGAGAGAGTGAGAGAGTGGGTGAGGAGAGAGAGTGAGACAGTGTGTGAGGAGAGACTGAGACAGTGTGTGAGGAGAGAGTGAGACAGTATGTGAGGGGAGAGAGTGAAACAGTGAGTGAGGGGAGAGTGAGACAGTGTGTGAGGAGAGAGTGAGACAGTGTGCGAGGAGAGAGTGAGACAGTGTGCGAGGAGAGAGTGAGACAGTGTGTGAGGAGAGAGAGAGAGAGACAGTGTGTGACGGGAGAGAGTGAGACAGTGTGTGAGGAGAGAGTGAGACCGTGTGTGAGGAGAGAGAGACATGTGTGTGAGGAGAGAGTGAGACAGTGTGTGAGGAGAGAGAGAGAGACAGTGTGTGAGGAGAGAATGAGAAAGTGTGTGAGGAGAGAGTGAGACAGTGTGTGAGGAGAGAGTGAGACAGTGTGTGAGGAGAGAGAGTGAGACAGTGTGTGAGGAGAGAGAGTGAGACAGTGTGTGAGGAGAGAGAGTGAGACAGTGTGTGAGGAGAGAGTGAGACAGTGTGTGAGGAGAGAGATTGAGACAGTGTGTGAGGAATGAGAGAGGGACAGTGTGTGAGGAGAGAGAGAGACACTGTGAGGAGAGTGAGACAGTTTGTGAGGAGAGAGAGAGACAGTGTGTGAGGAGAGAGAGTGAGACAGTGTGTGAGGAGAGCGAGTGAGACAGTGTGCGAGGAGAGAGTGAGACAGTGTGTGAGAGATTGAGACAGTGTGTGAGGGGAGAGAGTGAGACAGTGAGAGGAGAGAGTGAGACAGTATGTGAGGAGAGAGTGAGACAGAGTGTGAGGAGAGAGAGTGAGACAGTGTGTGAGGAGAGAGTGAGACAATGTGTGAGGAGAGAGTGAGACTGTGTGAGGGGAGAGAGTGAGACAGAGTGTGAGGAGAGAGTGAGACAGTGTGTGAGGAGAGAGAGAGTGAGACAGTGTGTGAGGGGAGAGAGTGAGACAGTGGGTGAGGTGAGAGAGTGAGACAGTGTGTGAGGAGAGAGTAAGACAGCGTGTGAGGAGAGAGAGTGAGACAGGGTGTGAGAGGAGAGAGAGTGAGACAGTGTGTGAGGAGAGAGTACGACAGTGTGTGAGGAGAGAGTGGGACAGTGAGTGAGGAGAGAGAGTGAGACAGTGTGAGGGGAGAGAGTGAGACAGAGTGTGAGGAGAGAGTGAGACGGTGTGTGAGGAGAGAGAGAGTGAGAGAGTGGGTGAGGAGAGAGAGTGAGACAGTGTGTGAGGAGAGAGTGAGACAGTGTGTGAGGAGAGAGTGAGACAGTATGTGAGGGGAGAGAGTGAAACAGTGAGTGAGGGGAGAGTGAGACAGTGTGTGAGGAGAGAGTGAGACAGTGTGTGAGGAGAGAGAGAGAGAGACAGTGTGTGACGGGAGAGAGTGAGACAGTGTGTGAGGAGAGAGTGAGACCGTGTGTGAGGAGAGAGAGACATGTGTGTGAGGAGAGAGTGAGACAGTGTGTGAGGAGAGAGAGAGAGACAGTGTGTGAGGAGAGAATGAGAAAGTGTGTGAGGAGAGAGTGAGACAGTGTGTGAGGAGAGAGTGAGACAGTGTGTGAGGAGAGAGAGTGGGACAGTGTGTGAGGAGAGAGAGTGAGACAGTGTGTGAGGAGAGAGAGTGAGACAGTGTGTGAGGAGAGAGTGAGACAGTGTGTGAGGAGAGAGAGTGAGGCAGTGTGTGAGGAGAGAGTGAGACAGTTGTGAGGAGAGAGTGAGACAGTGTGTGAGGAGAGGGAGACAGTGTGTGAGGAGAGAGAGAGAGACAGTGTGTGAGGAGAGAGTGAGACAGTGTGTGAGGAGAGAGAGAGAGAGTTTGTGAGGAGAGAGAGCGAGACAGTGTGTGAGGAGAGAGAGTAAGACAGTGTGTGAGGGGAGAGAGTGAGACAGAGTGTGAGGAGAGAGAGAGAAAGTGTGTGAGGAGAGAGTGAGACAGTGTGAGGAGAGAGAGAGAGACAGTGTGTGAGGAGAGAGAGTGAGACAGTGTGTGAGGAGAGAGTGAGACAGTGTGTGAGGAGAGAGATTGAGACAGTGTGTGAGGAATGAGAGAGGGACAGTGTGTGAGGAGAGAGAGAGACACTGTGAGGAGAGTGAGACAGTTTGTGAGGAGAGAGAGAGACAGTGTGTGAGGAGAGAGAGTGAGACGGTGTGTGAGGAGAGCGAGTGAGACAGTGTGCGAGGAGAGAGTGAGACAGTGTGTGAGAGATTGAGACAGTGTGTGAGGGGAGAGAGTGAGACAGTGAGAGGAGAGAGTGAGACAGTATGTGAGGAGAGAGTGAGACAGTGTGTGATGAGAGAGAGAGAGACAGTGTGTGGGGAGAGAGTGAGACAGTGTGTGAGGAGAGAGTAAGACAGTGTGTGTGGAGAGAGAGTGAGACAGTGTGTGAGGGGAGAGAGTGAGACAGTGTGTGAGGGGAGAGAGAGAGACAGTGTGTGAGGAGAGAGTGAGACAGTGTGTGAGGAGAGAGTGAGACAGTGTGTGAGGAGAGAGAGTGAGACAGTGTGTGAGGAGAGAGTGAGACAGTGTGTGAGGAGAGAGTGAGACAGTGTGTGAGGAGAGAGTGACACAGTGAGTGAAGAGAGAGAGTGAGACAGTGTGAGGGGAGAGAGTGAGACAGAGTGTGAGGAGAGAGTGAGACAGTGTGTGAGGAGAGAGAGAGTGAGAGAGTGGGTGAGGAGAGAGAGTGAGACAGTGTGTGAGGAGAGACTGAGACAGTGTGTGAGGAGAGAGTGAGACAGTATGTGAGGGGAGAGAGTGAAACAGTGAGTGAGGGGAGAGTGAGACAGTGTGTGAGGAGAGAGTGAGACAGTGTGCGAGGAGAGAGTGAGACAGTGTGCGAGGAGAGAGTGAGACAGTGTGTGAGGAGAGAGAGAGAGAGACAGTGTGTGACGGGAGAGAGTGAGACAGTGTGTGAGGAGAGAGTGAGACCGTGTGTGAGGAGAGAGAGACATGTGTGTGAGGAGAGAGTGAGACAGTGTGTGAGGAGAGAGAGAGAGACAGTGTGTGAGGAGAGAATGAGAAAGTGTGTGAGGAGAGAGTGAGACAGTGTGTGAGGAGAGAGTGAGACAGTGTGTGAGGAGAGAGAGTGAGACAGTGTGTGAGGAGAGAGAGTGAGACAGTGTGTGAGGAGAGAGAGTGAGACAGTGTGTGAGGAGAGAGTGAGACAGTGTGTGAGGAGAGAGAGTGAGACAGTGTGTGAGGAGAGAGTGAGACAGTGTGTGAGGAGAGAGTGAGACAGTGTGTGAGGAGAGGGAGACAGTGTGTGAGGAGAGAGAGAGAGACAGTGTGTGAGGAGAGAGTGAGACAGTGTGTGAGGAGAGAGAGAGAGTTTGTGAGGAGAGAGAGCGAGACAGTGTGTGAGGAGAGAGAGTAAGACAGTGTGTGAGGGGAGAGAGTGAGACAGAGTGTGAGGAGAGAGAGAGAAAAAGTGTGAGGAGAGAGTGAGACAGTGTGTGAGGAGAGAGAGAGAGACAGTGTGTGAGGAGAGAGAGTGAGACAGTGTGTGAGGAGAGAGTGAGACAGTGTGTGAGGAGAGAGAGTGAGACAGTTTGTGAGGAGAGAGAGAGACAGTGTGTTAGGAGAGAGAGTGACACAGTGTGTGAGGAGAGAGAGTGAGACAGTGTGCGAGGAGAGAGTGAGACAGTGTGTGAGAGATTGAGACAGTGTGTGAGGGGAGAGAGTGAGACAGTGAGAGGAGAGAGTGAGACAGTATTTGAGGAGAGAGTGAGACAGTGTGTGATGAGAGAGAGAGAGACAGTGTGTGGGGAGAGAGTGAGACAGTGTGTGAGGAGAGAGTAAGACAGTGTGTGTGGAGAGAGAGTGAGACAGTGTGTGAGGGGAGAGAGTGAGACAGTGTGTGAGGGGAGAGAGAGAGAGACAGTGTGTGAGGAGAGAGTGAGAAGTGTGTGAGGAGAGAGTGAGACAGTGTGTGAGGAGAGAGAGTGAGACAGTGTGTGAGGAGAAAGTGAGACAGTGTGTGAGGAGAGAGTGAGACAGTGTGTGAGGAGAGAGTGAGACAGTGAGTGAAGAGAGAGAGTGAGACAGTGTGAGGGGAGAGAGTGAGACAGAGTGTGAGGAGAGAGTGAGACAGTGTGTGAGGAGAGAGAGAGTGAGAGAGTGGGTGAGGAGAGAGAGTGAGACAGTGTGTGAGGAGAGAGTGAGACAGTGTGTGAGGAGAGAGTGAGACTGTATGTGAGGGGAGAGAGTGAAACAGTGAGTGAGGGGAGAGTGAGACAGTGTGTGAGGAGAGAGTGAGACAGTGTGCGAGGAGAGAGTGAGACAGTGTGCGAGGAGAGAGTGAGACAGTGTGTGAGGAGAGAGAGAGAGAGACAGTGTGTGACGGGAGAGAGTGAGACAGTGTGTGAGGAGAGAGTGAGACCGTGTGTGAGGAGAGAGAGACATGTGTGTGAGGAGAGAGTGAGACAGTGTGTGAGGAGAGAGAGAGACAGTGTGTGAGGAGAGAATGAGAAAGTGTGTGAGGAGAGAGTGAGACAGTGTGTGAGGAGAGAGTGAGACAGTGTGTGTGGAGAGAGAGTGAGACAGTGTGTGAGGAGAGAGAGTGAGACAGTGTGTGAGGAGAGAGAGTGAGACAGTGTGTGAGGAGAGAGTGAGACAGTGTGTGAGGAGAGAGAGTGAGACAGTGTGTGAGGTGAGAGTGAGACAGTGTGTGAGGAGAGAGTGAGACAGTGTGTGAGGAGAGGGAGACAGTGTGTGAGGAGGGAGAGAGAGACAGTGTGTGAGATGAGAGTGAGACAGTGTGTGAGGAGAGATAGAGAGAGTTTGTGAGGAGAGAGAGCGAGACAGTGTGTGAGGAGAGAGAGTAAGACAGTGTGTGAGGGGAGAGAGTGAGACAGAGTGTGAGGAGAGAGAGAGAAAGTGTGTGAGGAGAGAGTGAGACAGTGTGTGAGGAGAGAGAGAGAGACAGTGTGTGAGAGGAGAGAGAGTGAGAAAGTGTGTGAGGAGAGAGTGTGACAGTGTGTGAGGGGAGAGAGTGAGACAGTGTGCGAGGAGAGAGTGAGACAGTGTGTGAGGAGAGAGAGTGAGACAGTGTGTGAGGAGAGAGAGTGAGACAGTGTGTGAGGAGAGAGAGTGAGACAGTGTGTGAGGAGAGAGTGAGACAGTGTGTGAGGAGAGAGTGAGACAGTGTGTGAGGAGAGAGTGAGACAGTGAGTGAAGAGCGAGAGTGAGACAGTGTGAGGAGAGAGAGAGAGACAGTGTGTGAGGAGACAGTGAGACAGTGTGTGAGGAGAGATAGTGAGACAGTGTGTGAGGAGAGAGAGTGAGACAGTGTGTGAGGGGAGAGAGTGAGACAGAGTGTGAGGAGAGAGAGAGAGACAGTGTGTGAGGAGAGAGTGAGACAGTGTGTGAGGAGAGAGAGAGGCATTGTGTGAGGAGAGAGAGTGAGACAGTGTGTGAGGAGAGAGAGTGAGACAGTGTGTGAGGAGAGAGAGAGTGAGACAGTCTGTGAGGAGAGAGAGAGACAGTGTGTGAGGAGGAGAGAGAGAGACAGTGTGTGAGGAGAGAGAGAGAGAGACAGTGTGTGAGGAGAGAGTGAGACAGAGTGTGAGGAGAGAGAGTGAGACAGTGTGTGAGGAGAGAGTGAGACAATGTGTGAGGAGAGAGTGAGACTGTGTGAGGGGAGAGAGTGAGACAGAGTGTGAGGAGAGAGTGAGACAGTGTGTGAGGAGAGAGAGAGTGAGACAGTGTGTGAGGGGAGAGAGTGAGACAGTGGGTGAGGTGAGAGAGTGAGACAGTGTGTGAGGAGAGAGTAAGACAGCGTGTGAGGAGAGAGAGTGAGACAGGGTGTGAGAGGAGAGAGAGTGAGACAGTGTGTGAGGAGAGAGTACGACAGTGTGTGAGGAGAGAGTGAGACAGTGAGTGAGGAGAGAGAGTGAGACAGTGTGAGGGGAGAGAGTGAGACAGAGTGTGAGGAGAGAGTGAGACGGTGTGTGAGGAGAGAGAGAGTGAGAGAGTGGGTGAGGAGAGAGAGTGAGACAGTGTGTGAGGAGAGAGTGAGACAGTGTGTGAGGAGAGAGTGAGACAGTATGTGAGGGGAGAGAGTGAAACAGTGAGTGAGGGGAGAGTGAGACAGTGTGCGAGGAGAGAGTGAGACAGTGTGTGAGGAGAGAGAGAGAGAGACAGTGTGTGACGGGAGAGAGTGAGACAGTGTGTGAGGAGAGAGTGAGACCGTGTGTGAGGAGAGAGAGACATGTGTGTGAGGAGAGAGTGAGACAGTGTGTGAGGAGAGAGAGAGAGACAGTGTGTGAGGAGAGAATGAGAAAGTGTGTGAGGAGAGAGTGAGACAGTGTGTGAGGAGAGAGTGAGACAGTGTGTGAGGAGAGAGAGTGGGACAGTGTGTGAGGAGAGAGAGTGAGACAGTGTGTGAGGAGAGAGAGTGAGACAGTGTGTGAGGAGAGAGTGAGACAGTGTGTGAGGAGAGAGAGTGAGGCAGTGTGTGAGGAGAGAGTGAGACAGTTGTGAGGAGAGAGTGAGACAGTGTGTGAGGAGAGGGAGACAGTGTGTGAGGAGAGAGAGAGAGACAGTGTGTGAGGAGAGAGTGAGACAGTGTGTGAGGAGAGAGAGAGAGAGTTTGTGAGGAGAGAGAGCGAGACAGTGTGTGAGGAGAGAGAGTAAGACAGTGTGTGAGGGGAGAGAGTGAGACAGAGTGTGAGGAGAGAGAGAGAAAGTGTGTGAGGAGAGAGTGAGACAGTGTGAGGAGAGAGAGAGAGACAGTGTGTGAGGAGAGAGAGTGAGACAGTGTGTGAGGAGAGAGTGAGACAGTGTGTGAGGAGAGAGATTGAGACAGTGTGTGAGGAATGAGAGAGGGACAGTGTGTGAGGAGAGAGAGAGACACTGTGAGGAGAGTGAGACAGTTTGTGAGGAGAGAGAGAGACAGTGTGTGAGGAGAGAGAGTGAGACAGTGTGTGAGGAGAGCGAGTGAGACAGTGTGCGAGGAGAGAGTGAGACAGTGTGTGAGAGATTGAGACAGTGTGTGAGGGGAGAGAGTGAGACAGTGAGAGGAGAGAGTGAGACAGTATGTGAGGAGAGAGTGAGACAGAGTGTGAGGAGAGAGAGTGAGACAGTGTGTGAGGAGAGAGTGAGACAATGTGTGAGGAGAGAGTGAGACTGTGTGAGGGGAGAGAGTGAGACAGAGTGTGAGGAGAGAGTGAGACAGTGTGTGAGGAGAGAGAGAGTGAGACAGTGTGTGAGGGGAGAGAGTGAGACAGTGGGTGAGGTGAGAGAGTGAGACAGTGTGTGAGGAGAGAGTAAGACAGCGTGTGAGGAGAGAGAGTGAGACAGGGTGTGAGAGGAGAGAGAGTGAGACAGTGTGTGAGGAGAGAGTACGACAGTGTGTGAGGAGAGAGTGAGACAGTGAGTGAGGAGAGAGAGTGAGACAGTGTGAGGGGAGAGAGTGAGACAGAGTGTGAGGAGAGAGTGAGACGGTGTGTGAGGAGAGAGAGAGTGAGAGAGTGGGTGAGGAGAGAGAGTGAGACAGTGTGTGAGGAGAGAGTGAGACAGTGTGTGAGGAGAGAGTGAGACAGTATGTGAGGGGAGAGAGTGAAACAGTGAGTGAGGGGAGAGTGAGACAGTGTGTGAGGAGAGAGTGAGACAGTGTGTGAGGAGAGAGAGAGAGAGACAGTGTGTGACGGGAGAGAGTGAGACAGTGTGTGAGGAGAGAGTGAGACCGTGTGTGAGGAGAGAGAGACATGTGTGTGAGGAGAGAGTGAGACAGTGTGTGAGGAGAGAGAGAGAGACAGTGTGTGAGGAGAGAATGAGAAAGTGTGTGAGGAGAGAGTGAGACAGTGTGTGAGGAGAGAGTGAGACAGTGTGTGAGGAGAGAGAGTGGGACAGTGTGTGAGGAGAGAGAGTGAGACAGTGTGTGAGGAGAGAGAGTGAGACAGTGTGTGAGGAGAGAGTGAGACAGTGTGTGAGGAGAGAGAGTGAGGCAGTGTGTGAGGAGAGAGTGAGACAGTTGTGAGGAGAGAGTGAGACAGTGTGTGAGGAGAGGGAGACAGTGTGTGAGGAGAGAGAGAGAGACAGTGTGTGAGGAGAGAGTGAGACAGTGTGTGAGGAGAGAGAGAGAGAGTTTGTGAGGAGAGAGAGCGAGACAGTGTGTGAGGAGAGAGAGTAAGACAGTGTGTGAGGGGAGAGAGTGAGACAGAGTGTGAGGAGAGAGAGAGAAAGTGTGTGAGGAGAGAGTGAGACAGTGTGAGGAGAGAGAGAGAGACAGTGTGTGAGGAGAGAGAGTGAGACAGTGTGTGAGGAGAGAGTGAGACAGTGTGTGAGGAGAGAGATTGAGACAGTGTGTGAGGAATGAGAGAGGGACAGTGTGTGAGGAGAGAGAGAGACACTGTGAGGAGAGTGAGACAGTTTGTGAGGAGAGAGAGAGACAGTGTGTGAGGAGAGAGAGTGAGACGGTGTGTGAGGAGAGCGAGTGAGACAGTGTGCGAGGAGAGAGTGAGACAGTGTGTGAGAGATTGAGACAGTGTGTGAGGGGAGAGAGTGAGACAGTGAGAGGAGAGAGTGAGACAGTATGTGAGGAGAGAGTGAGACAGTGTGTGATGAG
This sequence comes from Scyliorhinus torazame, assembly GCF_047496885.1. Lineage (NCBI taxonomy): Eukaryota > Metazoa > Chordata > Chondrichthyes > Carcharhiniformes > Scyliorhinidae > Scyliorhinus > Scyliorhinus torazame. The sequence continues at coordinate 2,118,506 of NW_027307767.1, forward strand.
AGAGAGAGAGACAGTGTGTGGGGAGAGAGTGAGACAGTGTGTGAGGAGAGAGTAAGACAGTGTGTGTGGAGAGAGAGTGAGACAGTGTGTGAGGGGAGAGAGTGAGACAGTGTGTGAGGGGAGAGAGAGAGACAGTGTGTGAGGAGAGAGTGAGACAGTGTGTGAGGAGAGAGTGAGACAGTGTGTGAGGAGAGAGAGTGAGACAGTGTGTGAGGAGAGAGTGAGACAGTGTGTGAGGAGAGAGTGAGACAGTGTGTGAGGAGAGAGTGACACAGTGAGTGAAGAGAGAGAGTGAGACAGTGTGAGGGGAGAGAGTGAGACAGAGTGTGAGGAGAGAGTGAGACAGTGTGTGAGGAGAGAGAGAGTGAGAGAGTGGGTGAGGAGAGAGAGTGAGACAGTGTGTGAGGAGAGACTGAGACAGTGTGTGAGGAGAGAGTGAGACAGTATGTGAGGGGAGAGAGTGAAACAGTGAGTGAGGGGAGAGTGAGACAGTGTGTGAGGAGAGAGTGAGACAGTGTGCGAGGAGAGAGTGAGACAGTGTGCGAGGAGAGAGTGAGACAGTGTGTGAGGAGAGAGAGAGAGAGACAGTGTGTGACGGGAGAGAGTGAGACAGTGTGTGAGGAGAGAGTGAGACCGTGTGTGAGGAGAGAGAGACATGTGTGTGAGGAGAGAGTGAGACAGTGTGTGAGGAGAGAGAGAGAGACAGTGTGTGAGGAGAGAATGAGAAAGTGTGTGAGGAGAGAGTGAGACAGTGTGTGAGGAGAGAGTGAGACAGTGTGTGAGGAGAGAGAGTGAGACAGTGTGTGAGGAGAGAGAGTGAGACAGTGTGTGAGGAGAGAGAGTGAGACAGTGTGTGAGGAGAGAGTGAGACAGTGTGTGAGGAGAGAGATTGAGACAGTGTGTGAGGAATGAGAGAGGGACAGTGTGTGAGGAGAGAGAGAGACACTGTGAGGAGAGTGAGACAGTTTGTGAGGAGAGAGAGAGACAGTGTGTGAGGAGAGAGAGTGAGACAGTGTGTGAGGAGAGCGAGTGAGACAGTGTGCGAGGAGAGAGTGAGACAGTGTGTGAGAGATTGAGACAGTGTGTGAGGGGAGAGAGTGAGACAGTGAGAGGAGAGAGTGAGACAGTATGTGAGGAGAGAGTGAGACAGAGTGTGAGGAGAGAGAGTGAGACAGTGTGTGAGGAGAGAGTGAGACAATGTGTGAGGAGAGAGTGAGACTGTGTGAGGGGAGAGAGTGAGACAGAGTGTGAGGAGAGAGTGAGACAGTGTGTGAGGAGAGAGAGAGTGAGACAGTGTGTGAGGGGAGAGAGTGAGACAGTGGGTGAGGTGAGAGAGTGAGACAGTGTGTGAGGAGAGAGTAAGACAGCGTGTGAGGAGAGAGAGTGAGACAGGGTGTGAGAGGAGAGAGAGTGAGACAGTGTGTGAGGAGAGAGTACGACAGTGTGTGAGGAGAGAGTGGGACAGTGAGTGAGGAGAGAGAGTGAGACAGTGTGAGGGGAGAGAGTGAGACAGAGTGTGAGGAGAGAGTGAGACGGTGTGTGAGGAGAGAGAGAGTGAGAGAGTGGGTGAGGAGAGAGAGTGAGACAGTGTGTGAGGAGAGAGTGAGACAGTGTGTGAGGAGAGAGTGAGACAGTATGTGAGGGGAGAGAGTGAAACAGTGAGTGAGGGGAGAGTGAGACAGTGTGTGAGGAGAGAGTGAGACAGTGTGTGAGGAGAGAGAGAGAGAGACAGTGTGTGACGGGAGAGAGTGAGACAGTGTGTGAGGAGAGAGTGAGACCGTGTGTGAGGAGAGAGAGACATGTGTGTGAGGAGAGAGTGAGACAGTGTGTGAGGAGAGAGAGAGAGACAGTGTGTGAGGAGAGAATGAGAAAGTGTGTGAGGAGAGAGTGAGACAGTGTGTGAGGAGAGAGTGAGACAGTGTGTGAGGAGAGAGAGTGGGACAGTGTGTGAGGAGAGAGAGTGAGACAGTGTGTGAGGAGAGAGAGTGAGACAGTGTGTGAGGAGAGAGTGAGACAGTGTGTGAGGAGAGAGAGTGAGGCAGTGTGTGAGGAGAGAGTGAGACAGTTGTGAGGAGAGAGTGAGACAGTGTGTGAGGAGAGGGAGACAGTGTGTGAGGAGAGAGAGAGAGACAGTGTGTGAGGAGAGAGTGAGACAGTGTGTGAGGAGAGAGAGAGAGAGTTTGTGAGGAGAGAGAGCGAGACAGTGTGTGAGGAGAGAGAGTAAGACAGTGTGTGAGGGGAGAGAGTGAGACAGAGTGTGAGGAGAGAGAGAGAAAGTGTGTGAGGAGAGAGTGAGACAGTGTGAGGAGAGAGAGAGAGACAGTGTGTGAGGAGAGAGAGTGAGACAGTGTGTGAGGAGAGAGTGAGACAGTGTGTGAGGAGAGAGATTGAGACAGTGTGTGAGGAATGAGAGAGGGACAGTGTGTGAGGAGAGAGAGAGACACTGTGAGGAGAGTGAGACAGTTTGTGAGGAGAGAGAGAGACAGTGTGTGAGGAGAGAGAGTGAGACGGTGTGTGAGGAGAGCGAGTGAGACAGTGTGCGAGGAGAGAGTGAGACAGTGTGTGAGAGATTGAGACAGTGTGTGAGGGGAGAGAGTGAGACAGTGAGAGGAGAGAGTGAGACAGTATGTGAGGAGAGAGTGAGACAGTGTGTGATGAGAGAGAGAGAGACAGTGTGTGGGGAGAGAGTGAGACAGTGTGTGAGGAGAGAGTAAGACAGTGTGTGTGGAGAGAGAGTGAGACAGTGTGTGAGGGGAGAGAGTGAGACAGTGTGTGAGGGGAGAGAGAGAGACAGTGTGTGAGGAGAGAGTGAGACAGTGTGTGAGGAGAGAGTGAGACAGTGTGTGAGGAGAGAGAGTGAGACAGTGTGTGAGGAGAGAGTGAGACAGTGTGTGAGGAGAGAGTGAGACAGTGTGTGAGGAGAGAGTGACACAGTGAGTGAAGAGAGAGAGTGAGACAGTGTGAGGGGAGAGAGTGAGACAGAGTGTGAGGAGAGAGTGAGACAGTGTGTGAGGAGAGAGAGAGTGAGAGAGTGGGTGAGGAGAGAGAGTGAGACAGTGTGTGAGGAGAGACTGAGACAGTGTGTGAGGAGAGAGTGAGACAGTATGTGAGGGGAGAGAGTGAAACAGTGAGTGAGGGGAGAGTGAGACAGTGTGTGAGGAGAGAGTGAGACAGTGTGCGAGGAGAGAGTGAGACAGTGTGCGAGGAGAGAGTGAGACAGTGTGTGAGGAGAGAGAGAGAGAGACAGTGTGTGACGGGAGAGAGTGAGACAGTGTGTGAGGAGAGAGTGAGACCGTGTGTGAGGAGAGAGAGACATGTGTGTGAGGAGAGAGTGAGACAGTGTGTGAGGAGAGAGAGAGAGACAGTGTGTGAGGAGAGAATGAGAAAGTGTGTGAGGAGAGAGTGAGACAGTGTGTGAGGAGAGAGTGAGACAGTGTGTGAGGAGAGAGAGTGAGACAGTGTGTGAGGAGAGAGAGTGAGACAGTGTGTGAGGAGAGAGAGTGAGACAGTGTGTGAGGAGAGAGTGAGACAGTGTGTGAGGAGAGAGAGTGAGACAGTGTGTGAGGAGAGAGTGAGACAGTGTGTGAGGAGAGAGTGAGACAGTGTGTGAGGAGAGGGAGACAGTGTGTGAGGAGAGAGAGAGAGACAGTGTGTGAGGAGAGAGTGAGACAGTGTGTGAGGAGAGAGAGAGAGTTTGTGAGGAGAGAGAGCGAGACAGTGTGTGAGGAGAGAGAGTAAGACAGTGTGTGAGGGGAGAGAGTGAGACAGAGTGTGAGGAGAGAGAGAGAAAAAGTGTGAGGAGAGAGTGAGACAGTGTGTGAGGAGAGAGAGAGAGACAGTGTGTGAGGAGAGAGAGTGAGACAGTGTGTGAGGAGAGAGTGAGACAGTGTGTGAGGAGAGAGAGTGAGACAGTTTGTGAGGAGAGAGAGAGACAGTGTGTTAGGAGAGAGAGTGACACAGTGTGTGAGGAGAGAGAGTGAGACAGTGTGCGAGGAGAGAGTGAGACAGTGTGTGAGAGATTGAGACAGTGTGTGAGGGGAGAGAGTGAGACAGTGAGAGGAGAGAGTGAGACAGTATTTGAGGAGAGAGTGAGACAGTGTGTGATGAGAGAGAGAGAGACAGTGTGTGGGGAGAGAGTGAGACAGTGTGTGAGGAGAGAGTAAGACAGTGTGTGTGGAGAGAGAGTGAGACAGTGTGTGAGGGGAGAGAGTGAGACAGTGTGTGAGGGGAGAGAGAGAGAGACAGTGTGTGAGGAGAGAGTGAGAAGTGTGTGAGGAGAGAGTGAGACAGTGTGTGAGGAGAGAGAGTGAGACAGTGTGTGAGGAGAAAGTGAGACAGTGTGTGAGGAGAGAGTGAGACAGTGTGTGAGGAGAGAGTGAGACAGTGAGTGAAGAGAGAGAGTGAGACAGTGTGAGGGGAGAGAGTGAGACAGAGTGTGAGGAGAGAGTGAGACAGTGTGTGAGGAGAGAGAGAGTGAGAGAGTGGGTGAGGAGAGAGAGTGAGACAGTGTGTGAGGAGAGAGTGAGACAGTGTGTGAGGAGAGAGTGAGACTGTATGTGAGGGGAGAGAGTGAAACAGTGAGTGAGGGGAGAGTGAGACAGTGTGTGAGGAGAGAGTGAGACAGTGTGCGAGGAGAGAGTGAGACAGTGTGCGAGGAGAGAGTGAGACAGTGTGTGAGGAGAGAGAGAGAGAGACAGTGTGTGACGGGAGAGAGTGAGACAGTGTGTGAGGAGAGAGTGAGACCGTGTGTGAGGAGAGAGAGACATGTGTGTGAGGAGAGAGTGAGACAGTGTGTGAGGAGAGAGAGAGACAGTGTGTGAGGAGAGAATGAGAAAGTGTGTGAGGAGAGAGTGAGACAGTGTGTGAGGAGAGAGTGAGACAGTGTGTGTGGAGAGAGAGTGAGACAGTGTGTGAGGAGAGAGAGTGAGACAGTGTGTGAGGAGAGAGAGTGAGACAGTGTGTGAGGAGAGAGTGAGACAGTGTGTGAGGAGAGAGAGTGAGACAGTGTGTGAGGTGAGAGTGAGACAGTGTGTGAGGAGAGAGTGAGACAGTGTGTGAGGAGAGGGAGACAGTGTGTGAGGAGGGAGAGAGAGACAGTGTGTGAGATGAGAGTGAGACAGTGTGTGAGGAGAGATAGAGAGAGTTTGTGAGGAGAGAGAGCGAGACAGTGTGTGAGGAGAGAGAGTAAGACAGTGTGTGAGGGGAGAGAGTGAGACAGAGTGTGAGGAGAGAGAGAGAAAGTGTGTGAGGAGAGAGTGAGACAGTGTGTGAGGAGAGAGAGAGAGACAGTGTGTGAGGAGAGAGAGTGAGACAGTGTGTGAGGAGAGAGTGAGACAGTGTGTGAGGAGAGAGATTGAGACAGTGTGTGAGGAATGAGAGAGGGACAGTGTGTGAGGAGAGAGAGAGAGACACTGTGAGGAGAGTGAGATAGTTTGTGAGGAGAGAGAGAGGCAGTGTGTGAGGAGAGAGAGTGAGACAGTGTGTGAGGAGAGAGAGTGAGACAGTGTGTGAGGAGAGAGAGAGTGAGACAGTGTGTGAGGAGAGAGAGAGACAGTGTGTGAGGAGAGAGAGAGACAGTGTGTGAGGAGAGAGAGAGAGAGACAGTGTGTGAGGAGAGAGTGAGACAGAGTGTGAGGAGAGAGAGTGAGACAGTGTGTGAGGAGAGAGTGAGACAATGTGTGAGAAGAGAGTGAGACTGTGTGAGGGGAGAGAGTGAGACAGAGTGTGAGGAGAGAGTGAGACAGTGTGTGAGGAGAGAGAGAGTGAGACAGTGTGTGAGGGGAGAGAGTGAGGCAGTGTGTGAGGAGAGAGAGTGAGACAGTGTGTGAGGAGAGCGTAAGACAGCGTGTGAGGAGTGAGACTGAGACAGTGTGTGAGAGGAGAGAGAGTGAGAAAGTGTGTGAGGAGAGAGTGTGACAGTGTGTGAGGGGAGAGAGTGAGACAGTGTGCGAGGAGAGAGTGAGACAGTGTGTGAGGAGAGAGAGAGAGACAGTGTGTGACGGGAGAGAGTGAGACAGTGTGTGAGGAGAGAGTGAGACCGTGTGTGAGGAGAGAGAGACATGTGTGTGAGGAGAGAGTGAGACAGTGTGTGAGGAGAGAGAGAGACAGTGTGTGAGGAGAGAGTGAGACAGTGTGTGAGGAGAGAGTGAGACAGTGTGTGAGGAGAGAGTGAGACAGTGAGTGAAGAGAGAGAGTGAGACAGTGTGAGGGGAGAGAGTGAGACAGAGTGTGAGGAGAGAGTGAGACAGTGTGTGAGGAGAGAGAGAGTGAGAGAGTGGGTGAGGAGAGAGAGTGAGACAGTGTGTGAGGAGAGAGTGAGACAGTGTGTGAGGAGAGAGTGAGACTGTATGTGAGGGGAGAGAGTGAAACAGTGAGTGAGGGGAGAGTGAGACAGTGTGTGAGGAGAGAGTGAGACAGTGTGCGAGGAGAGAGTGAGACAGTGTGCGAGGAGAGAGTGAGACAGTGTGTGAGGAGAGAGAGAGAGAGACAGTGTGTGACGGGAGAGAGTGAGACAGTGTGTGAGGAGAGAGTGAGGCCGTGTGTGAGGAGAGAGAGACATGTGTGTGAGGAGAGAGTGAGACAGTGTGTGAGGAGAGAGAGAGACAGTGTGTGAGGAGAGAATGAGAAAGTGTGTGAGGAGAGAGTGAGACAGTGTGTGAGGAGAGAGTGAGACAGTGTGTGTGGAGAGAGAGTGAGACAGTGTGTGAGGAGAGAGAGTGAGACAGTGTGTGAGGAGAGAGAGTGAGACAGTGTGTGAGGAGAGAGTGAGACAGTGTGTGAGGAGAGAGAGTGAGACAGTGTGTGAGGAGAGAGTGAGACAGTGTGTGAGGAGAGAGTGAGACAGTGTGTGAGGAGAGGGAGACAGTGTGTGAGGAGGGAGAGAGAGACAGTGTGTGAGATGAGAGTGAGACAGTGTGTGAGGAGAGATAGAGAGAGTTTGTGAGGAGAGAGAGCGAGACAGTGTGTGAGGAGAGAGAGTAAGACAGTGTGTGAGGGGAGAGAGTGAGACAGAGTGTGAGGAGAGAGAGAGAAAGTGTGTGAGGAGAGAGTGAGACAGTGTGTGAGGAGAGAGAGAGAGACAGTGTGTGAGGAGAGAGAGTGAGACAGTGTGTGAGGAGAGAGTGAGACAGTGTGTGAGGAGAGAGATTGAGACAGTGTGTGAGGAATGAGAGAGGGACAGTGTGTGAGGAGAGAGAGAGAGACACTGTGAGGAGAGTGAGATAGTTTGTGAGGAGAGAGAGAGGCAGTGTGTGAGGAGAGAGAGTGAGACAGTGTGTGAGGAGAGAGAGTGAGACAGTGTGTGAGGAGAGAGAGAGTGAGACAGTGTGTGAGGAGAGAGAGAGACAGTGTGTGAGGAGAGAGAGAGACAGTGTGTGAGGAGAGAGAGAGAGACAGTGTGTGAGGAGAGAGTGAGACAGAGTGTGAGGAGAGAGAGTGAGACAGTGTGTGAGGAGAGAGTGAGACAATGTGTGAGAAGAGAGTGAGACTGTGTGAGGGGAGAGAGTGAGACAGAGTGTGAGGAGAGAGTGAGACAGTGTGTGAGGAGAGAGAGAGTGAGACAGTGTGTGAGGGGAGAGAGTGAGGCAGTGTGTGAGGAGAGAGAGTGAGACAGTGTGTGAGGAGAGCGTAAGACAGCGTGTGAGGAGTGAGACTGAGACAGTGTGTGAGAGGAGAGAGAGTGAGAAAGTGTGTGAGGAGAGAGTGTGACAGTGTGTGAGGGGAGAGAGTGAGACAGAGTGTGAGGAGAGAGTGAGACAGTGTGTGAGGAGAGAGAGAGTGAGACAGTGTGTGAGGGGAGAGTGTGAGACAGTGGGTGAGGTGAGAGAGTGAGACAGTGTGTGAGGAGAGAGTAAGACAGCGTGTGAGGAGAGAGAGTGAGACAGGGTGTGAGAGGAGAGAGAGTGAGACAGTGTGTGAGGAGAGAGTGAGACAGTGTGTGAGGAGAGAGTGAGACAGTGAGTGAGGAGAGAGAGTGAGACAGTGTGAGGGGAGAGAGTGAGACAGAGTGTGAGGAGAGAGTGAGACAGTGTGTGAGGAGAGATAGAGTGAGAGAGTGGGTGAGGAGAGAGAGTGAGACAGTGTGTGAGGAGAGAGTGAGACAGTGTGTGAGGAGAGAGAGTGAGACAGTGTGTGAGGAGAGAGTGAGACAGTGTGTGAGGAGAGAGTGAGACAGTGTGTGAGGAGAGGGAGACAGTGTGTGAGGAGGGAGAGAGAGACAGTGTGTGAGATGAGAGTGAGACAGTGTGTGAGGAGAGATAGAGAGAGTTTGTGAGGAGAGAGAGCGAGACAATGTGTGAGGAGAGAGAGTAAGACAGTGTGTGAGGGGAGAGAGTGAGACAGAGTGTGAGGAGAGAGAGAGAAAGTGTGTGAGGAGAGAGTGAGACAGTGTGTGAGGAGAGAGAGAGAGACAGTGTGTGAGGAGAGAGAGTGAGACAGTGTGTGAGGAGAGAGTGAGACAGTGTGTGAGGAGAGAGATTGAGACAGTGTGTGAGGAATGAGAGAGGGACAGTGTGTGAGGAGAGAGAGAGAGACACTGTGAGGAGAGTGAGATAGTTTGTGAGGAGAGAGAGAGGCAGTGTGTGAGGAGAGAGAGTGAGACAGTGTGTGAGGAGAGAGAGTGAGACAGTGTGTGAGGAGAGAGAGAGTGAGACAGTGTGTGAGGAGAGAGAGAGACAGTGTGTGAGGAGGAGAGAGAGAGACAGTGTGTGAGGAGAGAGAGAGAGACAGTGTGTGAGGAGAGAGTGAGACAGAGTGTGAGGAGAGAGAGTGAGACAGTGTGTGAGGAGAGAGTGAGACAATGTGTGAGAAGAGAGTGAGACTGTGTGAGGGGAGAGAGTGAGACAGAGTGTGAGGAGAGAGTGAGACAGTGTGTGAGGAGAGAGAGAGTGAGACAGTGTGTGAGGGGAGAGAGTGAGGCAGTGTGTGAGGAGAGAGAGTGAGACAGTGTGTGAGGAGAGCGTAAGACAGCGTGTGAGGAGTGAGACTGAGACAGTGTGTGAGGAGAGAGAGTGAGAAAGTGTGTGAGGAGAGAGTGTGACAGTGTGTGAGGGGAGAGAGTGAGACAGAGTGTGAGGAGAGAGTGAGACAGTGTGTGAGGAGAGAGAGAGTGAGACAGTGTGTGAGGGGAGAGTGTGAGACAGTGGGTGAGGTGAGAGAGTGAGACAGTGTGTGAGGAGAGAGTAAGACAGCGTGTGAGGAGAGAGAGTGAGACAGGTTGTGAGAGGAGAGAGAGTGAGACAGTGTGTGAGGAGAGAGTGAGACAGTGTGTGAGGAGAGAGTGAGACAGTGAGTGAGGAGAGAGAGTGAGACAGTGTGAGGGGAGAGAGTGAGACAGAGTGTGAGGAGAGAGTGAGACAGTGTGTGAGGAGAGAGAGAGTGAGACAGTGTGTGAGGAGAGAGAGAGACAGTGTGTGAGGAGGAGAGAGAGAGACAGTGTGTGAGGAGAGAGAGAGAGACAGTGTGTGAGGAGAGAGTGAGACAGAGTGTGAGGAGAGAGAGTGAGACAGTGTGTGAGGAGAGAGTGAGACAATGTGTGAGAAGAGAGTGAGACTGTGTGAGGGGAGAGAGTGAGACAGAGTGTGAGGAGAGAGTGAGACAGTGTGTGAGGAGAGAGAGTGAGACAGTGTGTGAGGAGAGAGAGTGAGACAGTGTGCGAGGAGAGTGAGACAGTGTATGAGAGATTGAGACAGTGTGTGAGGGGAGAGAGTGAGACAGTGAGAGGAGAGAGTGAGACAGTATTTGAGGAGAGAGTGAGACAGTGTGTGATGAGAGAGAGAGAGACAGTGTGTGGGGAGAGAGTGAGACAGTGTGTGAGGAGAGAGTAAGACAGTGTGTGTGGAGAGAGAGTGAGACAGTGTGTGAGGGGAGAGAGTGAGACAGTGTGTGAGGGGAGAGAGAGAGAGACAGTGTGTGAGGAGAGAGTGAGACAGTGTGTGAGGAGAGAGTGAGACAGTGTGTGAGGAGAGAGAGTGAGACAGTGTGTGAGGAGAGAGTGAGACAGTGTGTGAGGAGAGAGTGAGACAGTGTGTGAGGAGAGAGTGAGACAGTGAGTGAAGAGAGAGAGTGAGACAGTGTGAGGGGAGAGAGTGAGACAGAGTGTGAGGAGAGAGTGAGACAGTGTGTGAGGAGAGAGAGTGAGAGAGTGGGTGAGGAGAGAGAGTGAGACAGTGTGTGAGGAGAGAGTGAGACAGTGTGTGAGGAGAGAGTGAGACTGTATGTGAGGGGAGAGAGTGAAACAGTGAGTGAGGGGAGAGTGAGACAGTGTGTGAGGAGAGAGTGAGACAGTGTGCGAGGAGAGAGTGAGACAGTGTGCGAGGAGAGAGTGAGACAGTGTGTGAGGAGAGAGAGAGACAGTGTGCGAGGAGAGAGTGAGACAGTGTGTGAGGAGAGAGTGAGACCGTGTGTGAGGAGAGAGAGACATGTGTGTGAGGAGAGAGTGAGACAGTCTGTGAGGAGAGAGAGAGACAGTGTGTGAGGAGAGAATGAGATAGTGTGTGAGGAGAGAGTGAGACAGTGTGTGAGGAGAGAGTGAGACAGTGTGTGTGGAGAGAGAGTGAGACAGTGTGTGAGGAGAGAGAGTGAGACAGTGTGTGAGGAGAGAGAGTGAGACAGTGTGTGAGGAGAGAGTGAGACAGTGTGTGAGGAGAGAGAGTGAGACAGTGTGTGAGGAGAGAGTGAGACAGTGTGTGAGGAGAGAGTGAGACAGTGTGTGAGGAGAGGGAGACAGTGTGTGAGGAGGGAGAGAGAGACAGTGTGTGAGATGAGAGTGAGACAGTGTGTGAGGAGAGATAGAGAGAGTTTGTGAGGAGAGAGAGCGAGACAGTGTGTGAGGAGAGAGAGTAAGACAGTGTGTGAGGGGAGAGAGTGAGACAGAGTGTGAGGAGAGAGAGAGAAAGTGTGTGAGGAGAGAGTGAGACAGTGTGTGAGGAGAGAGAGAGAGACAGTGTGTGAGGAGAGAGTGAGACAGTGTGTGAGGAGAGAGTGAGACAGTGTGTGAGGAGAGAGATTGAGACAGTGTGTGAGGAATGAGAGAGGGACAGTGTGTGAGGAGAGAGAGAGAGACACTGTGAGGAGAGTGAGATAGTTTGTGAGGAGAGAGAGAGGCAGTGTGTGAGGAGAGAGAGTGAGACAGTGTGTGAGGAGAGAGAGTGAGACAGTGTGTGAGGAGAGAGAGAGTGAGACAGTGTGTGAGGAGAGAGAGAGACAGTGTGTGAGGAGGAGAGAGAGAGACAGTGTGTGAGGAGAGAGAGAGAGACAGTGTGTGAGGAGAGAGTGAGACAGAGTGTGAGGAGAGAGAGTGAGACAGTGTGTGAGGAGAGAGTGAGACAATGTGTGAGAAGAGAGTGAGACTGTGTGAGGCGAGAGAGTGAGACAGAGTGTGAGGAGAGAGTGAGACAGTGTGTGAGGAGAGAGAGAGTGAGACAGTGTGTGAGGGGAGAGAGTGAGGCAGTGTGTGAGGAGAGAGAGTGAGACAGTGTGTGAGGAGAGAGTGAGACAGAGTGTGAGGAGAGAGTGAGACAGTGTGTGAGGAGAGAGAGAGTGAGACAGTGTGTGAGGGGAGAGAGTGAGGCAGTGTGTGAGGAGAGAGAGTGAGACAGTGTGTGAGGAGAGCGTAAGACAGCGTGTGAGGAGTGAGACTGAGACAGTGTGTGAGAGGAGAGAGAGTGAGAAAGTGTGTGAGGAGAGAATGTGACAGTGTGTGAGGGGAGAGAGTGAGACAGAGTGTGAGGAGAGAGTGAGACAGTGTGTGAGGAGAGAGAGAGTGAGACAGTGTGTGAGGGGAGAGTGTGAGACAGTGGGTGAGGTGAGAGAGTGAGACAGTGTGTGAGGAGAGAGTAAGACAGCGTGTGAGGAGAGAGAGTGAGACAGGGTGTGAGAGGAGAGAGTGAGACAGTGTGTGAGGAGAGAGTGAGACAGTGTGTGAGGAGAGAGTGAGACAGTGAGTGAGGAGAGAGAGTGAGACAGTGTGAGGGGAGAGAGTGAGACAGAGTGTGAGGAGAGAGTGAGACAGTGTGTGAGGAGAGAGAGAGTGAGAGAGTGGGTGAGGACTGAGAGTGAGACAGTGTGTGAGGAGAGAGTGAGACAGTGTGTGAGGAGAGAGAGTGAGACAGTGTGTGAGGAGAGAGTGAGACAGTGTGTGAGGAGAGAGTGAGACAGTGTGTGAGGAGAGGGAGACAGTGTGTGAGGAGGGAGAGAGAGACAGTGTGTGAGATGAGAGTGAGACAGTGTGTGAGGAGAGATAGAGAGAGTTTGTGAGGAGAGAGAGCGAGACAGAGTATGAGGAGAGAGAGAGAAAGTGTGTGAGGAGAGAGTGAGACAGTGTGTGAGGAGAGAGAGAGAGACAGTGTGTGAGGAGAGAGAGTGAGACAGTGTGTGAGGAGAGAGTGAGACAGTGTGTGACGAGAGAGATTGAGACAGTGTGTGAGGAATGAGAGAGGGACAGTGTGTGAGGAGAGAGAGAGAGACACTGTGAGGAGAGTGAGATAGTTTGTGAGGAGAGAGAGAGGCAGTGTGTGAGGAGAGAGAGTGAGACAGTGTGTGAGGAGAGAGAGTGAGACAGTGTGTGAGGAGAGAGAGAGTGAGACAGTGTGTGAGGAGAGAGAGAGACAGTGTGTGAGGAGGAGAGAGAGAGACAGTGTGTGAGGAGAGAGAGAGAGACAGTGTGTGAGGAGAGAGTGAGACAGAGTGTGAGGAGAGAGAGTGAGACAGTGTGTGAGGAGAGAGTGAGACAATGTGTGAGAAGAGAGTGAGACTGTGTGAGGGGAGAGAGTGAGACAGAGTGTGAGGAGAGAGTGAGACAGTGTGTGAGGAGAGAGAGAGTGAGACAGTGTGTGAGGGGAGAGAGTGAGGCAGTGTGTGAGGAGAGAGAGTGAGACAGTGTGTGAGGAGAGAGTGAGACAGTGTGTGAGGAGAGAGTGAGACAGTGTGTGAGGAGAGAGTGAGACAGTGTGTGAGGAGAGAGTGAGACAGTGTGTGAGGAGAGAGTGAGACAGTGTGTGAGGAGAGAGAGTGAGACAGTGTGTGAGGAGAGCGTAAGACAGCGTGTGAGGAGTGAGACTGAGACAGTGTGTGAGAGGAGAGAGAGTGAGAAAGTGTGTGAGGAGAGAGTGTGACAGTGTGTGAGGGGAGAGAGTGAGACAGAGTGTGAGGAGAGAGTGAGACAGTGTGTGAGGAGAGAGAGAGTGAGACAGTGTGTGAGGGGAGAGTGTGAGACAGTGGGTGAGGTGAGAGAGTGAGACAGTGTGTGAGGAGAGAGTGAGATTGTGTGTGAGGAGAGAGAGAGTGAGACAGTGTGTGAGGAGAGAGTGTGACAGTGTGTGAGGTGAGAGAGTCAGACAGAGTGTGAGGAGAGAGTGAGACAGTGTGTGAGGAGAGAGAGTGAGACAGTGTGTGAGGAGAGAGTGAGACATTGTGTGAGAAGAGAGTGAGACTGTGTGAGGGGAGAGAGTGAGACAGAGTGTGAGGAGAGAGTGAGACAGTGTGTGAGGAGAGAGAGAGTGAGACAGTGTGTGAGGGGAGAGAGTGAGGCAGTGTGTGAGGAGAGAGAGTGAGACAGTGTGTGAGGAGAGCGTAAGACAGCGTGTGAGGAGTGAGACTGAGACAGTGTGTGAGAGGAGAGAGAGTGAGAAAGTGTGTGAGGAGAGAGTGTGACAGTGTGTGAGGGGAGAGAGTGAGACAGAGTGTGAGGAGAGAGTGAGACAGTGTGTGAGGAGAGAGAGAGTGAGACAGTGTGTGAGGGGAGAGTGTGAGACAGTGGGTGAGGTGAGAGAGTGAGACAGTGTGTGAGGAGAGAGTAAGACAGCGTGTGAGGAGAGAGAGTGAGACAGGGTGTGAGAGGAGAGAGAGTGAGACAGTGTGTGAGGAGAGAGTGAGACAGTGTGTGAGGAGAGAGTGAGACAGTGAGTGAGGAGAGAGAGTGAGACAGTGTGAGGGGAGAGAGTGAGACAGAGTGTGAGGAGAGAGTGAGACAGTGTGTGAGGAGAGAGAGAGTGAGAGAGTGGGTGAGGAGAGAGAGTGAGACAGTGTGTGAGGAGAGAGTGAGACAGTGTGTGAGGAGAGAGAGTGAGACAGTGTGTGAGGAGAGAGTGAGACAGTGTGTGAGGAGAGAGTGAGACAGTGTGTGAGGAGAGGGAGACAGTGTGTGAGGAGGGAGAGAGAGACAGTGTGTGAGATGAGAGTGAGACAGTGTGTGAGGAGAGATAGAGAGAGTTTGTGAGGAGAGAGAGCGAGACAGTGTGTGAGGAGAGAGAGTAAGACAGTGTGTGAGGGGAGAGAGTGAGACAGAGTGTGAGGAGAGAGAGAGAAAGTGTGTGAGGAGAGAGTGAGACAGTGTGTGAGGAGAGAGAGAGAGACAGTGTGTGAGGAGAGAGAGTGAGACAGTGTGTGAGGAGAGAGTGAGACAGTGTGTGAGGAGAGAGATTGAGACAGTGTGTGAGGAATGAGAGAGGGACAGTGTGTGAGGAGAGAGAGAGAGACACTGTGAGGAGAGTGAGATAGTTTGTGAGGAGAGAGAGAGGCAGTGTGTGAGGAGAGAGAGTGAGACAGTGTGTGAGGAGAGAGAGTGAGACAGTGTGTGAGGAGAGAGAGAGTGAGACAGTGTGTGAGGAGAGAGAGAGACAGTGTGTGAGGAGGAGAGAGAGAGACAGTGTGTGAGGAGAGAGAGAGAGACAGTGTGTGAGGAGAGAGTGAGACAGAGTGTGAGGAGAGAGAGTTAGACAGTGTGTGAGGAGAGAGTGAGACAATGTGTGAGAAGAGAGTGAGACAGTGTGTGAGGGGAGAGAGTGAGGCAGTGTGTGAGGAGAGAGAGTGAGACAGTGTGTGAGGAGAGCGTAAGACAGCGTGTGAGGAGTGAGACTGAGACAGTGTGTGAGAGGAGAGAGAGTGAGAAAGTGTGTGAGGAGAGAGTGTGACAGTGTGTGAGGGGAGAGAGTGAGACAGAGTGTGAGGAGAGAGTGAGACAGTGTGTGAGGAGAGAGAGAGTGAGACAGTGTGTGAGGGGAGAGTGTGAGACAGTGGGTGAGGTGAGAGAGTGAGACAGTGTGTGAGGAGAGAGTAAGACAGCGTGTGAGGAGAGCGAGTGAGACAGGGTGTGAGAGGAGAGAGAGTGAGACAGTGTGTGAGGAGAGAGTGAGACAGTGTGTGAGGAGAGAGTGAGACAGTGAGTGAGGAGAGAGAGTGAGACAGTGTGAGGGGAGAGAGTGAGACAGAGTGTGAGGAGAGAGTGAGACAGTGTGTGAGGAGAGAGAGAGTGAGACAGTGTGTGAGGAGAGAGAGAGACAGTGTGTGAGGAGGAGAGAGAGAGACAGTGTGTGAGGAGAGAGAGAGAGACAGTGTGTGAGGAGAGAGTGAGACAGAGTGTGAGGAGAGAGAGTGAGACAGTGTGTGAGGAGAGAGTGAGACAATGTGTGAGAAGAGAGTGGGACTGTGTGAGGGGAGAGAGTGAGACAGAGTGTGAGGAGAGAGTGAGACAGTGTGTGAGGAGAGAGAGAGTGAGACAGTGTGTGAGGGGAGAGAGTGAGGCAGTGTGTGAGGAGAGAGAGTGAGACAGTGTGTGAGGAGAGCGTAAGACAGCGTGTGAGGAGTGAGACTGAGACAGTGTGTGAGAGGAGAGAGAGTGAGAAAGTGTGTGAGGAGAGAGTGTGACAGTGTGTGAGGGGAGAGAGTGAGACAGAGTGTGAGGAGAGAGTGAGGCAGTGTGTGAGGAGAGAGAGAGTGAGACAGTGTGTGAGGGGAGAGTGTGAGACAGTGGGTGAGGTGAGAGAGTGAGACAGTGTGTGAGGAGAGAGTAAGACAGCGTGTGAGGAGAGAGAGTGAGACAGGGTGTGAGAGGAGAGAGAGTGAGACAGTGTGTGAGGAGAGAGTGAGACAGTGTGTGAGGAGAGAGTGAGACAGTGAGTGAGGAGAGAGAGTGAGACAGTGTGAGGGGAGAGAGTGAGACAGAGTGTGAGGAGAGAGTGAGACAGTGTGTGAGGAGAGAGAGAGTGAGAGAGTGGGTGAGGAGAGAGAGTGAGACAGTGTGTGAGGAGAGAGTGAGACAGTGTGTGACGGGAGAGGGTGAGACAGTGGGTGAGGAGAGAGTGAGACAGTGTGTGAGGGGAGAGATTGTGACAGACTGAGGAGAGAGTGAGACAGTGTGTGAGGAGAGAGAGTGAGACAGTGGGTGAGGGTAGAGAGTGTGACAGAGTGTGAGGAGAGAGTGAGACAGTGTGTGAGGAGAAAGAGAGTTAGACAGTGTGTGAGGGGAGAGTGTGAGAGAGTGTGTGAGCAGAGAGAATCAGACAGTGTGTGAGGAGAGAGTAAGACAGCGTGTGCGGAGAGAGAGTGGGACAGTGTGTGAGAGGAGAGAGAGTGAGACAGTGTGTGAGGAGAGAGTGAGACAGTGTGTCAGGCGAGAGTGAGACAGTGGGTGAGGGGAGAGAGTGAGACAGAGTGTGAGGAGAGAGTGAGACAGTGTGTGAGGAGAGAGAGAGTGAGACAGTGTGTGAGGGGAGAGAGTGAGACAGTGGGTGAGGGGAGAGATTGAGACAGAGTGTGAGGAGAGAGTGAGACAGTGTGTGAGGAGAGAGAGAGTGAGACAGTGTGTGAGGGGAGAGAGTGAGACAGTGTGTGAGGAGAGAGAGTGAGACAGTGTGTGAGGAGAGAGTAAGACAGTGTGTGAGGAGAGAGAGTGAGACAGTGTGCGAGAGGAGAGAGAGTGAGACAGTGTGAGGAGAGAGTGAGACAGTGTGTGAGGAGAGAGTGAGACAGTGTGTGAGGAGAGAGAGTGAGACAGTGTGTGAGGAGAGAGTGAGACAGTGTATGAGGGGAGAGAGTGAGACAGTGTGTGAGGAGAGAGTGAGACAGCGTGTGAGGAGAGAGAGAGAGAGTGTGCCAGGGGAGAGAGAGTGAGACAGAGTGTGGGGAGAGAGAGGGCGAGAGATATTGTGTGAGGGGAGAGAGTGAGACATTGTGTGAGGAGAGAGTGAGACAGTGTGCGAAGGGAGAGAGAGAGACAGTGTGTGAGGAGAGAGAGAGACGGTGAGCGAGGAGAGAGAGAGTCAGACAGTGTGTGAGGGGAGAGAGTGAGACAGTGTGTGAGGGGAGAGAGTGAGACAGTGTGTGAGGAGAGAGTGAGACAGTATGCGAGGACAGAGTGAGACAGTGTGTGAGGAGAGAGTGAGACAGCGTGTGAGGAGAGAGAGTGAGACAGTGTGTGAGAGGAGAGAGAGTGAGACAATGTGTGAGGAGAGAGTGAGACAGTGTGTGACGAGAGAGTGAGACAGTGTGAGGAGAGAGTGAGACAGTGTGTGAGGGGAGAGAGTGAGAAAGAGTGAGGAGAGAGTGAGACAATGTGTGAGGATATAGAGAGTGAGACAGTGTGTGAGGGGAGAGAGTGAGACAGTGGGTGAGGAGAGAGTGAGACAGTGTGTGAGGGGAGAGAGTGAGACAGAGTGAGGAGAGAGTGAGACAGTGTGTGAGGAGAGAGAGAGTGAGACAGTGTGTGAGGGGAGAGAGAGACAGTGGGTGAGGGGAGAGAGTGAGACAGAGTGTGAGGAGAGAGTGAGACAGTGTGTGAGGAGAAAGAGAGTTAGACAGTGTGTGAGGGGAGAGAGTGAGACAGTGTGTGAGGGGAGAGAGTGAGACAGAGTGTGAGGAGAGAGTGAGACAGTGTGTGAGAGGAGAAAGAGTGAGACAGTATGTGAGGAGAGAGTGAGACAGTGTGTGAGGAGAGAGTGAGACAGTGAGTGAGGGGAGAGAGTGAGACAGAATGTGAGGAGTGAGTGAGACAGTGTGTGAGGAGGGAGAGAGTGAGACATTGTGTGAGGGGAGAGAGAGAGACAGTGTGTGAGGAGAGAGTGAGACCGTGTGTGAGGAGAGAGAGACATGTGTGTGAGGAGAGAGAGTGAGACAGTGTGTGAGAGGAGAAAGAGTGAGACAGTATGTGAGGAGAGAGTGAGACAGTGTGTGAGGAGAGAGTGAGACAGTGAGTGAGGGGAGTGAGTGAGACAGTGTGTTTGGAGAGAGAGAGTGAGACAGTGTGTGATGGAGAGAGTGAGACAGTGTGTGAGGAGAGAGAGTGAGACAGTGTGTGAGGAGAGAGTAAGACAGCGTGTGAGGAGAGAGAGTGAGACAGTGTGTGAGAGGAGAAAGAGTGAGACAGTATGTGAGGAGAGAGTGAGACAGTGTGTGAGGAGAGAGTGAGACAGTGAGTGAGGGGAGAGAGTGAGACAGAATGTGAGGAGTGAGTGAGACAGTGTGTGAGGAGGGAGAGAGTGAGACATTGTGTGAGGGGAGAGAGAGAGACAGTGTGTGAGGAGAGAGTGAGACCGTGTGTGAGGAGAGAGAGACATGTGTGTGAGGAGAGAGTGAGACAGTGTGTGAGGAGAGAGTGAGACAGTGTGCGAGGAGAGAGTGAGACAGTGTGCGAGGAGAGAGTGAGACAGTGTGTGAGGAGAGAGAGAGAGAGACAGTGTGTGACGGGAGAGAGTGAGACAGTGTGTGAGGAGAGAGTGAGACCGTGTGTGAGGAGAGAGAGACATGTGTGTGAGGAGAGAGTGAGACAGTGTGTGAGGAGAGAGAGAGAGACAGTGTGTGAGGAGAGAATGAGAAAGTGTGTGAGGAGAGAGTGAGACAGTGTGTGAGGAGAGAGTGAGACAGTGTGTGTGGAGAGAGAGTGAGACAGTGTGTGAGGAGAGAGAGTGAGACAGTGTGTGAGGAGAGAGAGTGAGACAGTGTGTGAGGAGAGAGTGAGACAGTGTGTGAGGAGAGAGAGTGAGACAGTGTGTGAGGAGAGAGTGAGACAGTGTGTGAGGAGAGAGTGAGACAGTGTGTGAGGAGAGGGAGACAGTGTGTGAGGAGGGAGAGAGAGACAGTGTGTGAGATGAGAGTGAGACAGTGTGTGAGGAGAGATAGAGAGTTTGTGAGGAGAGAGAGCGAGACAGTGTGTGAGGAGAGAGAGTAAGACAGTGTGTGAGGGGAGAGAGTGAGACAGAGTGTGAGGAGAGAGAGAGAAAGTGTGTGAGGAGAGAGTGAGACAGTGTGTGAGGAGAGAGAGAGAGACAGTGTGTGAGGAGAGAGAGTGAGACAGTGTGTGAGGAGAGAGTGAGACAGTGTGTGAGGAGAGAGATTGAGACAGTGTGTGAGGAATGAGAGAGGGACAGTGTGTGAGGAGAGAGAGAGAGACACTGTGAGGAGAGTGAGATAGTTTGTGAGGAGAGAGAGAGGCAGTGTGTGAGGAGAGAGAGTGAGACAGTGTGTGAGGAGAGAGAGTGAGACAGTGTGTGAGGAGAGAGAGAGTGAGACAGTGTGTGAGGAGAGAGAGAGACAGTGTGTGAGGAGGAGAGAGAGAGACAGTGTGTGAGGAGAGAGAGAGAGACAGTGTGTGAGGAGAGAGTGAGACAGAGTGTGAGGAGAGAGAGTGAGACAGTGTGTGAGGAGAGAGTGAGACAATGTGTGAGAAGAGAGTGAGACTGTGTGAGGGGAGAGAGTGAGACAGAGTGTGAGGAGAGAGTGAGACAGTGTGTGAGGAGAGAGAGAGTGAGACAGTGTGTGAGGGGAGAGAGTGAGGCAGTGTGTGAGGAGAGAGAGTGAGACAGTGTGTGAGGAGAGCGTAAGACAGCGTGTGAGGAGTGAGACTGAGACAGTGTGTGAGAGGAGAGAGAGTGAGAAAGTGTGTGAGGAGAGAGTGTGACAGTGTGTGAGGGGAGAGAGTGAGACAGAGTGTGAGGAGAGAGTGAGACAGTGTGTGAGGAGAGAGAGAGTGAGACAGTGTGTGAGGGGAGAGTGTGAGACAGTGGGTGATGTGAGAGAGTGAGCCAGTGTGTGAGGAGAGAGTAAGACAGCGTGTGAGGAGAGAGAGTGAGACAGGGTGTAAGGAGAGAGTGAGACAGTGTGTGAGGAGAGAGTGAGACAGTGAGTGAGGAGAGAGAGTGAGACAGTGTGTGAGGAGAGAGTGAGACAGTGTGTGAGGAGAGAGTGAGACAGTGAGTGAGGAGAGAGAGTGAGACAGTGTGAGGGGAGAGATTGAGACAGAGTGTGAGGAGAGAGTGAGACAGTGTGTGAGGAGAGAGAGAGTGAGAGAGTGGGTGAGGAGAGAGAGTGAGACAGTGTGTGAGGAGAGAGTGAGACAGTGTGTGAGGGGAGAGGGTGAGACAGTGTGGGGGAGAGAGCGAGACAGTGTGTGAGGAGAGAGCGAGACAGTGTGTGAGGAGAGAGTAAGACAGCGTGTGAGGTGAGAGAGTGAGACAGTGTGCGAGAGGAGAGAGAGTGAGACAGTGTGAGGAGTGAGTGAGACAGCGTGTGAGGAGAGAGAGTGAGACAGTGTGCGAGAGGAGAGAGAGTGAGACAATGTGTGAGGAGAGAGTGAGACAGTGTGTGATGAGAGAGTGAGACAGTGTGTGAGGAGAGAGAGAGACAGTGTGTGAGGGGAGAGAGTGAGACAGAGTGAGGAGAGAGTGAGACAGTGTGTGAGGAGATAGAGAGTGAGGCAGTGTGTGAGGGGAGAGAGTGAGACAGTGGGTGAGGAGAGAGTGAGACAGTGTGTGAGGGGAGAGATTGTGACAGACTGAGGAGAGAGTGAGACAGTGTGTGAGGAGAGAGAGTGAGACAGTGGGTGAGGGGAGAGAGTGTGACAGAGTGTGAGGAGAGAGTGAGACAGTGTGTGAGGAGAAAGAGAGTTAGACAGTGTGTGAGGGGAGAGTGTGAGAGAGTGTGTGAGCAGAGAGAGTCAGACAGTGTGTGAGGAGAGAGTAAGACAGCGTGTGCGGAGAGAGAGTGAGACAGTGTGTGAGAGGAGAGAGAGTGAGTCAGTGTGTGAGGAAAGAGTGAGACAGTGTGTCAGGCGAGAGTGAGACAGTGGGTGAGGGGAGAGAGTGAGACAGAGTGTGAGGAGAGAGTGAGACAGTGTGTGAGGAGAGAGAGAGTGAGACAGTGTGTGAGGGGAGAGAGTGAGACAGTGGGTGAGGGGAGAGATTGAGACAGAGTGTGAGGAGAGAGTGAGACAGTGTGTGAGGAGAGAGAGAGTGAGACAGTGTGTGAGGGGAGAGAGTGAGACAGTGTGTGAGGAGAGAGAGTGAGACAGTGTGTGAGGAGAGAGTAAGACAGTGTGTGAGGAGAGAGAGTGAGACAGTGTGCGAGAGGAGAGAGAGTGAGACAGTGTGAGGAGAGAGTGAGACAGTGTGTGAGGAGAGAGTGAGACAGTGTGTGAGGAGAGAGAGTGAGACAGTGTGTGAGGAGAGTGTGAGACAGTGTATGAGGGGAGAGAGTGAGACAGTGTGTGAGGAGAGAGTGAGACAGTGTGTGAGGAGAGAGAGAGAGAGTGTGCCAGGGGAGAGAGAGTGAGACAGAGTGTGGGGAGAGAGAGGGCGAGAGATATTGTGTGAGGGGAGAGAGTGAGACATTGTGTGAGGAGAGAGTGAGACAGTGTGCGAAGGGAGAGAGAGAGACAGTGTGTGAGGAGAGAGAGAGACGGTGAGCGAGGAGAGAGAGAGTCAGACAGTGTGTGAGGGGAGAGAGTGAGACAGTGTGTGAGGGGGGAGAGTGAGACAGTGTGTGAGGAGAGAGTGAGACAGTATGCGAGGACAGAGTGAGACAGTGTGTGAGGAGAGAGTGAGACAGCGTGTGAGGACAGAGAGTGAGACAGTGTGTGAGAGGAGAGAGAGTGAGACAATGTGTGAGGAGAGAGTGAGACAGTGTGTGACGAGAGAGTGAGACAGTGTGAGGAGAAAGTGAGACAGTGTGTGAGGGGAGAGAGTGAGAAAGAGTGAGGAGAGAGTGAGACAATGTGTGAGGAGATAGAGAGTGAGACAGTGTGTGAGGAGAGAGAGTGAGACAGTGGGTGAGGAGAGAATGAGACAGTGTGTGAGGGGAGAGAGTGAGACAGAGTGAGGAGAGAGTGAGACAGTGTGTGAGGAGAGAGAGTGAGACAGTGTGTGAGGGGAGAGAGTGAGACAGTGGGTGAGGGGAGAGAGTGAGACAGAGTGTGAGGAGAGAGTGAGACAGTGTGTTTGGAGAGAGAGAGTGAGACAGTGTGTGAGGGGAGAGAGTGAGACAGTGTGTGAGGAGAGAGAGTGAGACAGTGTGTGAGGAGAGAGTAAGACAGCGTGTGAGGAGAGAGAGTGAGACAGTGTGTGAGAGGAGAAAGAGTGAGACAGTGTGTGAGGAGAGAGTGAGACAGTGTGTGAGGAGAGAGTGAGACAGTGAGTGAGGGGAGAGAGTGAGACAGAATGTGAGGAGTGAGTGAGACAGTGTGTGAGGAGGGAGAGAGTGAGACATTGTGTGAGGGGAGAGAGAGAGACAGTGTGTGAGGAGAGAGTGAGACAGTGTGTGAGGAGAGAGTGAGACAGTGTGTGAGGAGAGAGAGTGAGACAGTGTGTGAGGAGAGAGTGAGGCAGTGTGTGAGGAGAGAGTGAGACTATATGTGAGGAGAGAGTGAGACAGTGTGTGAGGAGAGAGTGAGACACTGTGAGGAGAGAGTGAGACAGTATCTGAGGAGAGAGAGAGACAGTGAGTGAGGAGAGAGAGTGCGACAGAGTGTGAGGAGAGAGTGAGATAGTGTGTGAGAGGAGAAAGAGTGAGACTGTGTGTGAGGGGAGAGTGAGACAGTGTGTGAGGGGAGAGAGTGAGACAGAGTGTGAGGAGTGAGTGAGACAGTGTGTGAGGAGGGAGAGAGTGAGACATTGTGTGAGGGGAGAGAGTGAGACAGTGTGTGAGGAGAGAGTGAGACAGTGTGTGAGGAGAGAGTAAGACAGCGTGTGAGGAGAGAGACTGAGACAGTGTATGAGAGGAGAGAGAATGAGACAGTGTGTGAGGAGATAGTGAGACTGTGTAAGGAGAGAGTGAGACAGTGTGTGAGGAGAGAGAGTGAGACAGTGTGTGAGGAGAGAGTGAGACAGTGTGTGAGAGAGTGAGACATTGTGTGAGGGGAGAGAGTGAGACAGTGAGAGGAGAGAGTGAGACAGTATGTGAGGAGAGAGTGAGACAGTGTGTGATGAGAGAGAGAGAGACAGTGTGTGGGGAGAGAGTGAGACAGTGTGTGAGGAGAGAGTAAGACAGTGTGTGAGGAGAGAGAGTGAGACAATGTGTGAGGGGAGAGAGTGAGACAGTGTGTGAGGGGAGAGAGAGAGACAGTGTGTGAGGAGAGAGTGAGACAGTGTGTGAGGAGAGAGTGAGACAGTGTGTGAGGAGAGAGAGTGAGACAGTGTGTGAGGAGAGAGTGAGACAGTGTGTGAGGAGAGAGTGAGACAGTGTGTGAGGAGAGAGTGAGACGATATGTGAGGAGAGAGTGAGACAGTGTGTGAGGAGAGAGTGAGACACTGTGAGGAGAGAGTGAGACAGTATGTGAGGAGAGAGAGAGAGACAGTGTGTGAGGGGAGAGAGTGAGACAGAGTGTGAGGAGAGAGTGAGATAGTGTGTGAGAGGAGAAAGAATGAGACTGTGTGTGAGGAGAGAGTGAGACAGTGTGTGAGGAGAGAGTGAGACAGAGTGTGAGGAGAGAGTGAGACAGTATGTGAGGAGAGAGAGAGAGTGAGACAGTGTGTGAGGGGAGAGAGTGAGGCAGTGTGTGAGGAGAGAGAGTGAGACAGTGTGTGAGGAGAGCGAAAGACAGCGTGTGAGGAGTGAGACTGAGACAGTGTGTGAGAGGAGAGAGAGTGAGAAAGTGTGTGAGGAGAGAGTGTGACAGTGTGTGAGGGGAGAGAGTGAGACAGAGTGTGAGGAGAGAGTGAGACAGTGTGTGAGGAGAGAGTGAGTGAGACAGTCTGAGGGGAGAGAATGAGACATGTGTGAGCAGAGAGTGAGACAGTGTGTGAGGAAAGAGAGAGTGAGACAGTGTGTGAGGGGAGAGAGTGAGACAGTGGGTGAGGTGAGAGAGTGAGACAGTGTGTGAGGAGAGAGTAAGACAGCGTGTGAGGAGAGAGAGTGAGACAGGGTGTGAGAGGAGAGAGAGTGAGACAGTGTGTGAGGAGAGAGTGAGACAGTGTGTGAGGAGAGAGTGAGACAGTGAGTGAGGAGAGAGAGTGAGACAGTGTGAGGGGAGAGAGTGAGACAGAGTGTGAGGAGAGAGTGAGACAGTGGGTGAGGAGAGAGAGTGAGACAGTGTGTGAGGAGAGAGTGAGACAGTGTGTGAGGGGAGAGGGTGAGACAGTGTGAGGGGAGAGAGCGAGACAGTGTGAGGAGAGAGCGAGACAGTGTGTGAGGAGAGTTTAAGACAGCGTGTGAGGTGAGAGAGTGAGACAGTGTGCGAGAGGAGAGAGAGTGAGACAGCGTGTGAGGAGAGAGAGTGAGACAGTGTGCGAGAGGAGAGAGAGTGAGACAATGTGTGAGGAGAGAGTGAGACAGTGTGTGACGAGAGAGTGAGACAGTGTGTGAGGAGAGAGTGAGACAGTGTGTGAGGGGAGAGAGTGAGACAGAGTGAGGAGAGAGTGAGACAGTGTGTGAGGAGATAGAGAGTGAGACAGTGTGTGAGGGGAGAGAGTGAGACAGTGGGTGAGGGGAGAAAGTGTGACAGAGTGTGAGGAGAGAGTGAGACAGTGTGTGAGGAGAAAGAGAGTTAGACAGTGTGTGAGGGGAGAGTGTGAGAGAGTGTGTGAGCAGAGAGAGTCAGACAGTGTGTGAGGGAGAGTAAGACAGCGTGTGCGGAGAGAGAGTGAGACAGTGTGTGAGAGGAGAGAGAGTGAGACAGTGTGTGAGGAGAGAGTGAGACAGTGTGTCAGGAGAGAGTGAGACAGTGGGTGAGGGGAGAGAGTGAGACAGAGTGTGAGGAGAGAGTGAGACAGTGTGTGAGGAGAGAGTGAGACAGTGTGTGAGGAGAGAGAGTGAGACAGTGTGTGAGGAGAGAGTGAGACAGTGTGTGAGGAGAGAGTGAGACAGTGTGTGAGGAGAGAGTGAGACGATATGTGAGGAGAGAGTGAGACAGTGTGTGAGGAGAGAGTGAGACACTGTGAGGAGAGAGTGAGACAGTATGTGAGGAGAGAGAGAGAGACAGTGTGTGAGGGGAGAGAGTGAGACAGAGTGTGAGGAGAGAGTGAGATAGTGTGTGAGAGGAGAAAGAATGAGACTGTGTGTGAGGAGAGAGTGAGACAGTGTGTGAGGAGAGAGTGAGACAGAGTGTGAGGAGAGAGTGAGACAGTGTGTGAGGAGAGAGAGAGAGTGAGACAGTGTGTGAGGGGAGAGAGTGAGGCAGTGTGTGAGGAGAGAGAGTGAGACAGTGTGTGAGGAGAGCGAAAGACAGCGTGTGAGGAGTGAGACTGAGACAGTGTGTGAGAGGAGAGAGAGTGAGAAAGTGTGTGAGGAGAGAGTGTGACAGTGTGTGAGGGGAGAGAGTGAGACAGAGTGTGAGGAGAGAGTGAGACAGTGTGTGAGGAGAGAGTGAGTGAGACAGTCTGAGGGGAGAGAATGAGACATGTGTGAGCAGAGAGTGAGACAGTGTGAGGAAAGAGAGAGTGAGACAGTGTGTGAGGGGAGAGAGTGAGACAGTGGGTGAGGTGAGAGAGTGAGACAGTGTGTGAGGAGAGAGTAAGACAGCGTGTGAGGAGAGAGAGTGAGACAGGGTGTGAGAGGAGAGAGAGTGAGACAGTGTGTGAGGAGAGAGTGAGACAGTGTGTGAGGAGAGAGTGAGACAGTGAGTGAGGAGAGAGAGTGAGACAGTGTGAGGGGAGAGAGTGAGACAGAGTGTGAGGAGAGAGTGAGACAGTGGGTGAGGAGAGAGAGTGAGACAGTGTGTGAGGAGAGAGTGAGACAGTGTGTGAGGGGAGAGGGTGAGACAATGTGAGGGGAGAGAGCGAGACAGTGTGAGGAGAGAGCGAGACAGTGTGTGAGGAGAGAGTAAGACAGCGTGTGAGGTGAGAGAGTGAGACAGTGTGCGAGAGGAGAGAGAGTGAGACAGCGTGTGAGGAGAGAGAGTGAGACAGTGTGCGAGAGGAGAGAGAGTGAGACAATGTGTGAGGAGAGAGTGAGACAGTGTGTGACGAGAGAGTGAGACAGTGTGTGAGGAGAGAGTGAGACAGTGTGTGAGGGGAGAGAGTGAGACAGAGTGAGGAGAGAGTGAGACAGTGTGTGAGGAGATAGAGAGTGAGACAGTGTGTGAGGGGAGAGAGTGAGACAGTGGGTGAGGGGAGAGAGTGTGACAGAGTGTGAGGAGAGAGTGAGACAGTGTGTGAGGAGAAAGAGAGTTAGACAGTGTGTGAGGGGAGAGTGTGAGAGAGTGTGTGAGCAGAGAGAGTCAGAAAGTGTGTGAGGGAGAGTAAGACAGCGTGTGCGGAGAGAGAGTGAGACAGTTTGTGAGAGGAGAGAGAGTGAGACAGTGTGTGAGGAGAGAGTGAGACAGTGTGTCAAGAGAGAGTGAGACAGTGGGTGAGGGGAGAGAGTGAGACAGAGTGTGAGGAGAGAGTGAGACAGTGTGTGAGGAGAGAGAGAGTGAGACAGTGTGTGAGGGGACAGAGTGAGACAGTGGGTGAGGGGAGAGAGTGAGACAGAGTGTGAGGAGAGAGTTAGACAGTGTGTGAGGAGAGAGAGAGTGAGACAGTGTGTGAGGGGAGAGAGTGAGACAGTGTATGAGAGGAGAGAGAGTGAGACAGTGTGTGAGGAGATAGTGAGACTGTGTAAGGAGAGAGTGAGACAGTGTGTGAGGAGAGAGAGTGAGACAGTGTGTGAGGAGAGAGTGAGACAGTGTGTGAGAGAGTGAGACAGTGTGTGAGGGGAGAGAGTGAGACAGTGAGAGGAGAGAGTGAGACAGTATGTGAGGAGAGAGTGAGACAGTGTGTGATGAGAGAGAGAGAGACAGTGTGTGGGGAGAGAGTGAGACAGTGTGTGAGGAGAGAGTAAGACAGTGTGTGAGGAGAGAGTGAGACAATGTGTGAGGGGAGAGAGTGAGACAGTGTGTGAGGGGAGAGAGAGAGACAGTGTGTGAGGAGAGAGTGAGACAGTGTGTGAGGAGAGAGTGAGACAGTGTGTGAGGAGAGAGAGTGAGACAGTGTGTGAGGAGAGAGTGAGACAGTGTGTGAGGAGAGAGTGAGACGATATGTGAGGAGAGAGTGAGACAGTGTGTGAGGAGAGAGTGAGACACTGTGAGGAGAGAGTGAGACAGTATGTGAGGAGAGAGAGAGACACTGTGTGAGGGGAGAGAGTGAGACAGAGTGTGAGGAGAGAGTGAGATAGTGTGTGAGAGGAGAAAGAATGAGACTGTGTGTGAGGAGAGAGTGAGACAGTGTGTGAGGAGAGAGTGAGACAGAGTGTGAGGAGAGAGTGAGACAGTGTGTGAGGAGAGAGAGAGTGAGACAGTGTGTGAGGGGAGAGAGTGAGGCAGTGTGTGAGGAGAGAGAGTGAGACAGTGTGTGAGGAGAGCGAAAGACAGCGTGTGAGGAGTGAGACTGAGACAGTGTGTGAGAGGAGAGAGAGTGAGAAAGTGTGTGAGGAGAGAGTGTGACAGTGTGTGAGGGGAGAGAGTGAGACAGAGTGTGAGGAGAGAGTGAGACAGTGTGTGAGGAGAGAGTGAGTGAGACAGTGTGAGGGGAGAGAATGAGACATGTGTGAGCAGAGAGTGAGACAGTGTGTGAGGAGAGAGAGAGTGAGACAGTGTGTGAGGGGAGAGAGTGAGACAGTGGGTGAGGTGAGAGAGTGAGACAGTGTGTGACGAGAGAGTGAGACAGTGTGAGGAGAGAGTGAGACAGTGTGTGAGGGGAGAGAGTGAGAAAGAGTGAGGAGAGAGTGAGACAATGTGTGAGGATATAGAGAGTGAGACAGTGTGTGAGGGGAGAGAGTGAGACAGTGGGTGAGGAGAGAGTGAGACAGTGTGTGAGGGGAGAGAGTGAGACAGAGTGAGGAGAGAGTGAGACAGTGTGTGAGGAGAGAGAGAGTGAGACAGTGTGTGAGGGGAGAGAGAGACAGTGGGTGAGGGGAGAGAGTGAGACAGAGTGTGAGGAGAGAGTGAGACAGTGTGTGAGGAGAAAGAGAGTTAGACAGTGTGTGAGGGGAGAGAGTGAGACAGTGTGTGAGGGGAGAGAGTGAGACAGAGTGTGAGGAGAGAGTGAGACAGTGTGTGAGAGGAGAAAGAGTGAGACAGTATGTGAGGAGAGAGTGAGACAGTGTGTGAGGAGAGAGTGAGACAGTGAGTGAGGGGAGAGAGTGAGACAGAATGTGAGGAGTGAGTGAGACAGTGTGTGAGGAGGGAGAGAGTGAGACATTGTGTGAGGGGAGTGAGTGAGACAGTGTGTTTGGAGAGAGAGAGTGAGACAGTGTGTGAGGAGAGAGTGAGACAGTGAGTGAGGGGAGTGAGTGAGACAGTGTGTTTGGAGAGAGAGAGTGAGACAGTGTGTGATGGAGAGAGTGAGACAGTGTGTGAGGAGAGAGAGTGAGACAGTGTGTGAGGAGAGAGTAAGACAGCGTGTGAGGAGAGAGAGTGAGACAGTGTGTGAGAGGAGAAAGAGTGAGACAGTATGTGAGGAGAGAGTGAGACAGTGTGTGAGGAGAGAGTGAGACAGTGAGTGAGGGGAGAGAGTGAGACAGAATGTGAGGAGTGAGTGAGACAGTGTGTGAGGAGGGAGAGTGTGAGACAT
This sequence comes from Scyliorhinus torazame, assembly GCF_047496885.1. Lineage (NCBI taxonomy): Eukaryota > Metazoa > Chordata > Chondrichthyes > Carcharhiniformes > Scyliorhinidae > Scyliorhinus > Scyliorhinus torazame. The sequence continues at coordinate 2,147,035 of NW_027307767.1, forward strand.
TGTGTGAGGGGAGAGAGAGAGAGACAGTGTGTGAGGAGAGAGTGAGACCGTGTGTGAGGAGAGAGAGACATGTGTGTGAGGAGAGAGTGAGACAGTGTGTGAGGAGAGAGTGAGACAGTGTGCGAGGAGAGAGTGAGACAGTGTGCGAGGAGAGAGTGAGACAGTGTGTGAGGAGAGAGAGAGAGAGACAGTGTGTGACGGGAGAGAGTGAGACAGTGTGTGAGGAGAGAGTGAGACCGTGTGTGAGGAGAGAGAGACATGTGTGTGAGGAGAGAGTGAGACAGTGTGTGAGGAGAGAGAGAGAGACAGTGTGTGAGGAGAGAATGAGAAAGTGTGTGAGGAGAGAGTGAGACAGTGTGTGAGGAGAGAGTGAGACAGTGTGTGTGGAGAGAGAGTGAGACAGTGTGTGAGGAGAGAGAGTGAGACAGTGTGTGAGGAGAGAGAGTGAGACAGTGTGTGAGGAGAGAGTGAGACAGTGTGTGAGGAGAGAGAGTGAGACAGTGTGTGAGGAGAGAGTGAGACAGTGTGTGAGGAGAGAGTGAGACAGTGTGTGAGGAGAGGGAGACAGTGTGTGAGGAGGGAGAGAGAGACAGTGTGTGAGATGAGAGTGAGACAGTGTGTGAGGAGAGATAGAGAGTTTGTGAGGAGAGAGAGCGAGACAGTGTGTGAGGAGAGAGAGTAAGACAGTGTGTGAGGGGAGAGAGTGAGACAGTGTGTGAGGAGAGAGAGAGAAAGTGTGTGAGGAGAGAGTGAGACAGTGTGTGAGGAGAGAGAGAGAGACAGTGTGTGAGGAGAGAGAGTGAGACAGTGTGTGAGGAGAGAGTGAGACAGTGTGTGAGGAGAGAGATTGAGACAGTGTGTGAGGAATGAGAGAGGGACAGTGTGTGAGGAGAGAGAGAGAGACACTGTGAGGAGAGTGAGATAGTTTGTGAGGAGAGAGAGAGGCAGTGTGTGAGGAGAGAGAGTGAGACAGTGTGTGAGGAGAGAGAGTGAGACAGTGTGTGAGGAGAGAGAGAGTGAGACAGTGTGTGAGGAGAGAGAGAGACAGTGTGTGAGGAGGAGAGAGAGAGACAGTGTGTGAGGAGAGAGAGAGAGACAGTGTGTGAGGAGAGAGTGAGACAGAGTGTGAGGAGAGAGAGTGAGACAGTGTGTGAGGAGAGAGTGAGACAATGTGTGAGAAGAGAGTGAGACTGTGTGAGGGGAGAGAGTGAGACAGAGTGTGAGGAGAGAGTGAGACAGTGTGTGAGGAGAGAGAGAGTGAGACAGTGTGTGAGGGGAGAGAGTGAGGCAGTGTGTGAGGAGAGAGAGTGAGACAGTGTGTGAGGAGAGCGTAAGACAGCGTGTGAGGAGTGAGACTGAGACAGTGTGTGAGAGGAGAGAGAGTGAGAAAGTGTGTGAGGAGAGAGTGTGACAGTGTGTGAGGGGAGAGAGTGAGACAGAGTGTGAGGAGAGAGTGAGACAGTGTGTGAGGAGAGAGAGAGTGAGACAGTGTGTGAGGGGAGAGTGTGAGACAGTGGGTGATGTGAGAGAGTGAAACAGTGTGTGAGGAGAGAGTAAGACAGCGTGTGAGGAGAGAGAGTGAGACAGGGTGTGAGAGGAGAGAGAGTGAGACAGTGTGTGAGGAGAGAGTGAGACAGTGTGTGAGGAGAGAGTGAGACAGTGAGTGAGGAGAGAGAGTGAGACAGTGTGAGGGGAGAGATTGAGACAGAGTGTGAGGAGAGAGTGAGACAGTGTGTGAGGAGAGAGAGAGTGAGAGAGTGGGTGAGGAGAGAGAGTGAGACAGTGTGTGAGGAGAGAGTGAGACAGTGTGTGAGGGGAGAGGGTGAGACAGTGTGGGGGAGAGAGCGAGACAGTGTGTGAGGAGAGAGCGAGACAGTGTGTGAGGAGAGAGTAAGACAGCGTGTGAGGTGAGAGAGTGAGACAGTGTGCGAGAGGAGAGAGAGTGAGACAGTGTGAGGAGTGAGTGAGACAGCGTGTGAGGAGAGAGAGTGAGACAGTGTGCGAGAGGAGAGAGAGTGAGACAATGTGTGAGGAGAGAGTGAGACAGTGTGTGATGAGAGAGTGAGACAGTGTGTGAGGAGAGAGAGAGACAGTGTGTGAGGGGAGAGAGTGAGACAGAGTGAGGAGAGAGTGAGACAGTGTGTGAGGAGATAGAGAGTGAGGCAGTGTGTGAGGGGAGAGAGTGAGACAGTGGGTGAGGAGAGAGTGAGACAGTGTGTGAGGGGAGAGATTGTGACAGACTGAGGAGAGAGTGAGACAGTGTGTGAGGAGAGAGAGTGAGACAGTGTGTGAGGGGAGAGAGTGAGACAGAGTGAGGAGAGAGTGAGACAGTGTGTGAGGAGATAGAGAGTGAGGCAGTGTGTGAGGGGAGAGAGTGAGACAGTGGGTGAGGAGAGAGTGAGACAGTGTGTGAGGGGAGAGATTGTGACAGACTGAGGAGAGAGTGAGACAGTGGGTGAGGAGAGAGTGAGACAGTGTGTGAGGGGAGAGATTGTGACAGACTGAGGAGAGAGTGAGACAGTGTGTGAGGAGAGAGAGTGAGACAGTGTGTGAGGAGAGAGAGTGAGACAGTGGGTGTGAGGAGAGAGTGAGACAGTGTGTGAGGAGAAAGAGAGTTAGACAGTGTGTGAGGGGAGAGTGTGAGAGAGTGTGTGAGCAGAGAGAGTCAGACAGTGTGTGAGGAGAGAGTAAGACAGCGTGTGCGGAGAGAGAGTGAGACAGTGTGTGAGAGGAGAGAGAGTGAGTCAGTGTGTGAGGAAAGAGTGAGACAGTGTGTCAGGCGAGAGTGAGACAGTGGGTGAGGGGAGAGAGTGAGACAGAGTGTGAGGAGAGAGTGAGACAGTGTGTGAGGAGAGAGAGAGTGAGACAGTGTGTGAGGGGAGAGAGTGAGACAGTGGGTGAGGGGAGAGATTGAGACAGAGTGTGAGGAGAGAGTGAGACAGTGTGTGAGGAGAGAGAGAGTGAGACAGTGTGTGAGGGGAGAGAGTGAGACAGTGTGTGAGGAGAGAGAGTGAGACAGTGTGTGAGGAGAGAGTAAGACAGTGTGTGAGGAGAGAGAGTGAGACAGTGTGCGAGAGGAGAGAGAGTGAGACAGTGTGAGGAGAGAGTGAGACAGTGTGTGAGGAGAGAGTGAGACAGTGTGTGAGGAGAGAGAGTGAGACAGTGTGTGAGGAGAGAGTGAGACAGTGTATGAGGGGAGAGAGTGAGACAGTGTGTGAGGAGAGAGTGAGACAGTGTGTGAGGAGAGAGAGAGAGAGTGTGCCAGGGGAGAGAGAGTGAGACAGAGTGTGGGGAGAGAGAGGGCGAGAGATATTGTGTGAGGGGAGAGAGTGAGACATTGTGTGAGGAGAGAGTGAGACAGTGTGCGAAGGGAGAGAGAGAGACAGTGTGTGAGGAGAGAGAGAGACGGTGAGCGAGGAGAGAGAGAGTCAGACAGTGTGTGAGGGGAGAGAGTGAGACAGTGTGTGAGGGGGGAGAGTGAGACAGTGTGTGAGGAGAGAGTGAGACAGTATGCGAGGACAGAGTGAGACAGTGTGTGAGGAGAGAGTGAGACAGCGTGTGAGGACAGAGAGTGAGACAGTGTGTGAGAGGAGAGAGAGTGAGACAATGTGTGAGGAGAGAGTGAGACAGTGTGTGACGAGAGAGTGAGACAGTGTGAGGAGAAAGTGAGACAGTGTGTGAGGGGAGAGAGTGAGAAAGAGTGAGGAGAGAGTGAGACAATGTGTGAGGAGATAGAGAGTGAGACAGTGTGTGAGGGGAGAGAGTGAGACAGTGGGTGAGGAGAGAATGAGACAGTGTGTGAGGGGAGAGAGTGAGACAGAGTGAGGAGAGAGTGAGACAGTGTGTGAGGAGAGAGAGAGTGAGACAGTGTGTGAGGGGAGAGAGAGACAGTGGGTGAGGGGAGAGAGTGAGACAGAGTGTGAGGAGAGAGTGAGACAGTGTGTGAGGAGAAAGAGAGTTAGACAGTGTGTGAGGGGAGAGAGTGAGACAGTGTGTGAGGGGAGAGAGTGAGACAGAGTGTGAGGAGAGAGTGAGACAGTGTGTGAGGAGAGAGAGTGAGACAGTGTGTGAGGGGAGAGAGTGAGACAGTGGGTGAGGGGAGAGAGTGAGACAGTGTGAGGAGAGAGTGAGACAGTGTGTTTGGAGAGAGAGAGTGAGACAGTGTGTGAGGGGAGAGAGTGAGACAGTGTGTGAGGAGAGAGAGTGAGACAGTGTGTCAGGAGAGAGTAAGACAGCGTGTGAGGAGAGAGAGTGAGACAGTGTGTGAGAGGAGAAAGAGTGAGACAGTGTGTGAGGAGAGAGTGAGACAGTGTGTGAGGAGAGAGTGAGACAGTGAGTGAGGGGAGAGAGTGAGACAGAATGTGAGGAGTGAGTGAGACAGTGTGTGAGGAGGGAGAGAGTGAGACATTGTGTGAGGGGAGAGAGAGAGACAGTGTGTGAGGAGAGAGTGAGACAGTGTGTGAGGAGAGAGTGAGACAGTGTGTGAGGAGAGAGAGTGAGACAGTGTGTGAGGAGAGAGTGAGGCAGTGTGTGAGGAGAGAGTGAGACTATATGTGAGGAGAGAGTGAGACAGTGTGTGAGGAGAGAGTGAGACACTGTGAGGAGAGAGTGAGACAGTATCTGAGGAGAGAGAGAGACAGTGAGTGAGGAGAGAGAGTGCGACAGAGTGTGAGGAGAGAGTGAGATAGTGTGTGAGAGGAGAAAGAGTGAGACTGTGTGTGAGGGGAGAGTGAGACAGTGTGTGAGGGGAGAGAGTGAGACAGAGTGTGAGGAGTGAGTGAGACAGTGTGTGAGGAGGGAGAGAGTGAGACATTGTGTGAGGGGAGAGAGTGAGACAGTGTGTGAGGAGAGAGTGAGACAGTGTGTGAGGAGAGAGTAAGACAGCGTGTGAGGAGAGAGACTGAGACAGTGTATGAGAGGAGAGAGAATGAGACAGTGTGTGAGGAGATAGTGAGACTGTGTAAGGAGAGAGTGAGACAGTGTGTGAGGAGAGAGAGTGAGACAGTGTGTGAGGAGAGAGTGAGACAGTGTGTGAGAGAGTGAGACATTGTGTGAGGGGAGAGAGTGAGACAGTGAGAGGAGAGAGTGAGACAGTATGTGAGGAGAGAGTGAGACAGTGTGTGATGAGAGAGAGAGAGACAGTGTGTGGGGAGAGAGTGAGACAGTGTGTGAGGAGAGAGTAAGACAGTGTGTGAGGAGAGAGAGTGAGACAATGTGTGAGGGGAGAGAGTGAGACAGTGTGTGAGGGGAGAGAGAGAGACAGTGTGTGAGGAGAGAGTGAGACAGTGTGTGAGGAGAGAGTGAGACAGTGTGTGAGGAGAGAGAGTGAGACAGTGTGTGAGGAGAGAGTGAGACAGTGTGTGAGGAGAGAGTGAGACAGTGTGTGAGGAGAGAGTGAGACGATATGTGAGGAGAGAGTGAGACAGTGTGTGAGGAGAGAGTGAGACACTGTGAGGAGAGAGTGAGACAGTATGTGAGGAGAGAGAGAGAGACAGTGTGTGAGGGGAGAGAGTGAGACAGAGTGTGAGGAGAGAGTGAGATAGTGTGTGAGAGGAGAAAGAATGAGACTGTGTGTGAGGAGAGAGTGAGACAGTGTGTGAGGAGAGAGTGAGACAGAGTGTGAGGAGAGAGTGAGACAGTATGTGAGGAGAGAGAGAGAGTGAGACAGTGTGTGAGGGGAGAGAGTGAGGCAGTGTGTGAGGAGAGAGAGTGAGACAGTGTGTGAGGAGAGCGAAAGACAGCGTGTGAGGAGTGAGACTGAGACAGTGTGTGAGAGGAGAGAGAGTGAGAAAGTGTGTGAGGAGAGAGTGTGACAGTGTGTGAGGGGAGAGAGTGAGACAGAGTGTGAGGAGAGAGTGAGACAGTGTGTGAGGAGAGAGTGAGTGAGACAGTCTGAGGGGAGAGAATGAGACATGTGTGAGCAGAGAGTGAGACAGTGTGTGAGGAAAGAGAGAGTGAGACAGTGTGTGAGGGGAGAGAGTGAGACAGTGGGTGAGGTGAGAGAGTGAGACAGTGTGTGAGGAGAGAGTAAGACAGCGTGTGAGGAGAGAGAGTGAGACAGGGTGTGAGAGGAGAGAGAGTGAGACAGTGTGTGAGGAGAGAGTGAGACAGTGTGTGAGGAGAGAGTGAGACAGTGAGTGAGGAGAGAGAGTGAGACAGTGTGAGGGGAGAGAGTGAGACAGAGTGTGAGGAGAGAGTGAGACAGTGGGTGAGGAGAGAGAGTGAGACAGTGTGTGAGGAGAGAGTGAGACAGTGTGTGAGGGGAGAGGGTGAGACAGTGTGAGGGGAGAGAGCGAGACAGTGTGAGGAGAGAGCGAGACAGTGTGTGAGGAGAGTTTAAGACAGCGTGTGAGGTGAGAGAGTGAGACAGTGTGCGAGAGGAGAGAGAGTGAGACAGCGTGTGAGGAGAGAGAGTGAGACAGTGTGCGAGAGGAGAGAGAGTGAGACAATGTGTGAGGAGAGAGTGAGACAGTGTGTGACGAGAGAGTGAGACAGTGTGTGAGGAGAGAGTGAGACAGTGTGTGAGGGGAGAGAGTGAGACAGAGTGAGGAGAGAGTGAGACAGTGTGTGAGGAGATAGAGAGTGAGACAGTGTGTGAGGGGAGAGAGTGAGACAGTGGGTGAGGGGAGAAAGTGTGACAGAGTGTGAGGAGAGAGTGAGACAGTGTGTGAGGAGAAAGAGAGTTAGACAGTGTGTGAGGGGAGAGTGTGAGAGAGTGTGTGAGCAGAGAGAGTCAGACAGTGTGTGAGGGAGAGTAAGACAGCGTGTGCGGAGAGAGAGTGAGACAGTGTGTGAGAGGAGAGAGAGTGAGACAGTGTGTGAGGAGAGAGTGAGACAGTGTGTCAGGAGAGAGTGAGACAGTGGGTGAGGGGAGAGAGTGAGACAGAGTGTGAGGAGAGAGTGAGACAGTGTGTGAGGAGAGAGTGAGACAGTGTGTGAGGAGAGAGAGTGAGACAGTGTGTGAGGAGAGAGTGAGACAGTGTGTGAGGAGAGAGTGAGACAGTGTGTGAGGAGAGAGTGAGACGATATGTGAGGAGAGAGTGAGACAGTGTGTGAGGAGAGAGTGAGACACTGTGAGGAGAGAGTGAGACAGTATGTGAGGAGAGAGAGAGAGACAGTGTGTGAGGGGAGAGAGTGAGACAGAGTGTGAGGAGAGAGTGAGATAGTGTGTGAGAGGAGAAAGAATGAGACTGTGTGTGAGGAGAGAGTGAGACAGTGTGTGAGGAGAGAGTGAGACAGAGTGTGAGGAGAGAGTGAGACAGTGTGTGAGGAGAGAGAGAGAGTGAGACAGTGTGTGAGGGGAGAGAGTGAGGCAGTGTGTGAGGAGAGAGAGTGAGACAGTGTGTGAGGAGAGCGAAAGACAGCGTGTGAGGAGTGAGACTGAGACAGTGTGTGAGAGGAGAGAGAGTGAGAAAGTGTGTGAGGAGAGAGTGTGACAGTGTGTGAGGGGAGAGAGTGAGACAGAGTGTGAGGAGAGAGTGAGACAGTGTGTGAGGAGAGAGTGAGTGAGACAGTCTGAGGGGAGAGAATGAGACATGTGTGAGCAGAGAGTGAGACAGTGTGTGAGGAAAGAGAGAGTGAGACAGTGTGTGAGGGGAGAGAGTGAGACAGTGGGTGAGGTGAGAGAGTGAGACAGTGTGTGAGGAGAGAGTAAGACAGCGTGTGAGGAGAGAGAGTGAGACAGGGTGTGAGAGGAGAGAGAGTGAGACAGTGTGTGAGGAGAGAGTGAGACAGTGTGTGAGGAGAGAGTGAGACAGTGAGTGAGGAGAGAGAGTGAGACAGTGTGAGGGGAGAGAGTGAGACAGAGTGTGAGGAGAGAGTGAGACAGTGGGTGAGGAGAGAGAGTGAGACAGTGTGTGAGGAGAGAGTGAGACAGTGTGTGAGGGGAGAGGGTGAGACAATGTGAGGGGAGAGAGCGAGACAGTGTGAGGAGAGAGCGAGACAGTGTGTGAGGAGAGAGTAAGACAGCGTGTGAGGTGAGAGAGTGAGACAGTGTGCGAGAGGAGAGAGACTGAGACAGCGTGTGAGGAGAGAGAGTGAGACAGTGTGCGAGAGGAGAGAGAGTGAGACAATGTGTGAGGAGAGAGTGAGACAGTGTGTGACGAGAGAGTGAGACAGTGTGTGAGGAGAGAGTGAGACAGTGTGTGAGGGGAGAGAGTGAGACAGAGTGAGGAGAGAGTGAGACAGTGTGTGAGGAGATAGAGAGTGAGACAGTGTGTGAGGGGAGAGAGTGAGACAGTGGGTGAGGGGAGAGAGTGTGACAGAGTGTGAGGAGAGAGTGAGACAGTGTGTGAGGAGAAAGAGAGTTAGACAGTGTGTGAGGGGAGAGTGTGAGAGAGTGTGTGAGCAGAGAGAGTCAGAAAGTGTGTGAGGGAGAGTAAGACAGCGTGTGCGGAGAGAGAGTGAGACAGTTTGTGAGAGGAGAGAGAGTGAGACAGTGTGTGAGGAGAGAGTGAGACAGTGTGTCAGGAGAGAGTGAGACAGTGGGTGAGGGGAGAGAGTGAGACAGAGTGTGAGGAGAGAGTGAGACAGTGTGTGAGGAGAGAGAGAGTGAGACAGTGTGTGAGGGGAGAGAGTGAGACAGTGGGTGAGGGGAGAGAGTGAGACAGAGTGTGAGGAGAGAGTTAGACAGTGTGTGAGGAGAGAGAGAGTGAGACAGTGTGTGAGGGGAGAGAGTGAGACAGTGTATGAGAGGAGAGAGAGTGAGACAGTGTGTGAGGAGATAGTGAGACTGTGTAAGGAGAGAGTGAGACAGTGTGTGAGGAGAGAGAGTGAGACAGTGTGTGAGGAGAGAGTGAGACAGTGTGTGAGAGAGTGAGACAGTGTGTGAGGGGAGAGAGTGAGACAGTGAGAGGAGAGAGTGAGACAGTATGTGAGGAGAGAGTGAGACAGTGTGTGATGAGAGAGAGAGAGACAGTGTGTGGGGAGAGAGTGAGACAGTGTGTGAGGAGAGAGTAAGACAGTGTGTGAGGAGAGAGTGAGACAATGTGTGAGGGGAGAGAGTGAGACAGTGTGTGAGGGGAGAGAGAGAGACAGTGTGTGAGGAGAGAGTGAGACAGTGTGTGAGGAGAGAGTGAGACAGTGTGTGAGGAGAGAGAGTGAGACAGTGTGTGAGGAGAGAGTGAGACAGTGTGTGAGGAGAGAGTGAGACGATATGTGAGGAGAGAGTGAGACAGTGTGTGAGGAGAGAGTGAGACACTGTGAGGAGAGAGTGAGACAGTATGTGAGGAGAGAGAGAGACACTGTGTGAGGGGAGAGAGTGAGACAGAGTGTGAGGAGAGAGTGAGATAGTGTGTGAGAGGAGAAAGAATGAGACTGTGTGTGAGGAGAGAGTGAGACAGTGTGTGAGGAGAGAGTGAGACAGAGTGTGAGGAGAGAGTGAGACAGTGTGTGAGGAGAGAGAGAGTGAGACAGTGTGTGAGGGGAGAGAGTGAGGCAGTGTGTGAGGAGAGAGAGTGAGACAGTGTGTGAGGAGAGCGAAAGACAGCGTGTGAGGAGTGAGACTGAGACAGTGTGTGAGAGGAGAGAGAGTGAGAAAGTGTGTGAGGAGAGAGTGTGACAGTGTGTGAGGGGAGAGAGTGAGACAGAGTGTGAGGAGAGAGTGAGACAGTGTGTGAGGAGAGAGTGAGTGAGACAGTGTGAGGGGAGAGAATGAGACATGTGTGAGCAGAGAGTGAGACAGTGTGTGAGGAGAGAGAGAGTGAGACAGTGTGTGAGGGGAGAGAGTGAGACAGTGGGTGAGGTGAGAGAGTGAGACAGTGTGTGAGGAGAGAGTAAGACAGCGTGTGAGGAGAGAGAGTGAGACAGGGTGTGAGAGGAGAGAGAGTGAGACAGTGTGTGAGGAGAGAGTGAGACAGTGTGTGAGGAGAGAGTGAGACAGTGAGTGAGGAGAGAGAGTGAGACAGTGTGAGGGGAGAGAGTGAGACAGAGTGTGAGGAGAGAGTGAGACAGTGTGTGAGGAGAGAGAGAGTGAGAGAGTGGGTGAGGAGAGAGAGTGAGACAGTGTGTGAGGAGAGAGTGAGACAGTGTGTGAGGGGAGAGGGTGAGACAGTGTGAGGGGAGAGAGCGAGACAGTGTGAGGAGAGAGCGAGACAGTGTGTGAGGAGAGAGTAAGACAGCGTGTGAGGTGAGAGAGTGAGACAGTGTGCGAGAGGAGAGAGAGTGAGACAGTGTGAGGAGTGAGTGAGACAGCGTGTGAGGAGAGAGAGTGAGACAGTGTGCGAGAGGAGAGAGAGTGAGACAATGTGTGAGGAGAGAGTGAGACAGCGTGTGAGGAGAGAGAGTGAGACAGTGTGCGAGAGGAGAGAGAGTGAGACAATGTGTGAGGAGAGAGTGAGACAGTGTGTGACGAGAGAGTGAGACAGTGTGTGAGGAGAGAGTGAGACAGTGTGTGAGGTGATAGAGAGTGAGACAGTGTGTGAGGGGAGAGAGTGAGACAGTGGGTGAGGGGAGAGAGTGTGACAGAGTGTGAGGAGAGAGTGAGACAGTGTGTGAGGAGAAAGAGAGTTAGACAGTGTGTGAGGGGAGAGTGTGAGAGAGTGTGTGAGCAGAGAGAGTCAGACAGTGTGTGAGGGAGAGTAAGACAGCGAGTGCGGAGAGAGTGAGACAGTTTGTGAGAGGAGAGAGAGTGAGACAGTGTGTGAGGAGAGAGTGAGACAGTGTGTCAGGAGAGAGTGAGACAGTGGGTGAGGGGAGAGAGTGAGACAGAGTGTGAGGAGAGAGTGAGACAGTGTGTGAGGAGAGAGAGAGTGAGACAGTGTGTGAGGGGAGAGAGTGAGACAGTGGGTGAGGGGAGAGAGTGAGACAGAGTGTGAGGAGAGAGTTAGACAGTGTGTGAGGAGAGAGAGAGTGAGACAGTGTGTGAGGGGAGAGAGTGAGACAGTGTGTGAGGAGAGAGAGTTAGACAGTGTGTGAGGAGAGAGTAAGACAGCGTGTGAGGAGAGAGAGTGAGACAGTTTGCGAGAGGAGAGAGAGTGAGACAGTGTGAGGAGAGAGTGAGACAGTGTGTGAGGAGAGAGTGAGACAGTGTGTGAGGAGAGAGAGTGAGACAGTGTGTGAGCAGAGAGTGAGACAGTGTATGAGGGGAGAGAGTGAGACAGTGTGTGAGGAGAGAGTGAGACAGTGTGTGAGGAGAGAGAGAGACAGTGTGCCAGGGGAGAGAGAGTGAGACAGAGTGTGGGGAGAGAGAGGGCGAGAGATATTGTGTGAGGGGAGAGAGTGAGACATTGTGTGAGGAGAGAGTGAGACAGTGTGCGAAGGGAGAGAGAGAGACAGTGTGTGAGGAGAGAGAGAGACGGTGAGCGAGGAGAGAGAGAGCGAGACAGTGTGTGAGGGGAGAGACTGAGACAGTGTGTGAGGGGAGAGAGTGAGACAGTGTGTGAGGAGAGAGTGAGACAGTATGTGAGGACAGAGTGAGACAGTGTGTGAGGAGAGAGTGAGACAGCGTGTGAGGAGAGAGTGAGACAGTGTGTGAGAGGAGAGAGAGTGAGACAATGTGTGAGGAGAGAGTGAGACAGTGTGTGACGAGAGAGTGAGACAGTGTGAGGAGAGAGTGAGACAGTGTGTGAGGGGAGAGAGTGAGAAAGAGTGAGGAGAGAGTGAGACAATGTGTGAGGAGATAGAGAGTGAGACAGTGTGTGAGGAGAGAGTGAGACAGTGTGTGAGGAGAGAGTAAGACAGCGTGTGAGGAGAGAGAGTGAGACAGTGTGTGAGAGGAGAAAGAGTGAGACAGTGTGTGAGGAGAGAGTGAGACAGTGTGTGAGGAGAGAGTGAGACAGTGAGTGAGGGGAGAGAGTGAGACAGAGTGTGAGGAGTGAGTGAGACAGTGTGTGAGGAGAGAGAGAGTGAGACAGTGTGTGAGGGGAGAGAGTGAGACAGTGGGTGAGGGGAGAGAGTGAGACAGAGTGTGAGGAGAGAGTGAGACAGTGTGTGAGGAGAAAGAGAGTTAGACAATGTGTGAGGGGAGAGAGTGAGACAGTGTGTGAGGAGAGAGTGAGACAGTATGTGAGGACAGAGTGAGACAGTGTGTGAGGAGAGAGTGAGACAGCGTGTGAGGAGAGAGTGAGACAGTGTGTGAGAGGAGAGAGAGTGAGACAATGTGTGAGGAGAGAGTGAGACAGTGTGTGACGAGAGAGTGAGACAGTGTGAGGAGAGAGTGAGACAGTGTGTGAGGGGAGAGAGTGCGAAAGAGTGAGGAGAGAGTGAGACAATGTGTGAGGAGATAGAGAGTGAGACAGTGTGTGAGGGGAGAGAGTGAGACAGTGGGTGAGGAGAGAGTGAGACAGTGTGTGAGGGGAGAGAGTGAGACAGAGTGAGGAGAGAGTGAGACAGTGTGTGAGGAGAGAGTGAGACAGAGTGTGAGGAGAGAGTGAGACAGTGTGTGAGGAGAGAGAGAGTGAGACAGTGTGTGAGGGGAGAGAGTGAGGCAGTGTGTGAGGAGAGAGAGTGAGACAGTGTGTGAGGAGAGCGAAAGACAGCGTGTGAGGAGTGAGACTGAGACAGTGTGTGAGAGGAGAGAGAGTGAGAAAGTGTGTGAAGAGAGAGTGTGACATTGTGTGAGGGGAGAGAGTGAGACAGAGTGTGAGGAGAGAGTGAGACAGTGTGTGAGGAGAGAGTGAGTGAGACAGTCTGAGGGGAGAGAATGAGACATGTGTGAGCAGAGAGTGAGACAGTGTGTGAGGAGAGAGAGAGTGAGACAGTGTGTGAGGGGAGAGAGTGAGACAGTGGGTGAGGTGTGAGAGTGAGACAGTGTGTGAGGAGAGAGTAAGACAGCGTGTCAGGAGAGAGAGTGAGACAGGGTGTGAGAGGAGAGAGAGTGAGACAGTGTGTGAGGAGAGAGTGAGACAGTGTGTGAGGAGAGAGTGAGACAGTGAGTGAGGAGAGAGAGTGAGACAGTGTGAGGGGAGAGAGTGAGACAGAGTGTGAGGAGAGAGTGAGACAGTGGGTGAGGAGAGAGAGTGAGACAGTGTGTGAGGAGAGAGTGAGACAGTGTGTGAGGGGAGAGGGTGAGACAGTGTGAGGGGAGAGAGCGAGACAGTGTGAGGAGAGAGTGAGACAGTGTGTGAGGAGAGAGTAAGACAGCGTGTGAGGTGAGAGAGTGAGACAGTGTGCGAGAGGAGAGAGAGTGAGACAGCGTGTGAGGAGAGAGAGTGAGACAGTGTGCGAGAGGAGAGAGAGTGAGACAATGTGTGAGGAGAGAGTGAGACAGTGTGTGACGAGAGAGTGAGACAGTGTGTGAGGAGAGAGTGAGACAGTGTGTGAGGGGAGAGAGTGAGACAGAGTGAGGAGAGAGTGAGACAGTGTGTGAGGAGATAGAGAGTGAGACAGTGTGTGAGGAGAGAGAGTGAGACAGTGTGTGAGGAGAGAGTGAGACAGTGTGTGAGGGGAGAGGGTGAGACAGTGTGAGGGGAGAGAGCGAGACAGTGTGAGGAGAGAGTGAGACAGTGTGTGAGGAGAGAGTAAGACAGCGTGTGAGGTGAGAGAGTGAGACAGTGTGCGAGAGGAGAGAGAGTGAGACAGCGTGTGAGGAGAGAGAGTGAGACAGTGTGCGAGAGGAGAGAGAGTGAGACAATGTGTGAGGAGAGAGTGAGACAGTGTGTGACGAGAGAGTGAGACAGTGTGTGAGGAGAGAGTGAGACAGTGTGTGAGGGGAGAGAGTGAGACAGAGTGAGGAGAGAGTGAGACAGTGTGTGAGGAGATAGAGAGTGAGACAGTGTGTGAGGGGAGAGAGTGAGACAGTGGGTGAGGGGAGAGAGTGTGACAGAGTGTGAGGAGAGAGTGAGACAGTGTATGAGGAGAAAGAGAGTTAGACAGTGTGTGAGGGGAGAGTGTGAGAGAGTGTGTGAGCAGAGAGAGTCAGACAGTGTGTGAGGGAGAGTAAGACAGCGTGTGCGGAGAGAGAGTGAGACAGTGTGTGAGAGGAGAGAGAGTGAGACAGTGTGTGAGGAGAGAGTGAGACAGTGTGTCAGGAGAGAGTGAGACAGTGGGTGAGGGGAGAGAGTGAGACAGAGTGTGAGGAGAGAGTGAGACAGTGTGTGAGGAGAGAGAGAGTGAGACAGTGTGTGAGGGGAGAGAGTGAGACAGTGGGTGAGGGGAGAGAGTGAGACAGAGTGTGAGGAGAGAGTTAGACAGTGTGTGAGGAGAGAGAGAGTGAGACAGTGTGTGAGGGGAGAGAGTGAGACAGTGTATGAGAGGAGAGTGAGTGAGACAGTGTGTGAGGAGATAGTGAGACTGTGTAAGGAGAGAGTGAGACAGTGTGTGAGGAGAGTGAGTGAGACAGTGTGTGAGGAGAGAGTGAGACAGTGTGTGAGAGAGTGAGACAGTGTGTGAGGGGAGAGAGTGAGACAGTGAGAGGAGAGAGTGAGACAGTATGTGAGGAGAGAGTGAGACAGTGTGTGATGAGAGAGAGAGAGACAGTGTGTGGGGAGAGAGTGCGACAGTGTGTGAGGAGAGAGTAAGACAGTGTGTGAGGAGAGAGTGAGACAATGTGTGAGGGGAGAGAGTGGGACAGTGTGTGAGGGGAGAGAGAGAGACAGTGTGTGAGGAGAGAGTGAGACAGTGTGTGAGGAGAGAGTGAGACAGTGTGTGAGGAGAGAGAGTGAGACAGTGTGTGAGGAGAGAGTGAGACAGTGTGTGAGGAGAGAGTGAGACAGTGTGTGAGGAGAGAGTGAGACGATATGTGAGGAGAGAGTGAGACACTGTGAGGAGAGAGTGAGACAGTATGTGAGGAGAGAGAGAGACAGTGTGTGAGGGGAGAGAGTGAGACAGAGTGTGAGGAGAGAGTGAGATAGTGTGTGAGAGGAGAAAGAATGAGACTGTGTGTGAGGAGAGAGTGAGACAGTGTGTGAGGAGAGAGTGAGACAGAGTGTGAGGAGAGAGTGAGACAGTGTGTGAGGAGAGAGAGAGCGAGACAGTGTGTGAGGGGAGAGAGTGAGGCAGTGTGTGAGGAGAGAGAGTGAGACAGTGTGTGAGGAGAGCGAAAGACAGCGTGTGAGGAGTGAGACTGAGACAGTGTGTGAGAGGAGAGAGAGTGAGAAAGTGTGTGAGGAGAGAGTGTGACAGTGTGTGAGGGGAGAGAGTGAGACAGAGTGTGAGGAGAGAGTGAGACAGTGTGTGAGGAGAGAGTGAGTGAGACAGTGTGAGGGGAGAGAATGAGACATGTGTGAGCAGAGAGTGAGACAGTGTGTGAGGAGAGAGAGAGTGAGACAGTGTGTGAGGGGAGAGAGTGAGACAGTGGGTGAGGTGAGAGAGTGAGACAGTGTGTGAGGAGAGAGTAAGACAGCGTGTGAGGAGAGAGAGTGAGACAGGGTGTGAGAGGAGAGAGAGTGAGACAGTGTGTGAGGAGAGAGTGAGACAGTGTGTGAGGAGAGAGTGAGACAGTGAGTGAGGAGAGAGAGTGAGACAGTGTGAGGGGAGAAAGTGAGACAGAGTGTGAGGAGAGAGTGAGACAGTGTGTGAGGAGAGAGAGAGTGAGAGAGTGGGTGAGGAGAGAGAGTGAGACAGTGTGTGAGGAGAGAGTGAGACAGTGTGTGAGGGGAGAGGGTGAGACAGTGTGAGGGGAGAGAGCGAGACAGTGTGAGGAGAGAGTGAGACAGTGTGTGAGGAGAGAGTAAGACAGCGTGTGAGGTGAGAGAGTGAAACAGTGTGCGAGAGGAGAGAGAGTGAGACAGTGTGAGGAGTGAGTGAGACAGCGTGTGAGGAGAGAGAGTGAGACAGTGTGCGAGAGGAGAGAGAGTGAGACAATGTGTGAGGAGAGAGTGAGACAGCGTGTGAGGAGAGAGAGTGAGACAGTGTGCGAGAGGAGAGAGAGTGAGACAATGTGTGAGGAGAGAGTGAGACAGTGTGTGACGAGAGAGTGAGACAGTGTGTGAGGAGAGAGTGAGACAGTGTGTGAGGTGATAGAGAGTGAGACAGTGTGTGAGGGGAGAGAGTGAGACAGTGGGTGAGGGGAGAGAGTGTGACAGAGTGTGAGGAGAGAGTGAGACAGTGTGTGAGGAGAAAGAGAGTTAGACAGTGTGTGAGGGGAGAGTGTGAGAGAGTGTGTGAGCAGAGAGAGTCAGACAGTGTGTGAGGGAGAGTAAGACAGCGTGTGCGGAGAGAGTGAGACAGTGTGTGAGAGGAGAGAGAGTGAGACAGTGTGTGAGGAGAGAGTGAGACAGTGTGTCAGGAGAGAGTGAGACAGTGGGTGAGGGGAGGGAGTGAGACAGAGTGTGAGGAGAGAGTGAGACAGTGTGTGAGGAGAGAGAGAGTGAGACAGTGTGTGAGGGGAGAGAGTGAGACAGTGGGTGAGGGGAGAGAGTGAGACAGAGTGTGAGGAGAGAGTTAGACAGTGTGTGAGGAGAGAGAGAGTGAGACAGTGTGTGAGGGGAGAGAGTGAGACAGTGTGTGAGGAGAGAGAGTTAGACAGTGTGTGAGGAGAGAGTAAGACAGCGTGTGAGGAGAGAGAGTGAGACAGTGTGCGAGAGGAGAGAGAGTGAGACAGTGTGAGGAGAGAGTGAGACAGTGTGTGAGGAGAGAGTGAGACAGTGTGTGAGGAGAGAGAGTGAGACAGTGTGTGAGGAGAGAGTGAGACAGTGTATGAGGGGAGAGAGTGAGACAGTGTGTGAGGAGAGAGTGAGACAGTGTGTGAGGAGAGAGAGAGACAGTGTGCCAGGGGAGAGAGAGTGAGACAGAGTGTGGGGAGAGAGAGGGCGAGAGATATTGTGTGAGGGGAGAGAGTGAGACATTGTGTGAGGAGAGAGTGAGACAGTGTGCGAAGGGAGAGAGAGAGACAGTGTGTGAGGAGAGAGAGAGACGGTGAGCGAGGAGAGAGAGAGCGAGACAGTGTGTGAGGGGAGAGACTGAGACAGTGTGTGAGGGGAGAGAGTGAGACAGTGTGTGAGGAGAGAGTGAGACAGTATGTGAGGACAGAGTGAGACAGTGTGTGAGGAGAGAGTGAGACAGCGTGTGAGGAGAGAGTGAGACAGTGTGTGAGAGGAGAGAGAGTGAGACAATGTGTGAGGAGAGAGTGAGACAGTGTGTGACGAGAGAGTGAGACAGTGTGAGGAGAGAGTGAGACAGTGTGTGAGGGGAGAGAGTGAGAAAGAGTGAGGAGAGAGTGAGACAATGTGTGAGGAGATAGAGAGTGAGACAGTGTGTGAGGGGAGAGAGTGAGACAGTGGGTGAGGAGAGAGTGAGACAGTGTGTGAGGGGAGAGAGTGAGACAGAGTGAGGAGAGAGTGAGACAGTGTGTGAGGAGAGAGAGAGTGAGACAGTGTGTGAGGGGAGAGAGTGAGACAGTGGGTGAGGGGAGAAAGTGAGACAGAGTGTGAGGAGAGAGTGAGACAGTGTGTGAGGAGAAAGAGAGTTAGACAGTGTGTGAGGGGAGAGAGTGAGACAGTGTGTGAGGGGAGAGAGTGAGACAGTGTGTGAGGGGAGAGAGTGAGACAGTGGGTGAGGGGAGAGAGTGAGACAGAGTGTGAGGAGAGAGTGAGACAGTGTGTGAGGAGAGAGAGAGTGAGACAGTGTGTGAGGGGAGAGAGTGAGACAGTGTGTGAGGAGAGAGAGTGAGACAGTGTGTGAGGAGAGAGTAGGACAGCGTGTGAGGAGAGAGAGTGAGACAGTGTGTGAGAGGAGAAAGAGTGAGACAGTGTGTGAGGAGAGAGTGAGACAGTGTGAGGCGAGAGTGAGACAGTGAGTGAGGGGAGAGAGTGAGACAGAGTGTGAGGAGTGAGTGAGACAGTGTGTGAGGAGAGAGAGAGTGAGACAGTGTGTGAGGGGAGAGTGTGAGACAGTGGGTGAGGGGAGAGAGTGAGACAGAGTGTGAGGAGAGAGTGAGACAGTGTGTGAGGAGAAAGAGAGTTAGACAGTGTGTGAGGGGAGAGAGTGAGACAGTGTGTGAGGAGAGAGTGAGACAGTATGTGAGGACAGAGTGAGACAGTGTGTGAGGAGAGAGTGAGACAGCGTGTGAGGAGAGAGTGAGACAGTGTGTGAGAGGAGAGAGTGAGACAATGTGTGAGGAGAGAGTGAGACAGTGTGTGACGAGAGAGTGAGACAGTGTGAGGAGAGAGTGAGACAGTGTGTGAGGGGAGAGAGTGAGAAAGAGTGAGGAGAGAGTGAGACAATGTGTGAGGAGATAGAGAGTGAGACAGTGTGTGAGGGGAGAGAGTGAGACAGTGGGTGAGGAGAGAGTGAGACAGTGTGTGAGGGGAGAGAGTGAGACAGAGTGAGGAGAGAGTGAGACAGTGTGTGAGGAGAGAGAGAGTGAGACAGTGTGTGAGGGGAGAGAGTGAGACAGTGGGTGAGGGGAGAGAGTGAGACAGAGTGTGAGGAGAGAGTGAGACAGTGTGTGAGGAGAAAGAGAGTTAGACAGTGTGTGAGGGGAGAGAGTGAGACAGTGTGTGAGGGGAGAGAGTGAGACAGTGTGTGAGGGGAGAGAGTGAGACAGTGGGTGAGGGGAGAGAGTGAGACAGAGTGTGAGGAGAGAGTGAGACAGTGTGTGAGGAGAGAGAGAGTGAGACAGTGTGTGAGGGGAGAGAGTGAGACAGTGTGTGAGGAGAGAGAGTGAGACAGTGTGTGAGGAGAGAGTAAGACAGCGTGTGAGGAGAGAGAGTGAGACAGTGTGTGAGAGGAGAAAGAGTGAGACAGTGTGTGAGGAGAGAGTGAGACAGTGTGTGAGGAGAGAGTGAGACAGTGAGTGAGGGGAGAGAGTGAGACAGAGTGTGAGGAGTGAGTGAGACAGTGTGTGAGGAGGGAGAGAGTGAGACATTGTGTGAGGGGAGAGAGAGAGACAGTGTGTGGGGAGAGAGTGAGACAGTGTGTGAGGAGAGAGTAAGACAGTGTGTGAGGAGAGAGAGTGAGACAGTGTGTCAGGGGAGAGAGTGAGACAGTGTGTGAGGGGAGAGGGAGAGAGTGTGTGAGGAGAGAGTGAGACAGTGTGTGAGGAGAGAGTGAGACTATGTGTGAGGAGAGAGAGTGAGACAGTGTGTGAGGAGAGAGTGAGACAGTGTGTGAGGAGAGAGTGAGACGATATGTGAGGAGAGAGTGAGACAGTGTGTGAGGAGAGAGTGAGACACTGTGAGGAGAGAGTGAGACAGTGCGTGAGGGGAGAGAGTGAGACAGAGTGTGAGGAGAGAGTGAGATAGTGTGTGAGAGGAGAAAGAGTGAGACTGTGTGTGAGGAGAGAGTGAGACAGTGTGTGAGGGGAGAGAGAGAGACAGAGTGTGAGGAGTGAGTGAGACAGTGTGTGAACAGGGAGAGAGTGAGACATTGTGTGAGGGGAGAGAGTGAGACAGTGTGTGAGGAGAGAGTGAGACAGTGTGTGAGGGGAGAGAGTGAGACAGTGGGTGAGGGGAGAGAGTGTGACAGAGTGTGAGGAGAGAGTGAGACAGTGTGTGAGGAGAAAGAGAGTTAGACAGTGTGTGAGGGGAGAGTGTGAGAGAGTGTGTGAGCAGAGAGAGTCAGACAGTGTGTGAGGGAGAGTAAGACAGCGTGTGCGGAGAGAGTGAGACAGTGTGTGAGAGGAGAGAGAGTGAGACAGTGTGTGAGGAGAGAGTGAGACAGTGTGTCAGGAGAGAGTGAGACAGTGGGTGAGGGGAGAGAGTGAGACAGAGTGTGAGGAGAGAGTGAGACAGTGTGTGAGGAGAGAGAGAGTGAGACAGTGTGTGAGGGGAGAGAGTGAGACAGTGGGTGAGGGGAGAGAGTGAGACAGAGTGTGAGGAGAGAGTTAGACAGTGTGTGAGGAGAGAGAGAGTGAGACAGTGTGTGAGGGGAGAGAGTGAGACAGTGTGTGAGGAGAGAGAGTTAGACAGTGTGTGAGGAGAGAGTAAGACAGCGTGTGAGGAGAGAGAGTGAGACAGTGTGCGAGAGGAGAGAGAGTGAGACAGTGTGAGGAGAGAGTGAGACAGTGTGTGAGGAGAGAGTGAGACAGTGTGTGAGGAGAGAGAGTGAGACAGTGTGTGAGGAGAGAGTGAGACAGTGTATGAGGGGAGAGAGTGAGACAGTGTGTGAGGAGAGAGTGAGACAGTGTGTGAGGAGAGAGAGAGACAGTGTGCCAGGGGAGAGAGAGTGAGACAGAGTGTGGGGAGAGAGAGGGCGAGAGATATTGTGTGAGGGGAGAGAGTGAGACATTGTGTGAGGAGAGAGTGAGACAGTGTGCGAAGGGAGAGAGAGAGACAGTGTGTGAGGAGAGAGAGAGACGGTGAGCGAGGAGAGAGAGAGCGAGACAGTGTGTGAGGGGAGAGACTGAGACAGTGTGTGAGGGGAGAGAGTGAGACAGTGTGTGAGGAGAGAGTGAGACAGTATGTGAGGACAGAGTGAGACAGTGTGTGAGGAGAGAGTGAGACAGCGTGTGAGGAGAGAGTGAGACAGTGTGTGAGAGGAGAGAGAGTGAGACAATGTGTGAGGAGAGAGTGAGACAGTATGTGACGAGAGAGTGAGACAGTGTGAGGAGAGAGTGAGACAGTGTGTGAGGGGAGAGAGTGAGAAAGAGTGAGGAGAGAGTGAGACAATGTGTGAGGAGATAGAGAGTGAGACAGTGTGTGAGGGGAGAGAGTGAGACAGTGGGTGAGGAGAGAGTGAGACAGTGTGTGAGGGGAGAGAGTGAGACAGAGTGAGGAGAGAGTGAGACAGTGTGTGAGGAGAGAGAGAGTGAGACAGTGTGTGAGGGGAGAGAGTGAGACAGTGGGTGAGGGGAGAAAGTGAGACAGAGTGTGAGGAGAGAGTGAGACAGTGTGTGAGGAGAAAGAGAGTTAGACAGTGTGTGAGGGGAGAGAGTGAGACAGTGTGTGAGGGGAGAGAGTGAGACAGTGTGTGAGGGGAGAGAGTGAGACAGTGGGTGAGGGGAGAGAGTGAGACAGAGTGTGAGGAGAGAGTGAGACAGTGTGTGAGGAGAGAGAGAGTGAGACAGTGTGTGAGGGGAGAGAGTGAGACAGTGTGTGAGGAGAGAGAGTGAGACAGTGTGTGAGGAGAGAGTAGGACAGCGTGTGAGGAGAGAGATTGAGACAGTGTGTGAGAGGAGAAAGAGTGAGACAGTGTGTGAGGAGAGAGTGAGACAGTGTGTGAGGAGAGAGTGAGACAGTGAGTGAGGGGAGAGAGTGAGACAGAGTGTGAGGAGTGAGTGAGACAGTGTGTGAGGAGAGAGAGAGTGAGACAGTGTGTGAGGGGAGAGTGTGAGACAGTGGGTGAGGGGAGAGAGTGAGACAGAGTGTGAGGAGAGAGTGAGACAGTGTGTGAGGAGAAAGAGAGTTAGACAGTGTGTGAGGGGAGAGAGTGAGACAGTGTGTGAGGAGAGAGTGAGACAGTATGTGAGGACAGAGTGAGACAGTGTGTGAGGAGAGAGTGAGACAGCGTGTGAGGAGAGAGTGAGACAGTGTGTGAGAGGAGAGAGTGAGACAATGTGTGAGGAGAGAGTGAGACAGTGTGTGACGAGAGAGTGAGACAGTGTGAGGAGAGAGTGAGAAAGAGTGAGGAGAGAGTGAGACAATGTGTGAGGAGATAGAGAGTGAGACAGTGTGTGAGGGGAGAGAGTGAGACAGTGGGTGAGGAGAGAGTGAGACAGTGTGTGAGGGGAGAGAGTGAGACAGAGTGAGGAGAGAGTGAGACAGTGTGTGAGGAGAGAGAGAGTGAGACAGTGTGTGAGGGGAGAGAGTGAGACAGTGGGTGAGGGGAGAGAGTGAGACAGAGTGTGAGGAGAGAGTGAGACAGTGTGTGAGGAGAAAGAGAGTTAGACAGTGTGTGAGGGGAGAGAGTGAGACAGTGTGTGAGGGGAGAGAGTGAGACAGTGTGTGAGGGGAGAGAGTGAGACAGTGGGTGAGGGGAGAGAGTGAGACAGAGTGTGAGGAGAGAGTGAGACAGTGTGTGAGGAGAGAGAGAGTGAGACAGTGTGTGAGGGGAGAGAGTGAGACAGTGTGTGAGGAGAGAGAGTGAGACAGTGTGTGAGGAGAGAGTAAGACAGCGTGTGAGGAGAGAGAGTGAGACAGTGTGTGAGAGGAGAAAGAGTGAGACAGTGTGTGAGGAGAGAGTGAGACAGTGTGTGAGGAGAGAGTGAGACAGTGAGTGAGGGGAGAGAGTGAGACAGAGTGTGAGGAGTGAGTGAGACAGTGTGTGAGGAGGGAGAGAGTGAGACATTGTGTGAGGGGAGAGAGAGAGACAGTGTGTGGGGAGAGAGTGAGACAGTGTGTGAGGAGAGAGTAAGACAGTGTGTGAGGAGAGAGAGTGAGACAGTGTGTCAGGGGAGAGAGTGAGACAGTGTGTGAGGGGAGAGGGAGAGAGTGTGTGAGGAGAGAGTGAGACAGTGTGTGAGGAGAGAGTGAGACAGTGTGTGAGGAGAGAGAGTGAGACAGTGTGTGAGGAGAGAGTGAGACAGTGTGTGAGGAGAGAGTGAGACGATATGTGAGGAGAGAGTGAGACAGTGTGTGAGGAGAGAGTGAGACACTGTGAGGAGAGAGTGAGACAGTGCGTGAGGGGAGAGAGTGAGACAGAGTGTGAGGAGAGAGTGAGATAGTGTGTGAGAGGAGAAAGAGTGAGACTGTGTGTGAGGAGAGAGTGAGACAGTGTGTGAGGGGAGAGAGAGAGACAGAGTGTGAGGAGTGAGTGAGACAGTGTGTGAACAGGGAGAGAGTGAGACATTGTGTGAGGGGAGAGAGTGAGACAGTGTGTGAGGAGAGAGTGAGACAGTGTGTGAGGAGAGAGTAAGACAGCGTGTGAGGAGAGAGACTGAGACAGTGTGTGAGAGGAGAGAGATTGAGACAGTGTGTGAGGAGAGAGTGAGACTGTGTAAGGAGAGAGTGAGACAGTGTGTGAGGAGAGAGAGTGAGACAGTGTGTGAGGAGAGAGTGAGACAGTTTGTGAGAGTGAGACAGTGTGTGAGGGGAGAGAGTGAGACAGTGAGAGGAGAGAGTGAGACAGTATGTGAGGAGAGAGTGAGACAGTGTGTGATGAGAGAGAGAGAGACAGTGTGTGAGGAGAGAGTGAGACAGTTTGTGAGAGAGTGAGACAGTGTGTGAGGGGAGAGAGTGAGACAGTGAGAGGAGAGAGTGAGACAGTATGTGAGGAGAGAGTGAGACAGTGTGTGATGAGAGAGAGAGAGACAGTGTGTGGGGAGAGAGTGAGACAGTGAGAGGAGAGAGTAAGACAGTGTGTGAGGAGAGAGAGTGAGACAGTGTGTGAGGGGAGAGAGTGAGACAGTGTGTGAGGGGAGAGAGAGAGACAGTGTGTGAGGAGAGAGTGAGACAGTGTGTGAGGAGAGAGTGAGACAGTGTGTGAGGAGAGAGAGTGAGACAGTGTGTGAGGAGAGAGTGAGACAGTGTTTGAGGAGAGAGTGAGACAGTGTGTGAGGAGAGAGTGAGACGATATGTGAGGAGAGAGTGAGACAGTGTGTGAGGAGAGAGAGAGACAGTGTGTGAGGGGAGAGAGTGAGACAGAGTGTGAGGGGAGAGTGAGATAGTGTGTGAGAGGAGAAAGAATGAGAGTGTGTGTGAGGAGAGAGTGAGACAGTGTGTGAGGAGAGAGTGAGACAGTGTGTGAGGAGAGAGTGAGACAGTGTGTGAGAGGAGAAAAAGTGAGACAGTGTGTGAGGAGAGAGTGAGACAGTGTGTGAGGAGAGAGTGAGACAGTTTGTGAGGGGAGAGAGTGAGACAGAGTGTGAGGAGAGAGTGAGATAGTGTGTGAGAGGAGAAAGAATGAGAGTGTGTGTGAGGAGAGAGTGAGACAGTGTGTGAGGAGAGAGTGAGACAGTGTGTGAGGAGAGAGTGAGACAGTGTGTGAGAGGAGATAAAGTGAGACAGTGTGTGAGGAGAGAGTGAGACAGTGTGTGAGGAGAGAGTGAGACAGTTTGTGAGGAGAGAGTGAGACAGTGTGTGAGGGGAGAGAGTGAGACAGTGTGAGGAGAGAGTGAGACAGTGTGTGAGGAGGGAGAGAGTGAGACATTGTGTGAGGGGAGAGAGTGAGACAGTGTGTGAGGAGAGAGTGAGACAGTGTGTGAGGACAGAGAGAGACAGTGTGTGAGGGGAGAGAGTGAGACAGAGTGTGAGGAGAGAGTGAGATAGTGTGTGAGAGGAGAAAGAATGAGAGTGTGTGTGAGGAGAGAGT